>NC_064616.1:420128891-420755141 GCF_023898315.1 Schistocerca nitens | reverse complement strand
TTGTAGGGCACGTTGCCGAACTTCTTTATCAGGAACAAGCCGTAGAATAGCATCCCTAACCATTGAATCAGCTTAAGACTCATGATGAGTGTCCGTGACAAACTGACATTTCCTACTCAGACCGTGTAGTTCCGTCGCCCAAGCCCGGTAAGATTGATGGGGCTGTTTACGACACCGGTAGAATGCCACGCAGGCGGCAATGACGTGGATGTTTTTTCGGTAATAGTTAGACAATAAGTCACACATTTCTTGGAGGGACAGAGAGGCAGGTTCCTGCAGAGGGGCTAACTGAGATAGCAGCTGATAGATCCGTGGGGAAATCCAAGATAGAAATAACGACTTACACATAGGAGCATCGACAACGCCGAAAGCCAAGAAGTGTTGCCGCAAACGCTTCTCATAATCCTCCCAGTCTTCAGCGGCCTCGTGATAAGGAGGGAATGGAGGCGGAGAAGAGGAAGATAGACGATGAGTAAGCGACGTCGACAACGCCTGAATAGCAGCTGTCAGCTGTGTTTGTTGTGCCTGAATAGCAGCCGTCAGCTGTGTTTGCTGTTCAATGAGCGCTTGCATAAGCTGTTCCATGTCTGCCCTGTCACGAACACACAAATCCACAACGCAGTGAAAATATCCCATCCTCGTCGCTAAAAAGTGTTATAACCTTTAATCACCAATAATTGCGTGGATATTCAAACACACTCACTTAGAAACAATAGCTGGTTACATGATAACAACTCAGTATCTCTTATTCGACTGCCGTGCCGCGACGTGCGGCCGGCGCCATTCGTAGCTAGGTGGCGCTCCCGCACTCAGCCAAGTTGCGGAGCACCTCTATCACCATTTGCGCGTACTGTCGTGGCGGCACTGTAAATGTCGTGGCACTGTCACAACAGGTATGTATGGAAGCCAGTCTGCTGCTTGGATGGTGAGTGGGCTGATGAGCCATCATTGTCTCTTCTTGGTGAGTGGGGCTAGACTGAGCACAACTTTGCCAGTGCCATTTAGCAGTGAATGACCAAACTCAAAACATTTAGGGTATGTCTGAAAAGGCATCTGAATTGAAAGCACACAATTAATTTCATGACATCTGAGGAATTATTAATATCTTATTAGAATGGTAATGTCATGAGAAGTTTCATTTATGGAAACATATGTAGGTGATGCAGTCACTAAATTCTCAACCCTCTCTTTGATTACATGTGGAGTAGGTAAAAAAGTCTGATTAAATTGCTTTTTTTTGGTTGTTGTACGAATACTAGATTTGATGTATAATGCTGCATTAGGAAATAAGTACCACAAGTTCTCCTCCTGCCTTTTTTTAATTTGTGACTGTAATGATTCAGAAATGAATTAATTGAAGGATATTTATTTTTGGTATCAGTGACAATCAGTGAGTGAATGAAACTTTTGCTATATTGTTGAACTATCTAATCTGTTTGTCAAGTTAGAATTATGTCTAATAAGGTGGAAAGTATTAAAATATGTTTTCAATAAGTAGAAACTATTGGTTTTGATAACTATTAATTACAATCTCTATTTCAAAAATGATTACAGTAGAACTCCAATTATCTGAGCTCCATATCTCGATCACTTTGAGGAAAATTAAATTTCTACTGTACGACTAAAATTGTTGGCTTTGTTCAATAGATATTACAGTATATGACATTCTACACATTTTGTTATCATTCTACAATGAATCCACAGTGAATGTACTAAAAGACAGAATCTTCCAGTGAACAATGAACACACTATGCATACTGTTGTATGCACAATCCACCAATCGCCATGTTGTGGTGCCCATCATTCAGTGTGGCCCATATCAGTCTGTGTTGTGACATTAACATAGGCCTACACACTGACTTGTTGCTGTACATTCCATCTCCTGTATCTTTTGTTTTGTTTTGTGTGTGTGTGTGTGTGTGTGTGTGTTTTACTGTAATTTACTGTGTGGCATATGTCTTCTAAAAGGAAATGCATTGTCTTATTGCTGGCAGACAAAATAAAAGTCCTTAGACAATTGTGCAAAGGTGTGAGTGGTAGGCAGGTAGCAGAGATATTTAGTTTGGGAAGATCAAGAATTTCAGGCATAAAAAAGTTCTCAATTTTAAACTTTGTGTCTGTCTTTGAGAATGAAGCTGGGAGTTCATTGAGAAAAGCAATGAAAGCAGTGGACACAATGGGCTGAAGTGACCAGATTCAAATGGTTTTTGCAGCTGTAAGCATTGGGAAACCCTGTCTCAGGGCTGATTGTTTCCGAAAAAGTAAAACTTTTAGCCAATAAACTTCACAGAAACGTATGTCTTCATTTAAGACAAACAGTGGCTGCCTACCAAATTTCAAGGCAAGGCACAATACTCATGAGTTGGATTTAAGTGAACTATCGGCAGACCTGAAAGCAGCAGGAAATTTTATTGAAAAATTCTAAATTGAAGCAGACTCTTATGACCCTGAATTTCTATACAATGCAACTGAGACTGGCCTTATGTGGAAGGCTCTGCCTGAAACAACTTTATCTGCAAGATAGGAAACTAATGCTTCTCGTTATAAGGCTAGTAAACAGTGTGTTACCCTGCTGAACTGTGCTAACTCTGCAGGAAACCATAAAATATCCCTTCTGTTGATAGGAAAATTGAAAAATCCCTGGATTTAAAAAATGTTAAAAACTTCCCATCATTTACAAGAATTAGGCAAAGGCCTGGATGACTACTATTTTGTTTTTTGAGTGATATGATTAAATTTTCATATCTGGAGCAAAAAACAAAGCCAAAGGGCAATAGTGAAACAAATCAATGTTAATTCTGGACAGTGCACCTACCTACCTCAGAGAAAGTGTTCTTAGTACAGAAGATGGACCGTTCAGAACACTCTTTCTGCCACAAACTGTAATGATTTTGTTGCAGCCAATGGACAGATCAGTTACTGTAACTATGAGGTGAAATTACAGAAGACAGTTGTTGAGGAAGTTTTTGATAGCAGATGGAAATGGAAAAGGTATTATTGCTCATCATCAAAAGTTGAATTTAAAGGACTACTCTTACATGGTAACAGAAGCATAGAATTTGGTGAAGATAACCACATTAAAAAGAGCTGTATTGTGCTGTATTCGTATTTATCTCATAATAAACATTTTATAGATAATCTGAACATATTGTGCAGGAGAGACATCAATTTTTGACTTATGATATACATAGCCACATAATTTTTTAACACTAATTTTACCCTTGCAGGTTTATGTTGAACACATTATTAAACTGTTTTTCTCATGATGTACAGTACTTAGCATCCAAATTTTCAGACATTATTTTATACATACAATATTATACACAACACTATGATATTAAATACTCACACTGTTCAAATTATCATCTCACCATTCATAAATTCCTCATTCGAATAGCAGCAGTTTTCAGTCAAGAAATCATATAGTTTTCACTTCAGTGAACCTGTCTCCATGCTCAGTATATCTGTACTCTTGAGTTTATTTTAGACTTTCATTCCCATGTGCTTGGGTGTCTGTTGGTGGAGTTTTAGGTGATGTATTGGAAACATGAAATTTTCTTCATGTTTAGTGTAGTATGCATGTTTGAAATGGTTTTCTTCAATTACTTCAAGATTGGTGTGTACAAAGATGATAATCTCAAATATGTACAATGCAGGGGTAGGGGTAAGTAATATTTTCAGGTAATTGAAGAGTGGGTGACAGGATGTTCTTGGAGAGGCAGCACATAGTTTTCTAACAAATCTTTTCTGAAGTAGTATGATTCTTGACAAACATCAATGTTTCCAAACACAAGATGTTTGTAAGACAAAGTTTTTCTAAAAATATTGATGGTTTTCTCTAATTTGTTAGGACCATTAGTCCCAGACATGCTTGAGACATGCCATGTCAGGCAAATGTGCTGGCCATGGAAGCAGTGATATTTAGTTATTTTATTGCTTCCTTTAGATCTACTCTCTCTGTTTATGTAATAGATCATGCTGAAAACATTTTGTAAAGCTGTTACATGTTTTGATTGATTACAAAGTTGTGTCTCAGCACAATAACAATAACAATGATTTTACTCAAAGGTGTTATTTCCTCAGCAATTGTAGTATATATTTGAGAATAAAGTTCAATTGTCAGTTATTTTTGTTTTGCTTTACAGATTAATCTGTCATCTTCAGAAACACTATAGTGTTCATTTAGTGAATGTCAGTATGTTCTTCACAGAAGCATAATATCATGACATCTACAAAAATGCTCTTATCATGTATAATAATTATAAATAGAGATTGATAGATTGATAATTTACAGTACACATACATGTGATTAAATGTGATTTAAAATTATCAGACTTTCAACCTGTGTTTAGAATTATTACACACAATATGTGCATTTTTGGAGATGTCATGGCATTATGCTTCTGTGAGGAAGATATTAATATCTGCCAAACCAATATTAAGCTTCCGAAGATGACAGATTAATCAGTTGAAATTGGTAAAGTGAAATAAAAATAACTGTGCAACTTATGACTTATTCTGAAATAATAATAATAATAATAATAGTAATAATTACAATAGTATTACCCGTGGAGGCCCGGGAAAAGAATAGGCCTCCGGTATGTTCTGCCAGTCGTAAAAGGTGACGAAAAGAACAAACCACTAATAGGGTTAAACCCCTTTTAGTGTGATTAGTTGGTTCAGGACAGAACTAATGAAGCCTTGGACAAGCGCTGTCATGGTCGGGGACGACGCTTGAACTCTATGCCCGTCCACAATGGTAACGACACTGCTAGCCACACGGAAAATGATTTTAATCCAAATAGAGGTGTTTTGCAGGATATGCTTCCTGCAACCACTCTAGAAGGAAAACAAAGACGGAGGATGAGCTGGTCAGATGAAGTTAACCGACACCTCATGTTCTGTTATTACCAAGGAACAAACTTAGGAACCAACACAACTGGATACAGATCACAAGTATACACAACATTTATTACCAGATACCCAGAATTAAAATTTTTAACAGAACAAAGACTAACTGATCAGATCCGTGTAATTATAAAAAATAACAGCATACCCCAGTCAGAATTAGAAAACATCAAACAACAAGTACAACAAATACTGGAACAAAATAATGTGCAATCAGAAGAAGCAGAAAATACAGTAAGGTACTCAAACATCCCAGAGCCAACAAACAAAGAACAACAAGCATCAATTAAACAATCAGAGGAAAACGAAATCTTAAGACAGCCACCAGAACAAGCACAAATAAAACACGAAGTGACACACATGTTAGATATAGAAGAAAAATTTCAGCTGACATATATAGAATACAAAGACACAAACACAGACATTAGACCATTCTTGCATAGACCACCAAATAACCCACAAGTTGAAACAACAATAACAACTATCAACACAATCATTCACAAAACAATATAAGTGAAAATACAACTATGGAAGAGTTACAACTACTGGTTTATATAGGAGCACTCACTACAATAAATATACACACTAGGCAGAGATCAGAACCAACCAACACTCAGAAGAAACCCACAAAACCAGCATGGCAACACAGGCTACAGATAAGAATAGAAAAACTGAGAAAAGACATCGGACAGCTAACACAATTTATGAGAAATGAAACATCAGACAGAAAACGAAAAAGGCTAGGTAAAATCTCACAACAAGAAGCGATAGAGCAATTAGATGAAAAGAAGCAGAAATTACAAGCATTGGCCAAACGACTTAGAAAATACAAAAAAAGTGAAAATAGAAGGAAAAACCAAACATTCAACACAAACCAAAAGAAATTTTACCAGACAATAGATAACACACATATTAAAATAGACAACCCACCAAGCATAACAGACATGGAACACTTCTGGAGCAACATTTGGTCAAACCTGGTACAACATAACAGACATGCACGGTGGATACAAGCAGAAACACACATACAAGATGATACCACAAATGCCTGAAGTGATAATTTTGCAACATGAAGTCACCCAAGCAATTAATTCTACACACAGTTGGAAAGCCCCTGGAAAAGATAAAATAGCAAATTTCTGGCTAAAGAAGTTCACCTCAACGCATTCACATTTAACTAAATTATTTAACAGTTACATTGCAGACCCATACACATTCCCTGATACACTTACAAATGGAATAACTCATCTGAAACCAAAATATCAAGCAGACACAGCAAAACCCAGCTAAATATCGCCCCATAACATGCCTACCAACAATATACAAAATATTAAATTCAGTCATTACACAGAAACTAATGACACATACAACACAGAACAAAATTATAAATGAAGAACAAAAAAGCTGTTGCAAAGGAGCACGAGGAGCAACTGATAATAGATGCAGGGGTGATATATCAAGCTAAAACTAAACAAAGGTCGCTACACTACGTATACATTGATTACCAAAAAGCTTTTGATAGTGTACCCCACCCATGGTTACTACAAATATTAAAAATATACAAAGTAGATCCTAAATTGATACAGTTCCTACACATAGTAATGAAAAATTGGAAAACCATACTTATAATCCAAACAAATTCAAATAATATCACATCACAGCCAATACAGATTAAGCGTGGACTATACCAAGGAGACTCATTAACTCCTTTCTGGTTCTGCCTTGCTCTGAACCCACTATCCAACATGCTAAATAATACAGATTATGGATACAATATTACTAGAACATACCAACACAAAATCACACATTTGCTATACATGGACGATCTAAAACTACTGGCAGCAGCAAATCAACAACTCAACCAATTACTAAAGATAACAGAAGTATTCAGCAATGATATAAATATGGCTTTTGGAACAGACAAATGTAAGAAAAATAGCATAGTCAAGGGAAAACACACTAAACAAGAAGATTACATATTGGATAACCACAGCGACTGCATAGAAGCGATGGAAAAAACAGATGCCTATAAATATCTAGGATACAGACAAAAAATAGAAATAGATAATACAAATATTAAAGAAGAACTAAAAGAAAAATATAGACAAAGACTAACAAAAATACTGAAAACAGAATTGAAAGCAAGAAATAAGACAAAAGCTATAAATACTTATGCTATACCAATATTGACCTACTCATTTGCAGTAGTGAAATGGAGTAACAGAGACCTAGAAGCACTCAATACACTTACAAAATCACAATGCCACAAATATAGAATACATCACATATATTCAGCAACAGAAAGATTCACATTAAGCAGAAAGGAAGGAGGAAGGGGATTTATAGACATAAAAAACCTACATCATGTACAGGTAGACAATTTAAGAAAATTCTTCATAGAACGAGCAGAAACTGGCAAAATGCACAAAGCAATCACTCATATAAATACATCGGCTACGCCATTGCAATTTCATAGCCACTTATACAACTCTTTAGATCACATAACATCAACAGATACAAAAAAAGTAAATTGGAAAAAGAAAACACTACATGGCAAGCACCCGTATCATCTAACACAGCCACACATCGATCAAGACGCATCCAACACATGGCTAAGAAAACGCAATATATACAGTGAGATGGAAGGATTCATGATTGCAATACAGGATCAAACAATAAACAAAAGATATTACAGCAAGCATATTATTAAAGATCCCAATACCACAACAGATAAATGCAGACTTTGCAAGCAACAAGCGGATGTACTAGCAAATACAGAATACACCAGAAGACATGACAATGTAGCAAAAATAATACATCAACAACTTTCCATACAACATAAACTAATAAAACAACACGTTCCCACATACAAGTATGCACCACAAAATGTACTGGAGAATGATGAATACAAATTATATTGGAACAGAACCATTATAACAGATAAAACAACACCACATAACAAACCTGACATCATACTCACCAATAAAAAGAAGAAATTAACACAACTAATCGAAATATCCATACCCAATACAACAAATATAGAGAAGAAAACAGGAGAAAAAAATGAAAAATACACCCAACTGTCTGAGGATAGTCAAGGACATGTGGCATCAGGATAACAAGATTATCAGAACGCACAAATTCCATTATTGACCAAATATTCATCTCAGAAACAACTTACAGATTCACAAGCAGAGTACTGAGCATGGGTTACAGTGATCATGAGGCACAGCTGCTGTGTATAGAAATGCCAACAAGTAGTAGCAGTTCCGGAAAAGTAGTTGAAAAAAGAACCTTTTCTGAAGATAACATTAGAATTTTTAAACTCATACTGGTGAAGGAAAACTGGGAAAGCATCGCCACTCAGAACAATGTTGATAGCATGTACATGAGTTTTCAGAGCATCTTTCTTCACTATTTTAATGTATCATTTCCAAAAGTAGTAAAAACAGTAAAACCTAACAATAATAAGCAATGGGTAACTAAAGGCATAAAAATTTCCAGTGAGACAAACAGATTTCTGCAGTACTCTTGTAATAAATATAGAGTAACCCGAGAATTCGCAGATTATTCAAAAGCCTACAAAAGAATCTATGGTAGAGTAGTCAAAGAGGCAAAAATTATGTGGAATGACAATTTGATAAGAAACTCATCTAACAAAATGAGATCCACATGGAGAGTTATAAAGAAAGAAACTTGTAGCTCAGTGCCAAAGAAAAAGAATGTATCATTAACACTAGAAGGCTCAAAGGTCACAGACCCAAATTCAGTTGTGTAAAAATTCAATGAATACTTCACCTCACTAGCTAAAGATCTTATTCAAGTACACTGTCAAGGACCAGTCCCAAGTTTCTCCAGCAAGTCAGTGATCTCGACTGCTTCTATGTATGTGTATGAAACAAACCCCAATTAAATTATAAGTAAAATAAAATCATTAAGCAATAAAATGTCAAGTGGTCTTGATGACGTACCTGATTTTATATTAAAAGCATGTGTTCACCACATAGCAAACCCCTTGGCAAAAATTTTCAACCTTTCTTTAAAAACTGGTGTATTCCCAGATATTTTTAAAATAGCAAAAGTTTCACCACTGCTAAAAAAAGGTTCTTCTGAAAAAATATCAAACTACTGACCCATCTCACAGTTAAGTTCCTTCTCAAAAATTATAGAAAAACTCTTCTATGACAGGCTTTTAAGTTTCATAAATAAATATGCACCTCTTACAGTACAACAACATGGTTTTAGAAAGTCTAAATCTACACAGACAGCAATTTTCGAATTCTTAGACTGCATTTTAAAATCCCTTGATTAACATAAATTAGCTGCAGGTATTTTTCTAGATCTATGAAAAGCCTTCAATGTCCTGGACCATAACATTCTGCTTGAAAAATTAGAAAGACGAGGAGTAAGAGGTGTAGCACATAGCTGGTTGTGTTCATACCTAAAAAACCGCAGGCAGAAAGTATCACTTAAGTATGAATTGAACAAAATGAATAAAACAAGAAACAACTCCTTTCTTTCTAGGGAAGTACCATTAAAATATGGTGTACCACAGGGCTCAATCTTAGGTCCACTACTCTTCTTGATTTATGTGGACAGCTTAGTTGAATATATGAGTCCCACAAAAACTATCCTGTTTGCCGATGACACCAGCATGTTGCTCACTGGATCCACTCCAGAAACTTTGTGGTCCACAGCAGAAAGTTCTATGAAAAGACTTTCTGAGTGGTTCACAAAAAACAAACTTATTATAAATACTGAAAAAACTGTGTGTGTCTGTTTTCATTTAAATCCTCCAACTAATCAAATGTCTATTCAAGCCCAATTAAAAAATGATCCCCTAGAAAATGTAAGTGTCACAAAATTCTTGGGTCTTTGGGTTCAGCAAGACTTAAAGTGGGACGCACATATAAATAACTTGTGTAGAAAACTATCATCTGTGTGCTATGGCCTAAGAATTTTAAAGGCTACAAGAAGCAAAACAACAGTACTGCAGGCATACTATGCACAGTTCCACTCACTAATCAGATATGGGATCATTTTCTGGGGATACTCAACTCACAGTGTAAAGGTTTTTAGAATGCAAAAAAGAGCTTTAAGAATAATTTGTGGCCTTAAAAAGATGGAGTCCTGTAAATCCCATTTTACTGAGCTTGGTGTCCTAAATGTTCCAAGTTTATTCATTTATGAAACTATCTTGTTCACTAGGGCCTACCTCCTGAAAACAGGCAAACTGCTACAGAACAAAAGTGTACACAACTATAGTACCAGAAGTGAATCAAATATACATAAAAAATATCACAGAACAACCACCTATCAGAGGAGCATAATTAACATTGGTGTAATACTACACAATAAGATACCAGAGGAAATAAAAAATACTACTCATCCAATATTTAAAGCTAAACTAAAGGCATTTCTAATAAAGCACTGTTTCTATTCTGTCAGAGAATTTCTGAATAAGTAACAAAATTAATTGTAGTTGGTACCTAATTTTAATTGCTAATACTATGTATTATTGTAACTTATCTTTGACCTGTCCAATATCAATTGTACAATTTGTGCTATATAATAAAACTGGACCAATAAAAAATCAAATCAAATCAAATCAAAGTTGACATTACACCAATTATACTATCAACTACAGGAGTCATACCACACAATATCCACCAGTACATCAACGCTATACAGCTATATCCAAACTTACATATATACAACTACAGAAATCTGTAATTATTGATACATGTTCAATTACCCAAAAGTTCCTAAATGTAATGTAACATATACCATACAGTTAAAAGGAAGTCACGCTTGATCAAGGTCTGTATCACTTTCCATTTTTAACCAGACATAACATCTGAGAAAGGAAAGAGTAATAAGTAGTAAATACACTCCTGGAAATTGAAATAAGAACACCGTGAATTCATTGTCCCAGGAAGGGGAAACTTTATTGACACATTCCTGGGGTCAGATACATCACATGATCACACTGACAGAACCACAGGCACATAGACACAGGCAACAGAGCATGCACAATGTCGGCACTGGTACAGTGTATATCCACCTTTCGCAGCAATGCAGGCTGCTATTCTCCCATTGAGACGATCGTAGAGATGCTGGATGTAGTCCTGTGGAACGGCTTGCCATGCCATTTCCACCTGGCGCCTCAGTTGGACCAGCGTTCGTGCTGGACGTGCAGACCGCGTGAGACGACGCTTCATCCAGTCCCAAACATGCTCAATGGGAGACAGATCCGGAGATCTTGCTGGCCAGGGTAGTTGACTTACACCTTCTAGAGCACGTTGGGTGGCACGGGATACATGCGGACGTGCACTGTCCTGTTGGAACAGCAAGTTCCCTTGCCGGTCTAGGAATGGTAGAACGATGGGTTCGATGATGGTTTGGATGTACCGTGCACTATTCAATGTCCCCTCGACGATCACCAGTGGTGTACGGCCAGTGTAGGAGATCGCTCCCCACACCATGATGCCGGGTGTTGGCCCTGTGTGCCTCGGTCGTATGCAGTCCTGATTGTGGCGCTCACCTGCACGGCGCCAAACACGCATACGACCATCATTGGCACCAAGGCAGAAGCGACTCTCATCGCTGAAGACGACACGTCTCCATTCGTCCCTCCATTCACACCTGTCGCGACACCACTGGAGGCGGGCTGCACGATGTTGGGGCGTGAGCGGAAGACGGCCTAATGGTGTGCGGGACCGTAGCCCAGCTTCATGGAGACGGTTGCGAATGGTCCTCGCCGATACCCCAGGAGCAACAGTGTCCCTAATTTGGTGGGAAGTGGCGGTGCGGTCCCCTACGGCACTGCGTAGGATCCTACGGTCTTGGCGTGCATCCGTGCGTCGCTGCGGTCCGGTCCCAGGTCGACGGGCACGTGCACCTTCCGCCGACCACTGGCGACAACATCGATGTACTGTGGAGACCTCACGCCCCACGTGTTGAGCAATTCGGCGGTACGTCCACCCGGCCTCCTGCATGCCCACTATACGCCCTCGCTCAAAGTCCGTCAACTGCACATACGGTTCACGTCCACGCTGTCGCGGCATGCTACCAGTGTTAAAGACTGCGATGGAGCTCCGTATGCCACGGCAAACTGGCTGACACTGACGGCGGCGGTGCACAAATGCTGCGCAGCTAGCGCCATTCGACAGCCAACACCGCGGTTCCTGGTGTGTCCGCTGTGCCGTGCGTGTGATCATTGCTTGTACAGCCCTCTCGCAGTGTCCGGAGCAAGTATGGTGGGTCTGACACACCGGTGTCAATGTGTTCTTTTTTCCATTTCCAGGAGTGTATAATAATGGTTAAGGAAAGGTGTACACACACACACACATTATGAAATGGTAATAAATTTAGTTGAGACTATATACATATGTGTTGACTAAAAGTGGAGAAAATGAAATGATAAAAAGAAGATTGGCTACTAGCCAGACAATATTTGATAGGGAAATCCATTTTACACTAGGTTCTAAATAATGGTGCTATAGACAAAGGGAACCAGTTAGAGTTACGTCACCTGGAGCAAGGTGGGGCTGCTATGAGCCAGGATAGTGCGAGCAAGTGGCGGAGATTAGGTGGGAGAGCAGGAGGCTCCAGAGAAAGGCAGCTGCAAATGTAACAATGGTGTGGCCCATTGTGCTGTGTCGCTAAGTCTGAGAATGAACTTAGAATGTAGAGCTGTTCCCCTGCCATGGCCTTGAACTGGTGACTTCTACTGGGGAGTTCCATGTGGCATCCTTGTTGGGCACAGCCCCATCATTCTGGGTGGGCTGCAATACTCAAAATAATCATATTACAAAAATGACTAGTACTTACAGAAGGCAGCAGTATGCTAGTGCACATGTGCCACTACCAGTTACGTGTCCTAAAACGCCACTGCCACTGTCAGTATGGAAATCTCCCTTGCCCCTGGCTGCACTAGTATGTGCAGTACTGATGAGATTGCTGTTTGAGCTAGCTAACCTACCTCGCAACATTGCAAGGGACTTGTCGAATTATTGAGTGACAACATTCTGTGCTTGCCTGCTGACAATGCTGCTCCATTACACTGCTCAGGTTCACCCTAATGTGCCCATATATGTTTGTTATGCTACATTACCCCTCTCTATGAACAAGACCTGGTCCCTCGGATTGACCCTAACACCAGTTTCATATTATACTGGATGTTTGTACAAAATGCAGAGAAATTTTAACCAAAACAACAGGAGGCTTGCCTAAGGGGGTTGTATACTGCATCCAACCTTACTTACTGTGTTGATTATTGTTATTTGTTTATGAGTTTAGTTAACATACTTATTTCTGCTTTTGGCAATTTAAACATTCATGGCTTACCCCATTTCTTCCTTTTCTCTTAACCCTAAATTTACATCTAGTCTGGATTCACACTGAAAGATTGCACCCTCAATCCTTCCTATGCTGTATGGATGCATAGCAAAGTATGAGCCACTGTGACACATGGTATCATGGCACTCAGAATTGCTGTCGCACTTCAATGTCCTTGTCTGAACTGCTTCGCATGTTGACTTAACTTCTCAGGTGGCAACAAATTGATACAGGTGATGGATTAGGTCAAATTCTAGAGTTTGATTTAGGAATGTTATATTCGGTACTGGGAATAATTCCAAAGATGCATCTGGCCAATACAACTGTGGTTGTGAAATGTTCACTTGTCTGATTCCCATTACCATGGCTGGTAGATGGAAGGTTTGCCCTGTTATGTTGCATGTAGTCCCACTCAGTAATAATCCATTTCCCTTCTATTCATTCCATCTGGCCTCGGTGAGCCTCCCCTGCTCGTAACAACTTGTCACTATTACTAAGTCATCATATGTGGAGTAAATCCAATAAAACCATTGTTTAGGAAATGCATTCTGGGTTCCATGATATCCCTCAGACAATTCAACCCATTCAGTCTAATTAAGAACACCTGTACTGCGCATGTGCACTTGCTGGTATTTACAATGAGGTGACAAAAGTCATGGGATAGTGATATGCACATATACAGAAACTGGTAGTATCATGTACACTAGGTATAAAAGGGCTGTTCATAGGCGGAGCTTTCATTTGTAATTAGGTGATTGATTTGAAAAATTTTCTGACATAATTATGGCCACGTGATGTAAATTAACAGACTTTGAACATGGATTGGTAATTGGAACTAGACACATGGGACATTCCATTTCAGAAAGCATCAGGGAATACAATATTCCAACATCCAGAGTGTCAAGAATGCACCAAGAATACAAAATTTCAGAGATTACCTATCACCAATGACAACGTGGTGGTTGATAGCTTTCATTAATGACTGACAGCAATAGTGTTTGCATTTAGTTGTCAGCACTAACAGACAAGCCACACTGTGTGAAATAAATGCAGAAATCAATGCGGCATGTACGACAAATGTGTCTGTTAGGACAGTGTGGAAAAATTTCGCTTTAATGGGCTATGACAGCAGACAACTGATGCAAAAGTGTTTGCTAACAGCACAACATCACCTGCACTGCCTCTCTTGGGCTCGTGGCCATATCAGTTGGACACTAGATGATTGGTAAACTGTGGCCTGGTCGGATGAGTCCCTACTTCAGTTGTTTAGAGCTGATGGTAAGCCCTGAGTGAGGTGCAGACCCCACAAAGCCATGGAGGCAGGTTGTCAACAAGGCATTGTCCAAGCTGGTGGAGGCTCCATAGTGGTGTGGTCTATGTTTGTGTGGAACTGAACTGATCATTGAATGGAAATGATTTATTTTGGTTATTTAGGCAACATCATGGACTTTATGTTCCCAAACAATCATGTAATTTTTATGGATGACAATGCGCCATGTCACTGGGCCACAGTAGTTCACGATTGGTTTAAAGAACATTCTGGACATTTCGAGCAAATGATTTGGCCACCCAGTTCACCCAACATGAATCCCATAGAACATTTATGGGACATAATCAAGGGGTCATTTTTTTGCACAGAGTCCTATACCACCAACATTTTTATTATTATGGATGGCTATAGAGGCAGCATGGCTCAGTATTTCTGCAGGGGCATCCATCAACTTTTTGAGTCTATGCCACATCTAGTTACTACACTACACCAGGCAGAAGAAGGTCCAACATGATACTGGGAGGTATCCAATAACCTTTGTCACCTCAGTGTATTTCCCTGGTCAGACACACTGTGACCTTTCCCCTTCAACAGTGTTGTAACTTTATTTATTTATTTATTTACGTCCTGAATCTTTGTGGTATATATACCATACCTTAGATGTTGGACAAAATGATATTACATTAATATACTGTTACATTGGTGTATACATTACATTTATAAATTGTTACATTTTTATATTGCTATATTGTTACATTTACATTTTTATATTGTTACAACCAACTTATTTTTCAAGATACTGTGTTACTGAGTAAAAACAGTTTTCCAAGAGATATGATGTTACAGATTTTTAAAGCTATGGATTTTGTTTATGGCCTTTAGGTTACTTGGCAGCTTATTAAACAAATGTGAACCTGAGTAATATACACCTTTCTTGCACAGTGTGGTATAACAATGATGTCTGTGTATGTCACTATTTGTCCTTGTATGGTGTTCATGTACAGATTTATTTTGAATAAATACATTTCCATTTTTTAGCATGCTTTTTTTTACATGCCTACTACCATCTTCAGAAATTATTAACTCCCTGCAGATCCTCACCTACATGAATTTTCCAAGAACTCCCCATTTCACTGTGCACATGAACTGCACAACACTTAAACTCTGCATGTCTTCCTATTACCTGTAACTGAATTAAAATATACAATCATGTTCAGTCAGTTTTCACTTCTACTGAAGCTGTGTCATAGTAGAAGGGTAGGTTTTTTTGTCAGGTTATGTAATTAGGCTTGACTCAGGCAGGAGCTCACACCATGGTTTCAATAACCCTGACAAGTACTGTTCAGGCGATAAAATGAAATACCCCTGTGGCTCGTATTCCTTCCACTCTTGCCCTTGATGTCTCACAACTGGAGGACAGGGATAAATGTCATCCTTCCTCCCTTCTCAGGATGCTTCCATTATCAAGCTCATTCACAAATAACAAAAACAAAAAACAAAAAAATAATTTCACTAATGTAACTTATTCATGACAATCCTGTACATACACAAACATATAAACAAAGAAATCCTTGACAAACATCCCTCATCTTCTTGATTTTAACATATATGGTACTTCATGTACAGGCTAAAACACATCTACTTGTGTCTTCCTCTCCAACTCCTCTTCCTTCCATTCTTCTCCAGCTCCATGATTAATAGTCCTGGAATTGAATCTGGAATACCTTAAAAAAGCTATAGATGCCCAACATGTACTGTTGTTGTACTTGTTGGCAACAGAAGTTTCATGTTGCATGGCAAAGTAGTCTCCACCACCTGATAAGATCCTTGATACATTGTGATGAACTACTTTGTCTTCTCTTTTGGAGTGTAATGATGAGTAGATAACATCACCCATTGTCCTACTTTATATTGTGGTAAACCTGTTGTATGTTTCACTGATTCCTCCTGCTTCTCTAATGCTTTTGTATTGGCCTTCTATACTTCTTTTCATACTTGCTGTTCTATTTTTGCAAACTTATGTACTGACTCCTCGCCTTTACCTTTCGTTGCCTTCATCAAATTGAATGGCATGGCATTTTGTGACCATAAACCATGTCATATGGGGTCAACAAAGTATTAGTGTGCTTTTCATTAAAACACTGTCATAACATACCTTTGATTTGTATCCCAGTCTCCATGATGTTCATTCACATAGTAAATTAGCATTTTCCTTGCTATTCTATGTACCCATTCCATTCTACTGTTGCCTGTGGATGAAGGGTAACAGTTCTTAACTTCTTCACACAGCTCCTTCAATAAGTGTAACATGAAATTTGTACCTTGGTCCATAATTACCATAGCTGGTCTCCAAACTTAAATATCCAGTTTGTAAAGTGACACCATCCTCTAGCATTACCTTTATTTAACAGAAGTAGTCGATACCAGGAATATTTTTGAGTCTTGTATAGGTGAACATTACCTCAGCTGTTTAACTAAATGAATTTCATATGATTTTGCATATGATGTATTATATTTCAGGCTAAAATGTACAGAAAGAAATTACTTTATTACAACAGATATGTATTAACTCTGTATGTACAGTTAAAATTACTCTTCTTTTAGAAACATTTGAAATTACAAAATATCTGGCATACCTAAAATTCCTATTATTAATTGCACAATCTGACAATATTTATTAAATTTATTTCTGGACTCAGTTATGAAATAATGATATAACTTGATGAAGAGTCTTCTTTTGTCAAGAAAGTTTGTAAACTCTTTTTGTTTTGTAAACTCTTTGGAATATTGTCAGTACCACAGAAGGAGTAGTAGTGGGCATGCCTCTGATCAAATCAGACATTTTTTTATGTCAGGCAATAACAATGCAATTTTTGGTTTTATGAAAGTGGAAATTGTAAAGACAGTGTGATATAGAGGAATGTGACAGAATAAAAAAGGAAACAAAACAGAAATTTTGCAGCAGACTTACTTAACAGTTATCAAGTGATGTGGAACCCACAATGCCAAAAATTTCAGCCACAAGAATCTACCCCTAGACGTGACTAACTGCAGCCGACAACAAGAAAATGAAGATAAGTAAAAAAGTTTATTTGTAAATCTTACTCCTCTCAAAGCTTAATAAAAGAAGTTAATTTTTATGAAGAGACTGAAAATCTACTGGTGATGTGTTGGAGGGTAAGATTACAATTTGTTAACAATTGCTTGTGCGACTGTCATTGATTGCTGATTTGGCAGAGCAACCATCTCCATGTACCAAGAAAAGTGAACTATTATTGTTAATACGAAGTGGTTTCTGCTGCTGTACAACTGAACAATACTAATACCCCAATCCCAAGCATTTCAAACAGTTTTGATGCTTCTGGTAACCTCTGCAATGGTACTTCTTTACAATTCAAGTCAGCTCTCTGTGCACACTATATGTAATTTCTCATGTATTGTTGTTGTTGTTGCGGTCTTCAGTCCTGAGACTGGTTTGATGCAGCTCTCCATGCTACTCTATCCTGTGCAAGCTTCTTCATCTCTCAGTGCCTACTGCAAACTACATCCTTCTGAATCTGCTTAGTGTATTCATCTCTTGGTCTCCCTCTTCAATTTTTACCCTCCACGCTGCCCTCCAATACTAAATTGGTGATCCCTTGATGCCTCAGAACATGTCCTACCAACCGATCCCGTCTTCTGGTCAAGTTGTGCCACAAACTTCTCTTCTCCCCAATCCTATTCAGTACTTCCTCATTAGTTATGTGATCTACCCATCTAATCTTCAGCATTCTTCTGTAGTACCACATTTCGAAAGCTTCTATTCTCTTCTTGTCCAAACTATTTATCGTCCATGTTTCACTTCCATACATGGCTACACTCCATACAAATACTTTCAGAAATGACTTCCTGACACTTAAATCTATACTCAATGTTAACAAATTTCTCTTCTTCAGAAACGCTTTCCTTGCCATTGCCAGTCTACATTTTATATCCTCTCTACTTCGACCATCATCAGTTATTTTGCTCCCCAAATAGCAAAACTCCTCATGTATTGATCCACATCAATTTCCTTCCTTTCCAGCAGTGCCTCTCAGTGGCTTTCCAGTTTGTTGCTCTGTACCCTCCATGACCAGACAACATGTTATCATATGCTTTCTCCAAAATCTCCTCCTTAAACTCTGCTGGTGGTTCTACTACCTCTGGCTGTAGCCTCATTTCCTTGCACAATAGTCCATCACATGTACTAAACTGCAACTGTGTCCTATACTGTTTATAGTCACTGTTAGCTCTCTGCACTACCTGCCACTTTGCAAGACCATGACCCACAACTTTTAGCTCTACTCCCTTCCTGCTTAATGTGTCTCCATTCCTGTGCTTATTCCCTGTCTTGAGTACTGCTTCACAGTCAAATACGGTAAGTCTCAGGGCCCATCTTGTCACCTGGCTAGATGGGTCCTTCAGTCCCAACAACCACTTCAAAGTGGCATGGTTGTTCACTACCTGAAAATTTTTCCCTATAAGATAACATCTAAAATATGTGACAACATATAAGACGCTCAACATCTCCTCCTTTGTCACTGAATAGTTCTTCTTTGCTGGATCCAGCTGTCTCGACCCAAAGACTACAGGATGCTCTTCACTGTTAATCTCGTGGCTTAACATACACCCCAAAGCCTGATCAGATGCATCACATGAATGGATAAAATCCTTCTGAAAATCTGAAAGTACTAAAATCAGGCAAAACTCTCTTTAATTCATCAGACACACGCTGATACTCTTCTGTCCATATGAGTTTACCATCTTTCCTCGGCAACTGCATGAGTGATTATGCTATGCCAGCAAACCCTATCATGAATTTTCTATAGTAAATTGAGCTTCCCAGAAAATTATGCAGCTTCTTAATTGACTTAGGCAATGGGAACTTTCATACAGTTTCCACTAACCTCGGGGTCAAGGCTATCCTTACTTCTACTAATTACATGACCTGAATAACCTATCCCTTTTAATGTGAAATGGCGCTTTTCTGTACTCAGTGTCAGATGCACAGCCCTTATTCTGTTAAACACTTCCTTCAGATATTGTCTGTGCTATTCGATGCTGGAAGCCAGTGAGGGCACTCCAAGACATAAAATCAGTAACACAATGCAGAGAGCAGGTAAAGTGTCAGCATTTAGGTCACCAGAGGTAATTGCAGACACTCTGGACAGCTGTTCCAGAGCAGAAATTTAACTTCAGAGAATTTAATAACTTCATGCACTGCATAGATACTATTGTAAGTTGTCACAGTAGAAAATGGTCACAAAGAGACATGTATTAGCACAAGCATCAGTACATTTATACAGGTTAGAGTGAGACGCCAAATGGGTAAATCCGCTGCAACAATGGTCCTCACTTACAAGAGTGCTCAGGGTGGCGGGAACACTTTTGTTGCTAGCCATAAAAGGAAGGACAGTGACACTTAGCTTTGAGCTAAATGCTGTTGCTACCACACTTGGAGTTTGTTAATCTAAGGCAAGAAACACCCCTACCTAGAAAGTAGGAGAAGGGGTGGAATCTGAATTTTGCTGGCTGGAGATACTGTGGAGTTGCAGGGGCACAAGTCAGATTGGTTGAAGCCCATAAAGTGCCAGTGGATTGCTGCGCCAACTATAGGAAGGGAGAAATAGTGTGCCACCACAATTCTTTAAAAACCCAAGTCCTTCGTATTAAAGGGAGTTCTCAGTCAGATTATTGGGATGCCAACCACCATTCACACTAAATGACTTCCTGCTGCCTACTGGCACACAATCATGCAAATAAAGCCTTAGTACAATTGTATGCAGTTCATATGGATTGTCCAATATGCTAATCGCATCTCACAATAGTTTTACCATTGGCAACAGCCCCATTAGCTGGATTGTCATTCCATTAATTTCTACTGTACACTGCACAGTTTTAAAACAATGTTGATACAAAATGCCTAACCCCAGAATAATGCTGTAGCACCCGCTTACATGTGGTACTACTTCTATATACTGCTTAAATCGAGCAGACCCTAAACGAAAATCTGTGTCCACCAACCCCAATGGTCTTACATCATTATCCCAGACCCCATGTAACCTACAGTATGTCGGGATCCACTGTCTTTGATCCACTAAGTCTCTGCACTGGTCGGAGGGGCCGAGCGCTTCTAGGCACTACAGTCTGGAACCGCACGATCGCTACGGCCGCAGGTTCGAATCCTGCCTCAGGCATGGATGTGTGTGATGTCCTTAGGTTAGTCAGGTTTAAGTAGTTCTAAGTTCTAGGGGACTGATGACCTCAGAAGTTAAGTCTCATAGTGCTCAGAGCCATTTGAACCCACTAAATCTCTACTGACAGCTGACACATATGCCCATGTGTCCATCAAAATCTTATGCGCCTTAAGTCTTACAACACCTATTACTGCACACTCAAACCTCTGCATGTATATTTGTTGCAACTAATTTTAATGAGAACGCCTTTAGGTGGACTTTGGGTTCACTCCTGTGTTTAACAGCCGCTTACCACACCCTCATCCACCCCTATGTCCATTACTAAAATTCTGCTGCTGATACTTTTCCACATTTTCTCTACTCCCCTGTGGATGGCACTACTATCTCTGTAAAAGCCCCTTCTGTCCACACCTCTAATCCTTAATGTTCACAGAAAATATCTGACATCTATTTCATACCCTGTTGATACGTCAATTAGAAAATATCTGACGTCTATTTCATACCCTGTTGATACGTCAATTTCTTTGCATTCCATCGCATTCCATTCTTGTATGCACCCTTCTTGAGATGTCTGACGGTACTCCCATCAGAAAGGCATCTAGCAACCGCTGTTCAGCTTCTTGCAACAAAACTGCATTTTCTGCATGAATTTGGCCTAACTTTTGTGTGTGTGTGTGTGTTCGTTACATTTCCATACCCTGTCCACATTTTCCACAGTTTCCCCATGTCTCTTCACAACAGTGCTCAACAGCTCCCGAAAATACCTTGCACTATTCTATATTTGCAAAATCCCTTTCTCCAACTGTTCAAAGCTTGCTGGTTTTTTTAGTGCTTCCATACATCTAACGTTCTGTTTTGCTTCCCCAACAAGCCGTATTTTTGCTACCCACATAAACTGACAATCAGTCCAACCACCCAACTCCACCTACGTCTTACGGTCCTAGAAGAACGACCGTACATCCTCGAATTATTTTTCAGAACGGGGAACAGTTAATCTTGCGGCAGATGGATCCACGTGATCCTGCAGTACCTGAAGCAACTCTAGCAGTTCGATGCTAGCTGTCAACTGCCCATGTAGCTGCGCTACCATTTCCAACGATATCTGTACTGCTTCCTGAAACAGCAAACTTTTCGTCTCTGACACTGCCTTTGTGATACTCTTACTCTATAAATTTAAACTACCATGGATCACTATAAATTAATCTTTACATCTTATAGTGAGCCACTTACTCTCTACACTGCCTAGCAACATCATCATATTGGCGATATGTATAAAATGCTACAGGTACTGACTCGGTGCATGGCGCAGCATGCTCAAGTAAGACACACTGTATACACCTTACAGGCACCAAATATGCTCTCTGCAATCACCCTGAAACTCAGATAAGTCAAACGACTCTACCGGTCCAAACAAGGTAACCTTTACATTATGTTGACAGTCACGACTTGCTTCCAAGTCTATTACACCCTCCAAAACATAACCAAATGGTTCATCACTCACAGCACCATGTTGACACCATAGGTCGTGGCTGAGTGAAGACAATGCTGCAAATTCCTGCACCAAACTATATAGCCTCCCGGTGCAGGGCGGGGCAGTTATGAGTCACGACAATGCGAGCAGGTGGTGGTGGCTAGGTGAAAGCGCAGGAGACTCCAGAGAAAGGCTGCTACAAATGTAACAAAATCTTTCATTTACGCAATTGTACTGCTTGATATCTGAGTCAGTGACCGGCTCGCTGCTGAATTCTGGTTGGTTGGCTGCCTTACGCCCCGCGATTCTCACGCAGTACTCCACCGCGCTAGTGGCCAAGCCGACTGTTTGGTTTCCACGTCAGCGGCGTGTTTTCGACTCTAAATATGGTGTATCTGCCACGGCCCTGTCGACGGCCGGCTGTGTCATGGTGGGGGCTACCCGCCGCACTGAGGCGCACATCTGGCAATGGCGACTGATGTACACGGGGTGCAGCCCACTGACCCCTAGGCTGGAGTCGGCCGTGCCGGTGGAGATGACCAGGCATGGCGCGCTGCGTTGTGTCATTAAGTTCTTGGAGGTAATTAGTCCGTAGAGCTGTTGCCCTGCTATGGCTCAAACCGGTGACCTCTACTAGCAGGTCAGTGTGGCACCCTCGTCTGGCACAGCCTCGTCGTCCTGGATAAGCTGCGAGACTCAGAATAATTCTGTTAGAAAAATTACCAGTACTTATAGCCGACAGCGGCGCGCTTGAGGGATTTTGAAATTGCCGTAATCTGGCAAACAGATCTTTTTCATGCACGAAATGGTGTCCACCATTTCTAATTTCTTAGAGGTTCGTTAGTCTCTATCGGTTCCCTAATTTCATTATAGGCGTCAGAGTTAAAAATAATGTGCCTGAGACCTCTCGTATGACCACAGTGACAAATGACATTGTCTTTCCTATTGAACCTATACTCGGCAAGCCACCTCATGGTGTGTGGCGGAGGGTACTTCTGGTACCACTAACTGATCTCTCCTACCCTGTTCTACTTGCGAATGGCGCGTGGGAACAATGGTTGTCGATAACCTCTGTATTGGCTCTAATTTCTCCAATTTTCTCATCGTGGTCATTACGTGAGATGTATGTGGGAGGAAGTAACATGTTGTCTAACCCTTTCCGCAAGGTGCTCACTTCCGTGATGCACAACGCCTCTCTTGTAACGTTTGCCAGTGCAGTTTGTTGGGCATCTCGGTAACGCTCTCGCACCGACTAAGCGATCCCGTGACGAGTCATGCCGCTCTTCGTCTGATCTTCTCTCTCTCGCTCTCTCTCTCTCTCTTCTATCAGTTCTACCTGGTAAGGATCCCATATTGATGAACAGTACTCAGGTATCGGTCGAACAAGCGCCTTGTATGCCATTTCCGTCGTGGTGAATTGCATTTCCTTAAGATTCTTCCTATGAATCTCAGTCTGGCATCTTCTTTCCCTACTGATTGCTTTATGTGGTCATTCCGTTTAATGTCGGTCGGGATAGTTACTCCCATATATTTTACGGTAGATATGGCTTCCAGCAGTTTCTCACCAATAATGTAGTTGCACAGTCGTGGCTTTCTTCTCCTATGGATGCGCAATATGTTACATTTATTTACGTTCAGGGTCAGCTGCCAGAGCCAGCACCATTCATCAATCTTCTGCAGGTCATTCTGAAGGCAGAAGTGAAGCCGTGAGGACAGGGCGTGAGTCGTGCTTGGGTAGCTCAGTTGGTAGAGCACTTTCCCGCGAAAGGCAAAGGTCCGGAGTTCGAGTCCCGGTTCAGCACACAGTTTTAATCTGCCAGGAAGTTTCATTCTGAAAATTGATACTGTCTTCTGGCGTTGCTACCTTCTTACATACACCTGCATCATCTGCGAACAGTCTTAAAGAGCATGCGACGCTTTATACTACCCTACCACACTTCCTTTGAGTACTCCGGAAATTACCTTTACATCTGTCAATTTTGTTCCGTTAAGAGTGACGTGTTAAGCTATGTCTGCAGGGAAATCTTGAATCCAGTTGCAAATCTGGTCAGATACTAGATAAGCTCGTATTTTTTTCCACTAAACGGCAGTGCGGGAAGGTTTTAAATGCGTTCCTGAAGTCAAGGAACACGATATCAACCTGAGCGCCACTGTATACAGCGCTATGACTCTCGTAGAGGAACAGCTGAGTTTCGCAAGATCTCTGTTTACGGAATACATGTTGATATTTTTATAGTGGAGACTTTTTTCTCCAAAAACGCTATAATTCTTGAGCGTAAAACATGTTCCACAATCCTTCGACAGATTGATGTTAGTGATATAGGTCTATAATTGTGTGTATCTGTCCTATGGCCCTTTTTGGAAACGGGAATGATCTGCGCCTCTTCCCGTCGCTTGATACCCTTTCTTGCTCCAGCAATTTATGATAAACTGCTGCTAGAAGGGAGTAAGTTCTTTCGAATACTCTTTGTACAAGTGTATAGGTATCTCAGCTGGTTCTGACGCCTTTGTTTGACTAAGCGAAACAGGTAAACTGGATATAGGCCGTGTCACGTTAGGTAATGTGCCATTTCCTGCCTGGGGTTTACATGGCCAACGGCTAGGCATTCTCGAATGAACGGGAAAAGTTGGTTGACTCTTCAGCTCATTCCACTGTTGTCACGCCCGTTCTGCCATGTACTTGTTGGATTTTTGTGAATCCCTTTTACGTAACCAGTAGGTGGCTGCATGACTCGTTACCATAATGTCTCTTGGGTAGATTCCGAGGATCACATGTAAAGCGTTGGTTGGCGTGCTGCCAAAGGCCCCTGTGAGTCCGAGCAGCACATCCCTCTGTGTATGCCGCAGGATTAGCCTGTTCCACGCTTACTGCGAAGCCTACGATGGACGTAAACATGGCATCGTGATAGGTCCTCACCACATGCAGCGGTAGTTTGTAATTAGCTGTAGAGTGCATAGTATTGCTTGCTCTGTGTGCGATTGTCAGACTGTGGTGTGTGATGTTATACTTTTCGTCCAATTGGACTCCAATGTATCAGGTGACTGTTTGTCTGGTGATGGAGATGTTTTCTAATTTAACTTTAGGATATCTGCTTAATGAAACTAACCTGTAAACTACAGTCTGGAACCGCGCGACTGCTACGGCCACAGGTTCGAATCCTGCCTCGGGCATGGATGTGTGTGACGTCCTTAGGTTAGTTAGGTTTAAGTAGTTCTAAGTTCTAGGGGACTGGTGACCTCAGAAGTTAAGTCCCATAGTGCTCAGAGCCATTTGAACCATTAACCTGTAAATGTTAGTGTGAGTTTGTTCAAACAACGAGTTAAAACTAGACTGAAAACTCTCTCACGCATTTTTTCAAAAGCGCAGAGGACTCTTCAGCCCAAATACGAGGTCAGGTAGACTCTTCAGCCCAAATACGAGATCAGAAAGATGCATTTTCGTCACCAATATAGTTTTCTATGAGGCGGTCAGCAAACTGTTGCGTAGGTGATGCCAGGAGAGAGGGGGAGCTGAGAATCTTTTGCCCCCCATCCCAGCAACACACGCACGAAGCAAAGTAGCCCACGTCTCTACATCTTTTCATAAATTTGGCAGAGTTGCAACTTAACGATAATCAGTCTATCTGACTACAAACCCCAGTCGGCTAGCCACTTCGAAACGAGACGATCAGTGAGAGAGCGAAGGGACGGCGACCAGTCACACTTTGCAGTAATGCTAGTCCCTAAATTTCGTCTCTTTTAAACTGGCGTTTATTTGATAATAAATATGCAACCAGTCGCTTTTTACGACATGACTATCTCCACTCACAATAACAAGCATACCTTCCAAATATACAGAAAACCCACTACCAGTGACGTTACCATTAACAATACCTCACGCCAGCTGAACCAACATAAAACTGATTTCTTCAGGTCATCAGTAAACCGCATGCTCCACATGCCTATCAGTGAAGAAGATGCATGTAAAATAATGAACATACTTAAATCTATAGCCCAAAATAATGGTTAAACTGCCTCTTTGATAAACACCCTATACGAGAAAATCCAAAGTAAACTCAAGCAACCACAATCTTCCATTTCTTGGCAAAGTGTCATATAAACTTGCAAATCTTTTCAGATCACACAACATAAAAATATCCTTCCACACTGACAATAAACTACAAAATAAAAATGTTCACAATAATAAATCCACTAGAGATTGGCATAAAAATTCCGCCATATACAAACTCACATGCTCCTGTTTTTTCTTGTACAAAGGCCAAACATGGAGAAACTTTGCAACCCATTGCAAAGAACATATGGATGCCCTTTGACTCAAAAACTTAGGTAATTCCAGTTTTGCATCACATGTTGCTCATCATGAACACTCTGTTGATGACAGTCTTTCCATGCTACACATTGCTGAGAAAGGACTACAGATGGACCTTCTTGACAATTAGAAATTTTCATCCACAAACTAAAATCACCCCAAAAAATCCTGAATGAACAGACTGAGTCAACGCAA
This sequence comes from Schistocerca nitens, assembly GCF_023898315.1. Classification (NCBI taxonomy): domain Eukaryota; kingdom Metazoa; phylum Arthropoda; class Insecta; order Orthoptera; family Acrididae; genus Schistocerca; species Schistocerca nitens. The sequence continues at coordinate 420,728,433 of NC_064616.1, read as the reverse complement.
AATCTTTTCTTCCAGAATTTCCAGGATATCCTGACACCAAAAAAACAACAAAATGACAGTAATTCATCTTCTGTGCATAAATATTGTTCTTGGTGTGTAACGACTATGGTATTCTGTAACTTACAAAAAGTTTGTAATTATGTATTAAATATTCACCTCTAGCTGTTTACCTTTTGCATGCAGCAAGCAACATTTACTGAAATGTAAAACCTGTATTAGTAATATTTGTATCATAAGACAATGCATCTCTTGCTAAAGACTATTATGTAGTAAAAGTGCAGTATCTGTCATATCCGTATTCTTTGTAAAAACATCAAATGTTTACATGCTGTAAGCTAGTGTAAAGCCAAGTGTAGCTGCATACTGTGTTTATTTGTGTGCATAGCGTAATAATGCACGTTATAAGAAGCAATCTGATGTGAATACTACAAGACAGTGCACTGTAAGCACCTAAAACTTTCGGATTCGTAAATGTTTCGTCACCGATTACTAAATTTCCGCCACATCACCAGCACTGCATCTAGCTACACTTGGTCCACAAGATAATGTTTCTGTAACACCTCCATCTGAAGATGAGCCTGCAGTGGCTCGAAAACATGTTCATCGTTGAATAAAGCGTAAAAAGCGACTGGCTGCATATTTATTACCAAATAAACGCCAGTTTAAATCACAGACGCAGGTCGTCATCCACAATGGATATACTGAAATTCATCTCTTTTTTTCGTACTATGTTGTCACAGCAGAGCAAAAATACATAGAATGTAAAAGGATATGAGAAACAAACATTGCTAGAGGAGGTAGACAAATCTCCTCTTTCGAGAATGCTTGGACGAGCGTGTTAAAATTTACCCTGACGCGAGAGAATTCGGCATATATTTCGAAATATTTTGTAAAGTGCCAACATTTAGTTGAGCATATTTTAACCGGATACAAGCAGGAAGTAATACGAATATTTACCCTGAGCGCAAGCTTGGTACCCTACGTTATGCAGCACACAGTTCATGGTATCACTATTGTGTGTACAGTCTCTAATGCAGTCTCTGAGAAAATTACTGCAGAAGATGTCGCTCGATCTTAATGAGAGTGCTATACAAGTCAATAACACGATTTCTATTCTTGCCGGTCGTCGGGGGAAAATGTGGACGCTAGTTCTAACAACGTCTGGCAGCGTGCGGAAAATCTAGCCAATCAACTGTGCGTCGATCTCAACATTCCTCGTACGTCTTTCAGCTATCATATTTATCCTAGGGAATTTTGTTAAAAACTCTCGAAGTGGAAACGTCAGAGTTACGGAGTCCCTGCTCGACCAATTCCGATTGTTTCATGATGTCGTTTAGGGTACTGCTTCCGTTCTGATAAAAGCTGAAATGTTGCAGGCGGCAAGAGAAATTGATTCAACAAAAAGAATGGAAAAAAGAGATTCCCATAATTAGTCTAGGTATATTGGGTAGGTGCGGCAAGGATGCATTTCCTATAATTTATGAGCTCGTACAGATTCCTGCAACGCTTCCAGTGACAAATGCAGCCGCCGAGAGACTATTGTCGCCGTTGCGGCGTCTTAAGACATATTAAAGAGCAACCATGACTGAAAACTGCGTTCTCGGTCTTGCTCTTATGTGCATGCATCAGCATATCCCCGTTGACATCGAAAAAGTAATTACAAGATTTGAAAAAACCGGCCGTAGAAGTAGAATGGAGTTACTTACTTCATATTAAATTTTTTCTCTATATTTCTGAGTTTTCATTTGATAGTACGAGGGCTTTTCGGTAAGTAAGGAACGATAGGTCGCGAAATGGAAACCACAGTGAAAATCAAAACTGTTTTATTTGCAACAGTTAGCTACAGCTTCCAGCTACTTACCCCGCCGAAGCGACTTAGTCGTTTGTCGTAGCGTTGTACCAACTTTCCAATACCCTCGTTATAGAAGGCAGCCGCCAGTGCTTTCCGCCAATTCTCTACGCTGGCCTACCGCTCGTTGTCTGTGCCAAAATGTTGTCTCCGTAGCCAGCGGTTCATATGGAGAGAGATGAAACTCAGAGGAAGACAATTACGGGCTGTATTGTGGGTAATCAAACATTTCAAATTGAAAATGATGCATGAGCATCTTCATTGACCCTGCAGAATGCGGCTGAGAATTGTCTTGAAGAAGAAAACGCACGACAGTTATGTAATGTTGGCTGCCTAGCTTCAGGAGAAATTTCTCACCAGGCCCTCGTACTTGGCGGGAGACACTACTGTCCTAGGTATCTTTATGTGCTCCCTGTGCGCTCAGAACTAAAAAGAACGACGTAACGCGATCGACAGGCATACTAGAGACACTGCCCAACACACCTGTGCATAACTACATCGGATTTTCACTGTGGTTTTCATTTCGCGACCGGTCGTTCCTTACATTCCGAATAACCCTCGTATTTGAAAGTTAACAATCTGATTATAATTCAAGTGCAAGTATTGTACATATAATAAACTAAAATGTTGTGAATATTGTTGTTATGAATTACTTTTTTGGGAGATAGGCAGTGGATGCAAAACTTGCTCACCCCTAAGAGAAATCATGGATCCACGTCTAGGTTGAACGAATGGAGTTTTGATTTAGTTTGTCAGTTTTTTTTCGGTTTATGCCACATATCGGCCTGTTCGTGGTGATCAGGCAATTCTCTGTACTGTGACGTAAGATTTCTGTTTTGAGTCAGTCGGGCTGCTTTGGTGGTCGCAGTGGAGGACCTCTGGTAGCCCCATCTACCTCGCTTTTGTCCGTCAGGTCAAGAGTTCAAGGCCTATTCTTTAATGATGTAATGGCAGTTTTCAGGATACAGTTGCGCTTTTGGTATTATTTCTTGTAATACTTGAGCCCTTAGACCTACACGGCCTGATATTTGGTTGACATTGAATACTATTTCGCCCTACTTGTTACAGTTTGCTTTCTTAAAGATAAATCTTTCTACCGTAATTAGGTTTCGCTCGGTATTGCTTCTACCGTTAATCGTTAATGTAATTCTGTTGTTATCACTGCTGGTCTATTCAGAGTGGACTGCCCACTACCGGCCGCGGTGGCCGAGCGGTTCTAAGCGCTTCAGTCCGGAACCGCGCGACTGCTATGGTCGCAGGTTCGAATCCTGCCTCGGGCATGGATGTGTGTGATGTCCTTAGGTTAGTTAGGTTTAAGTAGCTCTAAGTTCTAGGGGACTGATGACCTCAGATGTTAAGTCCCATAGTGCTCAGAGCCATTTGAACCATTTGAACTGCCCACTAGGAGATTTTGTTTACGACTTTCCTATTTATTATTGAGATGTCTTTGTTGGTAGCTGCACCGGCTCTGTTGTGATTGAAGTCTCTCGAGCGCGCCACGCCCCGCTATTGCGTTTTCGAGTATGAATGCTCAGAGCGGGCAGGCTGTGCTCGGACGAGGCGCCAGTGATTTTGGGGGTGGGAGGACCGTCTGGTAAGCTCGCCGCTTTGCTGCTACGAACGTTGCGGTAGCTCTGTAGCTCTGTGTGTCTGCAGGCTGGTGTCCCCCCCCCCCCCACCCCCACCACCACCCCCAACCCCCACCCCAGCTGATGGAGCTACCTCAAGATCAGTGTAGTTATGCTGCAGACGTATGCTCATGCATGATAGCGTCTAATCGCAACATCATTATGACGCCGAAGAGAGAAGACAGCTTGCTTTGGACATAGCAAGCTTTGGAAACAGTTAAAAGTTTGAAAGAAAAACTGAGGACCTACCAACTTTTGTAACGATGGACGATCTCGGAGTGACAAAGACACCTTTGCTCTTTTTATAACATCATCTGTTTATTGGTTCAAATTTATATGTATGAAAGTTACCACATAAAAATTAGAAATCTAAAAAACAAATTGTCTCCTAACTATTCTTTGTTATAATTTTAATTGCAATGAATTGTTTGAATATCATCGACTCGTTTCTCATCAAGTCTGCTTCGTCCGTCTGAGGTAACATTCTCTGCAGCACTGAAATTTCTTTCACTAGCTTCATTTGACGCTGGTACGCAAAACACTCTTTTCACTGAAATAGCTAGCTTTGGATAAAGGCTATTGTTACGTTTTCACCAGTCAAGCGGATCGTCGTCATCACCACTATCCATTCGCGTTAAATATAGATCAACCTCATCCGTGGATTCAGCATCAGCTGGCCGACAGTCCAGCCACTCCGTAAACATGGACTTAATTTTTTTGGCTGGTAAGCGTGGATGACATTCTCCAGACGCCCCTAAATAAATATATTGCAAGTATCACAAAAACAGAATGAGCAGGGTAACATCTTACAGTTGGGTAAATGGAAGAATTGTAATAAGTAAACTTAAAATAGCTATAGGCTATATGAGCATTATATCAGTATATACCCGGGAAGAAGAAAGAGTGTATTTGATAAATTTCACAAGAGCCTGCCAAATTTCTTTGATTCTGTAAATAAGAAAGACTATATTGTCAAAGGAGAAGATATGAATCCTAGAATAGGAAAATAGTCCAGTAAAGTCCTAATCGGAATAAATAGAGAACCAGCAGTTAATGAGAATGGATAAATGTTACGACACTTCGTGAACATAAATTCACTGTGAATAGAAAATAACTTTTTCGAACATAGAGAGCTTCGCAAATTTACCTGGGCATCTCGCGGATGTAGATCAATAACAGATTATTTAATTGATACAAAATGAAAAACTGTTCTCTAAAAGTCGGTGGCCGGAGGAAGAGGAGAAATTGGAAGTAAAAGAAATCAGCTGCTGTCTTCCGGAAATCGATACAGTTGACTTTAAGGAACTTGAAGACGCCTTACAGAGTTGCAAAATCCGAAGAGCTCCTGGAATGGATAATCTAAATATGGAACTTCCTAAATACCTACGAAAAGAACTTAAGTATAAGCTTTAGATTTTGTAAATAAATGTTTGCAGTCAGAAAATTTCCATTGTAATGGTGGAAAGCAATAGCAATACCCATTTTCAAAAGAAGATCAATAAGGTACTTTAGAAATTAGATATGTAAGTCTCTTAACTACGGCATATGCTACATATGTGACGATAACAGAAATACAATGACAGTATATTACTCAAACAACAAATTGCTTTTCGGAAAGGAAGGTCCTGCTAGGATAACACTTTCTGATTAAAACGAGTGATAGAAAAAAGAAGAGAATGCGATTTACTAACCTGCGTAGTCTTTACTGGCTATAGGAAAGCTTTTTGCATCATGTAGAAAGGAAAACTACGGAATGTTATGGAAGAATAGGAATACCACTAAATCTCATCGAAGTTATACGAAGTACATATATACCGGAACGCACATAAATTTAATGCTAGCTTGGTAATATCGCCCAAGGAAACAATAAAGGGCTGAGATTGGAGTGTATTTCTCCGATGCATTTTAAGTTTAGACGACGTTGTGAGGGAATGGACACAACGAATTATAAAAATTTGAAGACAGCTTCAAAGAAAGAAATTTTATGAAAACTTTATATTTTCCGATGACGAAGATAACTTACAGAGAGCGTTGTATCAATTACACAGAATAGCAAAGCAACATATTTTGAGTACCTCGACAAATAAAACGAAGTCCATGACATGCCAAGGCTTACAACCTTTAAGATGTATATTCATATTGGAAAACAAAACTATTGAACAACTTAGCGTCTTCAGATTCTTGTGATGCGGATATAGCCCGGTGAAGTGGATATTGCAAAAAAAGGTTTAGACATTTAATATGATGTTTGATACGATCAAAAGAACTCTCAAGGAAAAAGTGCGAATGGACCAATGCTAATTTGTTAAGTATGGCAGTTTCCTGTGGACTATGTCGAAGTGAAAACTGGACTGTGAACTCTAGAGCACATTAGCAGACTCCAACAGCCGAGATGAAAGTTTAGAGATCAGACCAGAAGAGAGATTAAAAGTGAGACCCTGCGGAATAATGTAGGAATTTAGAACTTAATTGTAAAGATTAGGGAATACAGCAAAGAATAGAAAGGATATATACAAAGAATGGGTGATAAACATATTCCAAAATAACTGTAACGGTACATCCCGAAACTCAAGACAAGCTGGACTCATTCAGATTTCGCAATGGTCAACTGGTATAATACTTCAGGGGATGAAGGAGATAAAAACAGAATGGCATATTACTGTCAAGTTACAATTTTATTCTTGTTTACTTGGCACTGATATTTCGTCACAAATTTCACGCACAGCATTCAAAGTCTCGTCTCTATTACCAACTAACATAATTTACAGTAGTCGGAAGGGTAGCCACAGAAATGTTACTATTCTGTGCAACGTCTGAATTTCTACTTTGTCCTCCATGAGAGGGAGACAAGCTCTTTCAGCGTACATAGTAAATACAGTTAACGTAAAATAATGCGGCATTCGCACTGTACTGTCAAGTACCACTGACGCTGAAGCTGGTGTTTTGCAACTACATTAAATACAGTTTGTATTTTCTAAACACGCAGCGTGTGATCAAACGACAAAAAGTGGATCTACAGTAATTTAATGAAACCTATCTCCGTATCGTTGTGCCCTGCGTAGCATTGACTTTTCAGTTTATGAACCCATAGGAAAACAAACTGAACTGTAGGAAATTTCTCGCCCTCGAGCATTTCTGTTGCATCCTTGAGGCCTCCAAAGAGTCACGAATTCTTTCGCAGTTTCGTTATTGTAACCACTAAATTTTTCAGGTACGTCCTTCTCAGCAAGTACCTCAATGTTTTTGTCGCATTGGATACCTACAGACTGTAGTATTGCAAATGAGTTATTCCACCTAGTCTCCGTTTCATACTTCAAGCTCGTCTGTGACGTATTCACATCACCTGTCTTCTTCATGTAATGAGCAGTGTCTAGGCAGAATAAATAAACCGCTGCTAGCTCATTTTTCAAATAATCGTCATCGAAAACGTGTTTTAGGACCATATTCAAAAGATGAGCAATACATGCATAATGCGGAATTTATTTCTGTGCCTTGCATACATTAGCGCCTCGGTCGGTGGCAAACGAATTCTTATTGAGGTGCTGGGGATTTACTCCTAAATTAAATAATGTTTCCTCAGTATCGTTCTTAATAAATTTCCCAGATTTTTTCTTCTCAGAAAAGTGAGTTGTTGCCAATACCATGTCCTTAAGTGTCCAATGTAGATCGACGAATTGTGCATGGCGTGGACAATGCTTGGCGTCATACTAGCCCGTATTTCATTGGCTTGTGTTTCAATATTTCGTGCCATCATCGTATTATGAGGCAGAATGTTGGAGACATCCGCCTGTTCAAATTCGGAACCGACATTTCCAAGTTTCTGACATAAAGAGCGAAATCCTCCACCAAATTTTAAAGTAACTGGACGAATGTACCTAGCACAAAATTTCTATGCACTTTTTAGTTACAGAGTCTTTCAATTAAGCCGGTAGTGCTTCATAATTCTGCAGACATGTGTCTTCAGATACGGCGTAGGTAATGTCTAAGAGATGAGAGCAGAGAACCTACCACAGTACATGTAACCAACACGATTTCCATCCTTATTAGTAACCAATGAAAATCTCTCCCAAACATTGCTGCGAGCATCTACTTTCACTCAGGATATATTCTTTCAGATTAAGCTTCCTTCTGACACGCTCCTTCACCTCAGATTCAAACGACGTAATGCTGCAGAAGGTGAATGGGCGGCGATCGGGCAAGAGTAGACAGCTGCCGAACTTTCCTGTGACTACATGCACCATGCAATTCGAGCGAGCACAAACTCCAGATTGAACCTTTACTTGTGGTAATGTCTCTGGTTGTAACGGACTATTCGCCACTAACAGGTCAAGTTCTAGCACCTATTATTACCGAGCGAGGTGGCGCAGTGGTTAGCACACTGGACTCGCATTCGGGAGGACGACGGTTCAATCCCGTCTCCGGCCATCCTGATCTAGGTTTTCCGTGATTTCCCTAAATCGCTTCAGGCAAATGCCGGGATGTTTCCTTTGAAAGGGCACGGCCGATTTCCTTCCCCATCCTTCCCTCACCCGAGCTTGCGCTCCGTCTCTAATGACCTCGTTGTCGACGGGACGTTAAACACTAATATCCTCCTCCTCCTCTAGCACCTATTATCGTGTGTTTTCTAAACCAGAGTTCACTTTTCTGCGTTTATGTCTGCTGTTATCAACAGGTTTTTGCCGTGAGCTAAGTTGACAGCTTCCTAATTTTTTTCAGTGTATGATTCTATGTGATCAGGGTATTGTGTTTATATGCTGGTGGGAATCGATTCCCTGTTTCGGCGTCGAAATGCAACAGAAGCTGAATGTTCGCTACCCGTATCCGAGATTTTGTTGATCGTTATACCTCTATTTATAACTAATTGTTTTCGCATTTGCTGTTCCCAGAATGTAACTGAAGTCTGGGGGGGGATTTGAGTTTCGCATTTTTTTAGGTATGGCTCCTGGATACACAACAGCTCAGCTCACATTTCTTCTGTTCTTTTTGTAAATTCAGCCATTACAAAGGAACTTTCCATTGCATTAATCGGCAGAATTTTTAAGACCCATCATAGGATGTGTGTTCTTATGTAGTACTGTAGCACTCTAGAAAAGGGCGGGGGGGGGGGGGGGGGTGTTGGGAGTAGGGACTGCAATTCATGTCGCCCATCGCCCATGGGCGTTTACAAGGTCTCTGGACACGTTGTGTAGATCCAGAGGTTCCGATATTTTTGTGCGGACTTGACGTCGCCGGTCACATAATTCTTTAAAATCTGTGGACAGATTGTCTTCATTATTAGTGAGTCTGATGCCTTGTGGGGACAGTGACTGATTTCCCATTTGCATGCCCTATTCTTGTTATGCATCGGAGGACGTTGTGTATAATTATTTCGTCCTCTAGGTTACTAAGTTTCGCGTTGATGTATATATTCTTATAAATATGAGTAGGTTTCACTCTTCCTAAATGTTGTCTAGTGCGTGTACTTGTTAATGTGCTCACTTTGTTTCGTATTTTTGACGCTTTGTCTACGGCGTTGTTCATTTCGTTGCGATACCTATACATTTCTCATTACATGTCTCTGAACATTTTCCTGTCGAAATATGGCATGCTGCGTTGATAGAATAGAGGCAGAACCTCGGAGAGACATATTTCTTGTGTAGTTTGCCATCAGTCCGCGCAGAGATGAATAAAACATTCCCAAATTGAAACGCGAATTTGCTTCGTATTTGTTTTCATTCCTGTAAAATAATTATATTACTGAGTATATCTTATAGGCAAGTATTATTCTCCGTCAAAAGACGGAATACCTTTTAGTTGATGTCATTTCGATCTCATTAGTTAACAAAGCTGCAAACCTTATTTTCTCCTTTGCTCCATCAGTCATTATTTTATTAGTATGTTGTGACTATTGATATTGACTGAAATATATTACCAGCGTCTTTCGCGTGTCAAAGCTATCTGAGAACTAGTGTTAGCAAGAAGGAGACGGAGAGAGATAGGGAGAGAGGGAGAAGTAGCGAAAGCTATTTTTAGGATACGCGCTAATAACCCCCGTAAACTGAAGCGATGGAATTAATGAAGTGATTTGCATGTTCTTCGGCTTCTATACAGTATGAAAACATTCCTCATATCAAATACCAAAGAAGGATGAGATAAAGTTGGCCACCGTATATGAAGGAGACCTATTTCGCAAGAGCAATATGCTTAATTTTCTTCAAATGACCAGGCCCATTATGCAAAAGCGGCATGAAATTATTGCAAGGCACAGGAACAGAAACTTCTTTCGCAGCATCATACTGTTCCTCGTGTTACAGGATCCAATTTATGCACACGAACGCCTGTCCCTTCACTTAAATTATGATTTACCGCGTTTAATCCCACGAAAAAGGTAGAATATATTACATAAAGTTAACTCGTAGTAAACTTATTTGTGGCCGAGAGCGTCAACTACATTTTGTGCAAAACGCTTCACGGGTTCACCGTTTCTGTAAGTACGCAGCGCCGCGTGCTGTAAGACGGACGCGCTGCTGGCAGTAGCGACGAGGTTGGCAGCACTGGAGCGCCTCCTTTCCGGAGGCAAGCGTTGCGCGATCAGTCTTGCGGTGGGAGTATCTGCGGCAAGTCCGAAGCCGAGGTGGTAGATAGCGGCACTGACGACTCTGACAGAGAGCTATCGCCAAATCGACTGGAATCTCGCGAACCGTCACCGCCGCCCAACATTTCTAAACAGCAGCACCCAAGAGAAGTTCGACGCCAAATGTCGCCACAACCGGGTACTTCGAAACAACAGCAACCAAGAGGAGCTCGACGCCAAATGTCGCCACAACCTGGTACTTCCAAACAACAGCAACCAAGAGGAGCTCGACGCCATCTGTCGCCGCAACCTGGTACTTCTAAACAACAGCAACTAAGAGGAGCTCGACGCCAAATGTCGCCACAACTGGGTACTGCTAAACAGCAACACCCAAGAGGAGCTCGACGCCAAATGTCGCCACAACCAGGTACTTCGAAACAACAGCAACCAAGAGGAGCTCGACGCCAAATGTCGCCACAACCTGGTACTTCCAAACAACAGCAACCAAGAGGAGCTCGACGCCATCTGTCGCCACAACCTGGTACTTCCAGACAACAGCAACCAAGAGGAGCTCGACGCCAAATGTCGCCACAACTGGGTACTGCTAAACAGCAACACCCAAGAGGAGCTCGACGCCAAATGTCGCCACAACCAGGTACTTCGAAACAACAGCAACCAAGAGGAGCTCGACGCCAAATGTCGCCACAACCTGGTACTTCCAAACAACAGCAACCAAGAGGAGCTCGACGCCATCTGTCGCCACAACCTGGTACTTCCGAACAAAAGCAACCAAGAGGAGCTCGTCGCCAAATGTCGCCACAACCAGGTACTTCCAAACAAGAGCAACCAAGAGGAGCTCGACGCCAAATGTCGCCACAACCTGGTACTTCCAAACAACAGCAACCAAGAGGAGCTCGACGCCATCTGTCGCCACAACCTAGTACTTCCAGACAACAGCAACCAAGAGGAGCTCGACGCCAAATGTCGCCACAACCTGGTACTTCAAGACAACAGCAACGAAGTGGAGCTCGACGCCAAATGTCGCCACAGCCTGGTACTTCCAAACAAGAGCAACCAAGAGGAGCTCGACGCCAAATGTCACCACAACCTGGTACTTCCAAACAGCAGCGACCAAGAGGAGCTCGACGCCAACTGTTGCCACAGCTGGGTACTGCCAAACAGCAGCGGGTATCGGAGTATCAGGAATTTGATACACAGAGCAGTCCGGAGCCTGAAGAACCTCCTCCAGCATATGAAGCGCCACAGAACGAGAACGTACTTCCTGAGCGGCCAGAAACTGCTCAGAAGCCTCCAGAAAGTGCGCATTCAGAACAAGAGCAAGAGTCGCAGCTGTCGAAGCTTCACACAGACAGGCTGTCGGATAGCCCACGTTGGTGGCTAGAGAAGAAAGACCGCTTGACACGTGTTCGCTACTGGCGAGTTCTCACCCGTTTTTGCAACATTCTTGGTGAGTATTCTACAGATATAATATTTGGAATTTCACATTGACGGGGTTGTCCTTTGACTCACGATTGTATCCTTTTGCGGGAGGCCACCTCAGTGAGTGAGGTTCGTGGCGTACCAGTATCGGCGCTCGACATTTTAATTCACTATGTTTTCTTTTCTGAAAATAAGCAATAGAAAAAAATAGGATTTTGTGTGTTGTGTGGTCTCTGTTCAAACAATTAGCTAGGCTGTTTCAGTGCTTCTGTTACCGGTTATTACGTTTAAGGTTTGTTTCCTTATCCTTTTTGCTTTTCGTTTGATCGTGGATCAGCCTCTGATTTGTGAGGGATGTTGGAAGGAAATCGCACGTGTCCTTTTCAAAGGAATTATCCCAACATTTGCCCTAAGTGATTTAGGGAAACCACGAAAAACCCATATCTGGACGATCGGACGGAGATCGGAACCACCGTCCCTCCGAATTAGAGTCCAAGGTATTAACAAATGTGCCACTTTACTCAGTGCTTTTTATATATATCTTTCACAAAGTCTTAATTCTCATAATTGTACTACTTAAGCACTTGCATATTGAACAGCGCGCATCTGTATCATTACATATTTAACAACCATCAGTCACAGGAAAAAAGCAGATAAACAATTCAGGTGCTAATGAACTGCCTGTCGCGTGATCAGGAGACAAAACCATCGTAACCATCTTCGTTAAGATGTGAAGGCTTGTGGATATTTTAATTGTTGGACAAACTCTAAGGAGTAACGTGAACGATCACACAGTTGTTGTAGAGGCTAGAGCTATAGCATCCTAAATCGTAAACTATAGCGAACTGAATGTGCTTTGTCCGTATTCAATCCACAGTTCCGAGAGCTGAATGTGTTGCAGGCATTACGTGCGTTTTCACACTTACTGTACTGAAAATAATCCACTACTACCGTGTAAGAGTTATTGAAGTATCGAAATTAGGTAAGAATTACAAACATATAAAGTTTATTTCATATGTGTTTCTCATCTACTCCGTGTCCGCAGCTCGTGGTCTAGTGACTAGCGTTTCAACCTCTGGATCACGGGGTCCCGGTTCAAATGGCTCTGAGCACTATGCGACTTAACTTCTGAGATCATCAGTCGCCTAGAACTTAGAACTAATTAAACCTAACTAACCTAAGGACATCACACACATCCATGCCCGAGGCAGGATTCGAACCTGCGGGGTCCCGGGTTCGACTCCCGGCCGGGTTGGGGATTTTCTCTGCCCGGGGGCTGGGTGTTTGTGTAGTCTTCATCATCATCCTCACCATTCGTGACAGTGGCGGGATTGGACTGCGAAAAAAATTGGACTGTGAAAAAGTTGGGACTTTGTACGGGCGCTGATGAATGCGCAGTTAAGCGCCTCACAATCCCAACATCACCATCATCATTTACTCCGCTGCTACTTGATAGTTTATGCAAACGTGAAGAAACATGTTCCTCGAAACACCACGTTCGACTTATATTTTTGCAGAATTCTCTTTTTTCATTGTGTTTATCAACCTATTTCCTTAATTTATACCTTTAATTACATGAAAAACCCATCGATCTGTGGCTTGCATCTGTTATTTAAAGTAAAAGTACATGTTTCATATTAAGAATTGGTAGTGCAAAGTGGGATATAAAAGGCAGAAAAAGAGAAAATGGAGAGAAAGAGATCCAGTGCACTGCAACTGAAAGCAGCGAATTTTTTCCATTGCTACAATCTACAGTATTCGCATTAAAACTCTAATTGTCACAGAAAGTGCTCCTACCAAAAAATTCGTCTTCGCTCCCTCTTGTTTGCTTTATTGGTTCCTAACTACAAATTCGCCCAGTTATATCCATTTACATTTTATCTGAATCTTACCTATACAAATAATAAAGCTTCTCAGTATCGTGCATCTGTACATTAACTTCCCTTCATGCATTTAGTTTCATTAGCCATTTTCGGTAGCACTTATTGCGATAACTATTAAAAATATGGTTGCAGATTTCCTCCATGTTATGGAAAAACAGTTTGCACCCAAAAAAATATCGCCACTGTTACTGCAGTGTTAGTAGGTTATCTTTATTTTTTCCTTGCGTTGATGTAAATATTTATTACAACTAATGCCATACTGATTTTTCCATAACACGTTTCTGCTTGTTTTTACCTGACGTGTTAAGTACGTTACAGGTTTGTAACTTGCATATGTGTACAGTACATTATTTTCAACACAAGCATGAAGGTCATAAAAAATCTTTAAAGCATTTTTGCATTATTTGCAGTATAAGAATCATAACCGTCCTCTGTTTGCTTATTCCATGTGGGATCCTTAATATAACTTATTTTCTCTTTTTGTGATAGCCCATGATAGAATGGTTTGTTAAAATGGCCAATCATGTCTCTCATTCTTCTCCAGCTTTTTTAATTTAATTTTATCGGGTTTTTGCTGTAATCAACACAGCCATTAGAATGGCTTATTAAGGTTAGTGAAGACAGCTAAATCTGAAGTTTACCACTGTTTTATAGAAATACGTGAGAGACTTATATCCACTTTTTGCAGCTAACGTTGTTATCACTCATTAGTGCTTTAATATTTACTATCAAGTGAACATTTTTGCAGTGATTCCATACAGTTTATTTTGATGTGGGGCATATTTAGAGCATCTCAAAGTGACGTGGTTAAGATCTTTGTCGTCTCTTGGACGATCGCTGCAAGCAGGAACGTCTACCAAAATGGTTCAAATGGCTCTGAGCACTATGGGCTTAACATCGGAGGTCATCAGTCCCCTAGACTTAGAACTACCTAAACCTAACTAACCTAAGGACATCACACACATCCATGCCCGAGGCAGGATTCGAACCTGCGACCGTAGCAGTCGCGCGGTTCCGGACTGAAGCACCTAGAACCGCTCGGCCACCAAGGCCGGCGAACGTCTATCACTCCAGTCCCCTAGAGGTGTGCAGGGAACCATGTGGGTCCCAACCTTTTTCGAATAAGTGATATCACGTGTCTCCGCGGAAGATTCTTCTGGCTGTACAACGGATTTGCTGGAATAGTGTCTTTGACTGAAGCGAACGAAAACCCCTTCCTCTGCTGCTATATTTGGCACTTTGTTCCCATTGCTCCCATGCCTCGTTTCTTGAAAAATGGAGAAAGTAGGAAAATAGAAGCTGTGCAAATAGTCGATCGCCTTCTTTGATGTTGTCTATTGCAAGACCATCTGCCACTTTTTTGCGGCGAATACCGGAGTGCCCCTTTAACCACATTAGATGAACGATCTTTTTATTTGTTAACTGTCATTATTAATTCCTCCACGTCATAAATACAGTAATTATCAGATTTTCACTTCGAGTGCTCTAATTGCTCCAGAGTACTTCTAGAGTCGATTAGAATAAATATTTTGTTCTCTCTTCCTGCTCCAAACATAATTACTTCTTTCATTACGGCTACTTCTGCAGTATAAACAAGACTTACGTGCGGTAATGAAAAATTTTACGCTATCCGCAACGCAAGACAATAATATCCACAACCGACTCCATCATGTGTTTTAAATTCTTCGATGCATACGAATATAGCTATATCACACCAAAAACACTTTCCATTTCCGCAATATTTACGGTGCAACTCTTAGGTGACTGCTATTGAAGTGCGGTTTTCACAGAATATGTTGGTTCAAATGGTTCAAATGGCTCTGAGCACTATGCGACCCAACTTCTGAGGTCATCAGTCGCCTAGAACTTCGAACTAATTAAACCTAACTAACCTAAGGACATCACACACATCCATGCCCGAGGCAGTATTCGAACCTGCGACCGTAGCGGTCGCTCGGTTCCAGACTGTAGCGCCCAGAACCGCACGGCCACTCCGGCCGGCTGGAATGTGTGGGTAGTAAGGGGCTCGTGTTGTTAGCCAATTAACAGAATGCAATAACGCTTAGAAAGTTTATTTTTGTGCAAACATACACTTTTTAAATGTAACAATGGCTATTGTCATTAAAAGACTAATAAGTAGGGTAAATTAGAATGTCGGTGGTGTTTGTTGCCGGATTCTAGTGCGAGTCGTTTACGAGATATCGTATTTTGAAAAATTCACACACCGAGACTTGTTTGTGCCATTCAACCCGGATGTCAGGTAGCAACAATCGGTACATACTTTGTTGTATCTTTTGTCTAAACAGCACGAATGAGGCAGTCACTTCCTTCGTTTGACAAAGTAATAACGGTTAACTCATGACTGGTCGCCTATTAATGTCGTCACACGCTATTATTCTTCATGTGGCACTGAATACACAATCCTCAATGCAATCCAAATCGTGGGTGCCCGGCGTGGTTGTCACGTAATCACAGTGTACAAATGAACTCTTAAACACATCAATAAATCACTCATTTAATGCCATTTAGGTATTTGCTGGAGATCAGGCCCACAGCGTTGTGTGACCTTGTGTGACGTTGTTGCTACCTGACATCCTAATTAGCTTTGTTGCATTTGATACGACGTTGTTATGTTTGCCTACAGGCTCGAATCCTGCCTCGGGCATGGAAGAGTGTGATATCCTTAGGTTAGTTAGGTTTAACTAGTTCTAAGTCTAGGGGACTGATGACCTCAGATGTTAAGTCCCATAGAGCCATTTGCCAATCTTTTTAGTAAGTATTTAATAACTTTTCCTTCGGGAAATAGCTACTATTAAATTACCTCCTTTTCATTTTCTTATTCGCTAAGAGAAATAAAAGAGAGGCACCCTGCTCATCACTCCATGACTGAACCAGAAACACGGAGACGCGGCAGCAGCAGCAGATTAAAGCTGCGGCAAAGGAGCAACTTCTCTGCAGTAGCGCCGCGCAGCGCCGTTCGGCCCGGTGCGCTGTAGATGCGCTTCTCAGTGGCTACTGTAACAAACAATGGAAACATTTTTACGACCTTACGGTTTGATGCATCCATCATTACTGAAATAATATTAGCTTTGTGTAAACCAGTTTCGAGTTGAGAAGTGGCAAATGAGGTTAAAACGTTTAATATAACTGTCTCGGTTTTGCTACGGCCAGAAGTAAATTTTGGGTCAATAGTACAATGGATAAGGTATAAGTTTAGCAGTACAGTCCGCTGGTCTGAAGGATTGTTTGTGCTGGACAGTATGGTAAGCGAACGCTCCTTCAACAGCTGAAAAAAAAGTGCTAGAAGAAGCACTTGCTCGCACCGCACCCCACCATTCTTTTATGTTTTTCGCGGATTATATGTTGTGATATATCCAATCAGCGCTAGCCCCCCTCCCCCCTCACCTCACAATGGCTTAAGTTGAAAGTAGATGCACACTCGTTGATCCGAATATATGAGTCAGAATTTTTTTTCACCTTTTGTAGGTCACTATTTAAAGAACTCTTCCATTTCGGCGGCGGCATATTTTTAATTTCAAATGTTGTAACGCTCGCAGTTTACAAAAATTCACTATCTTTTGTTATTTCACAAGTGCAGAACAAAGGACTGCACATTCACGTGAACGAACGTTGAAGTTAATGATTGGGGATTATATGTTTCGGGTAAATGACTTCGTTGCTTCTGATGTTTCTTAAGATACTTCGAGTGCATTATATTACGTGGGTAACGATTACAGTGTTAGCTACTCCCTTTCTTCACTATTTGTCTCTTTACTTGGAGAATATTAGGGTGACAAAATGTACTTGGAATACGACTGGTTACTGTATCATGATCGTAGATAATTGTTTCTTTCTTCGGGGGGGGGGGGCGGGGGGGGGGGGCGATTCTGTTCAAGGACAAGATGTCCATTCAGATCAGTATCGTAAAAGATTAGCAAGTGAACTGTCTAAACTGTTTCGCCCTTTGTAATTGGAGCACAGGTTGTATCTACTGAAAATTCTGATATTTTGGCGATAGGAGTGGTGCTGCCAGGTTGAGCGGTGTGTAACAACATTCAGGAAACATTTTTATAAACCATATAACATCTTAACCGACGAGTCAAAATCAAGACTCACCCCCTTCCCGGCCCTCCCCCCACTTAACCATATAATACAATACACCGCATATAGAGACCTCAAAACACGTCCACCAAAAGAGAGACCTCAAAACACGTCCACCAAAAGAAAATACAGAAGAAAACTACTTATACAGAATCTGTCAAAATTAATTATCACACTAGCCAGTTTGAAATTCCAAAATTAAAAAAATCCTTAAAGTCTCAGCTTTGTGGCGGCATATACACTTGTCTTTTTAAAACAATTATATAGCGTGCATCATTATTTCAAATCCAGTTAGATGCTTTAAAAAGGAAAACAATATCAAATAGTAATCGCCAGAGGTTAAGGAAACACAGTGTAGTTAAAATAGGGCCTCCAAAAATACTCAATACTCACAACATTAGGAACAAGGATGATTCCAGTTACCACAAATGGGTTTTAAAAAGAAAAACACTTCTACTGCCATTTAAATGGTAACGTACGTTAACATGAAACTTCATAATGTCAGTAATGAATAGAAAACATTTGTGGAAATAAACAACACAGCTACCTTTAAACTTGTCAGTAGCGAAGTTTATAGAACGTTCGTAACCATGTGCCTCCGACACTCAAGTGCTTAGTGTGCCATTTCATACACGCCAATCTGAGCTGAAACCAACCCAAATCTTGTTGGTAAGTGCAGCTCGTTGCCATGTTGAGGCACATGACACACTCAACCCATGGGTCGCCGGTATGATGATAGACGATGTTTTTTTCTTGCTGATAGCTCGACAGGGGAGACCACGCTCGCTCTGTCAATAGTTGCGGCGAGCGTGTGTATTTCTCCGGCGGCGCGCAGGACACGACAGTCGTTCGGCGGTCGTTCAGAAGTCATGGAATTGAGCCGTCAAAGATACAAACGAATGTAGATGAAAGCACTGTAGTAGAAAAACTGCGATGCGTATTGATGTTGACGCGTAACGTGAGTATTTAACGCCTATAAACTGCATGTTACGCAACCCTCCACTTAAAATTATTTCTTTCTCATTACAGTCGATCTTGAAAGAAAGCACTTAACATCGACACCGGGAAATAACAAGCATCTTCTCTATAATGACATATTCAGTTCCTTCTTTCTCTTTGCGAGGTTATCTCCTTCCAGTGGTGTAATAGATACTGAACGAAGAATGGACAAGAGGGCTAATCCATTTAGTGTTCTCTGAAAGGATAAAACACAATTATTAACTTACTTCAACTGATACAGCAGCATAAATTATTTATTTTTAGAACGTGTAAATTTTAATAAACGATAATCTAATAACTGTTATGTGACTTAATGTGTGACAATAAACTTCAAGACTCGCCTGTCCTGTTGAATTTCACAGGTATGTCTTGATTCTCTTTAAAGTGAAAATGACCTCCTCTCTGCTGTAGATGTAGTTACAGGAAGTGCGACCAATATCTTCAGAAGGTTGCTGATATTTTGAATCATGTCTTTGTTGCTTAACTGCAGTGATGTCATGGCAGATGAAGGTCTAGAGTCTTCTTTAACAGATTTCCTTCGCGATAAATCTAATTCAGCAAGAACGTCTTCAACCCCGCATTCCCTATCTTCAATGCGGAATTCTATCAGAGCCTTGGCTTCTTTTCGTACTTCACAACTGAAGAGTACTTCACTGGTCGAAATCTGGAACAGAGAAGAAAATCCAGATGGCAGTTTCTTATGTTCTGAAAACTTTAACTCTGTTATAAAACAATCTAAAAATGGAATAAAGACCGCTCCTCAGTAGTACTGATCAAGACCACGCATAAAGTAGTTTGATCTTTTCTTTTGGATCTTAACGACCCGGGAAACCAAGATTGAGATGTCCAGCTGTTGCCAAATTTCAGTGGCTCTCTCAAAAAGTCCCGAAAATTTTTATAGCATCAGACCTCAGAATTTCCTGTTCTTCTGGGGTGTCTTCAACTACTTCCGTAACTTCTCTAAAACACAGTTTGGGTTTCTGAAGTAACATTTCCACGCTTAAAGTGCTTTATACCCAATGGGTCTATCTTATGGGACATTACCGTTATTTTACTGCATTTAAAAATATTTATGGTTTATTTAAATGATGACCCCATAACCTTAATACTGAATGGGTGGTAAGAAAGTTGCATTTAATGACATGTACCGTTAGCATGATTAAATTAACGCAATTATTTAGTAGAATCTCAATCTTCCAAAATATAAATAATAAACTTACCCCGAAGTATCACTTCATATGAACTAGGGAAGCAACACAATCTCGCCGCTCGGGGTAGCCGCGCAGTCTAGGGCATCTTGTCACGGTCCGCGCGGCTCCCTCCGTCGGAGGTTCGAGTCCTCCCTCGGGCATGGGCGTGTGTGTTATCCTTAGAGTAAGTTAGTTTAAGTTAGATTAACTAGTGTGTAAGCTTAGGGACCGATGACCTCAGCAGCTTGGTCCCATAACACCTTATCACAAATTTTCAAAAAACACAATCTCAATTACGCAAAGTACTGCAATTCCCTTGTTGCTATCAGTTTGACGAACGTTTTAAAACTTCCACAGACTCTATTCGCCGTTTAACCCCGATGTAAACAAACACGCTCTCAGTGATTGGTCAGCGTTCCTAGGACACAGTTTCCGGGTGCTGCTACGCTGCTGGAAATAGGTCCAGCCTGTGCATTGGGTATATCATAAGCTCACCAGAAAAACAATTAGGCACCCCTAGAGACATCATTACAAGCATCATTTACTACCGTTTAATTCTGCCCCTGGTTTGGATTCGCTGCTTAGGAAGTGAGTCCACAAGGTTGTGCAGGTACGTCGCATCCAGGTTAAGCCACCCGCTAAGGCTTTAAAAGATCACACAGTTCCACCAAATCGCGGGGATGCTAGTGCTGGCGTTTTACCCGCTGTTCCTACATGTCTCACATATTTTATATGGGATTCACGTCAGGTGATCTTGTAGGCCAATCGAGGTGTAATAGAGCGGAGAAGTGCTCAGAAAACCAGTCACATAGTTTTCTAGCCCTATGAATTTTGCTGTTGTCGTCTTTATGTGCCAGTAGGAGCAATACCCTCCTGTGAGGTGACCGACTCCAAATGTTCATTGCATGCAGTTCCCGTCGCAATGTTCTCTCGCTAACGCATTGGGATGTACCTTCGTTCACCACCTGCAGCAGTTCCTGTCGGGCTTGGATGCGATTTTGATTCACAAGCTGTGAAACGCGTCTCCGGTCCCGCCCAGTCAGGATCTTTTTCCGACCACAATTCTGACGTCGTGTTTCGTGGCCACATGTGTTCCACCACTGCTTGTACATACGTTAAACAGTCCGCCGCGAGACACCAACAAATCCAACAACTTCGCACACTGTATGGACATGGGCACTGCCGAACCCGATTGCCACTTCTTGCCATTTTGCCACATCCCTACATTTACTCACGTTTACGTACAATGTTCGCTTGTAACATTAGTAGCTCACTGATCGCTACTGCCTTATACAGTACTTACGTAGAGGCAGTCATCTGTAAAGACCTCATGCTTCAGCTGCGCGTGCGCACTTGGATGTGTATTTCCTTGTCTGGTGAGTTTAGTTACATCACTACCAATCAAGCTCTAACACGCCACTATGTTGTTTAAGCCATGTTTCTTTTATCTGAGGTTCCAATGATGTCAGACACAGTGTTTCCACTCTCTAGGTATCGATAAAGTCTATGTAAGATGTCCGTGTTGAATTAAGCTTCGGCAGTGAAGTGTGAGGTGTGGAGAAAGCGGAATTTTGTCTCTTTGCTAAAAAACGATGCAACTTCAGACAGAAAACAGCTATTTTTAGCAGCTAGAGATTGTGTGTTGTATTATTAGAATGTATTGAAGAAGAGAATATTTTCCGTGATTAAATCTTCCCTGAAGCAATGATTACTGTTGAGGATGAACACATTTCGCAAAATTCGTGTTTGTCAGTGATAATCAGTATTCTCCGTTGGCATCATGCCCACTATCCGTCCAGTTGTAATCACTGAAATGTTTTTGGAACATAATCTCAGATGCTTCAGGATGCTGTGCATCCATATTTAGTCACTAAAGAATGTGTTGTCAAAGAAGCTTTCCTTACATGTTACGATGATGACCCTTACAAAGTCGATTTGATTCTGCGATCTGTTCCGAGCATCATTTTTAAGGATTGGCACTCCTGATGCTGTCGGATACTTTGAGATGTTTTCACATTAGCTGGTACATCCGTTGAATTGTATAGTACAGTCACTGGGTTATATACCGGGATGACAATGTCCCATTACCGTTCCCAAGAGTGTTTATGTCTTCTGCGCTGCACCAAAGATATTGTTTATGTTTATGGCGTGGGACATAAGCTAAGTCTAGGGAATCAGAAATGCTTTCTTCATTCATATTCATTGAGCAGGTTTTTTTAGTTACGCTTCAATAATGTGTCTCAAATACGACTCTTAGGTGTGGGTGACTGTGGAATGTTGGAGTGTAATGTCGTGGATGATCATAAGATTAAAGGAAGAGCATGAAAACACATAGCCTACACTACAGTCGCACAGATGGGGGATGGGGCCATGGGGCCGCAGTGTTGAGAAATTTAGAATTTATTCCAGGATATTGGGAGAAAGTCTGGTGATTAGGAACATTATGAGACAAAGTGATCTCCATTGCTGTGCCAATGCTAAGTGTGACAACAAGCTCTGTCACCAAGATTCTAGCAGATTATCCCCGAATCAAGTACCGCTGCGTAAGCTATCTGGACACGGATGCTACAGTAACACGTGAATAATTTATAATATGTGCTGTTATTCGAAACGGATTAATAACTACACCCATAGAAGTACTAGGAATGGCCGTCTACACATATTGACCTGAACATTGTTCCCTGCTGCGTATCTTACAATTTTGTTAAGATACCTCACATACACATTAAGAGCCATAGTTTTGCACATTTTTTAGTAAGTCTGCATCAGTATATGTAATAGTTTTTTTCTCTTTCTAGCACCACGGCGACAAGTAACTCCACAGGCCGGCAATGATGATCATGGAGCGCAAGGTAACGTGTGCAGAGAATTTTGTTGCCTACAGTTTTAAATTCTAGAAATAGCAATTTCCTGTGTGAGATGCCGTGATTTACCTATCTATTCTAGTTCCAAAAGATGTTTTTCTTTTTCTAGCTGCCCAGCAACAAGTAATTGTACAACCCAACGCGGCTGCACCAGGACAACAAGGTATGGTCTGCAGACTCTTTCATTGTGTTTAGAGTTTCGTAAGACATAAATAATATAGCTTCTTATATGCAATATAATTTTCACGTAATCCGTGCTAGTTCCAAAATATGGTTTTTTCCTCTTGTTTCCAGTAGGCCCGCAGCTAGCAGCTGTAGAAGAAATGGCTGCGCTACCAGGTCAAGGTAAGGTCTACAGGAAACTTTGTTGTCTAAGCAACTCTTAGATTATGGACAAGCGCAGTTTGTAAATGCATTGTCCTCTATCGCGTTTGTAAACACGATCTGTAGGATGTCCAGATAGTTCTGATTCTCTCTCATAGCTCGTCTAGTAGCTCTCCTTTCATGTAACGTCTTTTTAATATTAGTGCAGCTTTCCTTTGGACACCTTTCACAACTTTCGTATTAGTTCTCCTTTGAAACGCCTTGTAACGTAAATCATTCGTTTTTTTCTCGTGCTGTTGATGAGTATTTTTATGAAAAAATAAAAAGACTACAGTGTATATTAAACAGTGGCAGAATTCGCACAACTACTCGTTGGTAGGACTTTAAGCGTTCGCCGGCCGGAGTGGCCGAGCGGTTAAAGGCTCTACAGTCTGGAACCGCACGACCGCTACGGTCGCAGGTTCGAATCCTGCCTCGGGCATGGATGTGTGTGATGTCCTTAGGTTAGTTAGGTTTAAGTAGTTCTAAGTTCTAGGGGACTTATGACCACAGCAGTTGAGTCCCATAGTGCTCAGAGCCATTTGAACTTTAAGCGTTCCTCACAGTGACGTGGCAGAAATTGCGTCGCGACCGGCGGAGCATTTAAATTTGAATCCGAATTTTGTGTCAGTTGGTGTGTAATGGGCTTGCCTACACCGACGACTGCTAACAACGTTTCCTACCTTGCGATCGCTGTATACAGTTTACTTTCCGGTGTGGATGTGTTCATGATGTGCACAATGGACCTAAAACTTTCTCGAGCTGTTTGGGCGAAACTGTTCCTTTAAAACAGTTGATAATGTCTCGTCTTATTGTCTCACACCGATACTTGACAATGGACTAGTTATGTTTCAAGCATTCGTCATAGTTATTCCAATGTTTCGAAAGTAAGTAACCCAGTCATAGGTTCCGCATTGGAAACGTAGTCACTAGTTACATTGCACTTGGTTCACTTTAGGTCACATATTGCTGCATCAAAACTGTGACCAACACATCGAACTTACTTTTAAAGCTGAAAGCAGAATCATCTATTGATAATGTAGATGAAATAGATTTTAAATAGTGGAAGTATGCCACACACTGCTGTGCTCGAGACTACACTCATAGATTATCATATATTCGGCTGTATATGTATCTATACAAAAGCGTTACCGATCGAGGTGGCGCAATGGTTAGCACACTGGACTTGCATTCTGGAGGAGGACGGTTCAAATCCGCGTCCGGCCATCCTGATTTAAGTTTTCCGTGATTTCCCTAAATCGCTCCAGGAAAAATGCCGGGATGGTTCCTCTGAAGGGGCACGTCCGACTTCTTTCCTCATCCTTCCCTAATCCGATGGGACAGATGACATCGCTGTCTGGATCCCTCCCCCAAATAAACCAACCAACAAAAGTGTTCATTCCATTTTGGTGCTGCAGTGTCAAAGTTCTAATCATAAAATAACATCTAGAAATTGTCACTGCAAGTAAAACATTAACAGCATTGTAAAGAAACAGTAAGAACACACTAATTTAATAATGTTCGATACACGCACTGTATAAGGGGAAATGATAAAAGATAAGAGCATGTAGGACTGTTCGGATCTATTACTGGTGTTATTTTCATAGTATCAGTCCAGATTGTACTGAAGTGATGGGACAGAAATTTAATATGATATAATTTCATAGCCAGTTATTGTTTGGAGGCTGTTGATTCATTATAATTCGTTGTATGTTTTCAGCATGATTAGCGAATACCTAAATTAAAGTAAAGTAATCACAGATCATTCTAAATCAAACATAAAAACTACGTAATGGATTCACATTTTGTGAATTCAGCTGTTTGTGATAAATAAAAAATTGTGCCGGACGGGGACTCGAATCCTGTTTTCCCACTTATTGTGAGAGGTCACCTTAACCATTTCGCTTACCCGAACATGCTTTCAGCACTGATCTAAGCTTCCACATGTCATGGAATCCTCAACCCTTACGCTTTCACACTGTGTGATTCCCGTACAGGAAGAGAGAAATATTATACCGTCATACATGCAAGCATATCTGACGGAACACCGTTCTGAGGCTTATAGCTGTGATAAACACTACAAAATGGAAACGCATTTTGCGAATCCAGACTGACATTAGCTGTTTGTGACAAATGAAAGTTCGTGCTGGACCACGTCATGAAACTAGATTTCCCGCTCATCGCGAGCGGTCGCCTTAACCACTACAGCTATCCGAGCATGCTTCCAGGACCGACCCAAACATCCATACGTCCTGGAGTCCACCACTCTTTGCTCGCGCATTTCGTGATTCCCGCTCAGGGAGAGACGAATATCTTATTGTCATTTTAGCCCCTTAAGGCAACCCTACAACACTGAAAAACCAATTAACCATCAATTATGTATCCACGCCTCAACAGGCTAAACTGACGGTAAAATATTTGTCTTTCTCTGTGCTGGAATCACGAAATGTGCGAGTTTAAGGGTTATTGACACCAAGACATGTGAAAGTTTGGATTGGCCTGGAAGCGTGCTGGGATAAGCAAAGTGGTCAAAAATTTTGGTTCGTCAGAGTATATACTGCAGAATTATGGACGCACTTCCATGTTCCAAATTCAAATAAACCCCAGACTACGCTACAGCTCAGTCTGGTACGACAATGACTTCATCTTTTAAGCAAAGAGTCCCCTTCCAACCTAACCTAGAACTCGAACTACTCTACAGATCAGTCATTCACCACAACCTAGATTTAATTTTCACATTCGTTGCCTTCGCCGACTCACTACCCAACTGCCACCTTCCGCCCTACTCAAGACCTTGGGCTAGGCTACAAATCAGTTTGTTATCACAAATGAGATAATATTTTCATAGATGTTGACTGCACCAATTCACAACCAAACTGTCACCTTCCAAACTAACTTAGACCGTTGTCTACACTACAGACCAGTCCGTCACCACAATCTAGATTTCACGTTCAAAATCGTTGACTTCACTAAATCATAGCCAAACTAGCACCTTTCAAAGCTCCCTTGTACAAGGGCTAATCTGTAGATTAGTCTTTCACCACAACCTAAATGTTGTGTTCGCCAACTCATAACCACCCTATCGTCCTCCAAACTAACCTATATCTCTGGCTACTTTACGTGGCAGTCTGTCACAACCCAGATTCCAGTTTCATATTCATTGTGTTCCAGAATTCAGAACCGAACTTTCTCCTTCCAGTCTAATCTAGTGCTTAGGGTCCGCTACAGATTACACATTTATACTTTCACCTTCCAATCAATCTAGAACTCAATTAAGTTAGAGATCAGTGTCACCACAACCTTGATTTCACTTCTACATTTCTTAGCTTCACCAACTCACAACCAAACTATCACCTTCCAACCTAACCCACACCTCGTGCTACACTACAGATCATTCTGCCACAATTATGTAAATTTCACATACTGTACACATTCGTTGGCTTTGTCATTCACTCTGTCACCACATCGCAGATTGTACATTTCATACGGAAAAGTTAATAATATTTCAAAACAGATAGTGCATGAGATCTGTATGCATCAATAAAAGAAACGCCCGTCCATATGACGTGACTAATTTGTATCAATTTGTCACCACAGCCAAGTTTTGTATTTCACACAAAAGCATTAATAATAGTTCATCAGTGAAGATGCAAATATGCTATATAGGTTTTTTATATAGAAATAATAGAAATGTTACGATGTAAAGGAGAAACAGTTCCCAAAACAGTATTGATTCGTATGTTAGCGGCATATATACACTCAAAAAAGTTACAACAGCAAAAGATAATTAAAGTAGAATAATGACATTTCGGGAATACGTTCGTGTAGGTAACATATTAAAGTGATTAAAATTGTAAGATCACAAGTTAATATACGCGCGAGATAAGCCATTGCAAATGTGAAATGCTGGTACATTAATAACTGGTGTAGCCTCCAGAATGCTGAATGCAAGCATGCAAACGTGCCGGATGTCAGTTTGTGGGATGGAGTTCCATGCCTGTTGCACTTGGTCGGTCAATACAGGGACAGGTAACGCTGTTTGTGGATGATGCTGGAGTTGTCGTCGATTGGATCTGGTGATCGCGAAGGTCAAGACAACATGACAACTTTCTGTAGGGTAGGTTGGCTACAACAGCGGTTATGTGGGTGAGCGTTATCCTGCTGGAAGACACCCCATGGAATGCTGTTCATGAATGACGGCACAAGTGGAATCACCATATTGACCTACAGATTTGCAGTCGATTGGATAACCACGAGAGTGCTCCTGCTGTCATGCTAAATCGCGCCGCAGACCATAACTCCAGGTGTAGGTCCAGTGTGTCTAACACGCAGAAAGGTTGGTTGCAGACCCTCAACTGGCGTCCTTCTAACCTACACACACCAATCATTGTCACTGTGGCAAAACGGCTTTCGTCAGAAAACACAACAGACCTACACACTGCCCTCCAATGAGCTCGCGCTTGACACCACTGAAGTTGCAAATGGTGGTTGTTTGAGCTCAGTGGAATGCACACTACAGAGCGTCTGGCTCTGAGCTGTCCTTGAAATAATCGGTTTGTAACAGTTCATTGTGTCACTGTGGTGCCAAGTGCTGCTCAAATAGCTGCTGCAGGTGCAGTACGATGCGCGAGAGCCATGTGCCGAACACGATGGTCTTCCCTCTCGGTAGTGCCACGTGGCCGTCTGCAGCCTGGTCTGTACAAAGACGTTTACCAACTTTCGGTTATGTTGTACAACTACTTCTTGGTGTTGCGATTTTTTCCGTCGGTGTATATATAGAGTTAACAGATATTCATTGGCAAGCACGTAACATCTTTCTACTGGATGACTCAGCTTGACACAGAGATGCATTGCCAGTTTTATTCTGTACCACAAATTTCAATTAATTATCATTTATCCTAGAGAAGTTGCACGGTCATCAATGATATCTGTTCTTTCGAGAACAGCTACTATTTTCATACAAATAATTGCATTGCGTGGCCGATCCTTTATAAAGTTTAGCCTCATTCATCTAACTTCCCGGTAATATTTGTCTTCTCACGTCATTTCCGTTAAGCGTTATGTTTAAGGTCATAGACTGCTCGGGTCTGTAATTAATAATATGTATAGTGCCCAAACTTTTACTTCCATAGAAATTTACCACGGAAGCATGCAAGAGAGAGTGTTGTACCTTGGCACACTTTTCAACTTTTGCCTCTGCGAGCCCTGTAAGAGAAATTTAATATCTTTTCTTATTCCATGTTTAAATGAAGGTACGCAGTCTTTGTCTGAAATTAAGAAAATTACCCCGGAAAATTAAGGTTTTCCCAAACGTGAAAACATGTTCTAAGGTGATGAACCGAGGAACAAATATTCCAGTGAAATATAAAAGCATAGCTGTTAATACTATATGTAATAGTCTACATTTACATTACTACTCTCCTACACATCACTAATCAGCAAGTGAAATCAAATTAAGCAGAAGTTTCATTAAAAACTAGTTACAAGTTAAATACATTTTGAAATAGAAGTTATCGGAAACTAACACAAATTTCTATTTTCTAGGCGAGAAAAATTGTTAATAGATTAAAGAAACTCAGTTCATTTGCAACTATCACATGTTTCAAGGTACAAGACGGTGCACGACCGACGAAATCTGGCTTAACCGTTCACATGTTATATAAATACTTATAAGGATATATAGCATTTTACTCATCGTAAAATTCTGTGCCTGAAGAATTAGCAATAAATCTCAAGTAGCTTTAATCTATTACTGAACACTTAAACGTGTCGAACGTGAAATATTTACAAACGTAGGCTGAACGCGAAATATTTACAAACGCAGGGCATAACACAACCTCATGTCTATCAACAACAAAAACTGTAGAAAATGGCAGAAACCGCTTATGGCTGTCTGTAGTGCGCATTCCTTCATGTGATTCTAAAATCAGTCGCTAAACTGAAATACCGACCAAAGAACATCCTGTATTCCTAGAAACACTTTCCTTAAGGTACAACTCTTTCCCCTACATGTGAAAGCAGTCTCTTACATTATCCTTTAGCAAACGTGCATTTGTTAGTCAGTTTCTGCATCTGCAGAATGAAGTGTGTAATTTTGTCTGTTTGTAGCTGTTGACTGTGGTGGTCTCTGTCAAATCAGGCAAGCTGTCAGCACGTAGTATTTTTTCACACCAAATGATTTCATGTGTTACTACACTTTGTCCATCGTTGACGAAGAAACTCCTGGACTCTACTGAGTTACAGTTTGTATTGGCCTGACAGCAACCAGTTACATGTGTTAGAAGGACCTTATTTCTTTAATCAGTTCATCACCTACGGATTACAGAGTGCTCCTTTCGCACGAAAGGTGTTTATAGCACGTGCTCAATTAACCTGTTAATACACAAATGATATTAAAGTACAGCAGATCATACCGGAACCGTTCTAAGCACCATTCACAATAAAAAGATCCACATTATTGTAAATCCCTAGAAAATGAGCACGGCAGCGCCGAAAACATTCACGTTTGGAAAAAAAAGTTAAGCTATTCAAAGACATGTGACTGGTAACAGCTATTCCAATACAGCTTGCATTCTGTGTAGGTCATTATACATCTACCAAATGCAAGCGATGGTTGTTTGTAGGTCCTGAAAATCATCTGTTATAAATGCAGTTGGAGATATTTGCTAAAATGGTTCTCGGCTACAATGGCTGTGGCGCAGATTAAGAAACTTTCCAGTTTTCCGATTCATATGTGCAATGGAAATTAAGAGTAGTCTGATAAAAGATAATCAGAATGGCAGTCTGAAAAATTCCTTTCTATGGAGTTAGGTTACTTTTTCGTGTTGTTATGTTCTAAATCTGTTGCGGCAAAGACTACTTCAAATTTGTTGACTGTGGTTGTGTATTAAGTGCAGATCGACAGACTTATCTATTATAAGAGTATGTATGATTTTTTGTCATTGTAGGTGCAGCACAAGCCGTTGATGGAGCTGAAGGTGGACCTGCTGCAGCTCTGCCGTGGATGTAAATGTAAGCTACAGCTAAGCAAACAGCCGCAACTCTCCGTTTCGTCATACACGACGTTTGAAATACTCAAAGCTCATCAGAGCATATGCTTCGTAAAATGTGTAAAATTTTCATGTAGCTTAACATTCCGTCGGAAGTGTTCATACTAAAACTTTTCTTGGGTCAACAAAGATAAACAGTCAGTCTTCAGCGGCAGAAGGAAACCTTTATTTGGTTCACTTTCCAGTGTCGACAGTTTAAACTATCATCTTCGGTTTATGTTCAAAGTTTGATGGCGGACTTTTCTCGCACATACTATGTACGATGCGAAATTTGACATTTAATTGTTTGCTACTCATCGCAGGTATCATATACTTTTAGAGATGTCACTCTGTTTTATTGACTCTGTAGCAAAGTACACTACCGCCTAATTCTTATTTTGACGCTGGCTTACCAATGATCTGAGCTTATTTTACTTCTGAAGATGACAGTTTAAACTGTCAAAACCCGTAAAGTGAACCAAATGAAGATTTTTTTGTGCAGCTGACGGCTGACTTTTTATCATTTTGGAAATATTCTGCAGCTGCCGAAGTACAGTTGAGAACAAAATCACTTTTCTTGGTATTTGCTAGAAAACAAGTAGTTCCATTGCTGTTACCTCTGTTTCGTATTCCAAGGAGTATAATGTGCACAAATAGTCTTTCAAAAATGGTAACTTCAGAACGAAATAATTTAGGAATAATTCGAATTCCGGAGTTTCCCTAATTATACAGTAAAACGGGATTACTGAAGCCTGTTTTCAACTTGAAACATCAGCAGTTCAAAAACTGTTTATTGAGTTCAGAGAGCAACTGACTGAGTTAAAATTGGAGCTACTACTCTACTTCATATTACACTAGTTGCAGTAACCGGCGTTGCCCTGGATGTTTAATATCTGCCACACAAGGTGAATGGCACTGTGCCTTGTTGACAGGCATAAAGAATGCAAGCCGCATGCAAGACTGCAGTCGATTTAAATCGAAGGGCATATTTAAATCACTGGGTATCAACGGAATGCAAGGAATGATTACGTCTTCGCCTGCCACATACCCAGTGATGTTGGTACCATTTATTACGTTCGACAATAGGTTCTTCACGATTAGCATTGTTCCGCTGAATATGTGACAATGGCATCTAATCAGTAAATGAGACCATACAGTGCAAACTTTCATGGTTGGTAATGGCATCACTTAACACTTCCCGGCTAATACGCCGTGGTCGATGTATTTGAAGAAGTCTCCTGCAATCGGAGAGGAAACGTTACGAGAAAGTTTTATACATCGACCACGGCCTGTTAGCCCGGAAGTTTTAAGTGATGTCAGTAAATAAGAGTCTGCAATCATGTTTCTGTCAAATTCTCGAGCTCTCGCTCGTCCCGCGATCTAGTGACGTCTGGTGGTACTATCTCCAAGGCAGGTATTGCCACTGTAAATTATTCACGATAGAAATTATAGTTTGTTCACCACGATATATTTCGTTTGTTAGGCCATTAATTTTCATTAATTTTCTTAATTGTTTCATCTGAATGTAGAAAATGGAAGTAAATCGTCCAAGAACATAACAATCTTTCCCCTTTATATATTACACAGATAAATGTTTCAAGACAGATTACGAAAACTCTGTAGGCAAGTCATCTTCTTCTTGTCTTGAAGGTAAAGTGTCCAAAATTTTATCAAGACATAAGCTGTGATGTGGCGTGTCGCGAAAAGTGTGGCATTCATATCGATGCATTACCCCGTAAACATTAGCGTCATGGGAGCTATAGTTTTGACAATATGCGCTAGGAGCTCTGCTACTGTGTTACGTGACAAGGCGGCCCGAGAGCTTCAGTATGTGAATCAAGCCCACGGGTAACCAAAGGTTGCCCATATTTGGTGTAAATAGAGGATGACTCAAGCAGAAATGACAATCAATCTTACCCTTGTACCATTTATTCCCGAATAATTCTCTGTTGATATTAGGTCTCCCGTGGTTTCCTTGACATTCTCCAGAAGCAAAGTGCATTTAATTTCCTCATCGAAGCCAAAGATAATGAAATAACCAATTTTGTCACATTTTACAGAACACTAGTGCGGTAGTGCACAAACAACAACAACCTAATTTTGTTCCAGAAATGCATACATCTTTTTTTTACAGCCGGTCGCGGTGGCCGAGCGGTTCTAGGCGCTTCAGTCCTGAACCACGCTGCTGCTACGGTCGCAGGTTCGAATCCTGCTTTGGCCATGGATGTGTATTTCCTCATTAAAATCAGCATTGCTACCACAAAATTGTAGTACTCTATAGTTGTGTTTAAGTCTTGGCTCTGTATAAGTAAGCCGGCCGCGGTGGTCTAGCGGTTCTGGCGCTGCAGTCCGGAACCGCGGGACTACTACGGTCGCAGGTTCGAATCCTGCCTCGGGCATGGGTGTGTGTGATGTCCTTAGGTTAGTTAGGTTTAAGTAGTTCTAAGTTCTAGGGGACTTATGACCTAAGATGTTGAGTCCCATAGCGCTCAGAGCCATTTGAACCATTTTTGTATAAGTAAACAAACAAAATACTTTAAGAAAAGGCTACTTGAGTGTTTTTCCTTTATATGCTGTTTGTTTCTGAACACTCCTGAGTTCATTCTTTATGTTGTGGATTTGCGTTTTAGTTTTTATGATGTCTTATGCAGGTTCTTTCTTTTTAATTTCAGGTACTGAATGCAGTGGCTTTGATATTAAAGGACAGATTTGCCAGATGGACCTATATGACTGCCCTGCTTTTAGTTCATTTAAATATTGTTAAAAACAAATCTATTTTTGGAAATTTATTTTGTCTAACTAAATTGATCTACCCAAAATGTTACTAGTCTTTCATGTTTTATGATGGATAAGTAGTCTGTGCTTTACTGTGTGCTTCAGATATATTTTTAATTATGTGTGTTTAATGTAAGAAGAGTGGTAATAAATATTGAAACCAACAATGCCAAAATAATGTGACTCAGTGAAATGAACTTTAGTGTTTTATAGACTGATTGTGGAAGGAATGTATAATACATCTAAATTTTATTTTTATTCAGTTGAGCTCTGTCTCTCTCATACATGATCCAGATGCAGATAACGAAAACTGAAAAATATGGGATACAAAAAAAATACATATTTAGGTTGATTTTTGTTGAATGCTGAAAATAGAAAAAAATGACAGATAATAGGCATCGAAAAGTTACGTAACATCTTTCACATGTATAAATATTCATGGAGCTTTCATTATTTTACTGTAATTCACACACAACAACTTGTAAGAAAATATAACTAAACAATGTACCCATACTATTGTTTGTCCTTATAATTACTGAGTATGGCTGCCTGTTGGGGCTACAGTCACTTTCTGAAGGTTGTTCCTAGAAACAAAATACCTTTATGCTGAAACTTACCTTCATACTGATTATTGATTAAACAAAATTGGACTAGGAATTCTCATCAGCAAATTACCTGTACTTTCTGCGTGCAAACATTTCCATACATACTGAAAAGTCAACCTGCACACACACACACACACACACACACACACACACACACACACACACACACACACACACACACATACACTGACAAATATATATGTGCCTGTATGTGTGTGTCTGAGTAAGGAAGAGGTATTACCTTCAAAATATGTAAGCAGAATGTACTTCATTGGTTTTTTCATTTTTTTCTACAGAGGTCAACAATCTTATGTCATGAAAAGGATAGACTGCTCCTTACCAAGTAGCTGAGATGCTGAGTCACAGATAGGCACAAGAAAAGATGGTCAAATAAGCAAGCTTTCGGCCAGAAAGACCTTGATCCTAGTTAGACAACACACAAACGCAACTCACACGACCACATCCTCTGACCTCAGAAGCCAGAGACTGTGGTCGTGTGTGTGTGTGTGTGTGTGTGTGTGTGTGTGTGTGTGTGTGTGTTTCTAATTCAGATTAAGGCCTCTCTGACCAAAAGCTTACTTGTTTGACCATCTTTTTCTTGTGCCTATCTGCGACTCAATGTCTCTACTATTTGGTGAGTAGCAATCTATCCCTATCATAATATTGCCAGTATATATTTATATAGTTTGGTGACTTCTGTAGAAAAAAATGAAAAACCAGAGAAGAAAGAGATACATTCTACTTACACCCTGTGAAGGTAATACCAGTTGCTTACCTTGTACTCAGAATATATAAAATATTATTTTAGTGGGATGATATGAAGTGGTATTCGTGGAGTTGCAATCAGATAAAGATAATGATAATAAGATATGCGTAAAAGCTATGAAAAAGAACACTAATTCTGTTTCACTGTAGTTGTAATACTTTCACATTGCTAAGCTATTAATGTGCCCATTCAGCTACTCATTCCTATATATGTGTAAGGATAGCATTCTGAAGAAGTCATAACTCGAAAGTAAAACAAAGAGAAAGAGTGTGGGGAGGGGGTCCTATATACATCTAAAAAGTCGACAGTTTCTCTAATGAAACTGTTGATATTGTTGTTGTAAAAGTAACAATGATATATGAAATTACTAATTTATGCAATTTGAATGGTCATTATAGTATACCACTGAGGAAACATCTGGCTCAAATTCAAAGAATGAGATGATTAGAAAACACTCATGCTGTTATTACATGAAAGTATGAAACTGATATGAAGATGCTAGTAAGATACCATAAGTGCATATCTAACAAATAATAAAATAAAGGGTAGTGGAGGAGAGAAAGGAGGAGGACAGTTTTACGTCATGTCATATATTATATTATGTTATGAAGTAGATGATTGCATTAACTGTGCATAGTTCGAGGCTGTCCTATTGATAATTATTAACGATGTAGGCAAAATGCCAGTTAGTGCACATCTGTGGTGTTTTTAATCATCGAGCTTATGAAAGAATCCTAAGAATACTATTTGTAGAGGTAACTTTTACAGAAAATTCATCAGACTTACATGTAATCAGATTCCAGAAATAGGAAACAGGTATTTAAACTGATTCTCTCTAGCCATACAGTCAGGGAACCTGTTGATGATACACGGTAAATGTTAATAGTTCATAACTGGGGTGTGAATGTTATTGTATTTGTTCGACACTGCTGGGTTGCTATCAGACTGAACGTTTGTTTCGTAACTTACAAATACAGCACTTAAATTTTTTGGTAACATTAACACATTAAATGTTGGATTAAAGAAATAGAAAGCTAATGCAATGAAAAACTGTAAACTGACATGTCATCTCGGTGAAGTAGAATGGCTCACTGCAATATTATGTGCATAGGCCTTCACAAGAATACTACTATGGGCCATTATTCGTGTCATCGTCTCAAAACTCTCCATAACATCTTTTATAGGCTTAGAAGTACTTATCACACGTGGAATGAATGTGGAAATAAAAAGTTAACGAATTCTTTAATGTACACTAGTTACAGTAAAAAATACAGTGAAATCCCGTCAACTTACACTCTAAAAGTAAAAAAATAAAAGGAAGGAAGGAGGTAGATGTGTTGTACATGTATAAACAAAGAAATGATAACAACTTTAGAAAAACAGAATAATTTGTTCAAGAGAAAGAGCTTTACAAATTGAGCAGGTCACTAACACTTTGGTCCAGCTCTGGTCCTTATTCGAGTACTTATTCCGCTTCGCAGTGGCTATCACGATTTCCCTCAGGAGCACATCCAACAACAACTCTGTCAACCACGCCAATCCGAATAACTGCTTGCATAAGAACCAGAGGTAAACGAACACAGTATGTACCTGTTAAATTTGTGAAGCTTTTCCTCTTGAATAAATTATCCAAATTTTCTGAAAATGCAATAACTTGTTTGTTGACGGATCATGGGATATTTCGCAGATATATTCTGGGATAGTATGGTTTAAATGAAAAGAATTAGTCATTTGTACCCCCAACGTGCTAGCTAAAAGAGACTGGCCTTTTCTAAGGCCTCATCCACAATGTAAAAAGAGAATACCGCAAATGATGGCCAAGACTTCTGAAAACAGAATGACCCACCACGACAGTGAAAATGGCGAAAAGCCAGAACAAATGCATGCAGCATTACACTAAAGTAGGTTAATTGCGATCCACGGATTCCGTGGATCGTGGTCTCTGGGCTGTGCCTTATTTAATATACATGCGACACAATAAAATGACTTAACATTACGAAAGACAACTACGAGGCATGTTTTTATAAGTAATTATCATTTTGAAATAAAAATAAAGCATGTAGATTTTTCTTGGCAATATCATTTTTACATGAAAGCCTGTACTTTAATTACTTTCCGCCTAACTCCCACCAATATTGAGGCAACTATCGTATCATACAACAAAAGTTCAATACCATCCTTGTAGAAATCTGTCGCCTGAGGATAGCTTTCGATAATTTAAACGTTCAGTAACAATTGCATAAAGCACATTTCTCGACACTTATGAGCGATGAGTAGTGGGGTTCGGAAATGGGTGAGAGCTTTTGAAGATGCCAGTACTAATGTGCATAATGAGGAACGAAGTGGACGACCTTTAGTCATTACTGCCGATCTGGTGCAGAAAGTTGATGAAAAAGAAAAAGAGAACGGAAGCTTTACGTTTCCGAATTCATGTGATGAGTTTCCCCAAGTGTCAAGAAATGTGCTTTATGCAATAGTAACATAAAGTTTAAATGATCGAAATTTATGTTCAGACAGTAGATATCTACGAAGATGGTATTCAAAACTAGTACGATAAGGTAAGTGCCTGAATATTGGTGAGAATTTTGTAGAAAAGTGGATTAAATTACGGACCTTCATGCAAAAATGAAATTGCTAAGGAGAGTTTACTTACTTAATTTTTTTTTTCGAAACTGTGTTTACTTAAAAAGCACACCACGTACATTATAGTGCTAATTCTGCTTATGAAATGCGTTGAAACACTGAATTTTAGTTTCTGTTCAAACAAGGAACCGTGCAGCAGCCTCCTGAAAAGATATAGTAGCAAGTGGTATAAAAGAAATGTGGCAAAAGCAGGCTACTCCGTAGCAAACTAGAAATGGAAGAGTCTTATGCTTGGACGATGAGCAGTCAGGTGACAGCCTTCTTGTACGAACTGGCGTGTATTGTTTGTCTGTGAAGACAAAGCTTGTTTTATTGTGTTATGCAAGTGAGATTACAAGATATTCGTGCCTGTAGAGCAGGGCTTCACAACATACATGCTCGCGGAGCAAGCTGCGAGCAGCCAGGCGCGAGCACGGAGCAGCGCAAGCACGCTACCCCCACTACCGGACCAGAGCGGAGAGTGGGGAGAGTCACGTGGGGCACACAACAGCTGCCGCCAGGCAATGTAAATCCGCGGCCACCTGCAGGGATATCACTCACCAATTATTACTGCGACAAATGAAACAAATAACGGAGAATGTACACGTGCCACATAATTTTATTAGCTTAGTGTATGCCTCTACATTCGTATTAATTTGTGAACTGTTACACAATAAAAGGTGTCACTGAAGTGTGGGGTTCTCGGTTATCTTGTACTTTCTGCCCTTTACAATTGCGTCTATGTTCGGAGTAATTGTTCTTGTGCACTGTAGGGGCAGCGTGCACTTTAAATTTCGATCAGACAATGCGTTTCTCAGGCGCGTCCTGTTACATTTCATTCCAGAGAACAGTTGTTCACAAACATACGTGGAACCGAACATTGATATTATTGTAGCCGCCAGTTTGTGCAAACGAGGAAATCTATCATGAGGGTA
Source organism: Schistocerca nitens (assembly GCF_023898315.1). Taxonomy (NCBI): domain Eukaryota; kingdom Metazoa; phylum Arthropoda; class Insecta; order Orthoptera; family Acrididae; genus Schistocerca; species Schistocerca nitens. The sequence goes on along the minus strand of NC_064616.1, from coordinate 420,690,832 downwards.
GTGTCTGCAGAATTCCAAAATGTTTTTCTTGTTCTGAAATTTGTCTCTGTATTCTCTGTCACACTGCAGGTCAATAAGTTCTAGTTGCAGCTCAGGACGAATCTCTTCAATATTCGCTGAATATGGAGAGGAGAACAGATCAAAATCACTGTCTAGTGCTGTCAGATCTTGAAAGCGTTGATCAAATTCTTCCTTAACGGCAACTAAACTATGTGAATAACGTTCACAGTCTTTGTGAACATCTTGCATGGATGATAATTTAGGAAAATGAGCTAGATTTCCTGTTTCCAGCTGACCCACCCAAAGTGTCAATTTCATTTTAAAAGCTCGTATTCGATCTATGAAATGAGTAATTAGCAGATCTTTACCTTGCAGTGAAATGTTCAAAGCATTCAGATGGCTAGTTAAATCTGCTAAGAACGCGAGATCACATTTCCATGAAGGCTCTTTCAATTCAGGAACACACACATTATTTATTCCCATGAACATATTTATCTCATGTAATAGGGAAAAATCGATTTAATAACTCGCCATGACTAAGACAGCGGACCTCGCTGTAATAAGGCAGGCTACCATACTGGCTTTCTACATCCTCAAGAAAGCTTTTAAATTGCCTGTGTTGTAGCCCATGCTTCCTTGTATAATTGGTTGTACGAACAACAACACTCATCACATTTTTTAGAGTGATACTCTTTGCACATAAGTTTTCCTGGTGGATCACACAGTGAACGCCCCTTATTTCATTCGGCACGGTCAGTTTTTTTTCATTTTCTCCTTCAACAGCGCAATGAAACCTGATTTGTTCCCTGTCATCGCTGGTGCACCGTCTGTAGACACTGAAACTAAAGAATTCCACGACAATCCTATATGAGCGGTTCTGACGCTACAGTCTGGAACCGCGCGACCGCTACGGTCGCAGGTTCGAATCCTGCCTCGGGCATGGATGTGTGTGTTGTCCTTAGGTTAGTTAGGTTTAAGTAGCTCTAAGTTCTAGGGGACTTATGACCTCAGCAGTTGAGTCCCATAGTGCTCAGAGCCATTTGAACCATTTGAACCATTTTGACAATCCTATATTTTCAACACTTTCTTCAACACTACTTAAAATATCACCTCCGGTTGTAGTGTTCTTCATGGCTACTACATCGAGGAGCTCCTCCCTCACCTGAAGATCTCTATTAACACCTCTAATAAATATGGCAAGCTGCGCTGTTCCAGTGATATCAACACTTTCGTCCAGAGCTAGAGAATACGCCATAAAATCTTTACAGATATTTGCAAGCTGGCTCTGGACGTCGTCTGCCATGTCCTGTATGCGACGCATAATGGTCATGTTAGATAATGGCACAATCCGAAACTGTTCAACTTGAGATGGACGCAAATGTTCCGCTGCAACTACCAAACATTCTTTTATTAAATCGCCATCAGTGAAGGGGCGCAGGGATTTTGCTAAAAGCAAAGCGATTTTGTAACTCACTCTGAGAGCTGCCTCAGTTGATTTTTCTTCGTCGTCCAGATCTTCTTCGGATAGCTTCCTTTTAAGTTTAATAACTTCTTGTGCACGATCTGGTCCATCACATTTTCCACTTCCGTAGTCTTTCGCGTGGTACGACATATAATATCGCTGATAATTAAATTTCCTAAAAGAATTCAGCGTTTTGTGACGTACTAAACATTTTGCAACACCATCTTTTACTGTAAAGAGATACAATTCCTCCCAATGGGGGTTGAACTGCGAAAGCATGGTTGGGGTTACACAACGGCGACTTGACATGATTCGTAACCTGCGAAGTGACTATTATAGCTGATCGTAGTACTTTAAACGTTACACAGTCGGCGCGAATTCAATAGGCACGCTGCGGCCCTGTTCAAACGTGCGCACGCATTTCCCCTCCCTCCCCTCCCGCCCTACTCGGCGACCTTGCACCTGCTCGCGAGCACGTGCCTGAGCAGGCGTGAGTACTCGCGCTCAAAACCGGCCAGTTGTTAAGCCCTGCTGTAGAGCCATAATATCCTGGTAACAGTCCGCAGCTCGTGGTCTTTCGGTAGCGTTCTCGCTTCCTGCGCACGGGGTCCCGGGTTCGATTGCCGGCGGGGTCAGAGATTTTCTCTACCTCATGTTGACTGGGTGTTGTGTGTTCATCATCATCATTTCATCATCATTGACGTGCAAGTCGCCGAAGTGGCGTCAACTAAAAAGGACTTGCGATATGGCGGCCGAACTTCCCCGCAAGGGGCCTCCCGGCCAACAATGCCATACGATCATTTCATCATTTCATTTCCTAGTAACAGGAAGTCGATTTTGCAAATAAAGACTCACGTCAAAGGCTGCCTGTGTTGGTTAAACACAGCCCCACAGCTTCTCTGGCCCCACGATGTGTGTATGAATGGATCTGAACTAGCTCTAACGTGCCATGAATAGCTTCGAATTTGGATGTGTTACATAAGTGTTAGGGTTTAAGGGAAAAAATGATGAGGAAACCCAAGAAAGACATGGGAAAATGGAAAATAAGAGGTAATGCAGGAGAGGAACCTGTCGGTGAGAGGCATTAACCATGGCTGCAGACAGGGAGAGAGGGAGATCTCTCTTATCCTCTGTACTGTGAGGTAGACCAGCACCGGATTAAGTATGTATATTTATTTTACAGGTTTTGGCAAATAATTAGTAATTTTTGTTAAAGAACTAGTCTGTCCATGGACAATTGAGCACCTAAGTTCTTACTATGAGGATTAGCTCATAATGTGTAAGCCAACATTTGAAATACACACATGACTATCTGGCTGGGTCGAAACAACTAAAAAAGTGATTGGCACAAACTCGTAGAATAAATTAATAAAGCACCAGAGCAAACATTAGGATTGGCCACGAATAAAAAAAAGACGTGTTGCAACAAGGAGTGTGATGAAATACTAGAAAAAAGAGTTGAATATGGAGAAACTGGATGCCTGAAAAAGACCTACATCAGTTCAAACAACCAAGAAAAGAAGCATCAAAAATAACCTGGAAAATCAAAAGAACTTCTCAACAGTCTCAGCTTATAGAAATACAAGAAAACTGCACAAGAAATGTTACTACAAATTTTTACCAAAATATGTGAAAGGTATTAGGTGCCACATACCTTTTGCAAATTTGAAAGTTGAAAAAATAGGATTAAATAAAAAGGACAATTATGAAGTTTTTGAAAATGAAAATTTTTGATAGACTCGTAAACTGGCTAGTTCCAACGATTAGTTTAGAATCATCAACAATGCCAGAAAACCTTGACGAAGATTTTCCATCATCAGAGCTAGAAACTTGTGAACCCATCGAAGCTAATAAAGTAAATGGTGAATATTCAGTGACAGCAGAAGTATTGAAATCGCCATAACTGAAAATTATAAATGATCTACACTTGGTATTTGAGAACATTTGGAAAAGAATACAGAACAGTATAAAATGTATAAAATGGTACACAAACCAAATGTTGACAGTTACAAATTTTTGTCACTTCTACCAGTGAAATACAAAATATTATGAAAAATTATCTTGAACACAGTTGAGAAACACAAAGAAAAAAACTGAAAGAATATCATGTTGGTTTTTTAAAGGGAAGATGCTTTTAAGAACAGATTTTTAACTTAAAATGAATAAAATGAAATGACATGACATTATTGTCGAGAAGATCCCATCTGGAGTTGTTCAGCCACCTGGTGCAAGTCTTTCTATTTTATATCACCTCGGTGACTTGAGCGTTGATGAAGATGAGATGAAACGATGAGCACAACACAGACACCCAGTCTCCGACCAAAGAAAATCTCTGACCCAGCCGGAAATCAAACACAGGACCCCGTGATCTTGGGACAGCAGTGCTAACCAGTAGACCATAAACTGTGGACAGTTCAGCGCAGTATGTCAAACAGAATACTTGAAATAAAACTAAACTGATTCATAGACAGAAAATCAATAGATGAAGTCATTAGACGATTAGTTGTTGAAGCAAAATTAGAAAACATATTCCATTAAATACAGCAAAGACGATATCTAACGTGATATTTACGGGACCTCTTAGCCATCTGAAATGAAATATGATTTAAAACAACGGGTCAGCTTATCACCTTCACTTTTCAACTGTGTTTTAGAATAGAGGACCTTGAATTTGGAGCCAAAAAAAGTCACAAAATTTAACCAATAAGTCTACGAAGGAGATAAGATTGAATTAAAGTGAACTACCCACATTTTGCAGACGAACTTCCAATGCTTCCAAAAAATATAACAGGAACAGTCACTTTAAAAAATCTCCTGGAAAGAATAGACAATAGAACTGGTCTCAGAATTACAACTGATAAAGGTAACTCTTGAAAAATTTTTAAAAATGCGCCAGAATATTTGGAAACACAAACAAGTATAACAGAGTCAGTAAATATAAATACCATGGTGAAATCGTGCAGCAGAATGGCCTAGAACAATTTACTCTTTATGTAAGAGATGTATCATCAACGATTTGTTGTAGAATCTTAGAACATCTTGTGATCTCAAACATAATGACGTATCTCGAACAAAATGAGCTTCTACATGCCAACCACCGTGGATTCCGAAAACAAAGGTCATGTGAAACCCAACTCGCACTTTTCTCAGATGACGTACTGAGAGCTTTAGATCAAGTTGTAAGTAGGCTGTTTAGGTTTTTTTTATTGGTAACGCCACCTCTGTATAGAAAATCACTGGCTGTGCTGTGTGCAGTCTGTGGCTGCTTTGCATTGTTGTAATACTCGCCATTGTAGTGTTAGGCAGCTGGCTGCGAACAGCGCGTAGCGTTGCGCAGTTGGAGGTGAGCCGCCAACAGTGGTGGATGTGGGGAGAGAGATGGCGGAGTTTTGAAATTCGTCATGTACTGCTATATATATATATATATATATATATATATATATATATATATATATATATATATATATATATATATATATCAAGGTAAATACATTGTTTGTTCTCTATTAATATCTTTCATTTGCTAACTATCCCTATCAGTAGTTAGTGCCTTCCATAGTTTGAATCTTTTATTTAGCTAGCAGTAGTGGCGCTAACTGTATTGCAGTAGTGAGAGTAACCAAGATTTTTGTGAGGTAAGTGATTTGTGAAAAGTACAGGTTAATGTTAGTCAGGGCCATTCTCTTGTAGAGATTATTGAAAGTCAGATTGCATTGCACTAAAAATATTGTGTGTCAGGTTAAGCACAGTCGTGTAAAATTGATGAAAGGGGACGTTTCATATGTCGACCCTTAGCCTAGGATACCTCACTGGAATCTTCTGATTTTTTTTCTTGTAGTTTGTGTAATTAGTGTAGATTTTGTTTATTGCTAGCGCGTAATTGTAGAGAGAATCTCCTTTGTAGTTGCAGTCTTTCATTGTTGTACAGTAAAACAGGTGTGGCACGCATGTAGATTTGCACCAAGTATTTCGCAGCTGCAATTAACTAGATATTATTTTCAGTGTTATGTTAATGTGTTCTCTTATTTTTGCTCTTCAAATTGTGTTTTTCTGTGTTGTCGTGTGAACTACTGTGACAATAATGGCGTGTGAAAAACGTAATACTAGGCTCCAAAGTAAACTGCGAAATGACAGTGAAAACGAAAGCAGTGTGTTAGCGTCACCGAGTAATGAATTAACTGATGTTCAAAGTAGTAATTTGGTAATTGTGCATAGGGAAATGGAGCGGGCGGCAAACAATGGTGTAGACAGCGAAACAATTAGAGAACAGGGAAGCATTATCGATCGATCGGTCGGCGACAGCTCGCCTCAGGAATCCGAAATGACAGGAAACAATCTCGCAAATGCTGTGGATTCAGGATTTGGGTCCTCACCATTTTCTCAAATAAGTCAAGACACATTTTCTGCTTGTCAAAATGTGAATGTTGCCGGTGCAACTTCACTGCCGGAAAGCACTGAGGAACGTGTTTCAGACACCAGTGCATTGTTATTACAATTAATGCAACAAATGGAACAAAAGCTTGAAAAATTAGACATAATTGAACAAAATCAGAAACAAATGAAACAAAATCAGAGTCAAACACAGCAACAGTTAGACGCAATGGGACAAAATCTTCAAAAGTTAGACACAACGCTTGAACAAAATCAGAAACAAATGGGACAAAATCTTCAAAAGTTAGACACCACGCTTGAACAAACACGTGAAGATTTAACTACTGAGTTACATAACATCGAATTAAAATGTCAAAAAGTCTGTAATGACGTAAAAACTCAAATTTGTGAGCATTTTCAACCTATTTTTTCGCGGCATGAAAATGCATTACAGAATCACGAAGCAGCCATAAAAGAACTGCAAACTATTGTGCATGAAAATCATGAGACCTTGCAAGCTAAATTTGACTCAGTTGCATCTACCGATTCGGTTACGCAACTTGCAAAAACTCAGGAAAACTTGAAGGACACAGTAGATTCGATTTCAACACAAATGGACACTTTGAAACTTGGTTCAGAAAAACACACTGAGGAAATGTGTTCACTATCGGAGAAAGTAGCCGAACTTTCGGATCAGGTCACTAACTTATCTACAAAGGTAGATGATGATCTGAATGACACAAGACCTGTAGCCTTCACTGACACAGAAGAGTATGAACAAATTAGAAAATTCAAACAAAATCAAAATCAAATCAATACACAGTACAAAAGAGAAATCCGGGAAGTACAAGATCAGTTGACGCAGGTAATACAAGAATTACATATTTCAGAGGACACTCGCGCTCCAGTACGGGAAGAGGGACATAGAAATACGGAACAACCACAAAATAATAACACAGGACATTTCGGAAATTATGAAAGAAATTGGCAAGGCGCATTGGATTTTGAGATGGAACCGCCGACACGACGTAACAATGACCGATATGCTACTCGCCGACACGATGATTTTGACTATAAGCTGTTTATTACTACACGCAAATTTAAAACATTTAAGAATTCTGGCAACGACATTCATCCACAAGCGTGGCTCCATCAATTCTCTCATTGTTTTCCTCCCAACTGGTCATTAGAACACAGATTAGAGTTTATGTGTGGCTATTTAGAGAATGAACCAGCTGTAAGAATGCGATCGGTCATTCACGATTGCCACAGCGAAGGAGAATTTTATCATGCCTTCCTCTCAGCATATTGGTCTCAAGCTACACAAGACCGAGTAAAACATAGCATCATAATGATGAAACATTTCGAACAATCTGAATTTTCCAGTCTTGTGAAATATTTTGAAGACATGTTACACAAGAATCAGTATCTTTCAAACCCATACAGCCCCTCAGAACTCATCCGCATTTGCTTAATCAAACTGCCTGAACATTTACGACATATTATTTTGGCAGGACGTTGCAAAGACGACATTGAAGCATTTCAAGGACTCTTACAAGAACTGGAAATTGACACTGACAATCGCGGAACGCACGAGCACAACAATTACAGATCACATCCGTCGCAATTCCGCGATGAAAGAAATAATAACTGGACGCGACAAGGCTATTCTCACAACACAAATCGTGACCGAAACAGACACCACCCGTATAACAACCGTTGGCAGAGTAGTAATAATTACAGGGAAAGATCACCTCCCCGCGGTAATGACTATCACAGAGACAATCAGAGAAACAGACAATATGGTAACCAGAACTATTATTATCAGGGGAGACAGAATAACTTCAGACGCAACAGTTCAGCGCGCAGTTACGATTCAGGGAGAAATTCTCCACCACATGACCGACAAGAAAGAAACTATGGCATCTACCGACATGACGACAGACGATATATTCGTAACGACAGACGTCAATTTCATCAGAACTGGCGGGATTCTCGCACGGCTGGGCCCTCTCGGCAAGGCGAATTTGTAGAAGTTAGGTCTCCTAATCCCAATAACGGCGCGCGCAACAAAGAGACAGACAATGACTCGTACACCAGGCAGCCGCGTGCTCCCGCTGGCTCCGAGAAAAATAACACAGATGCTAACCTTGAGAAAAGATTTAGCATTCCTTACCGACGTATAAAACATGACAATTGCTTTTCAGTTGAAAGTCGGCGTACTTGGAAGAGTAAAGGTTTACACCACATTTCACATGTAAAACCGTTTATTGAAAAATAATCTGCTTTTTAACTTAGTCTTTGCTATAAAATTTTTCACTTTACATTACTAGTATGCTTTGTTAGACTTAGAAACTGTTACCATGCAACAATATTTAAAGTTAAATATCCAGTCAAGAACCTAGGGAACATTTTTAAACAGAAATTACGAATGTATTGTTATAGTGAACAGACGATACAGTGTTGTATTTGTACATTCTTGCTTGTTAGCTGCACGATTACGTAACGACTATCAGGCTTACATACTTAGGACACATACTGGTACTGCTAATGAGATTTTAATGCAACATTTTGGTTTAGTTGAAAATACATTCTGGATTTAAAGTACTTTCAGTGAGATACCAGATGACATAGTGGTTAGTTTATGTGACAGCTACACGATTTTATCACGACGCTACTAATGAGTGACAATTTACAATGTTGCTTTTGCGGTGTATCTGTTTTATATCTGCACAGTTTTTCTGAATTCTTCTGAAAAGTGAAACAGGTTTTAGTAGTAACTTAGGTTTTAGTAGTAACTTTTGTGGTATAGCTACAATGAGACTGTCTTTTCCGTAGCACAACAATATGTTACAGCACAGTACTTTCCTCATCACGGCAATAAGCGTAATAACTAAGATATCTATACGCAAAGCATTTCACTTTTGTGTATCATGAGGTAAGTACATTGACTTCTGCAGAAATTAGCTTTCGGAGGACGATAACTACGAGACTTCCATAGAATTATCTTACAGCAAGACGCACATTTAGCGCTACAGGACACGCATTTGAGTGATTAATTTTGTACTTAAACCATTTATTTTTCAAGATTTTTGAAGTAAAATGATACAAAGTTTTCCGTGATATATTTCATTCCATTGCTGTAATCTGTAACACCTGAGGGTATAATTACATTAATCCTCAGGGGGGTACACGCTTACTTTGTGTACCATGTGTGTGGCAACCACAAGGAACCCTAGCTAATATGGTATTTGCTTATACAACTTTACACATCGGTACCATATTTCTCTAACACACAAATTACACAGCTATCTGATCATGTAACTGAGAGATAAACATTTTTTTTTTACTACATTAGTGACAGATGTTTACGTAATTACACAGTTGAATAACTTCACACGTATGAAATTGCATTTTGTCAGTACTTTGTGAACTGTTCATATTTTTTTGGAACCATTGTGATACTATGAGAACTTTGAATTATGTATTTGGTATGGGATCATGATTTTTGAAGTGCGTTTGAGGCGGATGACACTTTTGGACATAAGCAGAGAATTTTTTTAGGTTTTGAAATTATTGGAGGAAGCTACGACGATTTTGAGAGTTGACTGAGGTATTATGATGTTATTTTTACGACGACGATGTGTATTATGCTGTTGAGGTATGTTTATGATGAACAATTTGATGCTATATGGGGAATTTGATTATGCTATGTATTTATTACGATGAAACAGTGAAGTGTCATCGCAAGATTGACGTGTCGACGAATATGTATATGTGTAATAAGGTAAGGAGTAATGAAAAGTGATTAGGGACTCTGACTTGTGGAAAAGGTTGTTGGAAACCAAGAATCGTACTTCAAGGTTATGAAATGTGTGTAAATGTGTGACTGTATCACAATGCTGACGAATATTTTTTTGGACACTTATATTTATAGGATTTTGTTTCTACAGATTTGCAACGCTAATTTTTGACCTGTGAAATATTTTTATATAAGACTGCCACTGTAGCGGAAACTGCTGTCGTAAATATTTCCGTAAGAAAGTTAAGTGACCACCTGCACGTAATACGTCGTGGGCACCCAGATGGGCGACAGCCGCCAGAGAAAAAAGCCATTAGCGTGTGCCTTCCAGCGGCACAGGTAGAAAAAAAAAAAAAGAAAGAGAGGCCATTATCCTCGCTATTGACGTTCCTTTGTAGAGAGCATCGCAAAAACGACACGGTCGAACTTGAAAACATATGTTGACACTGTGGAGCTCTTAATGTATGATATTTACAGAAATGCCTAATGAAATGACGAGAAATATTTTTACATCTGCACACCTGATTATGACAAGCGTCTTTCTACGAGAGTTGAGAGAATGTCTACTAACTTATGAAATGTCACATGACTATTGAATGATATTTTTATGCTTTGGTTTGCGTAATTGCTTATTTCATTTGATATCTAGTTTCTAGCTGCACTGCAGCATTGGTTAAAATAAAATTTTATAGATGTACTAATATAAATATTTTCTGTCTACAGATCGAGTAAGTAATAATTTTTTTTAAAAAAATGAGGGAGCACAAAAAGACATTTACCTTCACAGGAACTGCAATCATAGTTTTCTTTTCAAGTACTTGTTAATTTCTTTTGTAGAATAAATTGTGATGCATCACTCTAGTGTTAAGATGTGACATAGGTATTAGACATGGCCATTTTTAGTGTAATACTTTTTCTGCTTGAACTTTGTCATGTTTAGGTATAAGTTATGATGTTTGCCAGGCATAGTGCTACTGAATTTTAATTTGTGTTACTCTGCTAAGCCAGATTTATTTTTCTTGTTTGCTGCTCATTGCCTTAGATTAGTTGTAATATTGCATTTGCTTTGCTAATTTATGCTGCTTGCTTTGCCTTTTCTATTTTTTATCATTGTTGTTTGTGTTAACCGTTTTATGCTGCTGCATTGCCTCGTCCCTTAGTTTAATATCTGAGCTCAGTAGATTTAAGTTAGCTTAAGAGGGGGTAGACTATATAAGAACCTAACTATGGAGAATAGGGAAAGAATGCTTTGGAGGTTATATGAAACAGATTTGGCAAAAATGAGTATTGTGCACTGAGAAATAACTATTTTGAAAGAAATATGAATCGAATACAGAAAGCAGGTATAGATAGGACTTTTTGGGAATAATGATGAACGAAGGGAGATCTCCAAGAACAAAATAGGTTTTGTTCGCAAAATACTGCAGTACCAAAAGTTACACTGAAAACGAACCCTGTCCTTTCCATTGTGTTATCCCCCTATGTGTTTGTGTACCCTTGTGTATTTGTTTTCTTCCTGTCTCTGTGTAGTTTCATAGAATTTTTTTTCTAATACTATTCACTACGATGAGGAATACTGTTATCCTCAAATATAATTGGTTTTAATAATATGTTATTTAACTTGTAAATATGCTTAGACATAATTTATTCTGTTTTGTTTTAATTCTCATGTGTGAAGTTGATGTTTCAAAATTTATTCTGATCTTTATGTATGTACTTATGTCATTATTTTTGTAACACTGATGTATATGTTTATTTCTATTCTATTGTAAAACCTGTACTACAAATGTTATCTGTATTGTTATGTTCTTTAATGATGTATTTTGTACCTTCGTAATTGTATTCTTCTGTTATAAAATTGTAATTGACACCAGGTCATCAAATTAAGTAACTTGTAAGTTACATTTCACTGCACACATTTCTGTTGGTCATAGTATATGGACAATATGTGAGAAGTAGGGACTGTTAGTGTTTGCACGTGTGTTAATAATTCAGCAAGGGACTGGTTAACAGCATTGCTGGTTCTAAGGACAATTCCAAAAACTTTGTGAGTGCACAAGTGGTGGTTATGGACTTGCTACATTATCTGCAATACTCTTCAATGGTGATTGTGCACCTGCACAGTCACAACAGATGGCTGCTGGCCATCTCTACAAGGACTGCAGTGGGTCTGCACCTCTGGTGGCCCACCAGTACCATTATCTCTACACGGACTACAGTGGGTCTGCGTCTTTGCTGACTCACCAGTACCATTATCTCTACAAGGACTACAGTGGGTCTGCGTCTTTGCTGACTCACCAGTACCATTATTTCTACAAGGACTGCAGTGGGTCTGCACCTCTGGTGGCCCACCAGTACCGTAATCTCTACCAGGACTACAGTGGGTCTGCTCTGTGATGACCTACCCACCAATACTCTTCAAAACTTCGGCTGACTCCGCTGTGGGTTTGCTCTGTTGTGGCCCATTACCTGTCTGCATGTCGAGAGTCAGCACTGTCTTTCCGTTTGAAGGACAACGATACTTCTTCAAGACTGCATGGAAATCCACTACTTCCGTGTGCATTTTCTTTTACTGCTCAGACTTTGAGAAAAACACTGCAATGTGATGAATGATCAGGACTGTCTTTATGGACTGTAAGAAAATTTTAGCTTTTGACCAACATTGTATCAATAAGTGTGTGCATTTGATTTCTTTGTTATTGTAATTACGATTATGAAAAATTTTTTCAAATCTGTATTGGCCACTGCCCAAACCAATTTGTAAAATTTTTTGTGGGGAGCATGGGGGCTATGTAAGTAGGCTGTTTAGGTTTTTTTATTGGTAACGCCACCTCTGTATAGAAAATCACTGGCTGTGCTGTGTGCAGTCTGTGGCTGCTTTGCATTGTTGTAATACTCGCCATTGTAGTGTTAGGCAGCTGGCTGCGAACAGCGCGTAGCGTTGCGCAGTTGGAGGTGAGCCGCCAACAGTGGTGGATGTGGGGAGAGAGATGGCGGAGTTTTGAAATTTGTCATGTACTGCTATATATATATATATATATATATATATATATATATATATATATATATATATATATATATATATATATATATCAAGGTAAATACATTGTTTGTTCTCTATTAATATCTTTCATTTGCTAACTATCCCTATCAGTAGTTAGTGCCTTCCATAGTTTGAATCTTTTATTTAGCTAGCAGTAGTGGCGCTAACTGTATTGCAGTAGTGGGAGTAACCAAGATTTTTGTGAGGTAAGTGATTTGTGAAAAGTACAGGTTAATGTTAGTCAGGGCCATTCTCTTGTAGAGATTATTGAAAGTCAGATTGCATTGCACTAAAAATATTGTGTGTCAGGTTAAGCACAGTAGTGTACTATTATTGAAAGGGGACGTTTCAAAGTCAGTTACTTACGTGGAGTATTTCTTGATTTCCGAAAATCATTTTTACTCAGTACTTATCAAAAGTACTGTCGTACACGGTATCAAGCGAAATTTATAACTGGATTGAGAATTTTTTGATGGAGAGGACACAGCAAGTTATCTTGGAAGAAGAGATACTCCGCAAGCCACCCAACGGTGTGTGGCGGAGGGTACTTTACGTGCCACTGTCATTACCTCCCTTTTCTGTTCCAGTCGCGTATGGTTCGCGGGAAGAACGACTGTCTGAAAGCCTCCGTGCGCGCTCTAATCTCTCTAAGTTTTACATTCGTGATCTCCTCGGGAGGTATAAGTAGGGGGAAGCAATACATTCGATACCTCATCCAGAAACGCACCCTCTCGAAACCTGGCGAGCAAGCTACACCGCGATGCAGAGCGCCTCTCTTGCAGAGTCTGCCACTTGAGTTTATTAAACATCTCCGTAACGCTATCACGGTTACCAAATAACCCTGTGACGAAACGCGCCGCTCTTCTTTGGATCTTCTCTATCTCCTCCGTCAACCCGATCTGGTACGGATCCCACACTGATGAGCAATACTCAAGTATAGGTCGAACGAGTGTTTTGTAAGCCACCTCCTTTGTTGATGGACTACATTTTCTAAGCACTCTCCCAATGAATCTCAACCTGGTACCCGCCTTACCAACAATTAATTTTATATGATCATTCCACTTCAAATCGTTCCGCACGCATACTCCCAGATATTTTACAGAAGTAACTGCTACCAGTGTTTGTTCTGCTATCATATAATCATACAATAAAGGATCCTTCTTTCTATGTATTCGCAATACATTACATTTGTCTATGTTAAGGGACAGTTGCCACTCCCTGCACCAAGTGCCTATCCGCTGCAGATCTTCCTGCATTTCGCTACAATTTTCTAATGCTGCAACTTCTCTGTATACTACAGCATCATCCGCGAAAAGCCGCATGGAACTTCCGACACTATCTACTAGGTCATTTATATATATTGTGAAAAGCAATGGTCCCATAACAGTCCCCTGTGGCACGCCAGAGGTTACTTTAACGTCTGTAGACGTCTCTCCATTGATAACAACATGCTGTGTTCTGTTTGCTAAAAACTCTTCAATCCAGCCACACAGCTGGTCTGATATTCCGTAGGCTCTTACTTTGTTTATCAGGCGACAGTGCGGAACTGTATCGAACGCCTTCCGGAAGTCAAGAAAAATAGCATCTACCTGGGAGCCAGTATCTAATATTTTCTGGGTCTCATGAACAAATAAATCGAGTTGGGTCTCACACGATCGCTGTTTCCGGAATCCATGTTGATTCCTACACAGTAGATTCTGGGTTTCCAAAAACGACATGATACTCGAGCAAAAAACATGTTCTAAAATTCTACAACAGATCAGCGTCAGAGATATAGGTCTATAGTTTTGCGCATCTGCTCGACGACCCTTCTTGAAGACTGGGACTACCTGTGCTCTTTTCCAATCATTTGGAACCCTCCGTTCCTCTAGAGACTTGCAGGGGCGTATGCAAAGAAGGGCAGAACGAATAATCACAGATTTGTTTGATTGTGGGAGAGTGTCACAGAGATGCTGAAGAAACTGAACTGGCGGACTCCTGAGGATAGCGATAAAGTATCCCGAGAAAGCCTACTTACAAAGTTGCAAGCACCTGCTTTAAATGATGATTCTGGCAATATACTGCAAACCCCTACGTATCGCTCCCATAGTGATCATAAGGACAAGATTAGATTACTTACAGCACGCACGGAGGCATTTAAACGGTTCCATATGTGAGTGGAATGGGAAAAACTATAAGAAATGGTACAATGAGACGTAAGCTATGCAGTGTACTTCACAGTGGTTTGCTGAGTATAGATATAGATTGTACCTACCAACAGCACTAATTTTGCCGGTTCTCATTAAAAAAGAAGTCGCAGACCACTGAAACAGCAAGACAAGTAATAGTTCAACTATCGAAACCTGTGGGATTCCCATTGTAGTTTCCCCTCGTGCAGTTGATGTGTATCTCTTTTTGCTTTACTCAAACAGCCTACGGTAACTTCCTGCATTCTGTTTAAAGATTTTACACGGTCCAGTCACATCAATGTGCAGTAACCATTCAGAGACGGCAGGTAGCAGCACTAGCAGTCTAGGGCACATAAAGCGTGTCCAGGGGATGCAGAAAACTGTCAGTCGTTGTCGTAATGCAGAAACGGAGCGATTTATCTGATGTCCAACGGCATTTGTTTTCGGGCCAAGAGTGGAAGCATTTCCGAAACGGCTAAGTTTGTGAACTGCTTGCGTGCCACTGTGGTTAAAATATACCGTGCATGGTAAAATGGCGGTGTCCAAAACCGGCCCTGAGGCACTGTGGTTCACTACGGGCCATATATGACAGGGTGAACTACGGCTGCGGAAATGTGTATGGACGAACAGACGTGCAACTGTTGAGCAGCTTACCGCCCAGATGAACCATGGGACTGTCAACGGTGACCCCTCAACGACCGTTCAGCGAACGTTGCTGCGCATGGACTCCCACAGCAGGCACCTTGTTCATGCATCCATGCTGACTGCTCGTCATCAGCGACGGAGGCTGGAATTTGCATGCCAGTACCGCATCAACAAGTCCACTGAGTGGCGACAGGTGGCCTTTTCAGATGAATCACGTTTTATCCTCCAGCGGACAGATGGCCCTTGGCGTGCACAGCGTGACGCGTCTGAAAGTACAGGGTCCAGGCTGGAGAAGAGAGCTTTATGGTCTGGAGAATGTTTTCGTGGTATTCCCTGGGTGATCTCGTCATTTTGGAACGCACAATGGATCAAGAGAAGAATGCATTTGTCCTTGAGCACCATATCCACCACTACATGCAGATTGTTTCTCCTCAGGACGATGGCATCTACCAGCAGGACAGCGCAAAGTGTCACACAGTTCGCAGCGTACAGGCATGGTTCGAAGAGCACCAGGATGATTATCTCATGCTCCCCTAACCACCAAATTTCCCGGATTTAAGGCCAGTCGAGAATCTGTGAGACTACCTCAATGGGCTGTTCGCGCCATGGATCGTCAACCGGGAAATCTTGCGCAGCTGGCCACAACACTGGAGCTGGCGTGGCTCCAAATCCATGTCGATACCATCCAGAACCTCACGACACCTACATCTACATCTATAGTGCGCTGGCGCGCAGTACTTTGTGTTCCACAGTCACTTACTCACATTCCTATTCGAGTTGCGAATCGCTAGGGGGAAGACCTATTGCCAGTAAGCCTCCGTGTGGGCTCGAATGTCTCTAATTATGATCCCTTCGCGAGATATACATGGGAGGAAGCAATATATTTGTTGACTCTTCTAGGGACCTACGCTCTCGGAACTTTAACAATGAACCACACCGTCCGAGCGGTTCTAGGCTCTACAGTCTGGAACCGCACGACCGCTACGGTCGCAGGTTCGAATCCTGCTTCGAGCATGGATGTGTCTGATGTCCTTAGGTTAGTTAGGTTTAAGTAGTTCTAAGTTCTAGGGGACTGATGACCTCAGAAGTTAAGTCCCATAGTGTTCAGAGCCATTTGAACCATTTTTTTGAACCACGCCGTAATTCAGAACGCATCTCTTGCAGTGTCTGCCAATAGAGTCGGTTGATCACCTCTGTGACGCTTTGGTTCCTACTAAATGAACCTGTAACGAAACATGCCGCTCTTCTTTGGCTCTTCCCTATTTCCTCTATCAGTCCTATCTGTTACGGATCCCATACTGACGAGGAGTATTCAAGTACTGATCGAACTAATGTTTTGTAAGCCTCATCCTTTTCTGAGGGACCGCATTTTCCTGAGGAGTCTTCCAATGAGTTACAGTCTGGCATCTGCCTTACCAGCGATTAATTTTATTTGGTCGTTCCATTTCAAATCGCTCTGCAGGCATACTCGTAGGTATTCTATGGAAATAACTGCTTCCAGTGATTGCTCTGCAATTATGTAATCGTAAAATAAAGAATTTTTTGTCTATGTAATCGCAATACTTAACATTTGCTTGTTTTGAGGGTTAATTGCCACTCCCTGCATCAAGCGTCGATCTTCTGCAGGTCTTCCCGCATTTCGCTGTATCATCCTCGAAAACCCTCATGGAAGTTCCGGCGTCATCTACTACGTCATTTATATATATCGTGAAAAGTAATGTTCGTATAAAACTCCCCTGGGGCACTCCCGAAGCTACTTTTACATCTGAAAACTTCTCACCATTCTTAACGATATGCTGTGTTATGTTTGCAGGAACTTTTCAATCCAATCACACTGTTGGTCTGATATTCCGTACGCTCGTATTTTGTTCATTAGGCGACAGTGCGGAACTGTAGAGAATGTCCTTCGGAAGTCAAGGTACACGTCATAAACCTGTGAACCTGTATCACCCTGGAGCACATTACAATCTTAAAAATGTTAGGAAATGGTGTAAGGAGTGACGTGAGCGATAATTACTGACTTTCATGGCGTCACCCTTCTTGTGGAGATGGCTAACTATGGCACATTTTAATGATACGTATCTGTTGTGGAGAACATCCATTTGCTTCGAAAACTCCCCTTAAGAGTAGAAGCTCACCTTGCAGATAGTTCTCGTCACTCTATGGGTAGATTTCATATTTTTGGGAGTCGGTGGTGAAATAAATGGCTAAACTTCGTTTGGTGAAGAATTTAGTTAACAGAGATAGCGATTTAAATATAGAAAAATCATGCAATCTGGCGCTTTCTTTAATAAGCTCTATCGCTTAGCCACAGATTCAACATGTGCATGCACTTCTCTGCAATCAGCCTCTGTGGCATTTGTGTATATGTGGTTTAAAACGACGCAACGAATACTGTAGATTCAGGGAGAAAAGTTAGTTTCACCCAAAGATTCCTGGGAAGTGACGTCAAAATGTCGTGCACTTGTCTAGCATAATTGTCGAGTTTCGTTGTCGCACATAATTTTACGGGAGTAAGGTGTGTGAGTGAGGAGTCATTCGAAGGTTGGTTGTTACTCGGTAGTGATGACTTCAACGATGCGGCACCGTGAATGTGTTAATACAACGCCAGTACCTAAGGATAGCTTTTGTAATGTCAGCGGTATTTAGTTCCACCGTACTGTAACACTAATGTTGCATCTGGTTTACTTGCTGCATTGTGCCGTGAATGGAAGCAATGTGACTGGTTGCTGTTTCAAATAATAGTGGTAAAAGTCATGTAGTAGACTCCCCTTGCATCACTCCGTCGCCACCATCAACAATCCACACTCTAGCAAAGAAATGGAAACACATTTATAAGCTACATACGAGTGAATACGTCATATCTTTGGTTTTTTAATCAGACTGAAATGTATACTTTGCAACAAATTGCCGTGTCTCTTTTTCTGCCAAAGTAATTACAGCGTTTCTTTTGACATCAGTTCAGCAAGAGAAACGTGTAGTTAATGGTGGATAAATCATGAAGTCTTCTGTTGTCATATTCCAATTAATTGTACTGTCTTTGTTGATTCATTAATGGTCCAATATCCATTCTATGTATATCTTCCAGCTACAATTACAGAATACCAAATACCCTCTATACCTCAGTAAAGAAATGCAGTATTAGTACAGTTACTCTAGAAACAGCGCATGTAGAATTAAAAATGCATGTAATTGGTTTGGCAGGAAAATAAATAAGGCTTCTTTTTGCAAAGTTTACACTTCATTATGATTAAAAAACGAAAGTTGTCACACAACTGTAGCAGATTATCTGTATTCACCAATGAATATATGAAACTATTTATATCAACACATCACTTATAACGTTGTCGACAATTTTCGCAGGAAATATGGATGTGGATCATCTACATCTACCTCTACATGGATACTCTGCAAATCACACTTAAGTGTCTGGGAAAGGATTTATCGAACCACCTTCACAATAATTCTCTATAATTCCAATCTCAAACAGCTCGCGGAAAAAAAACAAACATCTATATCTATCCGTGCGAGGTTTGTTTTCCATTATTTTACTATGATGATCACTTCTCCCTTTGTAGAGCGGCTTCAACAAAATATTTTCGCATTCGGGGGAGAATGCTGGCGACTGAAATTTCATGAGAACATTCCGCCACAATGAAAAACGCCTTTGTTTTAATGAAGTCCACCCCAAATCCTGTATCGTGTCTGTGACGCTCACTCCCCTATTTCTCGTTAATACAAAACCTGCTGCTCTTCTTTGAACTTTCTAGATGTATTCCGTTAAACGTATCTGGTAAGGATCCCACACCGCGCAACAGCACTCCAAAAGAGGCGGACAAGTGTAGTGTAGGCAAATGTGAGGGTAGGCTTCTGCGGTTGTTATCAATGTCAATAAAATTCTTCTATGCTATTGACCGCATTGCCGATATACAAAACTGTCCGACGTTTCGGCCACTATTGCAAGTGGCCTTCGTCAGAACTTCGTGGTGAGCTGACGGCTGAGTGACAGACTTTAGATCTTATATAGTAACGGAGGGAGCTGTTTACGTACTTTGATAGAGTATTTGAGGGTAGGAGGAGGTCGTTCTTTATTGGTCTTTATATTATTCCTTGTCATTGGCGGATAAATTCGTGCTTGATTGATGTTTACATTATTTCTTACCATTGGTGGAAACAGGTGAATTAGAAACGGGCGGTAGCTGTGACGTAGCGCCGTTGCCAGATTCGGGCTGCGGCGTGCCTGCGCTCTGTGTACGTACGACCACCGCGGTCTCCCGCGCACCTGTGTGATTTATTTTGCGCGCGCTGTCCTCCCGTAGCGTTATCACTGCTGGCAGCCAGGACGCCGGAAGCCTATACTCGTCCTCTCTATTCATGTGGCGGGTCGCTTGGCAATATCTGTCACCTCTCTAATCTCCTCCTCAATGTGAATGGCTGTTTCACCAGTACTCGGGCTTCACGGAATATTATTTCTTTATCGCACTCATCTAGGTGTTCCGCCACCGCTAACCTGGTGCGTTGTCCTAGACGGATATATCTTGCGTGCTCTGCAATTCGTTTGATGATCAGCCTCGACTACACACACCGGTCCACATTCGTGACCGATTTCGTAGACTTCTGCGATTTTTAACTTGTCCATCACACCTTTAGTTGAGCCTAGAACATCCTTTATTTTGTTATTTCTCCGAAAGATTGTCTTGATGCTGGCTCGGCAGAGAATATTGCCGACACGTTCAGTGACCCCTTGTACATATGGTAATTGAGCTATGTTCTGTGCTTCCTTCTGCTCTTCCTTGTTGCCGTCACCCTTTGTCGACATAATTTTATCTGTCATATTATTGCCATAACCATTGGCTCCAAAAATGGATCTGAGGTTTCGCAGTTCCGCCTTCAGGTGTTCGTCATAGCTGATCCTGTGGGCCCTCCTGGTTAAAATGTGAAGGGCGGACTTTTCTTGCACAGGATGATAGCGGGAGGAGGCGTGGTGATACCTGCCCGTGCTGGTAGGTTTTCTGTATACTCTGTGGCCAAGTTTACCATCAGGCCTCCCGTAGACTTACCGTCGAGGAAAGGCAGCACCCCATTCTTTTTATTCTCCATAATAAACTGTATTTTGCTATGCTGTTGATTGAGATATTGGTGGAACTTCAGTAGTTCTTTCTGTCCATATGGCCAGCTGACGAAGGTATCATCAACATATCGGAGCCAGCAATTAGGCCGTAATGGTGAGGAGTGGAGAGCTGTTTCTTCAAATGCCTCCATGAAGATGTCTGCTGCAACAGGCGAGAGAGGGGAACCCATAGCTACATCGTCCGTCTGTTCATAAAATTTCCCTTTCCACCTCATATAGGTGGTCGTTAAACAGTGGCGCATTAGATTGTAAATGTCAGTTGCCACACGTTCCTCTAAGATGATGATCGTGTCTGACACTGGTACATTCGTGAATAGAGACTTCACTTCAAAACTGAGCATCATATCCGTAGCTAAGACGCACTTTTCTTTTAAGAGTGTCACAAAATGTGTGGAGTCCTTGACATACGAATCTGTGTGGCTCACCAGACGTCGTAGCTTCGGTGCAAGTCCTTTTGCTAGTCTGTAGGACGGTGAATTAATACTATCCGCAATGGGTCTCAAAAGAATATCCTTTTTGTGGATCTTTGGTACCCCATACATCCTACGTAACGGTGGAACTTGTGGGATGAGTCTTTTGGCCCTGTTGCAGTTCATTCTAGATTGTTTCAGCAGTGCTTGTGTCGATTTGATTATCTTGGGTGTCGATCACCCTATAAATAGATTCTCTAATGTAGTGCCAAATTCTTACAGCTGACGGCCCATATAAAATAGAAGAAGGTAAGAATATCTGTTTGCAAGTGCTTTTCTTTTTTTAAAAAAAATGAGAGGAGCCAGTACATTTGTATTAGCCTCGACAACAACAACAGGAAACTGGGTGAATCGTACCTCTTCCTGACAAGGAAGCTGTAGATGGAAGACTGGGAGAAGGTCGACAGGTCAACCTTTCAACAAACCACAAGATCGAGAGACAATATCACTGTCCGTCAGATGAGGAAGTTCCCCAAACTACAGCCGAAATCGATGGAAGAAGAACCGATGTTGGACACATGATGGGCAGTGGTAAACCTCCCCAGCCTGCCGGCCGCGGTGGTCTCGCGGTTCTAGGCGCGCAGTCCGGAACCGTGCGACTGCTACGGTCGCAGGTTCGAATCCTGCCTCGGGCATGGATGTGTGTGATGTCCTTAGGTTAGTTAGGTTTAAGTAGTTCTAAGTTCTAGGGGACTAATGACCACAGCAGTTGAGTCCCATAGTGCTCAGAGCCATTTTTGAGCCTCCCCAGCCACACCTTAAGTGACGCAACCACTCAAATTCTGGCTAAGGGGTGAATTTGGGAATTGCACCACAACAAGTCCCGAAAGAGGATATCATTGAATCTGATGAGACCTCGGTACTTCATCTGCCACAAGCTGAAGTGGAGAAGATCCGACAAGAAACGGTACAAGTCCTGACTCAGGCACAGCCACCCAAACAAAACATCAGCAGGGAGGAAAGCCATGCTATCGTGGAGCTGAAGAACAACCCTCATTTAGCAATGATACAGGCAGACAAGGACAATGCCACCATGGTACTGGACACAATAAGTGGGACAACAAGGGCATCAGCAAACGCTGTGGGTTACCTACATCAGGGGCAAGTATACATTCAAGGACAAACCTATTGTTTCTTCGGATTTACAGGTCCTTAATCTATTGTCTGCTAAAAGTATTAGACCCCCTGGGGATAATCTGTCTTTTTGATTGAGAGGTCCTTAACCTATTGCTTGGTTAGGTGCTTTTCCAAGAAACCCGCAACCCATTCTCCACCCCCTCCTCCTTTCCCTCCCTCTCCTCTCCCCCTCCGTCCTTCAGGGAACTCCCCCTCGCTCATACAAACAAGCTTTTGATATCAATTTGATTGGCTAGTTAATTAAATTTATCAATTAATGAAGCCCTCCCCATCTGGGAAACCCCACCGCCCCCAGCCCCAGCCCTCCCCATCCCCCACCCACTTGCAAATTGAAGGAAAAAGACTCAGATGATTGGTCATTTGTAGGGGAATCGATTGCACTCTATGGAATATATTGTTGAAACAATTTAGACAATGTGTGAAATATTGTTTATTTAAACAATTTATAGGATATGAGACTGTGTACAGAATATAATTTATTTATTTATGTAAAGAATTTGGCAGGAAATAGATTGCAATGTATGGAATATTGTTTAAATAATTTAGACAATGTGTGGAATATTGTTTATTGATATAATTTACAGAATAAGAGGTGATGTATGGAATATTTATACAGCTGCGATGCTTTTTCATTCTGATCGCATAAGGAAACATGTATTTACACTGTCACACAAAGCTTAAATATATCTGAAAACTTTCTCGTGTCTCACGATGTGTGCAGGCTGCATGGAGTCGGGACGCACCGAAGGGATTTTGGAAACGCCAGTGGGCTCGCCGCACCACTGTCGGCTGCCGGCTGCCATCTCAAGTGGTCTGTATGCGTGAACCAACCTGTCGGATAGCAGCACACCCGAGAGATGCCTTCCTTCCAAAGCAAATATTTAATTGGGAGCGATCCTGAAATACTGCTGAAGCTTACTGGAAGAAATGCTGTCTGTGATTTGGAATCAAGTCTATCCATTCAACCTCATACTTGCGTTGGATCCTATGGAGATGTCTTTTAATGATTACAGCCACTGGTAATCATATTCGTGATACACTCATATCCCAAAAAGAGTCACCTTTTTCAAACCTATCTGCTACAGCAAAACGAATGGCGGTTTTTAGACAGTCCCTCTGCATCTTGTAACTGTTCCTCAGTCTCTGCCCCACCCTCCCTGCAGCTTTGTGCATATGATCACTCCAGTTTTTGTCGGAACTGAACAGATGCTGGGAAAGAGCTATATTTACCACCTTCTACAGCCCATGCAGAAACAGTTCGCGCTGAGTAAATGCGACCACACCATGTTTTGACCACTCAGTGGAAATTGGAACATCTTGTCGTAGATCAGCCAACTGTGTACGATGTGTAAGGCCAGCGCAAAATGAAGCTTTCTACTGCAACGCGAGGTAGTAGAAAAAGACAGTATGAGCAGTTATAGTGGCGTTTCTTATTGGGAAAGTAGAAAGACCCCACATCACATAGGAACTGGAAGAAAGAACAGGATTTTGCTACAGCATTGTGATGCATCTCCAAACTACATACAGGTACTGCAGTCTAAAAGAGGTCTGCATCCCTTTGGATGCATTCATGTCTGTCACCCAAACATCCTTCAATTATCGTTATTTTGTACTGTACAACAGAGATAAACTACGAACTATAAAAACTCTGCAAACATCATCTAATAGACAACTCGATAAGATATTACCATGTACCTCTCTTCCAATACATATTTCGAAAACAAATACTGTCTGCTTGCTGACATCAAGCATATGTGGCGATCCTATTAAATATTCAGGTATTGGTTGATTGGAGCAGGTGGCCAGTGATCAAAGTCCATTCCACGGACCAGTGTAAAGTTTCATCACGTGTGCTGTAGGAGGACCATATCCCACAGACTATCAGTCGCAAGAGAGAGTCCCTGTGTTGTTGTTTGATACACTGCTTTTTTCTGCTGTGCCACATCCAAGTAGTGTATGATTACAGCTACATACACCGCCATCATTTTGTTTTTCCACCACGACTTCAAGGTCTGTGTCAGGTGCTAAACCAACATTAACACATTTTGATCCATTGGCTCTCTCAGAAAACTGAACTTCGCTGGGTGTAAATTATGCTGCTGCTGCTTCCACAATACACAGGATGATTGAAATAGAAAGCTAGGGGCTGTGTTTCTTATTCACAAAAAAAAAAAAAAAAAAAAAAAAAAAAAAAAAAAATGTGGAAGACATCGCGACGTAGGGAAACTGTAAGTCTTTTGCGGCATTGTGGGGCATTTCCAAACAGCTGCTCGAATGTGATTGATGACCTCTGCATTTAAAGTCGTCTTTCGCAGTGACATGGTAGCAGATATCTAGGTGTCCCATTTTGATTGATCCCTCATTGATGTCCTGAACATTCAAAGTTATCTTTCATAGTTATGTGGTAGCAGATACCTAGGTGTCCCATTTCGATTGATACCCTATACTTCAGTCACGTATGCGGTCACTGTTTCGGTGCAGGCCCTCCCTGGAGGGTGTCGCTTCCACCAAGACTCTCCATGTCAAACAAGTGATGTCTGTCAACCATTATGTGGCAATCAACAGCATACTAGTGGACGGATGGGATGGAAAACACACCTTCGATGTACTGTAATAAGCACCACAGTTGATAATGCGATCAGTTTCAGCAATTTTACCAGTTTCTTCCATAATTTCAAGGCCAACCAATGACACGGCAACATGCTTTCCAATTTCTATATCAACGCTAAACCACCCCTCTACTACTTTGCGAGCACCATATACTAGATTGTGAATGTAGATAGATGACAGTGCAGTACGTCCATTCATTATTAATTCTCTAACATATATATAACAAAGAATACCAGACAATGATCTACGTATTTCTAGTACTGTGCTTCAATCATAGTGCATAATTTACGATTACGATTGACGATCTTTTCCTATGTTGGTGAGAGTCACAGAGCATTCTTGCAGTCTTATGATAAAGTCAGAGATTGAAAGATCTCCCGGCATTTCCTTTGACCAACCCTTCCTGCAACACTGTCACTGATTTAATTTGCAGCTGGCCAGAAATAGGATGCTACATTCCACGTCTCGTCAAGGAACAGAGCAAGCCGAGTCAGTAATTACTGTACTGCACCAATCTTCCTCACGGCACCCATCCAAGTGCACAAGATTTCTACAGATGTGCGCATGTCGAGAAGGTTAGTACTCCTTATCAGCATATAGTAGATGAGAAAGTGTTTCGATGATACAACAGATGGTTACGGAGAACAAACGTGTGGTTTTTAGGCTTAATGGAGCTCCAGACGGTCATAGTTTTTAGCATTTTACATAAATCGGCGGTGCTATCAATTCTAAAGCATTATTCTAGTTTTCAGGGTCAGTACCAAGAATATATTGGTAAGAGAAAATTGATCGTTGAACATAAACACATACATTAATAAGGATACACGGTTTTGTACTTAACACGTGCTATAACGCTAGAGCAGTGCGGCTTCCGACCTATTAGTCGTGAGGAATGCAATGGTGTTAATATTCCAGTGTAATAAATATATTCCCAGCGCATGACATACATTCCCCCTGCAAGCTTCTCTACAATAAACTATGATGACAAACAGTAAAGTGATAAAAATACTACCTTTCACACCAAACAACACATCGATTCTATGTAACGCAAACAGTAAATAGGTTTCCAGAGGTGTAGGACGCCTACCGTTTACGAAGTTCAAGCCCAATTGTGGTTCAGAAATTATGATATGTCCACAACAGCCCTATAAAATGATAGTCTACAGCCAAAAGTGCGTAGGAGGAAACAGTCTTACCACACTTTACCACTGCCCCTGGTAAACCTTCTTCTTGCACACAGAAGTCATGACATGATGTTAGACTGTATTGCTCATGTGTGGGATAATATTGCCGTTTTGCCTTGGTGCCACTTCTCTAGAATGCCTCCTCTCTCCACTGTTAAAATCTGTATATGTAGCATCAGTCTACTCTGCTCCTATAGAAGACACAATTTATTGATTTTCCTCAGTGACCATTTCATAGCATTTGTCTCTAATTTCACGTATTCTCAGTCAATTTTTGTAATTTTATTAGGTTTTCGCGATTTTACATATTTCACGGTATTTACCTCAATTTTTACGTATCTCACATTAATTTTTCGTGATTATACCACATTTTCCTCGAATTTTACCGATTTTATGTCATTTTCTATATTTTTTCCACACTTTTCCATTTATACATGGTCATATTGCTGACGTACGAATATGCTGTTTGATTTTACACGAAAAATATTTGCACGTCTTATACACCAACCTACTAAAAAATCCTAAGACTTGCCCTCTCCCTGATAAACCACTTGTATGTATTTAGGATAGCACGAACATGAAAATTGTAGTAACAGTCGCTTCGTACCTATATGAAACTGAATACTCGATTTACGTCCAAAATGGACAGAGCAATGGACTACTTCACATACATCTTCGTTCATCTAGGGGAGGATACTGAAACAGTTTTTCCACCGATGGACATGTTTCATCACACATGAGTTTTAAGTCCTTTGATGACTATCGTTTGGAGAGGTTTGTTGTTAATTATCGCAGATAGATAGTGCTTTAAGTTACACGCAGAACACGCAGTTGTATACGAGTCGATCACAGGTTATACCACACAACTGATACACCCCGACAGAACAATGCAAAAAATGGTTAAATGCGTGACGAATTGCCTGCAGCAACATATCCCTCTCTCCCTCTCAACCGATCAATTCATCTTCTATCTATAGTCCTTTAACGCAGATCCATATCAGTTTAGCGGCCGATGGCTCTCTTTTCCAGGAAAGCATCAAAGACAGGAGTTGTCTTGTATGTATCACTATTACCTCAACAGACATACAGTAAAATGTTGTTAAAAACGATATAGCAACTGTTTGTTAGCTGACACCGCAAGGTTGTGATTGGCGGAGAGTACAGAGAAGCACATTGTAAATACTGTTTGTTGGAGTTTAAAACACCTAAACAGTGCTGCACAGGGTCAAACACGCGATCTATTCTGTAGTTGTACATTGAAGTCACCCAGCTCGTAATACAACTCTCTCTAGCTAAGGATACTTTATAAAAATCTATAAGGTGTTTACCGATAACTTTGGCGTCACATTTGGCTTGTGATCCGACATACATAAATGTATTACTCTGCATTTGTGGTCAGCCACGTTAAACATTCTATTCCAACTGTCTTATCGCTGCCGAAGAAAAAAAAAAAATACTTGTTCCCTGCTTCCCGATGCTTCCATGCCAACTTTGTCTCGTATTCCTCTTGCTGTCGCATGTTCGATCCCATGTACAAGAATTGTCCTGCACCAAGCACAAGACATTAAAGTACTCCCCCAATTTCCCCGCATTTAGGCGTATTTTCCCTCAATTTACACCTGTTTTCCGTCATTTTTCGTAATTTTACAGATTTTATGTCACTTCTGCCCATGCCATCATGACATGACTTCTATCTCCGTGTTCTAAAATTGCTTGTAAATGTAGTACAATCGTCAACACCTAGCGCAAATGCACTATTTCTCTGGTCGGACGGCATAGTATAACACTGTACTCGAATGCATCCAGTCACCTCCAACCAGATATTCGACAGTTGCAGTGCGTTTGCTCTGTTTTCTGCATGTCTGTTTCTGTGCGTGTGATATCAGTGATGTTCCGCCAGGCGGGTGGAAGCGGTGGCTAGGGTACAACTGATATGATTCTTGACTTGGAGCGGTAAACAGGCCTTTTTTTGTTTCATTGCGGCGATTCCTTTTAGAGATATTTCATTCTGTGTCCTACATAGGTAGAGACGACCATCGTAACAAAATCAGATGTATTACCGAGTTTGTAAGCGGCCGGCCGCTGTGTTCGAGCGGTTCTAGGCGCTTCAGTCCGGAACCACACGGCTGCTACGGCCGCAGGCTCGAATCCTGCCTGTGGCATGGATGTGTGTGATGTCCCTAGGTTAGTTAGGTTTAAGTAGTTCCAAGTCTAGGGGACTGATGACCTCAGATGTTAAGTTCCATAGTGCTTAGAGCCATTTGAACCATTTTTTTTTTTCGAGTTTGTAAAGTGATACATGGTATAAACCTGATATTTACAGCTTCTCTGTGCTGCTACCTTAAGAGACGTCGTACGTGGCGAGGCACTTTGGTTACTTTAGGAGAGTCTGGAAGTGAGGAGGCGTCCTGTGATAGAGGTAGATCGTAGCACTTCATCATGAGCCAAAAATAAATTTAATATTCTATTTCTGTGATACATGACGTAACAGATAAGAAAATATTTTTTTCCTATCTGATGAGAAACTACTTAGAGGAGATGCAGGCTATGCCATACTGTTTTCACAACAAATAACGATACTTTAGCGATGTGAGAACGCGTGTAAGCCTGTCTTCGAAAATAACCCGTATAAAAGGCAGAAATCTACTTTTCACGTGAGAAATACGAGTTGTATGGTCAACAACAATTGATAACATTCGAATTTGTATCATTGCAATCATCCCCGGATGCCCTCCGTGGCCAGGGGTGGTGCACTCTGGCATAAATGGGCGTCCACGACTGCGGCTGCGACCGCAACGGTAGTTTTCACTGACTATGGACATCGGGAAATGA
This sequence comes from Schistocerca nitens, assembly GCF_023898315.1. Lineage (NCBI taxonomy): Eukaryota > Metazoa > Arthropoda > Insecta > Orthoptera > Acrididae > Schistocerca > Schistocerca nitens. Next base: position 420,661,977 of record NC_064616.1, on the reverse strand, counting down.
GTGCGCAGGATGTGCGAGCGTTTCAGTGATCTCCGAGATCAAGCCATGACAGCTACTACTACAGACTGGAATGTGGTTTAAGTGTGTCGTGTTTAGTGTTTCTCAATACATTTCAATGGACTCTGTCTTCAGCGATATTTGTTGTTGTCTGTACCCTATCACGCTGTAGTCCCTTCCTTCTTCCCGTCCAGGAAAGACATATTTATTGAGAGTTGACGCCCTGGTACCAGCGAATCCACCTGTGTTATTAAGAAGTACGATGTAATTCTCCTTCGGACCTGCATGCAAGCAGGCTCTGCTCTTTCGTACTGTGTTGTTTGTCCAGTCCATGACAGATGATTTTTGACGGCAATTTTTTTGTCTATGTTTTGGATGAGTGAAGTGTTACTAATAATTGTGTTAATTTAATAATATACATGACAATAAATGTATTTTTGTATCGTCCTTTAAATATTAATGCTAGAAGGTTAACATTTAAATAAACCATAAATGGTCTTTTTGTAGTGGCCTTTACCATGCATTAAAAATAAGGATAAATCTCAAGAAGACAGAACCTTTGGAGAAAAACACTTTAAGAGTGAAAATGTGACTTTATGCAATGTCTAGTCGCATTACTGTGACCCGGGGTAAAAACTGAGTAACTACTTTTTGCAGCGCGGATCGCTGCGAGACGTGCAGCAAGTGTCAGTGAGGTTCTGCAAGATACCGGAACCATGTCGACTCCAGTGCTGACGTCAGCTGCGCTTGGGTTCTCGGTTGAGGATCTATGGCGCCAACAGCCCGATCGAGATGGTTCCACAGATTCTCGATTGGGTTTAAATCTGGGAAGTTTGGTCGGCAGGGAAGTACGGTAAATTCATCCTGGTGCTCTTCGAACCATGCACGTACACAGTGAGCTGTGTGATTCGTTGCATTGTCTTGTTCGTACATGCTAAGGAGAAATAAACTGCTTGTAGGGGTGGACATTGTCCCCGAGGATAGATGCATACTTGTGTTGATCCAGTGTGCCTTCCAGAATGACGAGATCAGTCAGGGAATACAACGAAAACATTCCCGAGACCACAACGCTCTCGCCTCCAGTCTGGACCCTTTACTTTCAGGTATTTCAAGCCGTACACGCCAAGGGCCACCTGTCCGCACGAACATAAAACCATCTGTCGCCACTCAGTGGACGTCCAGATGCGATATTAGAGTGAAAATTCCAATCTTCGTCGCCGTTGAACAGCAGTCAGCCTCGGCGCATAAACCAGGTGCCTGCTGCGGATGCTCATAATAAGCTACGTTAATTGAACAGTCGTTGAGGAGACACTGTTGGTAGCCCCTCGGTTCATCTGGGCGGTCAGATGCTAGTGTGTTCGGCCGTACACATCTCCGCACCCGTCACACAGCCCTGTCATATATGGCCCGTGATGCACCACTGTTTTGCCTCGGCACCGGTCTCAGATAGCGCCATTTTGCCATGCACAGTACACTTTAACTACGGTGGCATGTGAACTGTATACAGACTTAGCCGTTGCGGAAATGTTTCCACCCTTCACCAAAACCCAATGATCACGGCATTTAAACTGCTCTGTTGAAGCATAACGACAACGACTGAACTGTTTTCCGCGCTTTTTAGACCCTCCACTGCTGGCGCTGCCACTTGCCGCCAGTGAGTGGTTATTGGATGTTGACGTCGAACATACGTGGTGGTCACATTAACCTCATCGGACAGTGTAATTTTGCTTTAGATTCATATTTCATTTCGGCAGAAGTTCCAAAGGGTTGCCAATCCTTTCCCTGACACGCCACACCTACAAATTATGCCTTAAAACAAGAAATTTTGAGATTATTTTCAAATTATGTTCACACGAAAAACAGCAAAAATTGATAACATTGTGAAGGAAACTGAAAACTGTTGAATATGGCGAAAGCACTCAAAGTCACCATGGCGGACCTGTTTTTCTGCCATAAGGCAATAGCAGTATAACTTGTTCAACGTAATGTTATGGGGTGAAATCTCCCGCACTGCTGAAAACATTTGCAGCTCGCGTTACGATCTGACCACTTGCTGTTTTGGAAATGACGCGAAGACATAACAAGGTTTCATGAAAGGGCCTTACAAGTATGTTCATGTTCACATCTAGTACTTATTTGTCGCTGTGAATATGAAATTAAATTAATGCTACAGCTCAAGGCGAAGCAGTTCACTGCGTAACGGCCCCTGCAGTTAGTCAGACAGCGATCAATGTAAAAATTTGTGACACCATAACATTTGGTATATTGCTTTTCTTTCCAAGGTGAAAGTTAGACATGAAAGAATTCATATTCTGGCCGATGCCACTTTGGCACTCTTGAGCATGAGTTTTTATGTCTTCATATATTTCGTCTTATTGCATAATACACTCCTGGAAATGGAAAAAAGAACACATTGACACCGGTGTGTCAGACCCACCATACTTGCTCCGGACACTGCGAGAGGGCTGTACAAGCAATGATCACACGCACGGCACAGCGGACACCCCAGGAACCGCGGTGTTGGCTGTCGAATGGCGCTAGCTGCGCAGCATTTGTGCACCGCCGCCGTCAGTGTCAGCCAGTTTGCCGTGGCATACGGAGCTCCATCGCAGTCTTTAACACTGGTAGCATGCCGCGACAGCGTGGACGTGAACCGTATGTGCAGTTGACGGACTTTGAGCGAGGGCGTATAGTGGGCATGCGGGAGGCCGGGTGGACGTACCGCCGAATTGCTCAACACGTGGGGCGTGAGGTCTCCACAGTACATCGATGTTGTCGCCAGTGGTCGGCGGAAGGTGCACGTGCCCGTCGACCTGGGACCGGACCGCAGCGACGCACGGATGCACGCCAAGACCGTAGAATCCTACGCAGTGCCAGAGGGGACCGCACCGCCACTTCCCAGCAAATTAGGGACACTGTTGCTCCTGGGGTATCGGCGAGGACCATTCGCAACCGTCTCCATGAAGCTGGGCTACGGTCCCGCACACCGTTAGGCCGTCTTCCGCTCACGCCCCAACATCGTGCAGCCCGCCTCCAGTGGTGTCGCGACAGGCGTGATTGGAGGGACGAATGGAGACGTGTCGTCTTCAGCGATGAGAGTCGCTTCTGCCTTGGTGCCAATGCTGGTCGTATGCGTGTTTGGCGCCGTGCAGGTGAGCGCCACAATCAGGACTGCATACGACCGAGGCACACAGGGCCAACACCCGGCATCATGGTGTGGGGACGCGATCTCCTACACTGGCCGTACACCACTGGTGATCGTCGAGGGGACACTGAATAGTGCACGGTACATCCAAACCGTCATCGAACCCATCGTTCTACCATTCCTAGACCGGCAAGGGAACTTGCTGTTCCAACAGGACCATGCACGTCCGCATGTATCCCGTGCCACCCAACGTGCTCTAGAAGGTGTAAGTCAACTACCCTGGCCAGCAAGATCTCCGGATCTGTCCCCCATTGAGCATGTTTGGGACTGGATGAAGCGTCGTCTCACGCGGTCTGCACGTCCAGCACGAACGCTGGTCCAACTGAGGCGCCAGGTGGAAATGGCATGGCAAGCCGTTCCACAGGACTACATCCAGCATCTCTACGATCGTCTCCATGGGAGAATAGCAGCCTGCATTGCTGCGAAAGGTGGATATACACTGTACTAGTGCCGACATTGTGCATGCTCTGTTGCCTGTGTCTATGTGCCTGTGGTTCTGTCAGTGTGATCATGTGATGTATCTGACCCCAGGAATGTGTCAATAAAGTTTCCCCTTCCTGGGACAATGAATTCACGGTGTTCTTATTTCAATTTCCAGGAGTGTATTTGTTGTGGCTATTTTACTTACGGTATTGAAATATCACGAAAACCATGCGTTGGATCGAAGAAAGTGAGTCATAAAATGTGTTACACTAGTAGTGGGAAAGAGAATGACACGAAAAATTTTCCCACCTCACTCCCTCCTCTCCATTACGAGTGTTATGGGGGTGGCAATTTTAAACTCTTAAATTACACCTTTTATTTTTGGTTGCAGATTCGGATTCCCCATGAAAATTATATAGAATTTACCGATGGCTGATGTTTCTTTTTTAGATATGTGTGTTCTCACTATGTTGTCAGGCAAAGCACGGCGAAAATCAGTTAGACGTTTACATATGGTAGTCACAGCTCTCCCTTGAACTTTCTTTACTACTGATCTCTCTAATACGGATGAACTTCACATAACTTTGGAGGAAATTAGAAATAATCCTATTGAAGCGTCCCCTTAGAAAAATTGTACATGACTGTGGTTAAACTGACACACAATATTTTTAGTGCAATGCAATCTGACTTTCAAAAATCCCTACAAAAGAATGGCCCTGACTAACATTAACCTATACCTTTCACAAATCACTTACCTCACAAAAATCTTGGTTACTCGAACTACTGCAATACAGCGAGCGCCACTACTGCCAGCTAAATAAAAGATTCAAACTACGGAAGGCACTAACTACTGATAGGCATAGTTAGCAAATGAAAGATTTTAATAGAGAGCAAACAATGTATTTACCTTACTAGTCATAATATATATAGCAGTTCATGACATCCAGTCTTACAAATTTCAAAACTCCGCCATCTCTCTCCCCACATCCACCACAGCTGGCGGCTCACCTCCAACTGCCAACGCTACGCACTGTTCACATCCAGCTGCCGCTGCCCAACACTACAATGGCAGACAACAATGCAAACTAGCCACAGACTGCACACAGCACAGCCAGTGATTTTCATACAGAGCGCTACGTAACGTTGCCAATAAGAAAACATAAACAGCCTACTTACACACGCCCCATGCTCCCCACAAAAAATTTTACAAATTGTTTTGCGCAGTGGCCAATAGTGATTTGATAAAATTTTTCATAATTACAATAACAAAGATATCAAATGCACACACTTATTGATACAATGTTAGTCAAAAGCTAAAATTTTCTCACAGTCCATAAAGACAGTCCTGATCATTCTTCACAGTAAAATTGCAGTGTTTTTCTCAAAGTCTGAGCAGTAAAACAAAATGCACACGGAAGTAGTGGATTTCCATGCAGTCTTGAAGAAGTAGTGTTGTCCTTCCAACGGAAAGACAGTGCTGACTCTTGACATGCAGACAGGCAATGGGCCGCAACAGAGCAAACCCACAGCAGAGTCATTCGAAGGTTTGAAGAATATTGGTAGGTATGTCATCACAGAGTAGACCTACTGTAGTCCTGGTAGAGATTATAGTATTGGTGGGCCATCAGATGTGCAGACCCACTGCAGTCCTGGTAGAGATTGTGGTATTGGTGGGCCACCAGAGGTGCAGACCCACTGCAGTCCTTGTAGAAATAATGGTATTGTTGGGTCATCAAAGGTGTAGACCCACTGCAGTCCTTGTAGAAATAATGTTATTGATGGATCATCAAAGGCGTAGACCCACTGTAGTCCTTGTAGAGATGGCCAGCAGCCATCTGCTGCGACTGTGCAGGTGCACAATCACCATCGAAGAGTCTTGCGGACAATATAGCAAGTCCATAACCACCACTTGTGCACTCACAAAGTTTTTGGAATTGTCCTTAGAACCAGCAATGCTGTTATCCAGTCCCTTGCTGAATTATTAACACACGTTCAAACACTAACAGTCCCTACTTCTCACATATTGTCCATATACTATGACCAACAGAAATGTGTGCAGTGAAATGGAACTTACAAGATAATAATATGATGAACTGGTGTCAATTACAATTTTATAACATAAGAATACAATTACAAAGGTACAAAATAAATCATAAAAGAACATAACAATACAGATAACATTTGTAGTACAGGCTTTACAAAAGAATCGAAATAACATATAAATCAGTGTTACAGGAATTATGACATGAGTACATACATAAAAGATTAGAATAACTTTCGAAACATCAACTTCACACATGAGCATTAAAACAGAACAGAATAAATAATGTCTAAACTTCTTTACAAAGAAAATAACATATTATTTGAAAAATTCTACAACATAACTCCTGTTAGCTAAACATATTAAGACAGAAAAAACACAAATTCACATAGTGTAATAACACAAAAACACAGGACAGGGTTTGTTTTCAGTGTGACATTTGGTACTGCAGTCCACCCCAAAACTTCATTCCATATATCTTTCCCCTTATTTCAACATTTGTTTCCACCAAAAAAATTCTATCCAAGCATGCTTTCTATATTTATATGTTCACACATTTATTACCTCATTATTTATTTTCCATTATCTTAACTTATCATTTATTTCCAAGAAAATCCTACCTAAACCTGTTGGCCCTAAACCCTACTTTTTTGGTTCTATCCCCTTTCAAAATACTTCTTTGGCCAAACCATTTTCTTATAGCTTCTCAATGCATTTCTTCCAATTCATCACAACTCGTTCTCACATATAGCCTACCCCATCTTAAGCTAACTTAAATCTACTGAGCTCAGATGCTAAACTAAGGGACGAGGCAATGCAGCAGCACAAAACAATTAACACAAACAGCAATGACAAAAAATGGAAAATTGCAAAGCAAGCTACAGTAAATCTAAATTACCAAGCAATGCAACATTACAACTAATATGAGCCAATGTGCAGCAACAAGAAAAATAAATCAGTAGTAAACCTAACTTAACAGAGTAATACAAAGTGAAATTTAGTAGCACTATGCCTGGCAAACAGCAGCAGCAAATGCAATAACTTATATCTGAACATGACATAGCTCAAGCAGATAAAATATTACACTAAAGACAACAATGCAGACAAGGGAAATGTATATTCACATCTTAATGTCTATGTAATTAAAGTGGTGCACCACAAGAAGTTATTCTACCGAAAAAATTACCAAGTAGTTGAAAAGAAAATTCCGTATACAATTCCTGTGAAGGGAAATGTCTTTTTATGCTCCTTCGTTTTTTTGAATAGATCATAAAATTATTTACTGGATCTGTAGGCATAAAATATTTATATTAGTACATCTATTAAATTTTATTTTAACCAATGCTGCTGCAGCTAGAAACTTGATATTAAACAAAATGAGCAAACTCTCAACTAGAAAGACAATAGATGTAAAATGTTTCTCATCATTTCATTAGGCATTTTAGTAAATATCATAAATTAAAAGCTCCACAGTATAATCATATGTTTTCAAGTTTGAGCGTGTCGTATTTGCGATGCTTTCTACAAAGAAGTGTCAATAGCGAGGATAATGGCCTCTTTTTTTTCCACCTGTGCCTCTGAAAGGCACAAACTAATGGCTTTTTCTCCACGCGTCTGACACAGATGGGTGCCCACGACGCATTACGTGCAGGTGGTCACTTAACTTTCTTACGGAAATATTTACGACAGCAGTTTCCGCTACAGTGACAGTCTCATATAAAAATATTTCACAGGTCAAGAATTTGCGTTACAAATCTGTAGAAACAAAATCCTATTGATATAACAGAGTCCAAAAAATTTTTGTCGGCATTGTAATACATTCACACATTTACATACATTTCATAACTCTTAAAGTACGATTCTTGGTTTCCAACAACCTTTTTCACAAACCAGAGTCCCTAACCACTACTCATTAGTCCTTACCTTATTCGTCGACACTTCTTCAATATTTTATCATAACAGATACGTAGCATACTCAAATAACTCATATAGCATCAGCTTATTGATCATAAACATACCGCAACAGCATAATACACATAGTCGTCGTAATAATACCATAACACCTCAGTCAACTCTCAAAATCGTTGTAGCTTCCTCCAATAATTTCAAAACCTAAAAAAATTCTCTGCTCATTTCAATAGTGTCATCTACCTCAAACGTACTATAAAAATCATGATCCCATATCAAATATATCATTCAAAGCTCTCATAGTATCACAATGGTTCCGAAAAAATATGAACAGTTCACAAAGTACAGACAAAATACAATTTCATAAGTGTGAAATTATCCAACTGTGTAATTGCGTAAACATGTGTCACTGACATAAAAAAAAAATTTGTTTCTCTGTTAAATAATCAGACAGCTGTGTAATTCTGTGTTGGAGAAATATGGTATCGATGTGTAAAGTTGTATAAGCAAATACCATATTAGCTAGGGATCCTTGTGTTTGCCACACACATGGTACACAAAGTAAGCGTGTACCCCCCTGAGGATTAATGTAATTATACCCTCAGGTGTTACAGATTACAGCAATGGAATGAAATGTATCACGGAAAACCCTTGTATCATTGTACTTCAAATATCTTAAGAAAATAAATGTTTTAAGTGCGAAATTAATCACTCAAATACGTGTACTGTAGCGCTAAACTGTGCGTCATGTCGTAAGATAATCTCTGTGGAAGTCTCGTCGTTATCGTCCTCCGAAAGCTAGGTTCTGCAGAAGCCAATGTACTTACCTCATGATAAACAAAAGTGAAATGCTTTGTGTACAGATATCGTAGTTGTTACGCTTATTGTTGTGATGAAGAAAGTACTGTACTGTAACGTATTGTTGTGCTACGGAAAAGGCTGTCTCATTGTAGCTATACCACAAAAGTTACTACTAAAACATGTTTTACTTTCCAGAATAAAACAGAAAACTGTGCAGATATAAAACAGAAGCACTGCAAAAGCAACATTGTAAATTGTCACTCATTAGTAGCGTCGTGATAAAATCGTGTAGCTGTCACATAAACTAACCACTATATCATCTGGTGTCTCACTGAAAGTACTTTAAATCCAGATTGTATTTTCAACTAAACCAAAATGTTGCATTAAAATCTCATTAGCAGTACCAGTATATGTCCTAAGTATGTAAGCCTGATAGTCGTTACGTAATCGTGCAACTAACAAGCAAGAATGTACAAATACAACACTGGGTCGGCTGTTCACTATAACAATGCATTCGTAATTTCTGTTTAAAGATGTTCCCTAGGTTCTAGACTGGATATTTAACTTCAAACATTGTTGCATGTTAACAGTTTCTTAAGTCTGACAAAGCATACTAGAAATGTGAAGTGAAAAGTTTTATGGCAAAGACAAAGTTAAAAAGCAGATTATCTTTCAATTAACGGTTTTACATGTGAAATGTGGTGTAAACCTTTACTCTTCCTAGTACGCAGAGTTTCAACTTCAACGCAATTATCATGCGGTATACGTCGGATTCTGTAAGGTCCATTGTAAACTAGATAGAATTTGTGACTCAAGTGTTTCTTCTTATGTGACAATGAATGAGCTTTCTGACCAATATATAATTTCTTTGCATTTGCTTTGCCGTGTAGTTTTCTCCTTTTGTCTGCTGCAGATTTTATATTTATAATAGCCAAATCAATTATGTCTTTGTGTCGAAGTTTACGTGTATTCGGGAAAGGTACAAGCTCTCTGATTCTGTTCGGTGGTTCATCATTCTTTAGCACAAGAGTAGGTGGTAAAGCAGTGGAGTCGTGAGGCATTTCATTCGGCACGTTTTGAAATAAGTGTAAATATCTGTCTCAATGCTGATGCTTTCTGTGACAATAAAGTCTGCAAAGCTTATTGATTTCGTTCATAATCCGTTCAGACGGGTTACAATGTGGTGAGTACAATGAAATAAAAACAGGTTTGATTTTATGATTCCGAAGCATGCGTGGCCAAACACCAGATCTGAATTGAGGTCCGTTATCTGAAATGACTTTACTAACGTGTCCAACTTCACGTAAAATTTTTTTAGCAAAGGCGTTGGATACAGACCGTCCAGTGGCTTTACGTAACGGTGTGAAAGAAACAAATTTTGAAGTAAGTTCAACAGCGACTAGAACGTACGAAAATCCATTAGATGTTCTGACAAGCGGTCCCAAGAGATCAACAGCAGCAAATTCTTTTAATTTAGAAGGAATGATAGGAAACAACGGAGCACGATGTGAGATGTTAGGTGGTTTAGCTTTTTGACAAAGTTTACAAATAGACAAGACTCTTCGAATTCTCTTTTCCATATTGTTAAAATAACAAGTCGTTCGAAGAATATGATAACATTTTCGTGGACCAAAATGTGCGTAGCTGAAATGAATGTACCAAATGAGCTTATTAAAAAAATCGTCTGGAATGCAAAGTACCCATAGCTTGTCATCAACAGTGCAGCGTTTGAAGAGTATGTTGTTTCCAACCAGGTAATAATGCCGAATCTGAGTGTGTGTCTTTTCATGCCATTTACTTTTGATGTCTTTCCAAATCGGATCTTTGTCTTGTTCATGAGCAATGTCCTTTAAAGATGTGGTGATGAAGTTTTCAAAGGCGACTTTCTGAATGTAAAGAGTACTGAAATTTTTCTCGGGGTTACCTTCTGTGTTACTTTTCTCAAGCCCAGCCGGTGCGCGTGACAGTACGTCCGCAACAATGTTCTCCTTGCCGGGAATGTAGACTATTGTGTAGCGGAATTCTTGCAGAAACAATGCCCAACGTTTTAACCTGTCATGATTTAATTTTGAAGACATAAGAAATTGTAATGCACGATGATCACTGTATACTTTTACGTGCTTACCAGAAAGAAAGAAACGGAATTTGTTAAATGCCCAAACGATAGCTAAAGCTTCTAATTCAGTAACGGAATAATTTTTTTTCAGATTTTGTTAGCACTCGGCTAGCAAAAGCAATGGTTTTCTGAACAGTAGTGTCATTTTCTGTGGCTTCCTGAAATAAATGGGCACCAAGACCGACTTTAGAAGAATCCGTGCTAAGGCAGAAATCTTGTGACAGATCTGGATGAGCTAGTATTGGCGCGTTAAGTAGCGATTCTTTCAAAGAATTGAATTCCAACTGTGCTTGTTCGTCCCAGTTCCAAATAGTATTTTTTCCTGTGAGAGAACAAAGTTTTGGTGTAACTAGAATTTGCATATTCAGAAAACGACGGTAAAAATTTACAAGACCTAGAAAACTGCGGACTTGTTTTTTTGTGGATGGAACTGGAATGGCTCTTATTGCTTCTAACTTTTCAGGATCCGGCTGAATGCCTTCAGAAGAAATAATATGTCCCAAAAACTTCACCTTTGTCCTACCGAATTCAGACTTTTCCAAGTTAACTGTAATGCCAGATTCTGCAAAAATATGTAACACGCTGTTGAGGATGCGATTGTGTTGTACCCATGAGGCTTCTGCTATCAGAATATCGTCCACATATAAGGTGATGTGACGTTTTAAGAACTCAGGTAATATGGAATTTAGCCCGCGAATGAATGCTGCCGAAGAAATGTTCAAACCAAAAGGAAGTTTCCGAAACTGATAACAAACGCCGAAACAAAGGAAAGCTGTGTATTTTCTACATTCTGGATGAAGTTCGATCTGATAAAAGCTGGATCTGAGATCAATAGAAGACAACACTTTTACGCCATTAAAATTTTGAAGAAGTTCTTCCATCGTTTGCGGCCTGTCTGTTTCAGGAATGATGATAGTATTGATTTTTCTCGAATCTAAGACAAGTCTGATCGATCCATTTTTCTTCTCAACAACATGTAATGGATTGTTGTATGAGCTTACTGCAGGCTCAATAATGCCCTCGTCAAGCATAGATTGTATTTCTGTTCTAACACGGTCCCTATAATGTGCTGGAATTACGTATGGTCTAACACAAAATTTAGTATGCTCACGAACACGAAATTGGTATTGAAATCCCTTGATTGTTCCTGTTTTGTGAGTAAAAATTGTGGAATGTGCTTGTAAAATCTCAAAAAGGTCCTGCCTATCAATGTCATTACAGTTCTCAATTGTTTGAATTTTATTCTGAATTAACTCATCAGTATCAAATACGCCGTCGATATCATCCCTGTCAGTACTTGCAGAGTGATTATTAGTGCCAAGTTTCGTCGAAAATTCCGAACTGTTGTCTAACAGGAGGTAAAGCCGGTTAATTTCCTCGTCATGGTTTGAGAGCCAATCTTCAAATTTCAAAGCAATTGACTTACCTTCTTTCTCTAAACTTATTTCAGCATCGTGAAAGTTTAAGATTGCTTTGTATTCATTCAAAAAGTCTACTCCCAATATAATTTCCGTCGACAATAATGGAACAATAAGAAAGTTCATAGAGAAGCTGTGGCTTTGACAAAAGAATTCTAAGTTGGTTTGTTGGCGTACATCTACATATTTTCCAAAGATTGCACCTTGTAATTTAATTTTACGTAACGGAAGTGTGGCACAATCGTTCGATTTGTTGCATTTGCTAAAGGCTGTTTCACTAATTACTGAAATGGGACTGCCAGAGTCAAGTACTGTCGTAAATTTTACGTCATTTACTGTAATGTGAATCACAGGATATGCAATGTTGTTATGTTTTACGTCGTGCTCCTGGAGTAAGATGTCCCTAATGTCTTCCATTTTTACGTAATTACTAGCTACGGCAGCTGCGTCGTCAGTTTCATAAGTACGTTTCGTGGCTGCCAGCAGTATGAGTCATTGCCTACTGTCTCTTTGTTGGCGCGCGTCGTTATTGGGATTTGGAGACCTAACTTCTACAAATTCACCTTGTCGAGAGGGCCCTGCTCTGTTTGAATCCCGCCAGTTCTGATGCAATTCAGGTCTGTCGTTACGATCATATCGTCTGTCGTCATGTCGTTAGATTCCATAGTTTCTTTCTTGTCGGTCACGTGGTGGAGAATTTCTCCCTGAATCGTAACTGCGCGCTGAACCGTTGGGTCTACAGTTATTCTGTCTCCCTTGATAATAATTGTTTTTGTTCCCATATTGTCTGTTTCTATGGTAATCTCTATCATATTCATTATTACGGAAATGTAATCTTTCTCTGTAACTATTATTACTCTGCCAGTGGTTGTCATATGGGTGGTGTCTGTTTTGGTCACGATTTGCGTTGTAAGAATAGACTTGTCGTGTCCAGTTATTGTTTCTGTCGTCACGGAATTGTGACGGATGTGACCTGTAGTGATTGTTTTCCTGTTTTCGTATCCCGCGACTGTCTGTGTCAATTTCTAATTCTTGTAAGAGTCCCCGAAAAGCTTCAATGTCGTCTTTGCAACGTCCTGCCAAAATAATATTTCTTAAATGTTCAGGCAATTTCATTAAGCAAATGCGGATGAGTTCTGAAGGGCTGTATGGGTTTGAAAGATATTGATTCTTATGCAACATGTCTTCAAAATATTTGACAAGACTGGAAAATTCAGATTGTTCAAAGTGTTTCATCATCATGATGCTATGTTTTACTCGGTCTTGTGTAGCTTGAGACCAATATGCTGAGAGGAAGGCATGATAAAATTCTCCTTCACTGTGACAATCGTGAATGACCGATCGCATTCTTACAGCTGGTTCATTCTCTAAGTAGCCACACATAAATTCTAACCTGTGCTCCAACGACCAGTTGGGAGGAAAACAATGAGAGAATTGATGAAGCCACACTTGTGGATGAATGTCGTTGCCAGAATTCTTAAATGTTTTGAATTTGCGTGTAGTAATGAACAGCTTATAGTCAAAATCATCATGTCGGCGAGTCACATGTCGGTCATTATTACGTCGTTTCGGCGGTTCCATCTCAAAATTTGGTGTACCTTGCCAATTTCTTTCATAATTTCCGAAGTGTCCCGTGTTATTATTTTGTGGTTGTTCCGTATTTCTAAGTCCCTCTTCCCGTGTTGGAGCGCGAGTGTCCTCTGAAATATGTAATTTTTGTATTACTTGTGTCAGCTGATCTTGTACTTCCCGGATTTCTCTTTGGTGTTGCGTATTAATTTGATTCTGGTTTTGTTTGAATTTCCTAATTTGTTCGCACTCTTCTGTGTCATTAAAGACTACCGGTTTTGTGTCATTCAGATCATCATCTACCTTCGTAGATAAATTATTTAGCTGATCCGAAAGTTCAACTACTTTCTCTGATAATGAACTAATTTCCTCCATGTGTCTTTCTACTGTGTCCTTTAAGTTTTCCTGAGTTTTTGCAATTTGCGTAACAGAATCGGTAGATGCAACTGAGTCAATTTTAGCTTGCAAGGTCTCATGATTTTCATGAACAACAATTTGCAGTTCTTTTATGGCTGCTTCATGATTCTGTAATGTATTTTCATGCCGCGAAAAAATAGGTTGAAAATGCTCACAAATTTGTGTTATTACGTCGTTACAGACTTTTTGACATTTCGATTCGATTTTATGTAACTCAATAGTTAAATCTTCACGTGTTTGTTCAAGCGTGGTGTGAAGATTTTGTTCCATTGCGTCTAACTGTTGCTGTGTTTGTCTCTGGTGTTGTTCCATTATGTCTAACTTCTGAAGATTTTGTTCCATTGTTTCTAACTTTTGAAGATTTTGTTCCATTATGTCTAACTTTTGAAGCTTTTGCTGTGTTTGTCTCTGATTTTGTTCCATTGTGTCCAACTTTTGAAGCTTTTGTCCCATTTGTTGCATTAATTGTAATAACAATGCACTGGTGTATGAAACATGTTCCTCAGTGCTTTTCGGCAGTGAATTTGCACCGGCAACATTCACATTTTGACAAGCGGAAAATGTGTCTTGACTCATTTGAGAAAACGGTGAGAACCCAAAACCTGAGTCTACAGTATTTGCAATATTGTGTTATGTCATTCCCGATTCCTGAGGCGAGCTGTTGCCGACCGATCGATCGATAATGCTTCCCTGTTCACTAATTGTTTCACTGCCTACGCCATTGTTTGCCGCCCGCTCCATTTCCCTATGCACAATTACCAAATTACTATGTTGAACATTAGTTAATTCATTACAGCCGGCCGGTGTGGCCGTGCGGTTCTAAGCGCGTCAGTTTGGAACCGCGTGACCGCTACGGTCGCAGGTTCGAATCCTGCCTCGGGCATGGATGTGTGTGATGTCCTTAGGTTAGTTAGGTTTAAGTAGTTCTAAGTTCTAGGGGACTGATGACCTCAGTAGTTAAGTCCCATAGTGCTCAGAGCCATTTGAACCATTTGAATTTGAATTCATTACACGGTGGCGTTAACACACTGCTTTCGTCTTCACTGTCATTTCTCAGTTTACTTTGGAGCCTAGTATTACGTTTTTCACACGCCATTATTGTCAAAATATTTCACACGACAACACAGAAAAACACAATTTGAAGAGCAAAAATAAGAGAACACATTAACATAGCACTGAAAATAATATCTAGTTAATTGCAAGCGCAGCTGCGAAATACTTGCTGCAAATCTACATGCATGCCACAACTGTTTTACTGTACAAGAATGAAAAACTACACTGCAAAGGAAATTCTCTCTACAATTACGCGCTAGCAATAAA
Source organism: Schistocerca nitens (assembly GCF_023898315.1). NCBI lineage: Eukaryota > Metazoa > Arthropoda > Insecta > Orthoptera > Acrididae > Schistocerca > Schistocerca nitens. Next base: position 420,646,762 of record NC_064616.1, on the reverse strand, counting down.
CAAAACCTACACTAATTACACAAACTACAAGAAAAAAATCAGAAGATTCCAGTTTCGTATCCTGGCAGGGTCGCCATATGAAACGTCCCCTTAGAAAAATAATTGTACATGACTGTGCTTAAACTAACACACAATATTTTTAGCGCAACGCAATCTGACTTTCAAAAATCCCTACAAAAGAATTGCCCTGACTAACATTAACCTATACCTTTCACAAATCACTTACCTCACAAAAATCTTGGTTACTCGAACTACTGCAATACAGCGAGCGCCACTACTGCCAGCTAAATAAAAGATTCAAACTACGGAAGGCACTAACTACTGATAGGCATAGTTAGCAAATGAAAGATTTTAATAGAGAACAAACAATGTATTTACCTTACTAGTCATAATATATATAGCAGTTCATGACATCCAGTCTTACAAATTTCAAAACTCCGCCATCTCTCTCCCCACATCCACCACTGCTGGCGGCTCACCTCCAACTGCCAACGCTACGCGCTGTTCACATCCAGCTGCCGCTGCCCAACACTACAATGGCAGACAACAATGCAAACTAGCCACAGACTGCACACAGCACAACCAGTGATTTTCATACAGAGCGCTACGTAACGTTGCCAATAAGAAAACATAAACAGCCTACTTACACTATCAGTAGGTTATGGATGGTATGCATATTTACCGCGTGATAATTATCCATCTCCTCATAATATGGCAAAGAGAAGGGGACTGGTTGTTAGAAATGCATTGCATAAACGTATGCTTCCATACTTTTTTGCAACCGGTCACTGGAATTATGCCAGCTATATGACAATTCACGTACCAGAAACGGAAAATATTGTACATTGCCAGACGGTACGAAAATTCTTATAAGAAAAGGAGCCCACATTCGTCGACACAAACCCGAGTTTTGAAATTCTGTACCTCTCGACCAGTTTGGTGAACAGACCTACATCCACTTTGGGAAAGCGAAAGGGCGTCTTGCGGGGATGACGCTGTATACTGATCAGATAGCTGGATACGTACCTTCGCAACACATAGGCAGTGAAGTATGCTTGTCAGTGGGCCTAATGTTTCGAATATCGAGAGGAGTAGTAGCCATTTCTCATAACGAGACGAGAAGTCGTAGACAAATGTTAGATGCTCACGGCAACAAGATAACACAATTCGCTCTGTCACAATACATGCATCCTTTGTTTGTTGAAGATGCTACTGCAGTCAACATTCTGGCCAGAAAGCTGGTAAAAGAGTAAATTTTCACGATTCTCTAGATACTGGTGATAGAATGGCCACTGCTCTCAGAAACAGATTACTTGCTCGCTTATATGACATGATTCACAAAGAGGTAACGACCACGTCTGTAATGAAGAAAAGCAATACACTTGGAAAAAAGAATTTATGATTCATGGAAGACATATGCTCGCTTATTAATTATCTCCCAACAAAGGAAGGACGTTCTTAAATATGAAAAGTGTGCAGTTTCGTTGTCAGTGTTTGATGAATACGGCAATATACGAAAAGGACACAAAGCATTTATGCTAAAGAACTACTTCAGTTACTAATTCTCCATGTGCTCAGCTAATTGATGGCAAAGCTTGTATGTATCAGATGAGATCGCCAACTAGTTCTCATGTGTGCCTCCTCCACTCCATCATTATAAATACTGTGAAAAGAGATTACAACACATGTATCGTTTTTGATAGTTATGAGATTCCATCTACTAAAACCATGGACTCATCCGTCAGTGCTGTTATACAACTGACAACAGCACTTTCCATCCGAAATATTGTTTTAAAAAACATAAAAATAAGGAACACCTTATTGATTTACTATGCTCCATCGAATACTGAGGTAATCAAGCACATTTCGTGAATAAAAAGAAGTCATTATTCTCTCATGAGGAATCTGATGTTACGCTACTTTCCCATGTTCTACATATGTGTTTCCAATATGGCAAGAACAGTCAAATTGTTAGTGACGTTATAGACGTATTTGTTTTAATACTATACTTTCCAGAATGCCAGTGCCCAGTGTCCAAAGGGTTCGAATTGTATCATAACATGTAACAGGGCTGAATATCTCCTTATAATCAGTTCCTTCCGTTTGGAAATGTCCTTTGGCCACAAGTCGAACCTTGAAGCGAACATTCCATTTCTTGCCATCTTCTTGCGTAAGACCCGTCGATTCCGCAAAATCTGTGCACCAATTTAACACTCAGCTAATACCCAAGAATGGTTCTCTTTTAGGGACTTCAGTTCTTCATGAATGGCCTCCAGCATCTGATTTTTATTGCTACACTGCAAATCCTCAGTATGCTAGCTTGGATTCTTTTCCATGATGACAGGAGTTTCAGCTATGTACACATAATCTCCACTGGTCATCCATTCTGTTTCTTCTTTTCGCGTTTTTTCTCACTTAATCCTTGGCTTCCACCGGAACCTGACACCTGATATTTTTCCTTTTCAGTTAAACCTTATGTCTGCTTGTCATGACTGACATTTTCCGATTCCTTTTCATCGTAAGTATGATTAGGTTGACTCTGCCGAACGGTTTCACCACGAGGAACTTCAAATTCAGTAGCATTAGTGGACAGACTGCATACAACTTCAGCCTTTAATTTTACATCTTGATTTAACACAACCTTCTTCTGAGATGGAATCCAAATCCTGACGCCGTCTCTGTCATCCACATACTCAACCAGATGTCGTCAAACTTGGAACGAAAATTCTTGTCCACATGCACATAATATTCGATTAGAAAGATTCTCAGATCATTCAGGTTGCGTACTTGTCGTCCATACCGCAGTTCATAAGGAGGTGTGTTTTCAAAGCAGTATTGCGTACTTCTGACCATAGTTTTTTTAGCAGTTTACTTGAACACACTCCACAACAGTACGGTTTTCTCTTTCTGCAACATTATTGTACTGTGGTGTGTAGGGTGCAGTAACGCAATGGTCTGTACCTCTGTTTACCAGCAATTCCGAGAGTTTCTTGTTATCGAACTCTTTTTCCGCCGTCACACCTGAACTGTTTGATAAACCGACCTTTCGTCTTACCTGCATTCTAGAATGTTCCAGGACGCTGCTGACTTCACTTTTCTGTTACAGGAAGAAAACATTATGAAACCTTCTAAAATTACCCTAGAAACATACGTAGCAGCGAGCTTTTCCAAGACACTCTATGGACGGAGGTCCATTTACGTCGGCATGTATTTGTTCACCAATAACTAATGGTCGATTCATTCGACTCCTGAATGGTAATCGATGCATTTGTTGCAGTGCAAATCCACCGCACTATTATTCTTTACACCCGTCTACATTGATGTTCATCTGCTCCAAGATGATTTTCACGTGTTGATTGTGTTGATGACTGAATCTATCGCGATAAACTTGCAGGATATAGAAGACGTCTCCAAATTCTCTTGAACTAGCTGCGAAGGTTTAATGACACGTACGATAAGAGCGTAGAGACCACGGCTGACATGAGCTGACATGAGCATCCATCCCAGTCACTTTGCCTTCGTTTCTGAGACTTTCGTTGTCAAGTCTCGTTCAAAAAGCTTTTTAGCACAGCTGTTTTTACGGAGAACAAGTGAGCACATGCTTCAGAAACATGAAGCACATCTTTCAAATCAGCATTTTTTCTGCCATTATTCAACTGAATTTAAATTTTGACAGTTCCCTGTCAACGAGCCAACATGATTGCACCTCTTTTCCCAACTGAAATCTTTTCAGGAACAGCAAATTCTGTATAAGAAACAAAATATTGTTTATTCGCAGTGATAGCACCACTGTCGCAGTACCAACTGTCCACTTTAACACAGTTACTGACTGAGGTACCGGTACCGAAAACATGTCACAGAAATGCAACTTTTTTTCAGACTGATTGCTGCGAATGCTATTACCTGTCTTTTTCATTGGACACTCTGCTGCTCAGTAGCCTTCCAGTCCACACTGATGACAATGAAATTTTCGTTTTGCAAGTTCAATATTGTTTTTCGATTTTTCACTGTCGTCACTTTTATTTCGCTGAATTTTCTTCTTAGGACCACTGCATGCAGCAGACACGCCTGATTCAACCATACTTTAATCAGTTGTGCACAATTTTTCGATCAAAAGGTTCGAACTTTGATTTTACAGTGGAGACGTGTCCCACAGGTCTTTAAAAAGGTAATTTTCTTTGTCTAGCATGAATAAAATTCGACAATTTAAAACTCTTGCCGACAAAAAAATTTCCTCATGTTTCTGCAATTCATCGTTCAGATCCACGAAAAACTTCTGCAACTTCATGGCGTGCGTGCTAATGATCTCTTTGTCGTCACCCTGAAGAAAAATTCTTCGATGGCGTGCTGCTATGTTTGGATCTTACACATAACTTGTCCCAAATTTTTCTTGTATGAGACATATCAACACGAGCTCGGCTACGAATTTTCCTTGCTAATAAACTTTCCGCTTTTGGGCCGTCTCTTAACCACTGCCGATGTACCGCCTTTTTCCGTGATCGCGTCCTCCACCAACTCAGTACACTTATACGTACTGTTTGCTGTATCGAGGCTTTGCACTTATTCAGCCAGCATCCGACAACACTGACGGATGATGTGGGCACGGACCTCGCAAGGGCTGCTCTTCAGATGACACAGAAGGGGTGGCCGCACTCCACCCGGTCGCTAGGCAGCAACCCAAGCGCAGCCAGCGGTCACTGGACCTATTTTCTTCTGCAGGCCACGTGACCGGTGGTAGTACCTGCAGTATCCTTGCGCCCTGGCAGTATTTAAGCCTGCCCTCACGCTACTCTCCATAGATCACGGGGCCCCGCTAGGAAGACCCAAATGCAGCACATCCAAGTTTTACAAAAAAAAAAAAAAAGTCCTCCGGTGCATACTTAGGACTTCACACAATAAACGTGCAGCCGAACACTGCATGAGGACCTCAATACAGAACTTATTGTAGAAATGATCAAACTCAGGTCGACAAAAATTCGTGAGAAATTAGATCAACTCAGACATGGCATACTTCACATTCGAGAAGTAGGTATTACCAGAGCAGAACCCTGGCATCGGTTCAGAGTCCCCAAGGCATTAGTCGAATAGGAAAATTAGAAATGAGACACTACATAGAAAGAAACAAACCGTCAGAGGAGAGGCTTCCGGACCTGTGGCCCTTACAAGTCCGACCCAAGTGAAATAAATGAAGTGGTGAAAACTAAACCTTAACCTGTTAGAAGCGATGGGACTTTAAAAAAGGCTACTCTCCGGTAGTTGACTCCGAGTGGGATTCCTCGATTACAGAAGCATTCCCAAAATCAGTACGTCACTCTGGAGCCGCCGCTAAAACAACGTTGCTGTCCTCATCGACATTCGCCTCCAGGAGCTGCCAGCTGCGAACGTACACCATTTGTGGCCTCTACAGTCTGGAACGGCGCGACTGCAACGGTCGCAGGTTCGAATCCTGCTTCGGGCACGGATGTGTGTGATGTCCTTCGGTTAGTTAGGTTTAAGTAGTTCTAAGTTCTAGGGGACTGATGACCTCAGATGTTAAGTCCCATAGTGCTCAGAGCCATTTGAACCAATTCTGGCCTCTACACCGAACAGATTTGGCCTCTGACGCCTTGACGAGCAACTGGACATTGTAATATTTGTCTTTGTTTTTCCACAGGCAATACGCCAGACTTAACCTTTAGTGCGTTTTTCAGGACTGTAACTTCTGCTCGTCCTCTCGGAACTTTAACTTTTGCACATCCCTTCCGGGCTCTGACTGTGGGACCCTTAGTGTATGGACTTTGTATTTTGAAACTTTCAACTTATCGTGGCATTTTCACACTCTCGGCCTTTAGATATCTTGATGTTCTATCAGTATTCAAGAACTGACTTGTTTCAATCACTGTGTTCCAAACTAACTCCAATCGGAGAGGATTGTTTATGTCTTACAATAAACTTCATATTCATTTTATACCCGGATATTCTTCCTGCGCCGACTTCCGCGGACACATCACCGTTAATGACGTCTTCAAGTGTATATGGTCGACACATGCAATTTCCATTTTGTCCTGTCTTCAGGTGCTTCCAATTTATCTACTTGAAATTAGTAGTCACCAATGCCGGTTGCTATTTTACTCGAACAAAAAAACAACGGGCATGTTCACATTATTTCACGAAAATGTATTCACAATCGAAAACAAATTCTTTGCAGCAGTTCATCCACGACCTGGAAACGTAACCTGCTGAGACTGTTTATTTCAAACAGATTACAAAAGATTTACTGAACTCCTCAGTGATACACTCACAAGAAACACAGTACCAAGCACTTTCCGTCTTGCAAGTTCAAAGATTCCTTTGCATTTGCATAACAAAAATATGAAAAGTCATCTTACACTGATGTGATAATACACTTCGTATTTTTCTTTTCATTGTTATCATTAGTAGTAGAAAAAAGGAGAACAATGTTCCAAATTTTTACGACTGCTCGAAACACCAGCAAGCACAACTGACAGGTGGCCGCTGTTGTAGACTGTCTCGAAATGGATTATAAATTATTGCAGCCGACGGTAAAAAGTAAACAGCATTAGGTGACACAGTAGTTACCACCCTCCTAGTCGAAAAGGCATCACTGACGGCAAAGTAGAACCTGGTTTCATCAGTGAACACAATCATGCGACAATCATCAAACCTGTCACGTCTTCCGCTACACTATTTGAGGTGGGCTGCAGGCCGACCGCTGTGGCCGAGCGGTTCTAGGCACTTCATTCTGGAACCGCGTGACCGCTACGGTCGCAGGTTCGAATTCTGCCTCGGGCACGGATGTGTGTGATTTCCTTAGGTTAGTTAAGTTTAAGTAGTTCTAAGTTCTAGGGGACTGATGACCTCAGAGTCATTTGAACCATTTGTGCATTATACTCTGAATGTACTGAGTAAAAGACACTTGTTGTCCTTTGTTATTTGGTAATTTCCAAAAACCTGATCGATCTTCACTGTATTGTTTATTATTTGCCGAGTATCCCATTATAGGAGGCCTGAATCTTCATTCATAATTGCTTCACTTCATACAAACGCGTAACTCTATCAAAGCAGCTCTGTTTTTTTTTTTTGTTTTTTTTTTTTTTTTTTTTTTTTTGTGTGTGCTGAAAGACCAAAGGAAGGTACATTTTGGAGAAATAGTGTTATGATAAAATTGCTATCGACATAGACAACGATAATTTGTTGCCAAAGTTTGCCCACTCACTAGTTTTCTAAACGTTAATGACTTGACTACCTACCAGTAATGCATAGCTAACCGACACAGGACATCAATCTGAGGACGTCCAAGTCAGATCTTTAGACAAAGTCAGAAAACAGCAACATCATGGTCAGGCAACAGAGAAGCTGGAGGCTAACGTAATAACAGGACTGGTAAGTACGACATAAAACTTGAGCAACATATTATATTTTTCATAATGTTGCCCCCACGTAACGTTTCATTTGACAAGTATTGTGCCTGGGAACACGAATATTCTATTGCATACCAACCACAGGCTTGGCGACCACGAGACAGAAGGTTTTCTCTCTGCACCTCCAAAACCCAATTAAAACGATGCTGAAATTAATGAGATCAGAGGCCGTCGGAACTTCACAGTCTGTTTTCTCGTCACTTTTCCTGTGATATTCTAAACGGCAACCAATAAAAAATTGTATCTGTTGTAGCCACATTCGCTATAAAGGCTCACCGCTTTTATAATAATTTTTTTTGTAGATGATGTCGATATTTGTGTGGCGCGCTTGTTACGTGATACGCTAACGATTTCCTCGGTATCAGAATTAGCTAACAGACCAAATACGGCTGAGAATTCTTTCTTCCGCCAACAGAGAAACTGACACAAACAATCGTATCGTTTTCTCTCCACTTAAAATGTTATCGGATCCTTTCTGTGGCAGCACCATCATTACGCGCCTGCCTACTGATACAAAAAACTGAAATTTATTACGTACAACACGTGTGGCGGAAAAAGAAAGAACAAATAAGAACATTTTTGTGACTCACCATCAGAGTTCGCCTACTACAAAGGGTGATCAAAAAGTTACCATTCGACAGCAGTACAGACCGCAATCGGAAAAATCAGGCGAAATCGCGTTGAGCATTGAGGCAATCATCCCACCGACGCACCATGTTGAAGATATCCGTTTGATAAAATATCGTGTTCTGTTGCAAAATTCTTACCTGCAGCGACAGTGACCAGAGGCTTGCTGCATCCTCGTGAGGGACCCTTGCGCCAATAGAGAACAAAAGTGATCATTCAATCTATCCGGAGGAAAATATGTCCACAGTTTCTTGAAATTCCTTAAGATCTTCCAACGACGATACTTTCCTCTACACAACAGCATCAGCACCGAAAAATCTTTTAGTGCTGGTGGCCCTGTCTGCTAAATTGTTTATGTGTAAGGGGCGATAAAAAAGTTTCCATTCCAACGCCGTACAGTCCAGAATCCGTATGGCAATCAGGTAAAATCACCGTGAACATTGAGTTATTCACCCTACCGATGCATCACGTGGAAGATACCAGTTTGCTAAAACACCGTTTTCTACTGTGTCAAGAAATCCGTAACTGCCTGCTGCACATTCGCATCCGACAGGAATCGTCGAGAATTCAAGGCCTCTTTTAAGAGACCGGATGCTCAATGTCTTTCACATAGGATCGCGTAGCTTCTGCGTTACGACATTCGCCACATGGGAGCGTCTTGTGTCGAATTGCGACCAGCACGGAACTTTTCGCACCGTTTCACAAGGGTGATTTCCGACAGACATATTTTTCATTCTCCACTGGATATCTATCGGTGTTGATCCTTCGGCAGCCAATAAAAGAATAACAGTACGTTGGTCCTGTTTGGACGCATTTGGTAATAACATCGCCATAGTTCATGTTTACGCATTGAGCGCACGTTCAGCCGGCCGCGGTGGCCGTGCGGTTCTAGGCGCTCCAGTCCGGAGCCGCGCTGCTGCTACGGTCGCAGGTTCGAATCCTGCCTCGGGCATGGGTGTGTGTGATGTCCTTAGGTTAGTTAGGTTTAAGTAGTTATAAGTTCTAGGGGACTGATGAACACAGCAATTGAGTCCCATAGTGCTCAGAGCCATTTGAACCATTTGAACCGCACGTTCATCGAAAAGACACGAATGCCACACTAAGACCTTGCCTACACTTCGGTATCAGATACTTGTATCGGAGTCGCGCTACGTTGAATATACGCTGTAGCATCGCCCTAAAAAGGAAACTTCTTGAGGGTCCCTTACATTTCGGTTTTCGTGGTGCTTATATACTTAGAATTTAATACACCTTTAACAGATGTTATGATGGAGATGTGAACCACTGAACTTGTGATCGGGAAAAACTGGATAGTTTGGTCAACCTCCTTTGAGTTATCAGTTGTTTTCCTTAATCACACCGAGTGAATGGGAAAGGTTTCAAACGAATGCTGCCGCCAGTTTTTTTCAGATCAGAAGTAGTCTGTTGTCTGTTATGACCTAGCTGTCGAATTGATGCATAACACTCAAACAAAAAGAAATGAAGTGAGTTTGTTTGCTCTCACCGGCCAAGAATCGAAAACATGACATCAGCTGATTCGTACTGTAGCTACGTTATGTACATGTACTGCTACCCATCGTTTTGCTAAAATAGTTATGAGGGTGTATTTAAATGAGCGAGTGAATAGTTTTTGGATCAATACTACGCAGACAGGGTGTTCAAAAAGATCCGGCTACGCCGTGTATGGTCCGAAAAGTCGGTGCTACGCAAACGAAAATCTAGCAAAGAGCCCAGTTCCAGCACATGAGTGTGTTCCACACTGAGGTGACAATAGTTATTGGATAGCGTTATGCACATATACAGATGATAATAGTATCACTGGCGGAGCTGTCACTTGTACTCATGTGAGTCATGTGAAAAGGTTCCCGGCGTGATTACGGCAACACGACGGGAATTACCAGACTTTGAACACTGAATGATAGTTGGAGCTAGACCCATGGGACATTCCATTTCGGAAACCGCAAGGGAATTCAATACTCCGAGGTCCACAGTGTCAAGAGTGTGCCGAGAATACCAAATTTCAGGTATCACCCCTCACTGGGGGCGTCACTGGCCGACGGCCTTCACCTAACGACCGAGAGCAGCGGCCTTATCGTAGAGTTGTTAGTGCTACAGACAAGCAGCACTGCGTGAAATAACCGCAGAAATCAATGTGAAACGTAAGACGAATGTATCCGTTAAGACAGTGTGGAGAAATTTAGCTGACGACCAACGCAATTGTTTATACTAACAGCACCTCTCCTGGGCTCGTGATCTTATCGGCTGGACCCAAGACGACTGGAGAACAGTGGCCTGATCATATGAGTCCCGATTTCAGTGGATAAGAACTGATGATATGGCCATGGACCGAAGTTGTGAAAGCTGGTGGTGGCTCCACAATGGCGTGCGTTTTATTTACATGGAATGTACTGGGTCCTGTGGACCAAGTGAACTGATCATTTAACTGAAATTATTATATTCGGCTACTTAAAGACTATTTGCAGCCTTTCATGAACTTTATGGTCCTGAACAACGATGGAATTTTTATGGTTGAGAATGTGCCATGTCACCGAGCCACAATTGTTAGCGATTGGTTTCAAGAACATTCTAGACAATTGGAGCAAATGATTTGGCTACCCGCCCGACATGAATCCCACCGAACATTTATGGGGCATAATGGGAGAGGTCATTTCGTGCACAAACTCCTCCACCGTCAACACTGCCGCACTTAAGGATTGTTATAGATGCAGCGTAGCTAAATATTTCTGAAGGGACTTCTAACGACTTGTTGAGTCCATGCCACGTCGAGCTCGTGCCCTACGCCGGCAAAAGGAGGTTCGACACTATATTAGGAGGCATCCCATGACACCTGTCATCTCAGTGTAAGTTGGCAGAATGTTCCACCTCTGAAAAGTGGATCTGACATTCTGAGATATTTGGCCGCGTGGGATTAGCCGAGCGGTCTAGGGCGCTGCAGTCATGGACTGTGCGGCTGATCCCGGCGGAGGTTCGAGTCCTCCCTCGGGCATGGGTGTTTGTCCTTAGGATAATTTAGGTTAAGTAGTGTGTAAGCTTAGGGACTGATGACCTTAGCAGTTAATTCCCATAAGATTTCACACACATTTGAACTTTTTTTTCTGAGATATTTGTGGTGGATCAAAGCACGTGGGACTGGTGGTGTCCAATGGCTCGTTACAGTGCACCTGCACTTCATTCGATTTCTTGCCCATTTCTCATTGTATCCACACTGCATTGAAAATATCCGCAAAATAGTGGAAACGCTCACGGTATGCCATGTGTGACTTGTTCGGAAGCAAAAGTGTTTCATTTAGCGACGGCATTTGCTGTTGACAACAGTAATGCGCATTTTACTCTTCGTCCATAAATTTCCTTCAGTACTGCTCTATTCTGTTTCCGGTTTCTTTTTCTGGCAGCTTTAGCTGTGCGTTAACAGTGATACATAGCAGTGACGGTAGGTTTACTAATGAAGAGTTGGCCGATCTGCACCTTCTGTGTGGTATACAATGGACTCAGACCATTTTATGTGTCATGTCTATGATATTTATTCACTCATTATGCCTTACGCGTTTCGGCTTTCTCCATTTTCAAAGACTACTTAAATATAAACTGGTATCAGTGAAGGGTAATTATGGCAGTACCACAATATGTCCATTGCATTTTGAAATAAATCACTCACCAGAAACACATTCCTGCATAATAAACCAAATGGATATGTCCAGCATAGATAGAAAGTACCTAGTCAACATTCAGTGATGACAAGCAAGTGCAAACAGATTTTATACTATAGTGATAACGTGAAGTGAAGAAAAACGCTAGATGAAATTATAGTCGGTGCGTTTATGAGATATCATTTTAGATATACGAAAATAATGTACAATTAACGAAAATACTAGCAATTGTGACGGTATTTGCGATAACGATAGCTTTAAGAGGTAGCAATACCATCAGTTGTTCAGTATTCAACTTAAATATTTTTAGTCTTTGTAGTATTGCTACCTGTTAAATTTAGCGTTATCACAAATATGGTCACAGTATTTTATTCCTTCCTCTCCTACCACCGTCCGCAGCTCGTGGTCTTGCGGTAGCGTTCTCGCTTGTTGCGCACTGGGTCAGGTTCAAATGGTTCAAATGGCTCTGAGCACTATGGGACTCAACTGCTGTGGTCATCAGTCCCCTAGAACTTAGAACTACTTAAACCTAACTAACCTAAGGACATCACACACATCCATGCCCGAGGCAGGATTCGAACCTGCGACCGTAGCAGTCGCACGGTTCCGGACTGCGCGCCTAGAACCGCGAGACCACCGCGGCCGGCGCACTGGGTCAGGGGTTCGATTCCCGGCGGGGTCAGGGATTTTCCCTGTCTCGAGATGACTTGGTGTTGTTGTGTCATCATCATTATCTCCTACCACCACACCACCTTTCTATTACTTTATGTCTATTTACTCAAGCTAGACTACAGGAATTTATATAAAGCATCCTGTTCGATATTATTCTGGGAACGCAACAGCGTTCTGACCTGTTTTGTGTACCGTGGGGGATCAGATCCGTCGTTTGTTAATTTATTTGATCTAAATCTCTGAATTAATGTCGTTACTATTTCTTTGAATTCAAGCCACATGTGGTCTACACTTACCGGTACATTGTTAATTTGGAAGTCATGGAGATTCTCTCTCAGAAATGGGCAAAGCGAACTTTTGTCTGCTTTTTTGAATTAATATATTTTTCGTTCATTTTCGGTGGATTTCGGAGCTACGGTATTCAATCTCGCTATGACAACCCTGTGTTCACTAATTCCTGTATCCATTTTGATGTATTATTCAGGATTATTTTGCTAAGAGGCGTTTTCACAACCGTTTACTATTCGAATGGGCTCATAAATTACTTGCTCGAAATAATTTTCAGAGATGGCGTTTAGAACTATTTCGATTTATGTTTCTAACGTACCTCCACTTCTTCTACTGGCTACTTGCCATGAGTACGTCCATGTGATAATTTGCGCAATGGATATTTTAACGCTACTGAAGTCGCCCTGTCACTTATACGTCCCCCAGTAGGAGTACGTTATTCTCATTAATTATGTAAATTGTCACGTGATAACCGACCCGTTTCCTAATCTTATCCTGTGCGTACGACAAAATGTCAGGATAAGCCGACAAAATTCAGCCCCCTGTTTAATGAATAAGTTATTAAATGTACACAAGAGACAAGATTAATTGGTACAGGAAAATACTATCTACTACAGGATAAATGCCGTGATTTTAACACATTTATACATCGTAGAAACAATTTTAAAAAAATCTAAATAATAATTACAAATCTCGTGTTCTGCCTGCCTTGTATTAATACTGGCCCTTAAACTGCCTGGCTCTGCCCTATAATGTACTCGCGATCTGTGATTAGGCGCGGATTAACTGACATCCCCCGTTGTACTAAATAGCAAGAAGGAACTACTATCTCAATGAGCAGTGTGAAACCTCAGTACTGAACGGAATGGAACACGTGATTCATCAATGTAAATTCACTTTCCTACACACCGGTGCATAAGCAAGATCATCGTAATGAACAGAAGCTATAGCCGCAGAACTTCTCGCCTCAGCGAGATAGTAGCAAAATTGTACTTCACCAAAATTACAGCCGTAGACGTTCGTCGACTGCCGTGGACCTCCAAGACGACTCTCCTCCTCAACGACCCCGCAATGACTCTCCTTTTTACTTCTCTCCTCCTTTCGCTGCTCAAAGTCTTTTCTGCCCCTTGAATTTGGGTGGCGAATCATCTTTCCGGAAGGCGCTCGTTTCTGAACGCCGACCAATCGCAGTTTAGATCAAGGTCGAAGTTCCTGGAAGTTCTTTCTATGTTCGTAGGAAAGTACGCGAATACCTGCTGCCATGTGTTTTTGGCTGACCTGGTCGTTTTCTCACGCCTGCATGCCAGCCACGTGTTCCCGTTTTGCAGGTGGTCCAGCTCACAGTCGGGTCCCGGGATTAGCGTCAGAAGCGGCTGTGCCGTCCTATTGTGCGAGGGAATGTGTGAGCTTCCTGTGTCCTTCCGTTCTACCACGAGTTTCACAGCTCTGCTTGTTCCCCAGTCACCCAACATGTAGACTTTATACAACAAACTAAGTGTACTAGACGATGTCAGTCACATACATGTTTTTAATGAACGAACACAGACCTGTATTTTCTATCATTGAAGGGGCTTACTTATGTCGTAATGGATGTGAACGCGGTTTGTAAGTTGTAAAATAATGCCACCTTACATGTTTTATTAGCCCATCCAGTTGGCAGTGCGGTCTAACGCACGGCTTTCCGGGCGGGAAGGAGCGCCGGTCCCCAGCACGAATCCGCCCGGCGGATTAGTGTCGAGGTCCAGTGAGCCGGCCAGTCTGTGGATGATTTTTAGGCGGTTTTCCTCCTGCCTCGGCGAATGCCGGCTGGTACCCCTTATTCCGCCTCAGCTGCGCGAACAAGTTCTCCCCATACGCGTACACCACCATTACTCTCCCACGCAAACATAGGGGTTACACTCATCTGGTGTGAGACGTTCCCTGGGGGGGGTCCACTGGGGGCCGAACCGCACAATAACCCTGGGTTCGGTGTGGGGCGGCGGAGGGGTGAAGTGGACTGCAGTAGTCGTCGTGGGGTTTTGGACCACTGAGGCTGCAGCGGGGACGGAGCCTCTCCGTCGTTTCTTGGTCCCCGGTTAACATAACATAACTTACATGTTTTATTTGCACCTCCGGATTTAAACATGAATTTTCGCCAATGTACCAATGGTAAATTGTAGTCACCACCAACTATGATTGTATGAGGTGCGTACATGTTCGAAACTAGACTCAGTTTTTCTTTGAACCTTTCAGCAATTGTATCATTTGTGTTAGGAGGTCGGCGGAAGGATGCAGTTGTTATTTTATTCCGATTGCCAAGAATGACCCCTACCTATACTAACTCACAGGAACTATCTACTTCAATTTCGCTACAAGATAAACTACTTCAACAGTAACAAATACACCACCGCCAACTGTATTTAGTCTATTCTTTTTGAATGCCGTTACATACTCCGCAAAAATTTCGGCTGACTTGCCTTCAGCTTTAGCCAGCTTTCAGTGCCTATAACGAATTGGGCATCAGTGTCTTCTACACACACCAAAAAAAGTTTTACATCACCCCAGTTCCGAGAACTCCTGAAGATATACGTTGCCTGTGGATATTGTATCACAGACACAGTTCCTTGACTGTTCAGAGATGTCACTAAACCTGCCCAAAGATATAAACAACCATGCATGAGCAGCGCCTATTAGATGGAGAGGGTCCGACAGCCGATCAGTTCTAGTCATTCCACCTGGAAGGAGGTACACGGCACGTTTTTTGTGTAGTTCAACCTTGCCTAGACCGTCAATACCGCGGTTCGATCACGTTGTTTCTTTGTGCGAGGAAGGGCTCTCAACAAGCGGAGTGCCCTGACGTCTCGCAGTGAACCAAAACTATGTTGTTTGGACATGGAGGAGACACAGAGAGACAGGAACTGTCGATGGCATGCCTCGCTCAGGGCCCCCAAGGGCTATTACTGCAGTGGAAAACCGCTAACTACGGATTATAGCTCGGAGGAACCCTGACAGCAATGCCACCATGTTGAATAATGCCTTTCGTGCAGCCACAGGACGTCGTGTTAGGACTCAAACTGTGCACAATAGGCTACATGATGTGCAACATCACTCCTGACGTCCATGTCAAGGTCCATCTTTGCAACCACAACGCCATGCAGCGCAGAACAGATGGGCCCAACAACAAGCTGAATGGACCGCTCAGGACTGGCATCACGTTCTCTTCACTGATGAGTGTCGCATATGCCTTCAACCAGACAATCGTCGGAGACGTGTTTTGAGGCGACCCGGTCAGGCTGAACTCCTTAGCCACACTGTCCAGCGGGTGCAGCAAGGTGGAGGTTCCCTGCTGTTTTGGGGTGGCATTATGTGGGACCGACATATGCAGCTGATGGCCGTGGAAGGCGCCGTAACGGTTGTAGAATACGTGAATGCCATCCTCCGACAGATAGTGCAAGTAGTGGAACAAGGCAGGTGCAGCGGCACTTTCCATTGTTTCCAGACGTAACCAAGATGGTGGCGATAACGTCATCCAAGATGGCGGTCAGTGGAGTTGGCAACGGAGGATGCTAAGTTCACCAGACTTGGATACGATGTGACGTCATTATGACGTATACACGCTACATCGAAAACGATAGAAACCGTATATCGACTATTCGACTTTTGTGAACTTTCGAGAGATTGTGGCACGTTAGCGCTGTGCTCTGCGCCATTCGTTTAAATGTGTTTTGCGTTCCTTGCGTTTAAATCGTGTATTGTACTGTGTTTGTGTCCTGTGCATTGTTTTTCGTTTGCTCGTCTCTAATTATGTGTTCAGCATTCGAGAGACTAATGAGAGAAAAGCTTACCACCATGGAATGGTTTGACACAATCATACCACCATGGAATGCTTTGACACTGCATTCAATCATTTCATATGTCAATCAGTACTAGACACTAACCTTTGGTTAAAATTACATTGAGAAATCCACTTCCCCTCGTATTTCATCTCCAGTCGACGATTTTTCTTCAACAATGCCTCATATTTTTCTTTTTAAGTTCGAAATTCAATCATTCTACACATCAGTCATTACTGGACACTAAGGTACCTGTCTCTGCGGTCCGAGTGTAAAATTACTTGGAATTATGGTTGATAAAAGACTATCTTGGGATGGACATATAAATTACTTAGCTAACAAACTTGCACGAGTTTTCTTTCAGCTATATAAATTAAGGAAAAAAGTCAGCAAGAGTATGCTGCTACAATCTAATATGTACTGATAAGACCAATTGTATGAAACCATACTAAAATGTTGAAAATAAATAAATATTATTTTCAGCATAAGCATTCAATACAACAATCACACAATCTAATCTGGTCGGGACATAAAAGACTTCACTTTTTTACGTGGTGTTTTCAAGGCCACGGTCAGGAATATTTCTATTAATATCCAGCTCTTTTACTTTTATTTTGACGAAATGCATATACGCTGCCGCACTGAGCTGTTTTCAGAATCGCACGTGTCAAAACAAACCACTAGGTGACGACAGTTTAGAATCTTGAACGTTCGTAAAAGTCGATAGGTGTGTTAATCGACTGAAGCGTATATACGTCATAATGACATCACATCATATCCAGGTTGGGTGAACTTAGCATCCTCCGTTGGCAACAGCACTTGATGTCATCCAAGATGGCGGCCATAACATCATCCAAGATGACGGATTTTGGTGGGACGATAGATCAATTGGGCTACCTCCACTAACCTAACCCCCGTCACTTCTCCTCCCCCAGAAAATGGTGATATGTTCAAATTCCATCACGACAGTGCAACCTAAGAAAATGGCTGGAAGATAGGTCAATTGGCCTCCTCCACTAACCTAAGTCATCCAACTGCCACCTGTTCCTATGGGTTGGAGGGAAATTTGAATTTTGGCAGTGAAGAAAGGCCACTTGGGCTATCTCTACTAAACTAAGAAAATGGCAGGAAAGAAAGGGCACTTGGGCTACCTCCACTAACCTAAGTCAGCCGACTGCCACCACTTCCTAGGACATGGTCTGAAGAGTACTAGACCTGTGCTGGACATAAGTCCTTATTTTGCATGCACTGTTTATTTAAGCAATTAGAGGCAGTACCACCATCAAGTATAGTCACCATGTGGTCAGAGTCCAACTGACCTAGTACACAGTACTACCACCAGAGGGTGCTGTCTTCCATTCCGGTACATAATCCAAAGTGGCGAGGGAATATGGCGGGAAACAGTGTCGTCACCATGGTGTCAAGAATCCTACTGACCTAGTACTCAGTACCACCACCAGAGGGCTCTGTCGTCCATTCCATGACGTAATCCAAGATAGCAGTATGGGTTGGGGGAAAATGGCGGGAAACTGCGTGCCCACCATCAGCTCTGGAGTCCAAATGACCTAGTACACAGTACTATCGCCAGAGGGCACTGTCGTCCCTCCTGTGACATCATCCTAGATGCTGGTCTGGGGGGAAAAATGATGGGAAAATGACTCAGCCTATGCTGGACTGCTGGAGAGAGGAAGCAGTGTACTTTATTTACTTTAGAGCAATTTATTTATGGATGGATTTCACACAGTTTATTTATCACACAGATACAAAACACACGCTCTGACATACTTGGGGTCACGCCACACAGCCTACAGACCTGCAAACTACTCGTAAATTACTGAAATAATGCATATATAAAGCTCTGCCAACAAGCTCACAGTGCTTAAACAGCCAGAAATAATGTAGTCCGCAGAGACTCATTGGACATAACAAGACTTTCGAACTCCTGTTAACATATCAGAAACTCCAAGGACGTGCATGCATCGACGCCACCGCGAGCTGTCGCCGGACGCAAGCCAGGGCAAGCCATCACTTGCTCGCTACAGCTGCCTACAGCAAGCAGATGAAAGTTGGGTCTGTTTTCGAGTATAGGGTTACAGCTCTTTGAGTGTTATACTGATGTCACATAACTCCAACGCGCGATTGTCCCATACAGGAGACGCCCCTGGACAGCACATGAGTTTACCATTGCTGACAGAGTAGCACAGGGTGCATTATTCCTAGCGATTCTAAAGGGACATGCGAACTGCGTATAGCTGTGTACGTATACCCAGCGTGGATGACACATTGCCGCAAGATGGTCATCCTGCTGTCCATATACATGTCTCAGAAACCTTAAATGTTCTCACCACTAAAAGCCTTCATCATGTCTGTGCATGCTTGTGAAAACACCATTAATCATAAAAGCGTTCTTTTGTTTGGAAAGTGAGCACTGTCTAAGCGCAGATGGAGGAAATCAGAACAATTACCCAAACAGAATTCAAAGCACTGCCTTACAGAAGAGAAAAATGGTGCGAATATTCCGTATCCTACAGCTACAGGTCTGGTGATGTCCTAATGTCGCAGTGGCATTTGAGTGATGGCATCCCTGCCAGATATGGATGGTCTGCTGCTACTTGTCTTTGAACGCTTGCTTTCTCAGAACTTTCCATACATACCTTGCCTCCATCTTCTTCGAATCAGTTTGTAGATGTTCCCATGTCCTGACACAAAGGATGTTCTCTGAATGGATCGAGCATTATGATTGGCTTTTATCGAATTTACCCTCCGAATTACTGATGCCGCCAGTGTGGAAGCACTGTCTGCCTTTTCTTTCTTTCGGCAGACAAGACTTTCACTGGCAAAAAACTATTTTACACAGATCGCCATATTGCAATGACAATTAAACACTGCCAAGTGCCTCCTCATATCGTGAAATATGGAAATACTCTTACTCAATTACACTGCTCTCCCACTGAGGACAGGAGCTTGAATATTAGAGTGTGAATCTGATCTCCAACCCAGCAATATATCACTGTGTACCATGCCGATGTAGTAAACATACAACTCGTATCCTGCGCCATACAAAATCGCCCCTTTTACATCATTCATACATATACTGCGAAGACAGACAGCACTGCATATACCCCTCACAGCACTAGATATTTTTCCTCAGCTTACAGTCACAAGTCATTCACTCCTGATGCATGACCAGAGTGCCCTTAGTGGGCCGAAGTCACTCTCAGAACTGTTCTACAAACTTGGGCTCATTTCCCCTTGGCACAAACGCGTTACTGGCTCTGAGCACTATAGGACTTAACTTCTGAGGTCATCAGTCCCCTAGAACTTAGAACTACTTAAACCTAACTAATCTAAGGACATCACACACATCCAGGCCCGAGGCTGGATTCGAACCTGCAAACGTAGGGGTCGTGCGGTTCCAGACCGTAGCGCCTAGAACCGCTAGGCCACCCCGGCCGGATACTGTTTCTGATCTGGACCTGATTGCTTGCTTTTCTACACCCATCTCCAGATTCTGGGATTACAAGAACACATGTATTTTCGCATTTTTTGCCGTAATATTATGCCATTTTCTAGGTACTTCTCGATATCAAGTCCATAGCAGTATCCTACCAATCGCTCGCACAACATAATTCCGAAGATATAGACTGGAAATTATTTCTCTACAAACGCGAAACTTAAGCGAGGTGGAGCATGACGTAAACCACTGAGTAACTAGAAACTTATTCCGTCTGCAAAGAGCTTTACCTGAGAACTCGCATAAAAATAGATAAAACTTATATTTCCACTCACGAATACCGATGTCAGATATGTAGCAGATTCCAAATCATCACTATAATTTACAAAGTCAAATAAGTTCTTTCTCATATCTAGAGAACCAGGAAATGTGGCGTTCACTTGCTAGCTGCACACACCACAATAGATTCTCCCTCAGCTAAATAAAGGCACGAAATGTGCAGTAGCAGTGAACTGGACAATTTACATGGGAGGGAATAATGGTCCAGCGCAAACACACGTCCATACTGAGTGTTCCCAAATTTCCACTTGATCACGAAAGCTTTCCAACACATACTAAGTATTAGTTCGATATTCGGCCCTCTAGAGAACAACACGGTTAAATCAGCTACATTCCTACACTCCAACAGGCCTCTGCATTCGGACTTCTCCTACAGTTAACAGGAAACGTGAATCATTCCCGCCACAGGTCACCAGCACTGCATGCAAGCACACATAGATAGAATCATCCTAGGAAAAAAACTAGCCTCATATATATTTTAACCCTGTACTTACAACTAAATGTTACGATTGCAGTCTCAGTTGAATGACATTCGACAATGAGCAAAGTATCGGAAATACACCCTGCTGTCGGCTGTTGCTCTGGAAATAGAAATATCGGTACCATTCTTATGACTTGACATACTATTTCCTTTGGTATCACAGAACTCCACGTGAAATCCATTCTTTCCTTACGCCTGGACATAGTCATTTCATTTGAGCATGTTGGAACAGAAACACAGCTGACTGGCGTGGGCATGTGGTTCTAGGAGCTTCAGTCTGGAACAGCGCGACCGCTACGGTCGCAGGTTCGAATCCTTTCTCGCGCATGGATGTCTATGTTGCCCTTAGGTTAGTTAGATTTAAGTAGTTCTAAGTTCCATATAGTAAAGCTACTACAAATTGGAGCACAACTGGAAAGCAAAATTAATATTGTAGCATACGCTGATGACATTGCATTATTATCTGACAGTGAGAATGATTTGAAGCTTCTTACAGCACAATTAATTAAAGCCACAAATGGCACAGGCCTCCAGCTGAATACAGACAAAACAATGTACTTTATCTTATCCCGCTATCCATCAAATAATAATGTACTGCAAATTAATAACACAGCTTTCACAAAGACAAATGAATTTAATTACCTTGGTACAATAGTAACCTCTGACAACTCCATAAAAATTGAAATAGAATCACGAATTCAGAAGGCTAACAAATGCTACTATAGTCTCTTGACAGTTTTCAAAAGCAAGTTAATTTCTAGGAACACCAAACTACAAGTATACAAATCATTGATTATACCAGTACTCACCTATGGATCTGAAACCTGGACTCTCACAAAAAAAGAGGAAAACAGATTAAGAGTATTTGAACGAAAAATTTTGAGAAAAATATTTGGACCCATAAGAGATAGGATCAGTGATGAATGGAGATTGCTAAATAACAATGAAATTTACAAATTATATAAAGACTCCGATATAGTGGCCAAAATTAAAGCCAAAAGACTGAAATGGATAGGGCATGTCATCAGAGCACCACCAAACAGGACCATCAAGAAAGTGACTGAAGAGATTCCCACCGGAAGACGACCTCTTGGACGCCCACGCATGAGATACTTGGACAATATTCAAGACGATCTCAGAAAACTAGGACATGACAGACAGTGGCAAATTACTTGTAAAGACAGAGCAAAGTGGTTCAACATTGTCCATTCTGCAGCAAAAAGCCTTCATGGATTGTAATGCTTAATAATAATAATAATAATAAGTTCCATGGGACTGATGACCTCAGATGTTAAGTCCCATAGTGCTCCGAGCCATTTGAACCATTTTTTGAACAGAAACACATACTTTATAAGTCTGATGCTCAAGGCAAACCTATCATGAACCCCCTACTACTAAGTATAATACTTCGTCAATAAGCAATTGCTGGTGATACAACATAATACTGACCTAAAATGAACGAAGGGTGGACATGTCTCATAAGTTTTTCTTGCGAGTGCTACCACCATGTCTTAGAGAGGCCTAATCATCTTAAAAACCACTATATGTTAAAAAAATCACAACGATATTACCATCACAAGCGGTCTTGGTTCTACAGGTGCACACAAGTATCCAAGGTAAAAGCTATACCGTCTTTATAAATCCACATATGGTATAACCCAGGAATGACGTGGATTTTCCAGAGAGATACCGTGACACTGAATATAGATAGTGATCGCTGGAGTATATATTATCACATCATCAGTGCGATTACACGTCACCGATGGTGCACCCTCATAACAAAATTACCGAATTTTGAAAGTGATTCGGATAAGGAGCGTGATATGCAGCTGGTATTTGCAATCTCCTCATACCGCCATCGCTAGGTATTTCTCCAGTATTTGTAGCGCATTCTGTGTCGATGCAATGTCAGAGCGTCGGTGATATATCCAGTGGGCTATAGGCAATGATTGATGAGAAGGATCACAAACAGTAGATGGTGTGATGACTGACGTCATAAGAAATGTACACTAGCTTTTCAGATATCTAGTGCTACGCTATCCACTAGAAATGCTGTCTGAGATTTGAAATCAAGTCCCCCATTCAAGCACATACCTGTGTTGAATCCCATGGAGAAGTCTTTTAAAGATTACAGCCACTAGTGAATCATATTTCTAGCACTCTCATATCTCGAAACGAGTCATCTTTCTCGAACCTATCTGCTACAGTAACATTCCAAAATGGTTTTAGGAAGCCCCTATGCATCCTGCAACTGCATCCTCAGACTCTGCACTTCAATCCCTGCAGCTTTGCGCATGTGATCGTTCCAATATAAGTCGGAACTGAGTAGGCGTCAGAGGAAACTATATCTACCACCTCCTGTAACCTGTGTAGAAGTAGGCGAAACTGAGTTACTGTGACAGAACTGTGTTTTCACCATTTGCTGGAAACGAAACCTGCTCCTGAAACATGAGGTAGTATAAAGGTCAGTACGGGAACTGGAGGAAGGACGTGGATTTTGCTACTGCATTGTGGTGCTTTCCCAAACTACAAGCAGACACTATAGATCCACGTCCCTCAGGGCTCATTCACGTCTATCGCCCCGACATTGTTATTCTATTCCATGTACAAGAGAAAAATTTCCAACTATAAAAGCTCCACTAACGTCATCCAATAGAGAACTTGATAAGATTTTTACTGCATCTCTCTCCTCCCATATATCAGAAACAAATACCCCATGCGTGCCAGCATCAAGCACTTGTGACGATCCTATTAAATATACAGGTGTTGATCCACTGTTCTGACCAGTTTAAAGTTTCTTCACCTGTACTGCAGGAGGATGACAGTACCCCACAGATCAATCTGTAAGTCGAAAGAGACGCTCCCTGTGACCCTGTGTCATTGTTTGAAACATTGTTTTTTTTCTGCTGTAACACACTTTGTACACTGCCATACATTTTGCTTTTCCGCCAAGACTTCGAGGTCTGTGTCAGGTTCTAAACTGACATTAACACGTTCTGATTCGTTACCTCTCGCAGAAAAGTAGACTTTGCATGATGTAAATCATTTTGTTACTCCGGCTACCATAACATGCCACACACACTGGATGATTATAAATAAAAGATAGTTACAACATAAGGAAACTGGAAGAGTTTGGTGGTGTTTGGAGAGTTTACAAACTGCTGTCTGACAGTGATTGACGAACTCTACATTTAAACTCATCTGTAACAGTGACAGAATAGCTGATGGCTCTGCATTCTGTTTCGACTGATTACTCATATTGCAGTCATGTACGCGATTACTGTTTTGGTGCTGGTCTGCACATCAGTGTATCATTGGACCGTAGGTAGAGAAAGGGATCACACCAGCAGCAGTGAACACATGTGCACGGTCGAGAGTGTGACTTGGAGCCTATTTACATAGAGATGTGATATCACTAGAACACTCGAAGAACTAGCTGTAGAAATGACTTTCACATGCCATTGGCAGTGGCATGAGAGCAAATCGTTTGCGTCCAGCTGGCCCTGCAAAGTGCGTGTGCACTAGAGTCTCTGATAGTTGCGGTTGATTATAGTTCAAAAGCGTTTTTTCGTGCAATAAGTGTTCGTGGACTACATTATTTCCGGCTGTTTAAGCATTATGAGCGTGTTGGCAGAGCATTATATATGCATTATTTCCGTAATTTATGAGTAGTTTGCAGGTCTGCAAGCTGTGTGGTGTGACTCCAAGCATGTCAGAGCGTGTGTTTTGTATCCGTGTAATAAATAAACTGTGTGAAATCCATCCCTAAATAAATTGCTCTAAAGTAAATAAAGTACACTGCTTCCTCTCTCCAGCAGTCCAGCATAGGCTGAGTCATTTTCCCATCATTTTTCCCCCCAGACCAGCATCTAGGATGATTTCACAGGAGGGACGACAGTGCCCTCTGGTGGCAGTACTGTGTACTAGGTCATTTGAACTCCAGAGCTGATGGTGGACACACAGTTTCCCACCATTTACCCCACCCCAGACCGCCATCTTGGATTACGTCATGGAATGGACGACAGCGTCCTCTCATGGTAGTACTGTGTACTAGGTCAGTTGGACTCTGAAACCCATGGCGACCACACTTGATGGTGATACTGCCTATAATTGTTTAAATAAATAGTGCATGCAAAATAAAGACCTATGTACAACATAGGTCGAGTCCTCTTCCCACCATTTCCTAGGAAGAGGTGGAAGTTGAATGACTTAGGTTAATGGAGGAAGCCCACCATTTTCTTAGTTTAGTAGAGATAGTCCAAGTGTCCTCTCTCTACTGCCAAAATTCTAATTTCTCTCCAATCCCTAGGAAGAGGTGGTGGTCAGATGACTTAGGTTAGTGGAGGTAGCCCAATTGACCTATCTTCCCACCATTTTCTTAGGTTAGTATTGGTAGCTGTGCTGTGTTGCACTGTCGTGAAGGAATTTGAACTTACCGCCATTTTCTGTAGGAGGAGAGAGGAGGGGTGTTAGGTTAGTGGAGGTAGCCCAATTGATCTATCTTCCCGCCAAAATTCGCCATATTGGATGATATCATTGCCGCCATCTTGGATGACATAAAGCGCTGTTGCCAAGTCTACAGGCCGCCATATTGGATGACGTGATCACTGCCATCTTGGATACATCTGGCAGCAATGGAAGGTGTTGTTGTACCCGCCTTGTTCCACTACTAGTGCAACCATTTCGGCAGCATATTGGTGAGGCATTCGTCTACATGGACGACAATTCGCGCCCCCATCGTGCACATCTTGTGAATGACTTCTTTCAGGATAATGACTTTGCTGGACTAGAATGGCCAGCATGTTGTCCAGACATGAACGCTATCGAACATGCCAGGAATAGATTGAAAAGGGCTTTTTATGGATGACGTGACCCACCAACCACTGTGAGGGATCAACATTGAATCGCTGTTGAGGAGCGGGACAATCTGGTCCAACAGTGCCTTGATGAACATGTGGATAATATGCCATGGTGATTCCAGGCATGCATCAATGCAAGAGGACATACTATGGGGTAGGCACTGGTGCGTACAACAGTCTGGACCACCACCTCTGAAGGTCTCGCTGTATGGTGGTACAACATGCAATGTGCAAGCAAAAGGGCAGAAATGATGTTTATGTTGATCTCTATTCCAATTTTCTGTACAGGTTCCAGAACTCATGGAACCAAGGTGATGCAAAACGTTTTTCAATGTGTGTATTAGCACTCCGAGCTCAGGTGCTTTCCCAACACAGCCACAACAAGTTACAGCTGTTATACTGATGTTGCCTATATCTATGTTCTTGTTGTGTTCGCCCTGCATACTTTCAGACTAATGGCCCTCTGTGCTTCTCCAAGGCCCTCTAACGTATAAAACTGCCCAGTTCACGCCACACAACCCCCGCTATTGGTGTAGCCCTCAGTGTTAGGTGAATGGGGTGGGGAAAGGGATGCAGGTTTGTCAATGTGGAACGATGTGCTGAGGGGAGGGGTGAGGGAAGAGTAGTGGCAAGATCTGGCCCTGCTACTGGTGGCTCAGGGTATTGATGGGCCCGGTAATTACCATACCATAATATTTACCATTTGGATATGTTAAGTCCTGCGTTTTGTGCTCATGTTCACACACACATATACATTCACACACACACACACACACACACACACACACACACACACACACACACACACACACACACACACACACACACACACACGCACATATATATATATATATATATATATATATATATATATATATATATATATAATAGTAATAATATTAAAATTTTTTAAAAAGTTAAAATATATGTTTAATATTTAATCATGTATATTACTGTTGTTCCATACAGTAAACTTTATATATGAGACATAACTCCACATTATTAATTCAGTATGTCACACATGCATAAACAACCCACTCTTGTCTGTTTGTCTCTGCTGGGAACTGGTCTTGTATGGTTCTCCCATGCATACCTGTTTTGTGATAATGTTATTGTGTATAAAAGTTAATGGTCAAGTGGACTCACCTGGAAAATTAAAGAAGTGATGGATAAAATGGGGATGTGTGATTATTACCTAACGTCAAATCATGACTTTTGTGTTGGTGTGTGTCTGTATGCGTTATGGGACTATCAAGAAAGTTGCAGCATCACTATGCATTCCAGTCTGTTCGTCTCTCTGGTGGACTGTTCAAGTATGTTAAACACCAACAATGTGATTGTGCAAAAAGTCTATGCTTACTTCTCGACGCAACAGTTTTGAATTTTATTGCAAACATACCACACATACCATAATGACAGAAAAGTTTCCTACACAACTAATGCATCACAGACAAAATGCAAGCAACAATTCTTTTTTAGCAGCAATGACAGACTGCACACACAGGAAGCAAGTCACTTGGTTCCTACATCTCAACCTGAGACTATGTACTTCGCTATTGTGGCTCCATAAACAACATACATACCCACAACAATATAAATGTATTCCCTTGTGCACATAACTTGTCTCCTGATATCATACCACTGCTCATCATCTATTGCTTAACTAAAGTTTTGGGGGTTACATTAATTGGGCAAGACTAGAACCACATTGGACATTGATCAGATTCCTATAGATGGAAACTGCTGTAGTATAAATAGTTAACAGTCAAGTACAAGGTGCAACTTGAATCGATGGTTTCTTTTTTATGAAACCATGACCAGATTAACGCTTTCTTTCTGTTTTCAGCTGCAAATCTTTCTTTCCACAAAGCAGCGAAAATACACAACATGAAAGACATGATGAGCAGTATAGCGCGATGACTACGAATCACTGGAAACAGTAGCAATCGTAAAATGTCCAGAAGTAAGCATCTGCTGCGGCCAAAAGTGCAATGCCTACACACAGCAAATAGTAGGAAAAGCAGATGCCATGCTGAGGTGGATCTTATGTATGTTTTTGTTTTTTGTTTTTCCAGCAGACATACCATTAATGGAATGGTGGAAATCAATGTTACGCATTCGCTCTCATTGATTCTTTGTGCTATAATCCATCTGTTAATACATATCGATAAGGTGAATCTCACACTAGACTAATTGGAAGCCAGCATCTTTGAAGTGTTGTGGTGATAAAACAGCAACTTTGCCTCACCCTTCCGCTTAATGTAAACGGTGCTATAATTATACCATTTCGCCCAATTTCTGCATATGTATAAGAAGAAACTGAAATGTTACTGTTGTAGCTTACATCATATACAGGGGCGTAACGCTAGCTAAAATGAAATTTTACCAAACTCTATGTTTTAATGACAAAGTACTTACCGTTACTGGTGTGTCAGTTTTGAGGATCAAGAGTGATTAGAAATGTGTAAGTATAATGCTGAATAGGATTATGCTACAATATAAGTGGGAGGAGACTTTAATAGAGATATTCCATGAAGATACACAGTGTAGGTCATGCACTTGTTTATAAAATAAGTTTAGGATGCTTTAGGTAATGAAAGATATGTTAAATCAGCGAGTGAAAGCCGAAATAACGTGTCTGACAGAGACACATGAGAGTGTCTGCGTGCAGTGCACTACCAGTCACACTGGCTACCCATCATTACTCGTTTAAAATATAGCACAGACCACATAGACAACCTTACTGTATATGTCTTGCTATGGAGAAAATGTGTCAGGCTGATGGCAAATTAATATCTCATTTCTGAAACTATCCCCAATGGATAAGAGATCAGGTATATTAGAAAATCCTAAATGTGTGTGTTTCTTAAGACTAATGGCTGTGGCTTGCCCTGCAGCAGCGAGCTGTGGGCTGTATGATGAGTCATGGCAGAGGCGGTCATGTGTGTGGTGGTGGGGTAGGGCAAGGCAAGAGCATACACCTGCACTGGCACCGACACAGGCACATACACACACACACACACACACACACACACACACACACACACACACACATACATACACACACACACTCACTGGTTTGCCAGTTGCAAGGAGCACAGCACAGCGTGTTGGAGGTGTCCAGATATTTTTAATCACACAAGGAGGGGTGCAAGTTTGACCATGTGCTTGGCTCGAATATGTTTTGTAATTAGATGTGGCTTTTATTACATCATTCTCTCAAGAGTATCTGACTTGTGGTTTAGGGCCCACGTTGTCTTGTGTCTGTCACTCCAACTGCCGGCATGGAGAGGACAGAGGTTAATTTTTCCAGGCAGGAGCCGCCAGCGTACACGTGAGTAAATGTTCAGTGCTCAGTCCCCTCCTTCACTCTCATCGTGCTATCAGAGGCTATGGTTGCTGGCTGCATATTTAGATGTGATTAAATTGCATGAGCGACTGCACAGGACATGCAGCGAAAGTGGCAGCTGTGGCGGGGTGGAAATAATGATTATACGCTAAGCATGCACTGAGTCATGCAGAGACCGGGCACAGTGATGGGGTGGTCGGTGGGTATGAAATCCAATATTTTTATGTGCTTTTACATAAAGGTGTAACTGACTGTCCTCGCCCTCTTCCTAGCCCAGTGACGTGGACGAAAATGTACACCGTGATAAAAAAAAATGTCATGGGATACCTTTTAATGTCGCGTCGGACCTTCTTTTGCCCAACGTCCTGCAGCAACTCGATGTGGCATGGACTCAACAAGTTGTAGGAAGACCCCTGCAGAAATATGAGCCATGCTGCCTCTGTAGCCGTCCATAATTGCAGAAGTGTTGCCAGTGCACGATTTTGTGCACGAACTGGCCTCTCGATCACGTCCTTGCAATGTTCGATGGGATTCATGTCAGGCGATTTGGGTATACAAATCATTCGCTCGAATTGTCCACAGTCGTGAACACTTGTGGTCCGGAGACATGACGTACTGTCATCCATAAAAAATCCATCTTTGTTTGAGAACACGAAGTTTTCGAATGCCTGCAGATGGTCTCCAAGTAGCTGACCGTAACTGACGACTCACTCCAATCCATGTTAACATGGACCACACCATTACGAAGCCACCAACAACTTGCACAGTGCCTTCCATGGCTTTGTGAGGTCTGCATCACATTTGAATCCTACTGTCAGTTCTTACGAACTGAAATCGGGACTCATCTGATCAGGCCACGGTTTTCCAGTCGTTTAGGGTCCAACCGATATAATCATGAGCCCAGCAGAGCCGTTGCAGGTGACGTCGTGTTATAAGCAACTTGTCTGCTGTCATAGCCATCAATACCAATTTCGCTGCAGTTTCGTAACGGATATGTTCATCGTACGTCCCACATTGATTTCTGCGGCTATTTCACGCATTGCTGCTTGTCTGTAACATTAACAACTCTACGAAAACGCCGCTGCTCTCGGTCGTTAAGTGAAGGCCGTCGGCCAGTGCGTTGCCCCCGGTGAGATGTAATGCCTGAAATTTGGTGTTCTCGGCTCACTCTTGACACTGTGGATCTTGGAATATTGAATTTCCTAACGGTTTCCGGAATGGAAATCCCATAGGCCTAGCTCCAACTACCATTCCGCGTTTAAAGTCTGGTAATTCCCGTCGTACTGCCATAATCACGTCGGAAATCTTTTCACATGAATCACCTGAGTACAAATGACAACATTCCCCCTTCCCAGTTCCAGTGACAAACCGTATGCAAAACTACTCCTGGTAAGCCTCAGTGAGAGCTCGAATCTCTCTAATTTTAATCTCGTAGCCTTTTTGCGAGATATACGTTGGAGGAATCCTTATATTTGTTGAATCTTCTACGAACGTACACTCTTGGAACTTTAACGGTAAACCACACCATGATGCAGAATGCCTCTCTTGCAATGTCTGTCTCTGGGGTTGATCAGCTCTATGACGATTTCGTGCTTACTATACGAATCTTTAACGAAACGGGCTGCCCTTCTTTGGATTTCCTCTATTTCCTCTGTCAATCCTATCTGATATGTTTCCCATGCAGATGAGTAATATTCTAGTATCGGACGGACGAGTGTTTTGTAAGCTACCTCCTTTGTTGGTGCCGTAACTCTGCACTACGATCTACATAATGTGCCAAGCTGCTGGAGTTTACTCGGGAATACTGGATTTGATGTCCGTGAGAATGCCCTCGTAACAAGCAGTTTACAATCTGGGTCAATAGCAGTGAACAAGCTACTACTGCTGCCCTCTACCATTCTTGGTAGTGCAGTATTACGTAAGTGGCCGCACCGGGACAATGGCCTTGAGAGACTGCTGAGTACACGCGTCAGCACGTTCCATGCTGCTGGGACGGAGAAAATTACTCAGTTGTAACACTTAAGTCGAATAAATGTATGCCCTGGTAATGCTATTTCAGTACCACAAAGAGCGCCAACTGGTGTTCACCAACATATTCCACGCGTCGCCATCCAGCAATCGTTAGTGTCTCAACTCAGGCCCTTACAAATTTTAGAATTGTTCACGTTGGCTGCCGCCGCCGTAGTGGGTCCATGTCTGCAGCATCGTCGTCGTCACCGACCTGATTTCCAGCCTGGCGTAGTGATGGGGTAGTGATATTTATGGGTAGCCATGCTGGCGGAACGTTAAATTATAACAGGTATGTGACAGAAATGTATCTTAGTATCTGCATCGTCGTTCTGGGATGTCTCTTTTGTTAGGTTTTGTATAATTGTTAACGGGAAAACTACGCCGCTTTCGATTCCACTGAGGGCTAGCCTGGAGGAAACACTGAGAATTTTATCAGCTGCAGTAGCCCGTTGACGGGAGTGCAGTGCAGAGCAACCCGCGAGCACTAGGAATCTGGTTAAAACAATGAATGCACGTAGCTCAGGTTTAGAGCAGAAAAGGAGGGCAGAGAAGGGGGAAATAGAGAAGGAAGAGAAAAAAATGGGATGCTTGTTGGGAGGAAAACGCTAACTGTGTCAGTCCAGCAGTAAAGCCAGCTGTCATTATGAAGAAACAGGAAGTAGGTTGAAAAGTGCTCGTTTGAGACTAGAAAATATGAACAGGCGTTAGGAATCAAAAGTTATGGAAGTTCCTGTGAGTTTGCTCGTTACACAAAGTAGTCGGAGAGTAATGTAAAACTATCAGCTCCAATATCGTGTGAAAATGTAGAGTTTTAAGTATCCGTGGTGGTGGACGAAGTAAGTTTGGGCTGTTCGGAAGTAAATGAGTGTGTGAGCAGCAACATGGATATTTAGGTGCAGTAGTATCTATGTCACTGAGTCATAATAGTTGTTCTTTTGAGGCCATGGAGCCTGGGCCAGAGGTACACGGAAGTAGACCCTACATGTGTCGTGCAGAGTGGAACTGCAGACAGTGATTTTAAGGTAGATACTACGGAGGATGCACAAGAAGCTATTGATAATGTTAGCTGAGTAGCAAATGTTGGGATAATGAAGTAGTTCAGACATATTTACTTCGGAAGAATGCAGATTTGTTGATACATGGTGTGGCACCACTTTCTGCAAACGAGGGAGAGAAGAAGACAAGAAGGATGAAAAATGCTCGTAAGGCTAAAGATCGATCCGACAAGACTGAATCCTATCAGGAATGTGTGCCTGAGGATAAGGGTAAATTTGACAATACAGTGTTTTAGGAAATGAGGCGAGCGGGTTACAGGAAGAAAATTATAGAAAATCGTATTTGGCACGGTAGACAGTGAATATTTACAAAATCTAAATAATGAAATAGAGCAAATATGGGTAATAGCGGATACCACCAAAATTAAAGTATAATGGCATATTACACAGCTATCAAACGTGGAATAGAATGTGTTAAATAATACGAGAATTATAAGAGAACTGTTTACCGAATTGGTAGAGTGTACCGGAAGTACTATGCGGATAATAAATAACAACATAGAAATAATTCAGACTCAGCTAAGAGCAATAGACGAGAGAATGACTGTAGCCAGGTTATTTCGAGCATTGGCAGATAGCTTGAATGATGCAAAAATGGACGTAGCAACCCCGCAAGAAGCGGTTTACAAAGCAGTACACAGCCAACTGAGTTCTGCACTGCTACCTCCACAACAGTTCCTAGCAAAATTACGCCAGACAAAAGCAGAATTTCCCGCCGAACTGCAACATGTAATGAACTTAAATGAGAACATCCTAGCACTATTCTACCACTAAGCATGCGTTAAAGACAGTTCAGATAGAGCAAAACTGCATGTATCCATTCAATTTCCGATAGTGGTCACGAACGCACGATACCATTGTTTTATCGTTCACTCGTATCTGATAAAGTGGGAAACTATACACAAGTGGGTACAGGTACAAACGCAGAAGTACTATTAATATCAGAACAGAGGGAGGCGAACGTACTCACGTCACTAGCGTGACAGTTTGTTCAATCAGAGTAATGCAGACTAACACACGGGTATGTGAGGTAGAGTTGTTCTTAGGAAAAGCAGAAGTAGCACAATGCCGTAGAGAAGTGTTGGCCCCACGACCATATTTCCAGAGAGTGGGAGCACACTGGATTTATTCACTTTTCTCACCGAAAGTTGTGATCGTAAATCGTTACAAAAAAGGAAACCCCACATACGTAATCAAAGTAGGACTACGAAACGGTTATATGCTAATAAACTTGTGGTACAGCAGGAGTACAATTTCGCCTTCCAGCTACCGTCACCGGTACGACCACGATCAAGTTATCACAACCTACGTCGTATTGGTCGAAAAAACCGTTGGGAGTGTCAGCAGCACAAGACCTAACGTGCCTTAACAACTTCCTACACGCTGACCTGTGACACTCATTGGACGAACTGATAGCATCATAAAAATGGCGAATTAACATAGAACATTTGTTCCATTATATTCAACAACATACATATATAAAACGGTGTAATATCATGACTTTAAGCATTACCACTACAGTGCTCCCATGATTCTACTAACGGTATATGTACTGTACTTTCGCTTGGGATATGGAGCCACTCATCACCTTTGATCACCGATACATCAGATACCTCTCGAGTGGCTAAACAGTATTAAAAATGAACGAATAAATTAACATAAAATAATATTATGAACTAGTATGGGTGCGTACAGTATCAGTCAAAAGTTTTCGCTCACCTATTACAACAATGGGTTTGTGGTTAAAACAGGGATTTCGTTTTGAATATTACATCGTTCTGATAATTAAACAAGTGTAAACATATAAAGAATAAGCGCCTTTGTTGTGTATTTGACTGGCTGTTCGCGTAGAGAACCGCTGATGAGTATTCGCAACACCATTGTGCTACCTTTACCTAAGACGATTCCATTCGAATAGGCCTCATTCATTCAGCTCTCTGTATAGCAATCAGTTGGCATTAGTTTACAGGATACTGTGTGCATCTAGCAGTGTGCTTGTATACCTGATCAGGCTCATAACACATTACCTCCTAATGGAACGGAAGCAGGAGATTTGAACTGAAAACGTGCTGTAATTGTAGCTCTGCTTTAGGAAGGCTGTTGTAGTAGAATAATAGCAACAGCAGTTGGTGTAGTCCAATCTACAATGGTGTATGTATTGCAGCGGATCGAGCAAACTTGTACCAATGCAAAAGTTTTGCGGTCTGGGAGACCCTGAGTAACATCACACAGGGAAGATCACTTCGTATGTGTACAGAGTAAACTTCAGAGGACTCGTACTGCACCTGAAATGCTCAAAGTAGTAAATAGTATGCGAACAGGTCCAATCTCTGTCTCAACAGTGCAACACCGTCTTCGTGAAGGAGGTTTAAGGGGCTGCATAGCGTCCAAAAAAAAGTTGATTACTTAAACAAAATAAGGTGAAAAGGTTGCAGTGGGTGCAGAAACATAAAAATTGGAGCGTGCAGCAATGGTCCAAGGTGTTATTCACTGACGAATGTAAGTCTGAAGTATTTGGAATTTATCATCGAATGTTTATTCGTCGACTTCGTGGAGACGTATGAAGAGTCAGAGTGTGACGCGAAAGGTGAAGCACGGTGGAGGATCGGAATTGGTGTGGGATATTTTGCGGGTGATAAAGTCAGTGATGTAGAACGTTAAAGAAGGAAGACTGTCACAGGATATTAATGAACAATTCAGCTCCTTCTGGCAAGAGACTTGCTGGTCGTGGGTATGTTCTGCAGCAGGGCAATGATCCCAAACATGCTTCTAAAGCGAGCAGGGAATATGTCAATAGAAAAGAGAAATGCGGGGAACTGAAAAATATGGTTTGGCCAAGTCAGTCACCAGACTTAAATCCCATTAATCTCTTATGGGATAAACTTGACAGGGATGTCAGAAAAGTGAGGCCATCTAATGTTGAACATCTGTGGAATAATTTACGCATAAGTTGGACTGCAAAATCACTACAAAATCTTATCAAGAGTGTGTGTAGCTGTTCTGACGGCAAATGGTTGATACCTTGAAGAGGTTAATATCTGCACCCTATTGTACTGTATTCAACGACAAAGAGAGAAAATACTTATATATAGTTTGTACGATACGACTGTACATGAAAATAAAGTATGTAGTATCGGAGATCGAAAACTTTTGACCAGTAGTGTAGAGATTCAACAGAGACAATATAGGATCAAGAAACAAAACAAAGACTTTGTGAATAAGTTTCCACATAAATTTGAATAACAGGAAATTGTGTAGCGTTTAATTATACATGAAACATATATGTCATGAGATTGTTCCACAGACAAACTGTAGAGCGAATCTTTTTTTTCTCTTTCTCTCTCTCTCTCTCTCTCTCTCTCTCTCTCTCTCTCTCTCTCTCTCTCGAAGGAGAGTTGTATGTTGCATCACAGAATGATATCATGGACATATTCAAAGTTCTCTTAGCTTACTCTAGCCACAACTAACAAAAGTCAAACAAGGCCAACGCACCATATAGCAGTCAGAATGACAAACAAGCGGACAACCGATACTCCAAATAATATGGCACACCCAAGAAGCGATTCCTTTACCGCACTCGAATGAAAATTCAGATTTTTTAATTCAGCAACGTGACATTACTGAGGAGGGATCAGAACATCATTCTGACAGCACAGCGCGATGTCACAACTACAAGTAGATGTTCCATAAGAACACCTATCAGCTTGCTGACACGATGGGAAAGCACCAAGCTGAAGCCCTTGAAAGCCACTGTAGTGACACTGAGGTGCGGCGCAGAATGCTGATGAGCCCAAAATACGACGTCACTTGCGGTCATTCTCGGCAATACAGCGTCTATGTATCAGATGGACAGTAATAAATACTCAGGTTTCCAAGCCCACATCCAATTCAGTTCAGCATGGAGCCCCTGTGATGTGCTGCCTACTGTTCGCCAGATGACTTCTACCTTCGAGATTACTTCCTGCCTCGTTTGCAAAACTGGTCGCTGTGAGCTACCAACATATCATTCGCTGATGTGAAGTCAAGAGCAGCGCATTGAAGACCGGTAATGAAGCAGTGGATGGGTCCTTGTTAGGCAGGAAGTCGATGAGACGACTGTGAGCTTTCTGAAAATTTCCGTGGGACAGGTCACTGATGTCCATACTCTGTTACAAAACATATTTGTGAAGGCACGAGGCTTTTAGCGAGTTTATGGCCGTTCTTTGGAAACTTCGAAATGGACGCTATATGGGAGATAACAATCTTTTTATGGGGGGCTGTGGTTCCATCCTGGTCATGTTGTTAGCAAAGACACGACGTAAACGCGTGGGAAAGAGGCCACACAGCTGAATCTTTTTTTCCCTTTGCTCCCAATTAACTTGATTCTGATTGGTCAAATCTGTGTATGCAGAGGAAGGGGCATCTCCCATCTTCGAATGCGGCGCTTCAGCTCGTGATTGGCTTGTGCTAAAGTGGGAGTAGTCTAAGATGTAAATGGGCTTTGCTACCGAGCTGGTGAGGAAAGCAGAGAGAAAGAGAAGTGATCTCTCTTGAACTGGCACTTCACTAGTAAAGAACTGCAGGTCTCTACCTAAATTGTGAGACTTGTGTCCTTTGCCAGTATGCCGCTTAGAGCCTGTGCAAGTCACCTTCTGAACCTTCAGAGGTGCTGCTTCTAGCATCGCACACACAACGAGTAATGGTTGGGTGTACTTTATTGTCTTGAGTCGGCCACCAAAACATTTCACATATTCCGTCATGCAGAGTCGTGAGACGGTGTCAAATTGGTTTGGCAGACCAGCAAACGGGTCCACCTGCACAATGGAATCCACCAGGGTTTCAGAGGCTCATTTGGAAGTGCCTACATACCGAATATGCTGAATGCGCGACCTAATACTTGCATTTTTCAGGTGTGTGCCATTAATAACAGATTGCTGCAGTCCATGACTTCAGTCTCCAAATGCATCGTGGTATGCAGCCCTGACCAGCAGAAGGGTAAAGTATTCGCTGCTACGGCGTAGGGCTCCAATAGACATTTCTCAGCACCCTGTTCTTTCGAACCATATTTTTCATTTGGAATAGTAGAGTATAGATGCTTGATGGTGGCGTAGTTTTTGTGCCATACCCTGGATTCACGTGTATGAAGTCAGATAAGGCGATTAGTGTTCTGGTTTGTGTCGTGTGTCAATCGCCAACTGACCATTATGTCCGCCATAGACCCCATATTAGTGAAAGCATTTTTAGCCATTTTTTTGTCTTGTGATGTTAAGAATGAATAAATCTATTGTTATTTAGATCACAATTCCTCCCTGTGTTCTCATTAACATTACTTTTGCCATATTTATTTAAGTCCTGATTACAAAAGAAGGTAGCAAGCTTACAAATTTCCCACATACAAAAGGCGATAGCGGAATGAAAACAGATTACAGACCATTACACTATGCACTGGCACACTGTTAAACACATTAAATAATCTATACAAAATAAACACACATGCACACACAGATACACACACACACACATGGATAAGAAATTTAGGATGAACAAGCACACATGCACACTCACATATAAATAATAATTAGAGCGAGAGAGAAAAAGAGAGAGAGGTGGGGGAGTCAACCGAGTTCAAATTTGGTACCAGACCAAGCATAAAAACTGCACTCCAGTGTAGAACATGTCACAATCGCTGCACTGAATTTTATATATTATTAAATGTTCATATTGTTTAGATTTTCTTGTTCTATGTATTGTGTTCATTCTTAGAATTTTCTCTGTGCAAAAGCTAACTGATACTGTAACATGTTCCACACTGGACAAAAAAAACGAATATTTACAAGGTACAAAGAACATTCAAACAAAAGAGAAAACAAACTCTCCAAATTTAGTATGTGTATTCTACAAAATCGACACTCTGCTATAGAAATAATCACTGATATTTCGATTCCTCATAGACCCAAAAAAGAGAGCTGTATGAAGATCATAGAGGAAATAGAAACCTCCACACACTTGGCAAAAAATTCAAACAACATTTTAAACGAATGTAAAGGTCCTTGAAATATACAACGTATTGAGAATTTAGACAAAATTCTTACTGTTGAGAGATATTTCAGAACAAATGACGATCCTAATTTTTACATATGACACGAATCTATTTTGATAAACAAAATAAATTTAAAAGCAAACCATTTCTCTCATATGTAAATCGTTATTGATATACTCATACAGAAATATTACAGAACAGAAGTAGATTATAACTGAGAAATAACTGTAAAAGTACGCCATATGCGGCCTTCTATGTGGGTGTAGGATAATCAAGACGAGGTGCAATGGTGTGGTCCTGTGGTGCGCAAAGATGCTAACAAGAAATCATTCAACTAAGTCATTTATTTCTGAGAGTTAAACAGTTACACTGTCTTCTTCCCAGTGCGACCTAACAGCAGCCGTGCTGTGTCCACGTTTGACGGGGCGCCAGCACCGGCGAGCAATTTGCTGGTGCGGGCCCTGGTGTAGTGTGAGGTCAGTGCCACGACCCTCACAGCAGGGTGCGGCGGCCAGCCA
Organism: Schistocerca nitens; assembly: GCF_023898315.1. Lineage (NCBI taxonomy): Eukaryota > Metazoa > Arthropoda > Insecta > Orthoptera > Acrididae > Schistocerca > Schistocerca nitens. Next base: position 420,608,190 of record NC_064616.1, on the reverse strand, counting down.
TTATACGGAGGACAGCCTGAGAGGCCTTTCTGCCATACAGCCGATAAAGCGTAAGGCTCTACTTGTAATTCCCAGGAGTGGTGGCACAGGCACACTACTCCCAATTTGAACAGCTCACAGACTGGCTGGTCAGTTCTTCATTCACGGAAGATCGGCCCAGCACTCATCTTTGTGTAGTCATGTGTGGCATTCGCTGGAATGCAACTCACAGATTTGAAGTTGCCTGCATAGCCGGATGGCTGTTCCACTCAAAAATGGAGCAAGGGGAAAACGACTATCTAATTTCTCTTATGTCTGTGGTCCTGACACAACAAGTACGTTGGAGGCAGTAGGATCATTCTGCAGTCAGATTCTAATGTTGGTTCTCTGAATGTTCTCAGTAGCGCTCCTTGAAAAGAACGTCGCCTTCCCTCCAGGGATTCCTATTTGAGTTCCTGAAGCATCTCTGTAGTACTTGTGTGTTGATCGAACCTACTGGTAACAAATCTACAAGCCTGCTCTGAATTGCTTCGATGTCTTACTTTAATCCAGCCTAGTGGGGATCAAAAACACTAGAGCAGTACTCAAGAATAGGTCACCCTAGTATCCTATATGCTGTCTCCGTTACAGATGAACCATACCATCCCAAAATTCTCCCAATGAACCAAAGGCGACCATTCGCTTTCCATACTGCAATCCCAACATGCTCGTTCCATTTCACATCGCTTTGCAATGCCATGCCTAGATATTTAACCGAACTAAAGGTGCGATTCCGAATGCAGCTACGGCGACTGACACCAGTTGTAGATGGCAGATGGCAATGCTGTCACCTGCAGTCGGTGCGAAGCAGAACACAGCGACAGACAAACATTGCAGTCGCTCATAACAACTACTCATGGAGAGATGTCTGATAACTCCGCCGCAGTTATTTCACTGTTATTGGAAGAGGAAGACAATGACATTTTTATTGTTGCATATTAGGAAAAGATGAAAGCTAGTAATGTCTTTATATATCAGCAGAGGAGGAGAAGGTAGTTATACAGCGTTGACCAAAAAAACGTTTAAATAATGAAAACATATTCAGAAGCTACTGTCGTTTAAATAAGGCAGTTTAATTTCGTCCTTAATTTTATTAAAGATGCCTAAGAAATTCAATAAGTGCAGAAAAAATGGTTCAAATGGCTCTGAGCACTATGGGACTTAACTTCTGAGGTCATCACTCCCCTAGAACTTAGACCTACTTAAACCTAACTAACCTAAGGACATCACACAGATCCATGCCCGAGGCAGGATTCGAACCTGCAACAGTAGCGGTCGCCCGGTTCCAGACTGAAGTGCCTAGAACCGCTCAGCCACTCCGGCCGGCTAAGTGCAGAAAAGAATTGTATTTAAAGTGGATGTAAGTGCACAAAATTCTATGCATTATTATGTTGTGCTGCACTTCCAAGACTAAATGAGACTGGTGTTAGGGTTGAAGGAGTGCTGGTATCACTTGACTGGTGTGTGTTGCACTGTGCAGCCATTACACTGACGTGGAAAAAGTCACAGGATACCTCCTGATATGTCGGATCTCCTTTTGCACGATGTAGTGCAGCAGCTCGACATGGCACAGACTCAACAAGTTGTTGGAAGTCTCCTGCGGAAATATTGAGCCATGCTGCCTCGATAGCCATCTGTAATTGTGTAAGTGTTGCCAGTGTAGGATGTTGTGCACTAACTGGCCTCTCGGTTATGTCCCATAAATATTCAATGGGATTCATGTCGATTGATCTGGTAGCCAAACCATTTGCTTGACTTGTCTTTAATGTTTTTGCAAATCAATTGCGAACAATTGTGATGCGATGTCTTACATATAAGGTGAAGCATGAAAGTGATGTGTTCAACGTTTTTTTTTCTTTTTTTATTTAGACAGTTTTATGTTACTGCAATTGCTGTCAGGCATGTTTTAAGGACTATGATTGGAGATTGTTGTTTTATTTATTTAAACAATTGGGGTCGGCATCTATAGACCACGCTAGCCGTTGTATTGATGTGAGGTGCTGACCACACAATGAGGCTTCTGTCAGCCGACAGACACAGGCCACACCACGCTGTGTTCATAGACTGGTTGCGTTAAACAACAGCAACAGAGCCTACTGCATTGCAACACTCATCCGACTCTAAAGTCTCAGAGCAAATGCCACTGGCCAGTTGTACAATGCAAACTGATATTCTAATTTCTGCCTGTGGGAATGAAATAAAAATATAATTACTTGCTGGTTCAGTACTATATCTACATTTACACCACAAAACGCAGTCTAAAGCACTACAAGAAGAGTGCAGTGATACACAGATTTATTAATTTTTCTGTATTGAAATTTTTTGGAAAAGACAAAATGAGAAGGTGTAGTCAGCAGTTTTTAGAACTACGGCCATGGAAATGTAACAAAATGAAACTTTGTTACTTCAGCAAACTTGGTCACTAAATGCAGTCTAGATTCTTCCAATTTAGCGAAAACTTTCTTGTGAGTAATAGATACAAATGTTATGATACTTTTGAACTGCATCTGTCTAAATTACCATGGTAACGACATTCAAAATCTGCTGGACACTTACGATCAAACCTTACTTTCTCCCATAGTCATGCATAACTTATGTTAATGACCAAGTGCATAGACACAGATTGGTTTCTTTTTACAGTGACAATTTGATGGTAGTGATACTGAAGCATTATATTTGTGAAGTATGTTACATGTTGTAAATAGTGAATGCTAAGTGGCAGTCAGTGACCAGTGAACATAAGTAAATAAATAAAAATGTATTAGTTAAAAAAAGTAAGTTATTTATAAAAATTTCAAACTGTGAGCATAAGTATAAAAATAAAAATTTATAAGTTAAGAAAAAGGAAATCATTTAAAAAAATTATAAACTGTAGAGGTAAGTAAATTAATTAAAATGTTTAAGTTAACAAAGTACATTATTTTAAAAAATCGCATTGTGAAAGTAAGTAAATTAATTAAAATGTATTAGTTAACAAAGCACTTTAAAAAATCACATTGTGAAAGTATGTAAATTATTTAAAATGTATTAGTAAAACCAAAGCACGTTATTTAAAAAAATTTGAAATTGTGAACTCTATATCATGAAATTCATTATTTCTATTTTTAAGTTTTTTATTCCTTTATATTTTAATTTCATTTGCCCTTTTTAATTATTTCAAAACGAAAATCAGCAATTAATTTTGAAAACGTATTTCGTAAAATAACATTAAAATCATTAATGAGTTCTAGACAAATTTGTTGTCCATATTTAGTATTTAAATATAGTTCATAATATTATATAAAACATTTATCTCTAGCTCATTTACTTTTTAATTTCTTTAGAAATACTTAGATTGTTCAGCTGCTTCATTAAAGAAGTTTACATTTACATAGAAAATTTTTTATTAGTTTTACAAAAAGAAATTTGTACTTTACATTAAACATATTTTTAAAAAATTATAATTTTGAAGTTATAGCTAAATGATTCAATGAAAATTATTCTTTTTTTTTTAATAAATGTAATAAAATTTATTTCCTAAAATTGTGACCCTAAACGAAATGCAAACTAAACAAAACGAAACATATGAACTAACTGAGCAATCTGAAAAAGATATTAATTGTCTTATTTGTTTCAGTAATGAAACTAATTAATATGCTAAAACAAATTGCAATCATACTTTTCACAAAAATGTATGGATGAATGGTTAAAGAAAGAAGAAAATTGTCCGCATTGAAAAATTATTATTAAAAATAAAGTACCAGAAAGAACATGAAGCACAATATTGTGGTGAACAGAATATTATGGTGAAGCAGCATATTATGCTGCTTGTTAATTATATATTTAAGTTGTAAAAATTATAAAAAACTATAAAAATTTACTTTTTCTTAAATCTAATAATTTTTTATATATAAATCGAGCAAGTTCACAAAATTATTCTGTGAAATATATGTTTTGTAAATATTGTAATCCTGAGACCTCAATTTATAATTTTACTTTACAAAAATATACAAAAGAAGGTTATAGAAATATATGTTGGCCATGTATAAATAAATATCATGTAAAAAATTACAATAAAAATTGAATTCCTTATGTATGAGGAAAAATGTTGCTAAATATTATTTTAAGGAACATCTACAATGAAATCCAAGTGAAGAACATTCAAAAATATTATTAACAGTAAATAATGAAAAAAATCTACATTTCTAATGAATAATGAAGAAATTGTAACTGAAGAAACATATATATCTAAAACGAAATGTAAAAGTTGTCAGCAAATTAAAGATGTTAATTGCTTTCAAATAAATTCTTCAAATAAAGATAAACATAATAATAAATGTGAGAAGCGTAATGTAGAATATATTAAGAATAAGAAATCTTTAGCTTTATGATTTATTATCTATTAAATAATAATCCATTTTGATTAATTAAATAAATCGTTAAAACTAATTCATTAAAACTAATTGACTGTTAAACTTAATAGTAAAGTAATTGGTTATTAAACTAAATAATAAACCAACTCGTTTCAAAAATTCTTTGTTAGAAAACTAATTGATTGTTAAACCAATTCTCTTTTTGATAAATTATCTATAAATAATAATCCTTATCCATCCATTAAATAATTATCATTTTTTAAAAGATATTTTTTTTAATTTATTGAATTATTTTTGTAATAAATAAATAAAAGAGTAAAATGGAAACATACTGAACTACTGCAGTTAAAAATTCTTTGTGAATTTTGTTGAATAAATAGTTTGCAAGGAGAATCAAACTTATGTTATGCTGATTTAATTAGATTTCTTATTAGAAATCGTCCAGTTATTGTTAGAAATCGTCCAATTATTTTTGAAATTATACACCTGAAGTAAGTTATTCACACTAATATTGTTATAAATTATACACTTGAAGTAAGTGAAAATATTACAATTATTGTTAAAAATTTTTCACCTGAAGTGAAAACTATAAAAAATTGTTTAAAATTATATAACTGAAGTAAGTAAAAATTATACAAATATTGTTAAAATTTATATGCCTGAAATAAGTGAAAATAATAGAAACATTGTTAGACATTATACACCTGAATGCAGTTCTATGACTGATACAACTGTCACTGAATTAAGTGAAAATTTTTGAAAAAGTTAAAATATTACAATATATTGACATATATCTAACTAAATGAGATAAACCATTAATAATATTTTCATTTTCTACAAATATATTGGTAAAACTCAAACCAAGAGAATGAAAAATAATCCAATATTACTTAGTTGAAAACGCATTTGAAAACAGATTAGAATCTATAAATTTTGAAAATAGTAAAGATATACTTGGTCCTAATCATTTTTTAACTACAGAAAAACAAATGTTTTTTAAATTGTTAAATACTACTTGGAAATACATAACGGTTTAAAGATAAATTTAAATTTATATTGTGAATCTAAACTACAAACGAATAAAAAAATGAAAACAATCAAGAATTTGGACAATAAATACGAAACTATACTATTTTGACAGAAATAGATTTTAGTAAAAAATTTAACCAAGGTAAAAGAGATATTTTAGAAAAAATATCTAATTTCCAAGCACAAGGATCAGGATGGACATTACTTAGAATTATTGGTTTGCAGCTAGTAATTAAAAATATATCCAACAAAAATGGTCACCGAGCGAGGTGGCAGAGTGGTGAGACACTGGACTCGCATTCGAAAGGGCGACGGTTCAATCCCACGACCGGCCATCCTGATTTAGGTTTTCCGTGATTTCCCTAAATCGCTCCAAGCAAATGCCGGGATGGTTCCTGTCAAAGGGCATGGCCGACTTCCTTCCCCACCATTCCCTAATCCGATGAGACCAGTGACCTCGTTGTCTGGTCTCCTTCCCCAAACAACCGACCAACCAATCACTAAAATGGTCACATTATAGTGATTAGCCAGATAACATTAAAGAAAAAAAGCTTGTTCTAATAAAAAAAATAATGATGAAATTTTTTCATGGTCTATAAAAGCAGCTTTGTAACCTGCAGATAAAAACTGAAAGAGTAACAGAATATAAAGCAGTTGGTCTTGTTCTTGATAAAAATGTTGAAAATATTGAATTTCCGGTATTAGTTGATCATATTCCAAAAATAGAAATCATAATTAATGTGTCTATTAACGTTTATTCATCTGATGATGAACAATAACAAGTGTACACATTAAAAATTACAAAATCTAAAAAGGAAAAACATATAAATCTACGTTACTTCAAGGAAGATAATAATACACAGTATTGTTATATGAAAAAATTATCTGTACTTGTATCAAGTCAAATCACTAAACATGAAGAAGTATAATTTATTTGATATTTATGTTTATTACATTTTAATAGTAAAGAAAAATTAGACAGTCATACACCAAACTGTTTAACTAAGAAAACTATTAAAACTGGAAAAGCCAAATAAAGGAGAATGTGATTATTTTAAAAATTATCAATCAATGCAAAAAGATCAATTTGTAATTTATGCTGATTTTGAAAATTTACTTTTAAATATGGTTTATTGTGAACCAAATCCAGAAAAAACATAAACAATCAAATACCAAAAACCTGAACCAAGATAATTTGTTATTATATAAGATACATATATGGAAATTATAAAGATACTGTTGTTTATAGAGGACCAAATTGTCACAAAAAATTATTAAATGTACAAAACAAAGAGTCAAAGAAATTTGAAATGATTTGTTCTGAAATTGAAGAAATGAAACCATTTTCATTTGAAGAAAACAGAATATATAATAAAACTAAATTTTGTACATTATGAAACAATCATTATACAAAAATAATAAAAAAGTTCGTCATCACGATTATATAACTGGAAAATATATTGCTCCATTATGCAATTATTGTAATTTAAAACTACATCAACCTCATTTTGTACCTATTTATTTACATAATTTATCTGGTTATGATTCTCATCTTTTTATAATAGAACTTGGTTATTATATAGTTAAATTGGCTTAATAACAAACAATGAAAAAAAATACATTAGTTTTAGTAAATTTACAAAAAAATTGATAACGAGATTTGTCGATACATTTAAATTTATAGCTTCTTCACTTGGCAAACTTTCATCAGAATTAAAGAAAAATCAATTAAAAATGTAAGAAAATACTTTTCTCCAGAATTTTTTAATTTAGTAATTAGAAAACGTATTAAACCATATGATTATATGGATTCTCAAAAAGAATTTGAAGAAACACACTTACAAATCAGAGATAACTCTTGCGATAAATGAAATGATTGTAATATAACTGATGAAGATCACACACATGCAAAAAAGAGTTTGCCAAAAATTCACTATAATAAAATCTTGTTGAATATGATGGTTTGTTTCTTAAATCTGAAGTATTATTATTAGGTGATGTGTTTGAAAATTTTGGAAAAACAAGTATAAAAACATATAATCTATATCCTTCTTGGTATTATACAGCACCAGGTTTATTTTGGGATGTAATGTCAAAAATCAATGATTAAGAACTTGAATTATTATATGATTATGATATGCTTCTAATGGTTCAAAAAGAATAAGAGGAAGAATTTCTCCATGTTGTAAGAGATATTTAAAAGCAAATAATAAATATTTAAAAGATTTTAATTATAAAGAAATATCAAATTATGTAACTTATTTAGATGCAAATATTTTATATGGTTATGATATGAACCAATATTTACCATATGATTATTTTAAAGGGAATGAACAAATAATTTTAAATAACCAAAAATAAGAGAGATTTCAACCAATTGTGAAAATGGTTATATATTTGAAGTTTATTTAGAATATCCAAAAAAATTACATGAATTGCATAATGATTTACCATTTACTCCTGAAACAAATATTGTACCAGGTAGAAACTGAAGTAAATTAATAACTACTTTTGATAAAAGCATATTTATATAGCACATTATAGAATTGTTATGTAATATTTATCTCTAGGTATACAACTTACAAACATACATAAAGATTTAAAATTTAAACATACTACTTGATTAAAGAAATATATCGACGTGAACACACAGTTAAGAACAAAAGCAACAAATTTTTTTGAAAAAGATTTGGATAAACTAATGTATAACTCTGTATTGGAAAAACAATGGACAGTATAATAAATCGCCAAGATATAAAATTAGTTCCAATATTAAATGAATCGATAAACTTGTAGAACAATACTTAATGAAAATTTTACTGCTATTCATATGCATAAAACAAAATACACATTTGATAAACCTATTTATGTTGGATTAAGTATACTTGATTTATCTAAAGAATTAATGTACGTTATTCATTATTGAGATATTAAAACTAAATATGGAGAATATATTAAATTATGTTAACAAGATATACATAGTTATATTTATAATATTAAAATTGACGATTTATATCAAGATTTAAAATCAATGATTGATTATTTTGATACAAGTGATTAGCCAACTGATAATATATATATATATATATATATATATATATATATATATATAATATTCCACAAATAAACAAAAAAATGAAATATGAATGTAGTCGAAAAGTAATTGAAGAATTCAGTGGCATAATACCAAAATTTATGCTTATAAAGATGGTGACAATATGGAAAAAATCTATAGAAATTAAGAAATGTGTTGTTAAAAACCAAATAAGTATAGAAGATTAAAAAGACTGTTTGTTTAACAATATAGAACAACACAGCAAAATTAATTAAAGTGAAAAACATGAAATCTATTCATGTCAAGTAAACAAAAATGTCGTCAGGATAATAAAAGATAAATATTGGAAAAAAATAGATGCATTACAGTATGGTAATTATAAGTTGTCAAAAATGTAGTAAAATTTTACATAAAAAATTAATAAAATTATTTCTATATAAATTTACTGTCGTGTTTATACATTTAAATTTTTATATATAACTGGAAGCTTTTTACAAAGGTCAAATAAAAATCAAAGATTTTTGTGTACAAAAACTAAAAACATTGAATAAAATAAGTAATGAAGTAATTAAAATAAAAGATTACAGAATTAAACAAAACAATTAAATAATTATATACAAAGATGATAGATCTAAAATGAAAGATGAAAGTTTTAGAGTAAAAGATGATAGAATTAATATGAATAATGAAATATTTAAATCAAAAGATAATCAATTTAAAAATTTCCTGGAAATATTTAATACTTTTTTAAACAATAATTGATTGTTAAACTAGGAAGTAAACTAATTCTTTTAATTCTAATTGATTGTGATATTAATAGAAACTTTATTCTTTTTAAAAATATTTGAATAGAAAAAATGGATTGTTAAACTAAATAGTAAACTACCCTTCATAAATTTACTCAATCTTTATTTGTCCAACTGTAGTGAGAATTATCAACACCTAATCATTTAAGATAAACTTTAGTACCTCTCTTTCATAAAACTTTTTCATTAGACAAAATGTTACTTATTTTTATGTTTTTCACTTAATTTTATTGGTTTCATTTTTATTGTAGAATGTTTTGTATTATTGTATTCATCAATTAGATTGTTAATTAAATTTAAGAATTTATAATTTCCTTGTAAAGCAAATGTTTTCCAAACTTTTTCTTTAAGTGTTCTGTTAAATCGTTCCCCAACAGATGCATTAAATACTGAAAAATTTCAATAGATTATTAATGTTTTATTTTTTCATTAATTCTTTAAATTCTTTGTTATGAAATTCTTTATCATTATCTGTTTCTAATTTATTTGCCTTTCTAACTATAAAATTTTTTGAATAGCAACCGCTATTTTTTAGCTTTTTTGGCTTTAGTAGGAACAGCAAATGCAGATTTTGAAAACATCAATTATTGAGAATAAATATTTATTTCCAATAATTATTTTTGAAATTCATGTTAAATTACCTGAATCCATGTCAACTAAATCAGCTTTCCATAAACTATCTATATTAAAAGAAACAACATGTCTCCTTTTAAAATTCTTTCTAATTGCTTTATGTAGTTCATTAATAATTTCTTCACGAATATTATTTTCGTAAATATTATTTAATTCTACACCATCCTAAATCTTTCTAACAAATTTGCTCTTTCTGGATTTACAAAGTGTGTAAATACCTTCAATTATTTGTATTCCATTTTTAGTTGTTATTCTATGTGGATCCAGTGTTTCTGTAAATTTTTTACATTTCAAATGATAAATATGATCATCATTCAGAACTAAATATGAACTATGATTTTCCATTTATAGATAAAAAATTTATATTCTTTAAAAAATTTATATCGATAAAAAATGTAGTAAAGTTCACATTAATATAATGATTTCAGTACTTCTAGATCTCCACCTACTTTTTTGTCTCAGCTTTTATCAATTAGTGATACTAATGATATAATGTAACTTTCTACTGAATGAATTTTAACTAATGTATTATGGATAATATTTTTCATATTGTTTATTTCTTTAATATAATCTACCATAATACTATCGATAATATTTCTTTTTCTTAAAACTATAAGAATCTTGTTATAACCTTCGTTATTATTAATAGTTATTAAGCTATGTTAAAATGCTTGTGTATTCTGGTTTTGTAACAGATTCTTTTTCTAAGTATAGTTTGTTAACTACATCGTTTGCATCAATTTGATCATTAACATTAGCAAATCCTCTACTTTAAAAATCATTATATTTTTCGCTTGTTTTAAAAATATTATTAATTTCTATTTTAAATTGTTTAATTGCAGTAGTTGTCTTTGAACTATTGATGATTGTATCTGTTTAATGATATTTTCAATTTTTTCAACTTTTCTAAAATGAATGTGGGTGTATTAAGTAATTCTTCAGTTTGTTTGGTTAGATTTATCTAATTTCAGAAAATGTCCATTTATTAAATCCAAAATATCATTAAAATTTTAATTCTCACATAGCAATTAAAAAAAACATAAATGACTAAATATTACTTCATCAAAATTTTGTATTCTTTATGCATTGTACTAAAGTTAATTTTTTCCCAAGTAGTTAACTAATTGTTTTGGTGTATATCCACCAATGTATCAAAAACCATTTTTTATCATTATTTTTCTAATAACAAATCATATGGGTACCAGGATTATAAACTGTATCTGAATTTACTACACCACATTCAATTTTTTATGATTTATTTACTAATTCATCAGTCATATATACACCGCAAAAGTGTTAAATTTTTAATTGTGGAATCAGTTTTTCTATATCAAAATTACTTAATGCATTAGGATATATATATCAATTACTCTTTAATTTTTTTATGTTCTTTATTCCTCTACAAACTTTTTTTCCATTTCCAAATTATGCCTTTTTATTTGTTCTAATTCCTTATCTATTTTCATTTTGTTTAATACTGCATTTACGAATGTTGCAGATCATCCAGCTAATGAACCAATTGTTCTAAATATGGAAATGCAGCTAAGAATAATGGCAGAAATCCGCCTTCATGTTGTGTTAATTTCTTTACCATCTTTCTTTTTTGCTAAATATTCAATAATTTCCTCAAGAATAGGAACACCTAATGTGGTAAGAAAATTTCGACCAACTTTTTATTTTCTTTTTTTCCTTTGATCATCATTAAAATATGGATGAATTGCATTTAATTGTTCATTATTTAACTTTAATGTTATTGATTAATATATTTTCTTCCACTATGTAGCAAAGAATAATCAATTGCAAAGTTATTCATTTATATGGCTAAAAATCTAACAAAGATTTTTTTATATAGTTAAAATTTTTATGATGATTTTTTATATAATTATAATCGTATAAAGGTTTGTATATGGTTATAAATTTATAAAGATTTTTATATAGTTTAAAAGTGTAATAAGATTATTTATATACACTCCTGGAAATGGAAAAAAGAACACATTGACACCAGTGTGTCAGACCCACCATACTTGCTCCGGACACTGCGAGAGGGCTGTATAAGCAATGATCACACGCACGGCACAGCAGACACACCAGGAACCGCGGTGTTGGCCGTCGAATGGCGCTAGCTGCGCAGCATTTGTGCACCGCCGCCGTCAGTGTCAGCCAGTTTGCCGTGGCATACGGAGCTCCATCGCAGTCTTTAACACTGGTAGCATGCCGCGACAGCGTGGACGTGAACCGTATGTGCAGTTGACGGACTTTGAGCGAGGGCGTATAGTGGGCATGCGGGAGGCCGGGTGGACGTACCGCCGAATTGCTCAACACGTGGGGCGTGAGGTCTCCACAGTACATCGATGTTGTCGCCAGTGGTCGGCGGAAGGTGCACGTGCCCGTCGACCTGGGACCGGACCGCAGCGACGCACGGATGCACGCCAGGACCGTAGGATCCTACGCAGTGCCGTCGGGGACCGCACCGCCACTTCCCAGCAAATTAGGGACACTGTTGCTCCTGAGGTATCGGCGAGGACCATTCGCAACCGTCTCCATGAAGCTGGGCTACGGTCCCGCACACCGTTAGGCCGTCTTCCGCTCACGCCCCAACATCGTGCAGCCCGCCTCCAGTGGTGTCGCGACAGGCGTGAATGGAGGGACGAATGGAGACGTGTCGTCTTCAGCGATGAGAGTCGCTTCTGCCTTGGTGCCAATGATGGTCGTATGCGTGTTTGGCGCCGTGCAGGTGAGCGCCACAATCAGGACTGCATACGACCGAGGCACACAGGGCCAACACCCGGCATCATGGTGTGGGGACGCGATCTCCTACACTGGCCGTACACCACTGGTGATCGTCGAGGGGACACTGAATAGTGCACGGTACATCCAAACCGTCATTGAACCCATCGTTCTACCATTCCTAGACCGGCAAGGGAACTTGCTGTTCCAACAGGACAATGCACGTCCGCATGTATCCCGTGCCACCCAACGTGCTCTAGAAGGTGTAAGTCAACTACCCTGGCCAGCAAGATCTCCGGATCTGTCCCCCATTGAGCATGTTTGGGACTGGATGAAGCGTCGTCTCACGCGGTCTGCACGTCCAGCACGAACGCTGGTCCAACTGAGGCGCCAGGTGGAAATGGCATGGCAAGCCGTTCCACAGGACTACATCCAGCATCTCTACGATCGTCTCCATGGGAGAATAGCAGCCTGCATTGCTGCGAAAGGTGGATATACACTGTACTAGTGCCGACATTGTGCATGCTCTGTTGCCTGTGTCTATGTGCCTGTGGTTCTGTCAGTGTGATCATGTGATGTATCTGACCCCAGGAATGTGTCAATAAAGTTTCCCCTTCCTGGGACAATGAATTCACGGTGTTCTTATTTCAATTTCCAGGAGTGTAGTTAAAAATTTATAATGATTTTATAATCCCCAACCATTTTTATCTATATTAACATTAACTACCATACCTTATATCTTTTTCCATACATTATTCCTCTAATTGCTGTTGCTGCAATTTTTTCACCAAATGAAGCATCATTTGCATACATTCTTTCTTTTGCAGCTAACTGAAGTTCTTTCTCAGTTATATGTTTTCTAAATCTTTATTACCTTTGTAAGCAATATCATGCTTTTTGCAAGCTTCATCTAATGGATTTATACCTTTATCACCTTTAGGTAATCTTTCTCCTAATTTTGTACTTGGACCACAAAGTTTACAACTGGGAAGATGCATTTCAAATGGTTGTTTGTTAATTAAAGTATTTACTAATCCTTTTCCATATTTATCACTATTCCAAAATGTATGTGGAAGAATTGTTGAAAATCTAATTAAATACAGAATTCCTTTTGGATTATCAATTATAAAATCACTGAATTTATTTGTTAACATTTGTGGAATACTAACGATTTCATTATCATATTTTATTTTTTCTGAATCTTCTTCACCATGAATAACTGATAATCTACCAATTAATTGTGTAACATCATTTTTACAAACATATTCATTGCTTTATCTGTATATTTTTTTAACTAAACCTTCATGTATTTTTTGTTTTCAAGGAAAACTAATATCTGAATCATCTATATATAGTTCTTCTTAAGTTTGGAAAATAATCATCAACAATTGATTTGATTAAATATTTATATTCATTACCTCTACTTGATTTTATTTTATTTGGATTATTATCGGATTGTAATGCTCCAGAATTTAATACTATATCTGCATAATTTGATAAATCTTCACCATTAAATGTTTCATTTAATCATCTATAGTAATGTTAACTTTTAATTTTTGTTTATTGTTAATTTTTATGTTTACATTTATTTTGTTAAAAACTGTTGTATTTTATTTCTAAACTTACCTTCATTTGGTTTTCTAGATATATCTATTGTTAAAAAAACAAAACCATCAGTTGAACTTTTACTAAACAATTCTTACAAATTACCAAACCTTAAATCTCCACGAAATTCATAATAAATATGATTTAAATTTGTATCACCTTGTCTAAAAATATTTAAAAAATTATAGTGTCTCTGACTCTGTGTTTTGGTATTTTTGGGTAAGATTGAGCCAAGTAAAAGCTATATCTTTATGTTTACCTGTAGTAAAATAATTTTTTACAATATCTTGTTTTTCTAAACTGAAGTCGTGAAATACAGCAATTGAATTATCTTCACATTCATCTAATGCAATAATTTCTTCATTATTTTCAATAAAACTAACAATTGGTTTAAATTATTTTATCTTAAATTTTTCACATTGTTTTATAAATTCTTGATATTTTGGATGTTCTAAGCTTTCTGAATAAACATACAAATGTTTCATTTTATCCCAATTCAACCACCCTGTAGCTAAAATTTAATTAGCAAATATTAATGTTGTTTTTCCTCAACCACTTGATCCAATTATTGCACATCTTATATAATTTGGTAAAACTTTACCATGTTTGTCTTTTAACAAAAATTCTGGAATTTTTACTTTATGTTCTTCATTTGTTTTGTTCACTTATGATTAATTCTTTCATTTATTAATACTTTTCTCATTTATTAATTCTTTTCTCATTTATTAATATTTTTCATTTATTAATAATTTTTCAGTAGTAAATGTGTAGAATGTTTCAACTTAGTGATAAATCATCTATAGCTAGAAAACGATTAACTGTTCTATTACATGCTAATTATACTAATATTTCTTAATACCAAATATTACAACTAAAAATAATAAACTTTATTGCAATGGAGAAACAATAGAAATTCCTATAGGTCAATATAGTTCAAAATATTTAAAAAAATTATACATTTGAAGAAACCTAGTATACACATTAAAGCAGATGAAATTTCAAGGATGGATTTTGCAACTGATGGCTGTACTTTTTACTGCTTGAAAAATATACAGTCCCTGGACATATCTGTGTCCACATGTAATCAACCAGATACAGCACGTGATTGACCCCTACGGTTTAAGCAGTATGCACTCGGGCACACTCGCCAGTTTACGAGTTCATGTTTCACATTTGTTTTGTCGTTTATGCCATCAGTTACTGTAACACTATGAGTTAACATTGCATTATAAACTGTTCTTCATTTTTAAATAACCAAATACCCCCACTCCTGCCTTGTAGCTAATACAGCTGATAAAGACGCCTTCTGCTTCTGGAAGAATGGGGCCGAAAAGGGGAAGAGAGATCATTCATAAGCAGCTGTCATTGTATGCTGCCATTAGAGATGTGAGAGTGGTTATCATACATGTCTGTAGAGTGGAACCTTGAGTGGATATACCTTACATAAGGCTAGAAAATTTTATGGTTTGAAACACCAAAATGCCATTGTACTGTTGTGTGCATCATATGCATAAGATTTGATAGTGCATTAGATTTGAGTACAAACTTGAATCCCTCATCCACCGGCTCCATCATTGAAATTTAGATGTTATTCCTTACATTATGGTGCATTTTTGTAATTCTCAACATCTTTACGTTATTGTTGGTCTATTACAGCGTAGTGTGTTTGCATTAGGTAGTCGTGAAATGGAAGGCAAGCAGAGAATAACATCGTATGACACGATCTTTCAAGCATAAAGAAAGTCTGTATACTGAAAAGTAGGGTGACAGGACTGCAGGAAGAGATTTCAGTGTAGCTAAAAGTAAGTTTGCTTATCGAAGAAACAGGAACTTTCATTGTTTGCGACTACCGCTACTAGTAAGAAATTCACTGGCCCTCGCAAAGGAAGACATCCTGACATTGAAGTAAAAGTTTTGGAATTTGTCCGTGAAAGAAGGAAGAATGGGCAACCTGTGATTAGTTGCACCATAAGGGAGAAAGGAAAAGAGGTGGCTGCAGATCGTTGTATACTGAGGCAAGAGTTTAAGGCTAGTCGCTTTATGAAAAGGGCGGGCTTATCTTTACGATGCCGGACAGCAGTATACCAAAAGCTTCTACAAGATCTTGAGAAAAACTTTTCAGTGGTATGTCATCACACTTCGGGAAGAAGAACATTTAGATTTGTCAAATGGGCAACATTGATGAAACACCAATTTGGTTCGGTATGGCACATAATTACACGACTGTTGACAATGGGAAAAATGAATTTAACATGAAAACATCAGAGCGTTAAAAATCATCGCATACATGTAGTGCTGTCAATCACAGCAGATGAAAGAAAACTTCCCTGTTTCTTAATCTTGAAATGGAAAAAGAGTCCCAATGCCCCTAAAAATGAAAAGCTATTCCCTAATGAAGTCATTGTTCGAAATAAAGATAAGGTATGGATGACTGAAATTTTAATGCTTGACTGGTCTCCGAAATGTATGGGAACTCTGTTCTGATGGGCTTTCCAAACTACCATCATTGCATCTCACTGATGACGTAAAAAGAAGATCCACAGCCCAGCCAGGAACCTTGTTATTTCTTATGGAGGAACGATTTCTCTGATACAACCTTTCAAAATATACGTTCAGGAACAGTACAAAAAACGATTTTGCGAACCACACCGTGAACTGACACCAATAGGAAAAATTAAGTGTGCTGCACCCCACATTATCATACACTGGGTTTTGAGCTGCATGAAAAAGCATCGCAGTACCAATGATTGTAAAATCATTGAAGAAATGTTTTATTTCGAATGCTGTGGACGGCAATGAAGATGATGTGCTCTGGAACGAAACGAAGGGTGATGGGGAAACAGAAAGTGGATCTGTTTCTGATGTAGATACCTCCTTGTAATTTACGGTATGTTTGTTTGCAATTGACGTAGGTAATCAAGTTAGGCATTCTTTTTTGATAATAGCTGTGTCACTTAACAATGGGTCACTTAGAAATTGTTGTTGTTTCGATAACTAACGTATACATCTAGGCCTATATCATATTAAATTTAGCCTACAATTGATGAGCCAACAAATTCCTCTTTTACGATTTCAGTTTTAAAAATTGAGGTATGCATTACATTCGATGGCACATTAGATTCGAGTAAATACAATGAGATGTCACTCCAAACGCAGTTCAGTTTGGAACAAAAAACATTCATTCCACCACACAACTTTCCTGCTCTATACCGCTTATGTCGTGCGAGTTAAATGAAAGTGATGACATTCAGAATTTTATTCATAGCCCTACACAATGGCCCACCACATAAGTCGTCCGGCTGTAGATACACTATGTAATCAAAAGTATCCGGGCACCTGCCTGAAAATGACTTACAAGTTCGTGGCGCCCTCCATCGGGAATGCTGGAATTCAATATGGTGTTGGCCCACCCTTAGTCTTGATGACAGCGTCCACTCTCGCAGGTATACGTTCAATCAGGTGCTGGATACTTTCTTGGGGAATGGTATCCCATTCTTCACGGAGTGCTGCACTGAGGAGAGGTATCGATGTCGGTCGGTGAGGCCTGGCACGAAGTCGGTGTTCCAAAACATCCCAAAAGTGTTCTATGGTATTAAGTTCAAGACTCTGTGCAGGCCAGTCCATTACAGGGATGTTATTATGGTGTAACCACTCCGCCACAGGCTGTGCATCACGAACAGGTGCTCGATAGTGTTGAAAGATGCAATCGCCATCCCAGAATTTCTCTTCAACAGTGGGAAGCAATAAGGTGCTTAAAACATCGATGTAGTGTACTGTGACAGTTCCACGCAAAACAGCAAGGGGTGCAAGCCGCCTTCATGAAAAACACCACCACACCATAACACCACCGTCTCCGAATTTTATTGTTGGCACTACACACGCTGGCAGATGACGTTCACCGGGCATTCGCCATACCCACACCCTGCCATCGGATCGTCACATTGTGTACCGTGATTCGTCACTCCACACAACGTTTTTCCACTGTTCATTCGTCCAATGTTTACGCTCCTTACACTAAGCAAGGCGTGATGTGTGGCTTATGAGCAGCCGCTCGACGATGAAATCCAAGTTTTCTCACCTCCCGCATAACTATCGTAGTACCTGCAGTGGATCCTGATGCAGTTTGGAATTCCTGTGTGATGGTCTGCATAGATGTCTGCCTATTACACATTATGACTCTCTTCCACTGTCGGCGGTGTCTGTCAGTCAACAAATGAGGTCGGACTGTACGCTTTTGTGCTGTGGGTGTCCCTTCACGTTTCCACTTCACTATCATATCGGAAACAGTGGACCTAGGGATGTTTAGGAGAGTGAAAATCTCGCCTACAGACTCATGACACAAGTGATACCCAATCACCTGACCACGTTCGAAGTCCGTGAGTTCCGCAGAGAGCCCCATTCTGCTCTCTCACGATGTCTAATGACTACTGAGGTCGCTGATACGGAGTACCTGGCAGTAGGTGGCAGCACAATGCACCTAATATGAAAAACATATGTTTTCGGGGGTGTCCGGATACTTTTGATTATATGGTGTAGTGAGAAGATGGGCCAGGTCGCTAGTAAACAATCTCGAAAAAATCTCGACCGATTTGCTTCAGATTTTCATATGATACTGCAATAAATGTTCCGACAGACGTGGGCTGAACTGTTTTTTAATACATATAGTATATTAATACATCTGTAGAAAGCCTGTATTTCACTATATATAGACAAGTCGTTATTTAACATAGTTACCAGAAATTTCGAAAAGATAGGGATCGTGATTTTTATACATGCAGGGAGCTTAAAAAAATGTGTGGAATACTTTGAGAGGTGATAGTACTCATCGAAAGAAGAAAAATAAGCCCAATAAACATGGATCGGGAAAAGCACACTTTCTGAGACAAGTCCAACAAACATGGGTTCGAAAAATGTGTACTTTCATGCGATAAACACCTGTTTACAGGAGGTGTTCCGCGTGGCGTCCATTCATGACAATGCACCGTTCTGCCCTCCGGTGTAACTAATGACGCACCCTTTGAAGTATACCCGGTTGTTGTACCTGCTCGCACGAATTGAAGACGCTATCCTATAGTTCCCACACATCGTTGATTAGCGTAGCGTAGACCAATTCTTCAAGTGTCCCCAAACCAAAATCTAGGGGATTGGGGTCTGGGGAACGAGCAGACCAAGGTGACGAAAGTGCGCTGGTTAGCTGCCATGCATGAATCACATTGGTATTCGTTACTGCAATGGCACGACCTCCAGCAAGATAGGCAATACATTTATGAGAAAGTACAGATAATGCGCCCCAGTTAACGTCTGTGGTAGCAAGTGTAGCCCGATTAATCTATCACCAAGTACTTCTGCCCATACGTTGATTGAGAATCGGTGTTGATGCCCTCTTTCCTGAATTGATTGGGGATTTAAATCTGGCAATACATACTAGTTATGGAAATTCATAACACCATTTCTTGTGAACCCTGCCTCATCGGTAAATAAAAAAAAATCCTGGATGTGAACAGTGAATATGCAACAACCATTGACAGAATCGCCGTCTGCCATAATGATCCTGTGGCCTTAGGGCCTGCACGCGCTGTAGATGATATGGGTGTAGCAACTGTTCATGACATACCCCTCAGATAATAGAGTAAGACACGCCTTCTGCCGCTGCTAATCGTCGTACACTGGTCAAAAAGGTTTCTTCCACCGAACATAGCACACGATCCTCCTTGTCAGGCGTGCGGCCTGTGCAAGGCCTTCCACCGTCAGTCTTCCGAGGTGCAAGGGAACCTGTCCCTTACACGTTGGAAAAGTCTGCCGAACAGCTATCAGAGAGCACTCTGCGCTGCACGGGCTCGCATGCTACATCCATCTGCTAAACCATAGCTGAATATCATATCCGCCGTTTCACTTGTCAAGTAATAGGCTTCTATTACTAACAAGTGGTGGAAGAGGGAAAATGTAAATGTACTACACCATTTGTACGTACAAACAGCGCAATAACAGTAAACACATAAGTGAATCCGTGTTTGGAAGAAGGTAAAACACCATGATACGTACCCAGGGTTGGCATTACTGTACAATAAGGCACACAAACACGACAAAAACTAACGTAGCCTACAACACGAGTCGAACCACACAACTGATTGCAGACCACCTAATGGTAGGTAGACTACTGTGGGTAAGACATCGTAATACCCTGCCGACACATTTGACGAAGAGCCAATGCAACGACTGGGTTAATATCCGCAACGAAGCGTCGCGCAGCCTCACCTCCAATCAATTGTTTATCTCGGAAAGTATGCGTTTCCGGGCCCATCTTTATCGGACTTATTTTTCTTGTTTCGATGAGTACTACCATATCGCAAAGTTCGACACTTTTTTTTGAACACTCTGTATGTTCTGCATATAAAGACATGCATTTGTTTAATGTTGTAACCAAAAACCTCGAAAAACTCTCGACCCGTTTACTTAACTGTTTCACTCGAAACTCCAATAAATATTTGGACAGATATAGGCTACACATCTTTCACGTATGTGATATATATATGTATATATTGCAGAAAGGTTATTGACAATCGTCTCGGCCGATTTACTTAAAATTTTTATATGCTACTCCAATAAACGTTCGGACGAACATGGTTACATTGTTTTTAATACACTGAAAAGCCAAAGAAACTGGTACACTTGCCTAATATCGTGTAAGGCCCACGCGAGCACGCAGAATTGCCGTAACACGACATGGCATGGACTCGACTAACGTCTGAAGTAGTGCTGGAGAGAATTGACACCATCAATCCTGCAAGGCTGTCCATAAATCCGTAAGAGTGTGAGAGGATGGAGATTTATTCTGAACAGCACGTTGCAAGGTATCCCAGATATGCTCAATAATGTTCATGTCTGGGGAGTTTGGTGGCAAGCGGAAGTGCTTAAACTCAGAGAGTGTTCTTGGAGCCACTCTGTAGGAATTCTGAACGTGTGGCATGCCGCATTGTCATGCTGGAATGGCGCAAGTCCGTCGGTGTTCACAATGGGCATGCATG
Source organism: Schistocerca nitens (assembly GCF_023898315.1). Taxonomy (NCBI): domain Eukaryota; kingdom Metazoa; phylum Arthropoda; class Insecta; order Orthoptera; family Acrididae; genus Schistocerca; species Schistocerca nitens. The sequence continues at coordinate 420,586,940 of NC_064616.1, read as the reverse complement.
GATTCAGGTGATCAGATGTGTCACCTCTCAGAGTCATATTTAGACGTATCAGGGGTCCCATATCACTCCAACTGCACACCACAGGCCTCACACCATTACAGGGCCTCCACCAGCTTGAACTGTCCCCTGCTGACATGCAGGGTCCGTGGATTCATGAGGTTATCTCCATGCCCGTACACGTCCATCCACTTGATACAATTTGAAACGGGACTCGTTCGACCAGGCAACATGTTTCCAGCCATCAACAGTCCAATGTCGTTGTTGACGGGCCCATGCGAGGCGTAAAGGTTTGCCTTTCGCAGTCATCAAGGCTACACGAGTGGGTCTTCGGCTCCGAAAGTCCGTATCAATGATGTTTCGTTGAATGGTCGCACTCTGACACTTATTTATGGCCCACCATTGAAATCTGCAGCAATTTACGGAAGGGTTGCACTTCTGTCACGTTGAACGGTTTTGTTCAGTAGTCGTTGGTCCCATTCTTGCAGGATCTTTTTCCGGTCGCAGCGATATCGGAGATTTGATGTTTTACCGGATTCCTGATATTCACGGCACACTCGTGAAATAGTCTTACGGGAAAATCCCAACTTCATCGCTACCTCGGAGATGCTGTGTCCCATCACTCGTGCGCCGACATTAACACCACGTCCAGACACACTTAAACGTTGATAATCTGCCATTGTAGCAGCAGTAATCGACCTGTCTGTGCCAGACACTAGTTGTTTTATTTAGGCGCTGCTGACCGCAGCGACGTACTCTGCCTCTTTACATATATCTGTATTTGAATACGCATGCCCATACCAGTTTCTTTGGCACTTCGGTGTAGATAAGGCATCTAAATCTAAATGTAAGTCTGTATTACTGTATGAAGACAAGTAGTTGATTAATGTTTTTACCAAAAATCTCGAAAAGTTCTTGACTGGTTTACTTTAAATTTGGTTCATGCTTTTATCAAAAGTTATTTACTGGTTTACTTCAAATTTTTACACGATACTCTAATAAATGTTTGGTCAAACATAGGCTACATTATATATATATATATATATATATATATATATATATATAACGAAATATTTCGAAAGTCATTGACCTATTTACTTAATATTTTTACACAATATTCGAGTAAGTATACAGGCCAAAATTTTTTTTAAGCAGCAGTGTACAGAATTTCTCGTAAAACCGTAAAACAGATTGCGTGAAAGAAAATTCGTTGCGCTGTGAAAAAGTGCAGTTTCATTTTCTGTCTTGCAGTCAGTTTTCACTACAATAATGGGGAATTTAAACCACTGGACAATTTATTGCTCCCATATATATTCTTTCTTTTTCTATGCAATTTTAAATAAAAATTGTATGTGCTATTTTGTTTTCTTCCTCGGAGTAGGCTTTCATAGAAAACAGGAAAGTTATATTTATGGTTCATCGGCTTGTGATTAGAATATTACTACGGAATCTCCATCGTGCGACACTTTGTAACCCTAGGTGTTTAAAGATACATATTATGCGAAACACTGTCAATGAAACTACTATCCTCACACATCCAACAGCAGGGGACATCTCTCTTATGCCCTGTACAGCAATGATCCGAGCCGATTTACTCATTCATTGTAAGCGACTTCCGTTCTCAGTCAGGGATTATTTGGCTGCAACAGTGAACAAGGCTCTAGATCAGAAAGAGGGGGAAGAGGAGAAGGATAGAAAGGGAGGAGGTTATGAATAAACAGAGAGGGAAGGAGGAGACGGACAAAGAGAGGTGGGCAGAGAAGGAGAGGACGTAATAGAAAGAGAGAGGGGAAGGAAGAGGAGACGGACAAAGAGAACGTGAAGAGAGAGAAAGGAGACTCAGTTTAGTACGCGTATCCAATTCCCGTCCCTATTTAGCAATTGCGAAGAATTACTAGGTTCGCAACTATGTGTATAAAGTTCACTAATATGACTTCTGTGCTGTGTTTGCCCTTTAACGGGTCCTAAAGATTTCCTCAGTATTTTTCTTTGTCTGAGTAACTGTGCTTGCATCATCACCTTTTTGTTTAGAGTTAAATATTCTGCCACATAAATTGTTTGCAGGTGAATTACTGTAGATCAGTAAGTTCGGCATTAATCGATATTGATTTCCTATTATATACGTCCTTGGTGAGCTAGTATGCTGTTTTCATCTTATTGATTATTGGTTTAATGGCTTGTTAAATTACTTTTCCTGTTTGGGGCTGCCTTAATGTTCACCATAAAGTTGGTCTTCTCAAAGAGTATTTGTTAGCGTGTTCATTCAGCTTGTTCTTCAAGCAATTCTGTTTGTCTAATGGCTTTTGCATTGAGTCTGAAAATGTGTCTAAGTCATCCACAAACGATGAACAACTTATTTGTTGGTTGGCCCTTTTATGACGTTTTTTACATCGCTCACTGACTGGGATTTCTGCTTATGACCTTTTCATTTCCTTTATGACTATTCTAGAAGACGATCTCAAAGCTTATAGAAATTTCGCCTATAAATTTCACTTTAGAATTGGTGTTTACTAGCGTTTGTTTAATTTGAGGTGTGGTTTTATTACCTAAGCACAGTTCATTGAGTACTTCAAACAGTGACTGTCTATCAACTGTGTCGTAGGCTTTCCTGAAGTCAACAAAATTGATTACAAAATTTTTAGATCTTCTCTTCAGATACATTATTACTGACTTTAAGTTGAGAATCTGCTATGAACATTATCTTTTCTTTCTAAGACCACGTTGATATTCGTCAAATTCAGGGTCAAGTTCTTGTTCTGCCCTAGCTGCAGGGTGACAATTATTGAACTATAAGAAAAAAAAGTAAATTAGTTACAAACTACGGCGTACACAAACTTTATTCAACATGTAAACGTCACTACAGATCTTCAGATTTAGGTAATGACATGTTCGATATGTCTGGCATCATTGGCGATGATGTGGCGCAATACGAATACAGAAATTCTGCTTGACCCGCTGAAATGTCGGAACCTCGATGCTGTCGGTGACCTCTTGAATGGCTGTTTTCGGCTCAGCAATGGTTTTGGGGATATTGCTATACAGCTTGTCTTTAATATAGGTTCACAAAAAGGACTCGCATGTCCTCATATGGCGGCCAATCCAGGCCCATGCCAGGGGCCTCTGGGTACCCCAGAGTCAGAATGCGGTCCCCAAAGCGCTCCTCCAGGAAATCTAACACTCTCCTGCTTCGATGGGGTCGAGCTCCGTCTTGCATCAAGCACATCTTGTCCAAATCAGGGTCACTTTGGATTACGGGGTGAAATATATTCGAAAATCTTCACGTACCGTTCGGTAGTCACCATGCCATCAAGGAATATGGCACCGATTATTCCGTGGTTGGACACTGCACACCACATAGTCACTCATTGAGGCTGAACAGACTTCTCGATAGCGGTTTCTCAGTCCCCCAAGTGGGCCAATTTTGCTTATTGACGAACCCATCCCAATGAAAGTGTGCTTCGCCTCTAAACCAAACAATACAGCGCATACTAATGCCCATCATGCCCCGCGGCCAAGCGCGCGATTTGAACGTAATAACATAAACCGTTCAGAAGTTGTACAGATTTTATTTCATAAAGGTCAATAATTGTCACCGTGTAATAATGCTTTTGTTTATATTGTGCAGGTAACCAGTAGGAGAGAAATGTCTGTGTAATTGTTAGCATCGGTTTACTGCTTTATAAAGTAGATGAATCATGACCGTCTTCGAGTCTGTGGGATCTCCTCTGCTAACGAAGCATATTGGAAGATTTCGGTTAGCTTGTCCAGAAATTTGTTGTTCGAATGTTTCGAAAGTTCTGCTGTTATTGAATCCCCCCTAGGTTCTTTATTGTTATTTAGAGATTTTGTGATTTCCCCTTTTGTTGTGGGATCTAAGACCAGGTAGTGAGTGTTTCGTTGTGGAAAGTTCGATTTTTATTTCCGTCATCAACAGGTTAGTAAATTTTCAAAATGTTTTGCTAAAATGTCATAGTTTTCTTACTTAGTATATTCCATTTTCTCATTTCCTCTTTAAAGCAAAGCTTTGGTGGAGAATGTTTACATAAGTTTCTCTTCGAAGTCTTATCGAAATTTCTAGTATTGTTCATATTAAAATCGTGATCTATTCGTTTTAATTGCCTTTTATCATAATTTCTCTTCTAGTTACAAATCAGTTTGGCAGTTTCCCTCATCGTTTGAATTAATCTTGTCCAGTTTTCTGCATTTTTGTCTTCTTGTGACAGCTTCATCATATACCAAATTCCACCACGCATGTCTTTTGATTTTGGTAAAGAGAATTGTTTCTTTTACTGTTTGGACAAGAAGTTATTTCAGTTGTTCCCAGTTTTCTGGATTTTTGGTTTCTAATTTGTTGCTAAATTTACTATCTTGTTTGGTTTCTTTCAATCTCGTGTTTCAAAGTCCTTGGTTTGGCTGGTCCCTTGATATTTCTTGGTTGAAATTTAACTATGATTTTAGGTAGATAGTGGTCAGAATGTAACTCAGCATTTCTTATTACCTTGACTTTTGGATTTCTTAGTATGATTCTCTGGATATTTTAACGTGGTCTATTTGAAATTCCCCTAAATTGGGGTTTGAAGAGATCCATGTTTTATTTGCTGGGGAGATGCTTAAAAGCAATGGATCTAGTTATTAGGTTGTTTGCTCTGCAACTTTTATTAGTCTTTAGAGTTTCTTGTTTGTCCTTCAATAAGCTGGGTAGTTCCCAACAATGCACCTGATTTTTTTCTGTCTGCTCAGTTGTGCATTAAATTTCCCAATGTGTATTATAGCATATTTCTTTGGGACGTTCCTGATAATTTCTTAAAACTCAACCCAAAATTAATCTGTTTCTTCGCTGTTTGTTTTTTGGCCTGTTAGATTGGTCATGGACATTAACTATCGCAAATACCTAATTTGTGCATGTGAAAGAGAGCATGCATATTGTGCTTGTAGTGCAGTTTATTATTATTTGTTTCCCTAACATCTGTTACCCTTTTTATGTAACGTTGTGCACAGCTGTCTCGGGTTACCTCAAGTGTTTCAGAATGACGTGTTTTTTGTAAGTATCAGCATTGTTATAAGCAGAATAATGTGAATACACGATGTCAAATTGATGGTCCTCCTCCTATTAAACCACTAAAAAAATTTCAAATGAAATGAAGTAAACAATTTAATGTATATGTGTTTTCCACTTTCTTATTAGAAGATAAACAACGTGTAGTAATTACAGCTCAGACAGTTAGGTGGGGAACGGTAACCTATTTTTGTGTGTGAATCAATTATCGTGAGCTGTAGGGACTGTAACTCTTTTTTTTTTCTTTTGCTTGATAATCTACCACATTATTGACTGTGCTACAAATCTACAAATCTGATGTGGCTTATGACCTTTTATGAGCACATTTTCATTAGTAAGTTTAAAAAGCAATGATTTATCGAAATTATTTGCTTCACTATACGGAAAATTCTACAAGAATGTGCAGGAGAATGTTAAAATAGTGTGTCTATCACAAGGAGACAAAGTCTCTTCAAAAGTTAAAGAAAGCACAGCTGAACCATACAAGATGTCTGTGGAAGGCTGCCCGATCGAGTGTCATCCCTACCTACTGGATAGTATGATGTGGTATCCAAGATTATGCAGCACAATACCTCACAAAAGTGTGGATGATACCATGGACTTTGTGACGCTATACGCCAGGTTATGCGATGCGAAACTAGTAGTGGCACTTGAAGGAATAGACTTACACACGCATCTTTTACGTTTCTACATCTTCATATATACCCCGCAAGCCCCTATATGGTGCGTGGCAGAGGGTACCTAGCAACACTATCCGTCATTTCCTTTCCTGTTCTAGTCGCAAATAACGCAAGGGAAAAACTGCTGTCTCTATGCCTCCATACGAGCCTTAATTTCCCTTATCTTCTCGATCCTTAAGCAAATTGTACGCTGGGAGCAGTAGGAACATTCTGCATTCAGCTACAAATGCCGGGTCTCTAAATATTCTCAATAGCGTTCCCTCTAGTGATTCCCATTTGCGTCCCCAAAGCATCGCCATAATACTTGTGTGTTCTTCGAACCTACTGGTAACAAATCCAGCAGCCTGCCTCTGAACTGCTTCAATGTCTCCTTTAATCCGACCTGGTGGGGATTCGAAACACTCGAGAAGACTCAAGAATGGGCTGCAGTAGTGTTCTATACACGGTCTCCTTCACAGATGAAGCCACATTACTAAAATTCTCCCAATAAATTGAATCGACGATTCACCTTCCTTACCGCCGTCCTTATGTGTTCGTTCCATTTCATATCACCATGCAACATTATGTCTAGATATTTAACAACGTAAAAATGTCAAGCAGCTCACTAGTAATGCTGTATTCGAAATTACAGGTCTATTTTTCCTACTCATTTGCATAAATTTACATTTTTCTATATTTAGAGTTAGCTGCCTTTCAACACACCAACTAGAAATTTTGTCTAAGTCGTCTTGTAGTATCATCAGCCAACAGCCACAGATTGCTGCTCACCCCGGTCCCCCGAATCATTTATGTATATGGAGAATAATAGCGGTCCTGTCACACTTTCCTGAGGCATTCCTAGCGATTCCCTTTTCTCTGATGAGCACTCGTCTTCGCAGACAATATGTCGGATTCTATTATTTAAGAAGTCTTGAAGCCACTCACATATCTGGGAACCTATCCTGTACACTCGTTCCTTCATTAAATGTACTGAAGGACACCGTGTCAAAGGCTTTTCAGAAATCTAGGTATACGCAAGCTGCCTGTTGTCCTCAGCCGCCACATGGGCCCCGGCACAGGGCGGCAGATTCGGGCGGCGAAATCTTACTGGCGGCAAAATTTTGAGCATACAGATTTACTTGTGCAGAAAAAAAAAACGTAGCAATGGTTGCGAGAATTATTATTAGGTTTGTTCTAGTTAGCGCGAAACCGTTTCGGCCGCGCTAATGCGTTCGAGTGCACCTTTCCACAGTTGCCACGGTTGGTTTCTGACTGGCCATTTGCTACTCGATTTTTGGCCAATGTAAGGCCGAAACTGTCTCCCACTGACGAGAGGATTTTCTTCTGATGGTTCCAAAGCGTTTAAAACCGTGCCCCAAATAGACCATCGCGTATGCGCATAGCATAGTTTTCTGAATTGAGCAAAGGTGTCAACTAGTGCTACGAGAGGCCAAATTAGGAAACACACAAGAATCGTTCGAGTTTGTAAAGGAATAGAAACGAGCGCAACAGTTTCTATAATTTGTGATACTTTAACTCGAATGAACCTGAGGGGGAAATCGTAGGTAGACGGGTGGGATCTCTACATCATGCAATTGGCAGCGCTGCCTATGTATTGTTTTTGTGTGGCAAGGCACGAACGTATTATATGTAGAGTTGATGTGGCGTGGTTTCAGTTTCGTGCTTTTATTATTGTTTGTGTGTCTGTTCCCCCCGTTTCATTAATCTGTCGAACTTTTGACATAACGTAATCTTGAATATGGACGGTAGGAAACGGCTCAGTGGCGGCAGGCTACAGAAAATTACTTGCACAAAGGAGGAAGAGGGAAAAGGAAGTATTAAATCAACAGCCAAAGTTACAAACGTTTTTCTGTACCCGCAAGTTTTTCCTCTCTTGCGAACTTGACACCTAAAAATTATTCACAGTGCAGCAGCAATTGTGGTGAAAGGCTCCACGATAGTGACTCTGAAATTGATTGCAAACATACAAACAATTCCACAGCAAGTGAACCAGAGTTGGGGCAAGGGGGAGTTTCTTCACACTCTACTGTTGATAAAGATCCGTACATTTGGAAAATCAGTGATAGAACACTAGCTCACGTAGTACGATACGGATTTAATCAGAATAAAGACTGAGATTTTGTGAAGTCAGAGCGTGCATATTCTGATAAACGAAGATTTATTTCCAAGGATTTGTTTGAAAGGAAATTGTTGAATGGAGACATTGTGCAACGCGATTACTAGATTTACTCACCCAGTCAGGGATCACTTTACTGTGCACCATGTAAACTGTTTGGGGTTCATCCTAGTTCGCTACAAGTGGCTTTGGTGATTGGAAACGCGCTAATCAAAGGGTAACTGAACATGAAAATTCCAGGGCACATCGCGAGTGTGTTGTAAGTTTCAGACAAAGGGGAAATACTCTATGTAGAGTTGACAAACAATTTACTACTCTGCTACAAGAAGAAATTAAGTATTGGAGAAATGCACTACAGAGGGTAGTGGCTGTAATGAAAAAACTTTCCTCAAGGGGATTGCCATTTTGCGGAGATGAAGAACAAAAAAATGGCTCTGAGCACTATGGGACTCAACTGCTGTGGTCATAAGTCCCCTAGAACTTAGAACTACTTAAACCTAACTAACCTAAGGACAGCACACAACACCCAGCCATCACGAGGCAGAGAAAATCCCTGACCCCGTCGGGAATCGAACCCGGGAACCCGGGCGTGGGAAGCGAGAACGCTACCGCACGACCACGAGATGCGGGCGATGAAGAACAGTTTGGTTCCTTATAGAATGGCAATTTTATGATGTGTTTAGAGCTGATAGCTGTATTTGATCCATTCTTAGCAGCTCATATAGCTAAATATGGAAACCAGGGTAAAGAAAACACCTCATATTTATCATTTAGCACTGAAGAAATTATCAATGTTATGGGGAAGACTGTCACAGAAAAGCTCATACAAGAGATAGTTGATGCAAAGTATTTCTCCATTATTGTGGATTATACACCTGATGTTTCACACCGTGAACAGCTAAGTTTCGTTATACGATATGTAAATAACGATGGTCAATCACAAGAGGGTTTGCAGAATTTGTGAAAAATGCTGGACCTACCGAGTAAGACTTGTCAGATGGTATATTTATGTTCCTCAACTCCCATGGACTAGATATAAGCAATTGCCGTGGCCAAAGCTGTGATAATACTGAAAATATGGCAGGGATATACTCTGGCGTACAAGCCCAAATCAAGTCATTCAATCCTTCGGCATTTTTCATCCCCTGCTCCACTCATTCCCTGAATCTAGTAGGATCAAGGGCAGCCACATGCTGTAAATTGGCTACAACATTTTTTGACCTGCTACAAACGATTTACAGGTTTTTTTCGGCAGCTACACAACAAGTAGCGAATTCAGGTGAAGGGGGAGGGCTAAGAGGCTCAAGCCACTCCCCCCCCGAAAAAGCATCTTGGTCCACCCGTAACAAATCTCAAATTAAACGTGATATTATCCTACTGTCTTAGTACTATACTACCTACAGTACAATTTTCATCATTTGTTACGAAAACCATTTTAAGTAGATGTAGTATGTCTTCAAATTTTACATTTCTCTAAGAAGATACTTATGTGACTAGTTTTTAAATCGCTCGTCACCCATTCGGAAAGCAGCTACATAGACACACCACTGCCACCGCCACCCGCCCGTCTGATATGAGTGTGCGGTTTGCGAGTGCGCGCGCCGCACTGCTGTACACATAGGGCATTGTTGTATGGTTTGTCGAATCAGACAAAATAGAATGCGCTGTTCCAGTGGCTTTTAATTGTAATCAAGGCGTGCTTTTGTTTGCATTTGTCGCATTTAAAAAAATTATTTAATTTTTTAATTTTTTTTTTTTTTTTTGTAACTGAAAAGGAAGAAAGAAGAGGTAGAATTGAGCGAAAATGAACCAGTATTACCTGGAAACAATGTCGGTGACTTATCATGATTATTTTGTATGTACTTAATGAAATTTATACAAACAGGATTAGTCGAGTTTGTGACTTTTTATCGTGTTGAGTTCGTTGATCTTTCGGTCGGTGTGATGTGGGTGGTTGTAGACTGGACTGTGGATCAGTATCGCGAAGTTAGTGATTTTTCTCACTAAATTTGGTGGTTTTGAGTACCTGTCTAGTGTGCAGATTTTGCATCTACTGGCTGGTGTGAATTACGGTGGATGTTAAAAAGATTTGGGTGGTTTATTGTAAAATAATTTTTTAAAATTACTTGATCCATTCTACATACAGCAAACAGCACTATTTAATTTGTTAACGTCTAGTAGCTCATAAATTTATATCACTTAAACCTTTATAACAGACGGTATTTTGTCTACGTTTCCGTGTTGTTTTGTGGCCGTATTGTTATGCACCCGTTTTGATATGCGCTCTAGTATTAATCAATCTGCAATTGCATGCACAGTGCATATCTGTAGTGCCGGTGGTAATGTGGTGTTTCTTAAATCACTTGCTGTTGTTTTAGTGCTAAACATATGTAAAGTATTCCCAGAAACTTTATGCAGAATCGATATGCGATAGTAAATTTGCAGACTGGCTAAAATGAATTCAAGGCGATGACACTAAAGCATATTGTAAATTTTGCCTTAATATTTTGTTAACGTGTTCTGCCGCAATAATAAGCCACAGTAACGTAAAAAAACACAAGACAGTAGCAGCACCGTTGTCAACAAATATAAATACCTTTAAAAACTGTGAAAGAGTATTCAGAAGTGAATCAAGCTGAGGGTTCCCTTGCATTATTTGTTTCCACCCATTGTCCGATCATGACATTTCATCACTTAAGTGACTTGTGGAAGAGTAAATCCACAGACAGTAATATTGTCAGAAAACTTAAAATACGTAGAACAGAATGTAGTGCAGCTATAAAACATGTAATAAGGCGGTATTTTGTGGAAAATTTGCGGCAAGATATCGGTGACAGCATGTATATCATTATAATTAATGAATCAACATACATTAGCCTGAACAAATTTTTAGGAATAACAATAATATATTACAGTGCAACCACAGCGACCGTTTCAACGTTTTTAAAACTAGCCGATCTCGAACATTATAATGCACGGTCTAGTGTAACAGCAATTAAAGACATGCCTCAATAATTGAAATTAGATCTAAACAAGCCTGCAGGATATAGGCACAGACAATACGAATGTAATTGTAAGTGTTGACAATTGTGACAATCAAATTTTGACAAATGTAATTCTGGATTTGATTGTTATAAAATGTGTAAGCCATTCAGTTCAACTTGCTACTTCTGCTGCAAGTGAGACGCTCCAGGAAATCTGATCTTCTTAGTTATGGAAACATAAATTGGTTTTTACATTCTTAAAGTCGCCCAAAGTTGAATAGTGATATTTATCGGACTGTCAAAGGAGCAGAACCCCTTAAAATTCCATGCGCATGTGATACACGATGGTTTCCATAGAACCTGCGATAACAAGAACTACAGCCCAGATGTTAGAGCTTAGAACGCACATTGAAATAACAAGAATCAAAGACAACTGTTACACTGCAGAAATGCTTTATTCATTGTTTTCTTATGAACCCAGTTAGGCGTATTTAAATATTTTCCAAGACGATTCTTTCAAATTTGCATCTAGTTAACAACATTTTGAACCCAACACAGAGGATCCGTGTAAGCAGTTAAATAACCACGTTGTGCTAACAGAATCATTAATAAGAAAAGTTATTGTCCCTACATATCCTACGCAAAGAAAATTAAATTTAGACTTTGAAAACCACTTAGATCCCAAAACATATCTAGGATATTAGTTTGAAAATAAGATTAATGAATTGTGAAAATCTTAATTATACCCAGAACAAGAACATGTCCTGCGTCTGGGATGCATCCAGTTTGTGTACCAATTAATAATTCAGTTGTTGCAACGACAATTAAATTTTGAGGACAATTTCACTTCTTTCAGTGTCCAAAGCTCTTTGTGCCGTTAAAGAGTCATTGATTCCTCTCCTTGAATCGTGTAATATTGATTCTGGCACAATACTAAAACTGATTTTCGATGACAAAGTTCAGCTCTTGTCAAATGGTCCGAAACAGACGCTGTAAATTTCTGGTGTGAAGTGCTTCAACACAGAGATGCAAATGACGTCAACCCATTTCACGAATTGACAACTTTTCCGCTGTCACGACTAATGTTACCACGGTCGAATGCGGAAGTGGAAAGAATTTTTAGCCAGATGAGCATTATTAAAACTAAAACGAGAAATAAAATGAAACCCGAAATGATGAATTCGCATTTGTCGATTCGAGCAGGATTCGAGAGGAAGAAACAACGTTGCCATAATAATGAACCGCTAAAAGAAGTGCTGACGCAGGTAGGAACTTAAAACTTTGTAAGTTGAGCAGCCACAGCCGTTGAAATTCATGGTGACTTGAAACTGAATTAAACCGTAGACAGCTGTCAATTGGTGGTTTATTGACCGACCAGTATCGCTGCGTTAAAGCAGCGTATTCAGGTGCAAGCGGTGTCTCATAAATTAGCACATGGAGATGCTCCCAACATTCGTAGTCAGAGAATCCACTAGTGCTTTACCCTTGCCACTTCTGACGACAGATGCCGCATCCCCTGCACTATTCGCCCCAATGTTTCGCCGATTTCTATTCGTTGAGCACTTCCCCTCTTCATGGGGTGTCTCCATGTGCTAATTTATGTGACACCACTTACACCTGAAAATGTTGCTTTATCGCAGCGAAACTGATCGTGTTAATAGACCATCAATTAACAGCTGTTTGCGGTTTCACTCCATTTCATGTGACCTTACAGGAGCTGTTAACGACGTGTAAATCATCTGGACATACTTTATCCGCTACTACCTCTGCCTCTGGTGTTGAACCTTCTGTTGAGGAAGACGTTGATAACCCCGAGCTCTTCATTTTCACTTAGGTAAATTCGCTGCGCTACATTTCATAATATTGTTCTAGATTTAAACAAAGGGATAAATTGAATTGTCTCATACTTTGGGTTACTCAACATACTCAGTGCTTAAAAATTAACAATCTAATGGTTTTGTTAGAGTAACGACAATGAATGTAGTTGTTTATAGTGGTTTTCAATAAGTTCTTTTAGCGGGAAAACTCATTTCACTATTGACATCAAAAATGCTCTGAGCACTCGATCCTCTCTGCCTGCCCTACAAGGGACAGCGTACAGTAATATTTAGAGTAAGTGATTAATGTAATATCAATCATCGGGTTTGATCGGTTTTGAATTCTTTTTAAACTAGCTTTCTTCGCGCGCATGCCAGTGTTGCCGTGAATTTCATACTTTTATACCGCGTTATTTATCTAAATCGGTAAATAATCTTTTAATGGGTTAAAGTACTCATCAATAAGAACAACTTTTACTGTGGGAGAAACTTCAAAATCGCGAAAAATCAGCTGTTTCATACAGTTTGGACGAGTAGGTTGTTAGTATGTAACTTTTACAGGGACTAGCTGATTTCAACTTTGTCCCATAGTAAAAGAAAAGCCTCATATTAATGAGTTTTATTTTAAACCCTTAAATGGTTATAAGCCTTTTTTAATAACACTGTAATATAGTTGCAAAGAGTTATTTTAGTTGTTGGTAAGTTGTTGATTTGCTTATTTATGATTCTCTGATTCGCGTACAAGTTATAGTTTTTGTTTGCTATTGTTACAGAACCGGAACCAGTGTCAGTGGGAGTGGCTAGTACATCGACTACTTGCGCTGAAAATTCTTTTGATATTTCTTATCTGATAGGAAACGTACTCAGTAACGAGGAAAAGTATAAACATCTGACGGAATCTTCAGAACAACCCCGTAATTATGATTATCAGGAACAGACAAAGGGTGGACAAAAAAAGAAACCTCCGTTCTGATTGGCTAAAGGAATACTGTAGGCTAGTCTGTATTCAACAACAGAACGGTGCGTATTGTTCGCCTTGCGTACTATTTTCTGGTCCAGATAGTAGGGACAAGCATTCTGTGGCTTTAAGATCTTAGTCACTCGTCCATTTTGCAATTACAAAAAAGCATTAGAAACCTTCAGAAACCATTCTGCTACAGATTATCATAAAATGGCAGTTTTAAAAAGCACACATTTCAAAAGTTCATATGAAAACCCTGAAAAAGCTGCAAAATAACTTAATCGAAATTGAGAAACTGAAAATTATTAAATCAAACAGAGAGCGGCTGATTCCCATAGTACAGACCATCATATTATGTGGTCGAGAGAACATACTGTTAAGAGGCCACCGAGCTGATGGTACACCGAGTGATGACATCACCCAAGAAAATTTCAAGCACTTTTAAAAGTTCGCATTGACTCAGGTGATTCGTATGTCCAAAAACATTTAGACAACGCTCCAAAAAATGCAACATACCTGAGAAAAACAACTCAGAATCAGCTGATTGATTGTTGCCATTCTGTCATTGTGAAAAGGTATTCGACAAAGTCAAAGAAGCAAAATATTATGCTGTCCTTGGCCACGAAACAATAGATACCAGTGGTGCAGAACAACTCAGTGTCTGTATCAGGCATCTAAATTTACAAAAAAGCACAATACACGAAGACTTCATATGCTTTCTAGCTGCAACTGACATGACTGGTGCAGCATTAAGCGATCAGATCGTTCAAAAATTAAATCAAGTCGGCCTACAAGTTAAGAATTTGAGGGGTCAAGGTTATGATGGATGTGCCAACATGTCTGAAAAGTTCAGTGGCGTACAATCCCGAATAAAGCAGCTCCAACCGCTAGCGACTTACATGAATTGTGCAGCACATAAACTAAACCTAGTTATCGTGAGGGCCTGCAACTTGCCTAGTATTCGCAATATGATGGGAGTTGTAAGACGTGTTACCAATTTTGGGCGCGAGTTAGCGAATTGGTTGGAACTTATCAAGTAAGCTATCTTTGAAGAATACCCAGAGGCGAAAAGAGTTAAGTTACAAAGTCTTGTCACGCTGGCTTGAAAGGCATGATGCACTACTTCAATTGAAAGAGCTCTCGCACCGTTCCTTGAAGAAATGGACAGCACTTCTCCGTCATCGGAAAGTGCAAGTCTTCTGGCCTCTATTCATCGATATGACTCTGTCTTAACTTTGATGGTACCCGCCGCTGTATTTCAAATTATTGTTTCGCTTTCACGGCAGCTTCAGGCTGTTGCATTAGATCTCAACCTTTGCTGTGCGATCGTAGACAGTGTAATAAGAACTCTGGAACGACACACAGAAACGAAATATGAAAAAAAATTTCGAGAGGCTTGTCATATTGTAGAGCCTTTGGACATCCTAGTGAAGGCACCCAGAATCGCGAAACGTTCTGCTCATCGCTCAAATATAAAAGCTCCTGATACTAAGGAATACTAAAGTGCAAATAAACCTTTAATACATACACACGCTTTTTGCTTGATGCAGCATTTCTCTCTTTTATGTTCTTTCGAGTTCAAGAATAATGTCATGTCGTGTTTTGTTTCAGATTGAATGTATTCCTTCCTTTCATGGATTTTATATTGGGACAGTTGAGGAGTCACTTTTCGAGAGCAGAGCACTCTTCAGTTCTCGACCTGTTCACCCTTATACCAAGTGCCATCGTAAAAACAGAAAACCTGAACTCTTTAGTGGCTGCTGCACGTGTTTACAGCAGCGACTTGCCTCATCCTCTCTCATTATCGGGAGAAATAACTCTTTGGAGCTGGAGAGACAGGGAACAAGTCGTCCCCCCCCCCCCCCAAACAGCAGGGGAGGCACATCAAGAGACAAATTAATTTTTCCATAATATAAAAATTCTTTTACAAATTATCGCTACATTACCAGTATCTACTTGTAGTGTGGAGCGTAACTTATCTTCGCTTAAAATGATAAAGTCGTACCTTCGTACGACAATGACGGATGACAGGTTGAATGGTTTAGCTGCCACGTATATTCACCGAGATATATCTGGCAGCTTCAACTTGTCAAAGTCATTAAAAGCGTTACCCGAGGAGACTCGCTATGCATTAAATGAGCAAAATAAAATTATGTGTGCTTTTTAGTATATTAATGTTTAACTTGACGAAGCCTACGCTCCCAAAGCAAAATCCCGGATCCGCCACTGTACACAACGCTGAAAAATTCTACAGATATTTTTCGAAGATGGAAACTTGAGTTTAAAGTCTCCCTACATTACAAGATGGTCAGCTTGAGAAGATGCCTGCAAAACCTTAAATGGTAGTTGGGATGCAGTCAATAAAGCTGTTAAACGCATTTGTGAAGAGAAAAGCGAGAAAGCTGTTATTAAATCAGAAGCAACAGGGATATTGCAACAGCTAAACTCTAAAAATATTGCATTCATGGCTAAAATATGGGGTTGTATTTTGGAACGTTTCAGTGCAGTGAGTACAGCACTACATTCGAAAGAAGTTGACATACCTGCAGTATTGAAACTTTATACTTCACTTCAGACTTTCACAAATGAGGTGACTAAGTCTTTTGAAGTGTACAAAAAAATTGGCAGAGAGAAAACTGTAGACCACCCCGACCAGGCAACATACGCGAGTCAATGAAACTCAAGAAAAACGTGTGAAGAATCGAAAGGAGTTATTTGATGACTCAGACTCTGAGTCAGAAAACGAAACAGTGGTTTGCAAATTTGAAGGTGACATACTGAAGATCAATTATTTAATTATATTAAACAGACTATCTCCAGAGCTCAATAATAGTCTTGGTGTCTACAAAGAGTTTTCTGAAAAGTTCTCTTTCTTATCCAGTTTTGATGGAAAAGGATCCTGATGAAGTCTATAATGCTGCAAAACAGGGGATGTACAGGATACTTCTGGGACATATTGTGTCCATGTCAAAAGCTTCCTTTTGAGTTCTTGATATGAGAATGGTCCTTTTTCACCAGTCTTAAATAAAATGCCAAGAGAGAAATATCTCTTTGATATTTACCCAAACATCAGAATCGCTCTGCAAATTTATTTGAGCCCACCAGCAACGAACTTCTCTGCTGAACGATCCTTCTCAGTTCTTGGAAGGGTTAATAACTACTTGTGTGCTTCTCAGACTCTAGATCGTTTGAATCACTTGGCTGTATTAGCAATAGAAAATGATATGACTTTGAAAATGTGATAAATTTGTTTGCTGATAATAGGCAAGAAGAAAGTCATTGAACTGATGACATTGTTTGTCGATATAATAATTTCCTTAATTCCATAGAATATTATTTTGTTGATTTCTTAAATGTTTTTCAAAATTGACTACGTTTGTTGTTCGGGGGAAGGGCTAAAAGTGTTATTGGGCCCATGGGCGTAACATTATATAATTAACGGGCTGGCTGTCCTTCGTCCATGGTTCGCATGATAACATGTCAGAAAAAGACAAGCTAGGTATCAGACGAGTGGTGCTTTCTAGACTCAAGAGTCAAATAAACTGGTTTAGGCATGCGAATTCAAGTACAAAGACATGTAAACAGGCGCTAATACGGCGCTGCAGTCGGGAACGCCAACTGGCGCAGTTGTTCAGGTTACTGCTGCTACAATGATAGGTTATCAAGATTTAAGTGAGTTTGAACGTAGTGTCATAGGCAGCGCACGAGCGGCGGGACACAGCATCTCCGAGGTAGCGATGAAGTGGGGATTTTCCGTACGACCATTTCACGAGTGTGCTGTGAATGTAAGGAATTTGGTAAAACATGAAATCTCCGACATCGCTGCAAGAACGGGACCAACGACGACTGAAGAGAATCGTTCAACGTGACGGAACCGTAACCCTTCCGCCGGCCGCTGTGACCGAGAGGTTCTAGGCGCTTCAGTCCGAACCACGCTGCTACGGTCGCAGGTTCGAATCCTGCCTCGGGCATGGATGTGTGTGATGTCCTTAGGTTAGTTAGGTTTAAGTAGTTCTAAGTTCTAGGGGACTGATGACCTCAGATGTTAAGTCCCAAAGTGCTCAGAGCCATCCTCGATATGGGCTTTTCGAGCCGAAGGTCCACTCGTGTATCCTTGATCACTGCACGACACGAAGCTTTAGCCTCGCCTCGGCCCGTCAACACCGACATTGGACTGTTGATCACTGGAAACATGTTGCCTGGTCGGACGAGTCGCGTTTCAAATTGTATCGAGCGGATGGACGTGTACGGTATGGAGACAGCCTCATGAATCCATGGACCCTGCATGTCATCAGGGGACTTTTCAAGCTGATGGAGGCTCTGAAATGGTGTAGAGCGTGTGCAGCTGGATTGATGTGGGATCTCTAATCCTTCTAGATACGACTCTGACAGGTGACACGTACGTAAGCATCATGTCTGATTACTGCATCCGTTCATGTCCATTGTGAATACCGACGAACATGCGCAATTCCAGCAGGACAATGCGACACCCCACCCCTTCAGAATTGCTACAGAGTGGATCCAGGAACTCTCTTGTAAGTTTAAACACTTCCGCTTGCCATCAGACTCACTAGACATGAACATTATTGAGCATATCTGGGATACCTTGCAACGGGCTGTTCAGAAGATATCTCTACCCCTTCGTACTCTTACGGATTTATGGACAGCCCTGCAGGATTCATGGCGTCAGTTCCCTCCAGCACTACTTCAGACATTAGTTGACTCCATGCCACGTCGTGTTGTGGCACTTCTGGCTGCTAGCGGGGGCCCTACACGATATTAGGCAGATGTACCAGTTTTTTTTGGCTCTTCAGTGTATATCCGCACTCACTGGTGGACAGTAGCTTTTATTATTTTCGAACTGAGAATATGTTCAAGAGCTCTGTTCAATTTTTGAGCAAGACGTCACCTCACCGTAACGCTATTTTAACTCTTCTCCGCCATATTCTTCCAGAGTGTTCTGTATAGTGGAGTAGATCAGTTCAGTGAATGAACGCTTGTTAAACCTGAAAATTTCTGTCAGATTAAAACTTTATGTGGGACATGGATTCGAACCCGGGACATTACCTCCAGGAGTGCACGTGCCGCAAGCAATGCAGAACTTGTGCGAAGTTTGGGAGGTAAGAGATGAAGTACTGTTGGAAGTAAAGGTGTGAGCCTGGTTCGAGAGTCGTGCTTGGGTACTTCAATCGGCAGATTACATTACACTGTAGGAAAAACTGCAACGAACCACCAGTTTGTTTGAAATGATTTTATTATACCATTACTAGTTTACGGCCTGAGTCCATGTTAATATTTTAGCCTTGACTTCTTGCAAATACTACATTTGTGCCCTAAAATATAACAAAATTTTTGCGATGCACAGTTTACAAAAGGTTTTTCATTTTACATTTTCGCCCTAAAATAAAAAGTATTTTGTAACTGTGCATCACAAAAATTTTGTTGTGTTTTAGGATACAAATGTTAAACTTTCAAGAAGTCAATGCTCCCATCTGAAGATAGGCTCAGGTCCGAAACTAGTAATGGTATAATAAAATCATTTCGAGAAAACTTGTGGCTGGTTGCAGTATTTTGTACAGTGTAATTTACGAAAACAGCTGCGGTGTTCTCCAACCAAAATGGATAAAATAGGGTAGACCACTTGCCTGAGACTGTCGAAGGTCCCGCGTCTGGCATACAGTTGTAATCTGCCAAGAAGTTTCATATCAGCGCACTTCCGCCTGCAGAGAGAAAAATTCATACCGGAGGCATCCACCAGGTTGTGGCTTTCCTCCAGACATGCTTATCCTACAATATCTGCGAAGTTTGGAAAGTAGAAGGTGAGGTCCTGGCGGAAATAAAGGTGTGAGAACGGGTTGAGAGTCTTGCTTGGGGCCGGCCGCGGTGGTCTCGCGGTTCTAGGCGCGCAGTCCGGAACCGTGGGACTGCTACGGTCGCAGGTTCGAATCCTGCCTCGGGCATGGATGTGTGTGATGTCCTTAGGTTAGTTAGGTTTAAGTAGTTCTAAGTTCTAGGGGACTGATAACCACAGCAGTTGAGTCCCATAGTGCTCAGAGCCATTTGAACCATTTGAATCTTGCTTGGGTAGGTCATTGTCAAACAGAAGAGTATTTGAAACTTCCTGGCACATTAAAACTATGTGCCGGACCGAGACTCGAACTCGGGACCTTTGCCTTTCGCGAGCAAGTGCTCTACCAACTGAGCAACCCAAGCACGACTCACGGCCCGTCCTCACAGCTTTACTTCTGCCAGTATCTCGTCTCCTACCTTCCAAAGCTTCTGTCGGTCCGGCACACAGTTTTAAGCTGTCAGGAAGTTTCATATCAGCGCACACTCCGCTGCAGAGTGAAAATCTCATTCTGGAAACATCCCCCAGGCTGTGGCTAAACCATGTCTCCGCAATATCCTTTCTTTCAGGAGTGCTAGTCCTGCAGGGTTCGCAGGAGAGCTTCTGTAAAGTTTGGAAAGTAGGAGACGAGATACTGGCAGAAGTAAAGCTGTGAGGACAGGGCGTGAGTCGTGCTTGGGTAGCTCAGTTGGTAGAGCACTTGCCGGCGAAAGGTAAAGGTCCCGAGTTCGAGTCTCGGTCTGGCACACAGTTTTAATCTGCCAGGCACAATCCGCTGCAGAGTGAAAATCTCATTCCAGAAGAGTATTTGCCTACCAATGGCAAAGATCTGGGGTGGAGTCCCGGTCTGGCACTCAGTTTTAATCTCCCAGGAAGTTACATGCAGCGCACACTCTGCTGCAGAGTGACAAATTCATTCTGGCTTATTAAACCGGCTAGACGAAAATGTGCCCATAAAACCTCATAAGGATGCGTGGGAGTTTGAGTGCAGTCAATAATGAAGTACATTCTTAAGCAAAACATGAGTTACGGTAGTTGATTTGTACACAAAACAGATTATATTCGCCACCCCATCTAAATGGTTGGACTGTAGCCATAGACATTTCGTCTCTCCTAATACGAAAGTAGAAACACAAAATACATTAAATTTGTTTACTTTGTTTCATCTGAAAGTCCCTTTTTTTAGACTGTCTGTAGTTCAGTTTAATAGGAGGAGGACCATCAGTTTGATGGAAGGAAGGAAGATTAGGGTTTAATATACCGTCAATAATGAGGTCATTAGAGGTGGAACACAAGCTCGAATTCTTTCAGCGGTAGGGAAGGAAATCGGCTGTATGCTTTCAAAAGAATCATCCCAGCATCTGCCTGGAGTGAGTTAGGAAAATCATTGGAAACTTAAATCAGTCCGGTCAGACGAGGAATTGAACCGTCATTGTTCCGTATGTGAGTCTATTGAGCTAACCACTGTCCCACCTCGCTTGATCTTCAGTTCGACACT
Organism: Schistocerca nitens; assembly: GCF_023898315.1. NCBI lineage: Eukaryota > Metazoa > Arthropoda > Insecta > Orthoptera > Acrididae > Schistocerca > Schistocerca nitens. The sequence continues at coordinate 420,565,983 of NC_064616.1, read as the reverse complement.
GTGCATTCACATTATAATGTGTGTAACAATACCGATGCTTAGAAATAAACACATCGTGCTGAAACACTTGGTGTATTCTGTGAAGGCTTCCGAAATATCACATAAAGAAGGTAACAGTCGTTGGGAATCAATTAATGGAGACGCACAATGAGGTCGCTCTCGAACTCTGTCAGATGCTGGTAACGCTGTCTCACGCCAGTATGCGGTATCTCCGTGTCCTTCACAGTGGACAATCAACATCTGGTGCAGTTCAAGCCCTTTATATACTCCATCAGGCCTGATAACGTCATTAATGCAGTCTGATGGCTGTTATACCTGTCACAGAGAATTGCGACTCTAATCATTTACATACCCTCCTATGGTAAAAAAGTAAAGTCGTATTAGATGAATGTCTGAGACCACCCCAACTGAAGGTTCAGCCCCCTAATTGGAAAGGTTTAACCTAGCCTTCGCGCCCGCAGGTACCTTTCCACTGCGAAGTATGAAAACTTCGTGTGTAAGTGTGTCTGCGCACTCCTGCTTGGCTAAGTGATCTACCCGGGTTCGATTCCCAGCAGGGTCGGAGATTTTTCCGCTTGGAAACAGGGTGTCGTGTTGTTCTAATTATTATTTCATCATAGTCGACTCGCAAGTCGCCCAATCACACCACTCACCGTCCTTGATGCGAAACCGATCCCCAGACGGCACGGCCACGATTTCACGCAGTCATCGCGAAAAAACAATCAGACTGAGTGCAATTCCTCACGGACTTGTGGGAAGAACACAAGAAGGCAAAACAACTCGCCAAATACCGGTAGACTTTCCAAAACTTCTTGGAGATCCCACTGACCGCCGTCTTCAAGGACGCTCTGTCTGCCGCCACGTGACGTGACCGCCGACGCCGCCGCCCACCATCACAAAAACCACGCCCTCGTCGCTGTCGACGCCCTCCCAGACCCCTCACACCTCACAAGATCAAGAATTGCTACATGTGTCCCAAAAGTGCTTTTTCCGTGTCCCAAAAGTGCTTTTTTCCCTTAAAGTTCTCACATGTAAACTTTTCTTATAGTACCATAGTAACCTTTGTTGAGTGCGTTTTATTTTCCTTCGTATGTAAACAATACGTGTGCCAAACAGTGATTAGTACAGTATCATTACAGCTTAGCAGTGAAATCAAGCAGTGCTTGCACTGAAATCAATTAGTGTTTACATGTTTAAATATGCTCTGTCTTTCACCATGATTGTCTCCCTCTCTCTCTCCTCTCAGTCTCTTGTACTCTCACTCCGCACTTTTGTCAAATTTGTTTTTACTCAGCTCTGTACATTGCTTCCCAACGTGCTGTTTCTCATGCGATCTGTCTAAATGTAGCACGGTCTGTTTCATGCCCTAATGTAAAGCGTTTCTTGCTTCCCCTTGCCTACAAATAATATGCAAATAGTTAAAATACCACGTCATTCTAAATACTGAAACATTTTTTAACATGTAGTGAAAACAAGGAAACATCCAGCATTCATGTACTAGTAAACCTATAAGAAAAATTCACAGAACATTAACTGCCCTTGCCATACGGAAAAAATAATTACCTGCACTCTATTCCATTGACGTATGCCACAACATAGAAAACATACATAACATAAAATATCACTATGGCCAAACTGGCAAAGAGTGAAAAGACATTACTATTATTATTAACATTATTTTTTCCTCTCACTTTTGTAATTTAGGTCCTTATTGTATTCAATGTTTTCTGATTTCCTAGTATTTAAACGTAGAAATGTAGTGTTTCCCTTTTCAGAAAAAGCTAAATTAATGTACTAAATTGCATAAGCTAGCACTAAGGAACTCAGTTCGAGGAACACTCGCGAAAGGTTCGTAGCTCGTGGTCGTGCGGTAGCGTTCTCTCTTCCCACGCCCGGGTTCACGGGTTCGATTCCCGGCGGGGTCAGGGATTTTTTCTGCCTCGTGATGGCTGGGTGTTGTGTGATGTCCTTAGGTTAGTTAGGTTTAAGTAGTTCTAATTTCTAGAGGACTGATGACCATAGATGTTAAGTCCCATAGTGCTCAGAGCCATTTGAACCATTTTTGAACACTCGCGAAATACACAGATGCATGAAAACAAAGACAGTAACCCCCCCCCCCCAAAAAAAGATCAATTCGTCTTACTGAAGAAGTGTAACATGTTAAGTGATTTGTAGAACGTAAGTCCTTACTTCGTAAATAAAAGTTTATGTATGTTAAGAAAATGTGGTGTCAACTGAAAAGATTTGCAACTCGGCGGCGGAACTTTCTTACTTGTAAGTGATTTAATGTGTGTGTGTGTGTGTGTGTGTGTGTGTGTGTGTGTGTGTGTGCGTGTATGCCATTTTCGAGATGGAGGCAATGAGAGGGGGCAGAGTGTGAAACCTGGTGCCGACTCCTTTCAAACAGCATCGATGTGACTGCCAAGCTTAACATCCCCTTCCGACGGACGAATCACCAGCAATAATGTCGCATGTAATCTGTGGTGTTACAGCCAGACACCACACGTGCTAGGTGGTAGCTTAAATCGGCCGCGGTCCTGTAGTACATGTCGGACCCGCGTGTCGCCACTGTGTGACCGCAAACCTAGCGCCACCACAAGGCAGGTCTCGAGAGACTGACTCGAACTCAGCCCAGTTGTACGGACGACAGAGCTAGCGACTAGACGTACGAAGCCTTTCTCTCTCATTAGCCGAGAGACAGAATAGCCTTCAGCTAAGTTAATGGCTACGAACTAGCAAGGCGCCATTAGCCTTACAGTCATTGTAATTAGAGTCTCACTTGTGTTCACCATAGAGATGTACAAGAAGACATTAAAGATAAGTATATGAGAAGCTCCGTTCTTTTCTTCATAGCATTAATTACGTATCCTGTTCCAGTACTTCACGCCCGTCTGCGTTAGTCTAGCGTGCATTAAGCCACCTCTATTTACAAAGTGTTGGCCCAGCTGCCGACACATCATAATCACTTGATGAAACACTGCAGAGAAGTTTCGAATGTAATCCAAGACATTGACGCAACGACTGGCCATCAGGGGCTTTGCACCGCTAACCCTCCTGCCCCTTCTGCCACAGAGACATAGGGAACGTTGTTATCGGCGGGCGGCGGGGAATGACTCGCGTCAGTAAAACGTCTGGCTGCGCTGGCGTTTCGGGCCGGAAATTGACATCACGTGACCATACTCACCCGGCTTCAGAGAACATCTCGCTGCGCGTTTTCTGCCTTTCTGAAAGTAGCTGCTAAGGCGTCTATTACGCTCGCCTACTCCCATATCGCTTGCTTATTCTCATTTCGCTTGCTTTCTTTGTAATTTTTTGCTTGTTTTGTTTTTACTGGTGGAATTTACTTATTTTTATATAGTAGATGAATGCAGTAAGTAGGCTCAAAATGATGCAGGTTGTAGTAGGTATTCGGAGGTGAAGGGGCTTGCACGGAATAGAGTAATGTGGAGAGCTGCAACAAACCAGTCTTCGGACTGAAGATAACAACAACATTGTTAAGGTGATATTTGTCACTGTTTGAATAGTCTGCTATTCCTTGCCTATTATGTTAGTTAAAGGAATCCGAGTCTCCTTAACGTAAATATACGGTAAAGGTAGAATACTTGAACTGTGAAACAGGGGCGTACAGGAGGTTCTAGGTTTATATCCTTCGTCATTTTAATAGCATTTTTTTTTTTTGGTATTCTGGAAATTCGCTTAACTGCTGCCAAATTATCCCAGAATATGACTCAGTATTTAAGATCGGAAAGTAAGTACACACAATAGGTACTCTTAACTGTTTTTTCACAAGACATCATTATTTTAAATAACAATGACGTTGATGCTATTTACATTTTCCATCACGAATTCAGTGACGGAGTTCATAAATATGCTCAGTCAGATAGCTAGTCTTACACCTACAGTAGATCTCAAATTAGCATGGTAGGCACACACTTTGCAGGTATATAGCAAGCAAACTATTAAAAGTAGTTTCACCCTTCACAAATTAGGAACCGTTGTAAGTGAAAGACCGTTACTTACATGTCACACTTTCTTCCGTTAAAATTTTCTTCTTTGTATTAGTCTCTGTGGAAACTATACTGTTCACTAACAGATATGCTGTGGCAATAGAAAAGAACCAGAATTATCAAAGGAATATTGACTACGTGACTGAATCATTTAGGCCGCCAATCACAATGTTTTACAACAGTAATTGTATTATCATTATAAGATAAAAATTGCATTATTCCAAAAGCAAATAAGAGTTGGGTCAGTCATCATCACAAAGACGTGATGTTCACAGATTTGGCAGTAATCTAGACTTCACTTTTAGACTGAAATATTAATAGTTTTAACTTCGCTGAGATGAAGATGTTTACCAATGATAGAGACGCATAGAAAAGTATGACAGTTTCGTGATATACACCAAGCGCTAACAGAGAAGTACTTACGAAATTTGAAGGTTGTTTGCTTGATTTAAACACACAGTTATACAATATCAAAGTAATTTTTGCGCATAGAGTAATACTGAAATTTAAAATATTTGTATAAATGTATTTAAAGCAATCCGCAGAGTACCAGTAGCGTATGGTATGGTCTTGCATTTATTTGCGAGAAATGCTTCAGTACTGTAATATATTTCTCAATGTTTAATGCAGCATGATAATTAACTTGACTACGTACATTACAACAAATGATAATTATTGTTTAATCTTGAGTCTACTTCTACAACGGTGTTACACACATGTGTTACAAAAATAGCAATCACGCGCTTTTTTCTGTCAGGCGAAAAAGTTCTCAAGCACAACTGAAATGTATCTAGTAGCACATTAGACCCTTGAATAGCAGTCTACCATTTTCGTATACTCGCTAATTTGTTTAGTGCATATTGATAACTGAGAGATCAAAATGAAGAAAGTGCACGAATTTTATAGCTCCGAATATGCAGTCATATTCGAAGTGGCCGTGCGGTTAAAGGCGCTGCAGTCTGGAACCGCAAGACCGCTACGGTCGCAGGTTCGAATCCTGCCTCGGGCATGGATGTTTGTGATGTCCTTAGGTTAGTTAGGTTTAACTAGTTCTAAGTTCTAGGGGACTAATGACCTCAGCAGTTGAGTCCCATAGTGCTCAGAGCCATTTTTTTTATGCAGTCATATTCCGCCCGAGCATAAAATTCCGCCTCAGCTGTTCGTTCACCTGTGGCTGCAGACAGGAGCGTACAGCAGCTAGTTACGAGATGCCGGTTTCCGGTCCTAAACGTCAACGCAGCCAGAAGTTTTATTGGCGCGCGACATAACCCGACCAGCTACTTGCCACGTTCGACGGTGCTTAACTGCGATGACATGACGAGAACCGGTGTGTCCACCTCGGCACCGCCGTTGACGAAGTTACACTGACATCTGCCCATGTCTTTGGGGTGCTGCACTTTTTTCTCAGGCAGTGTATTTTCTCAAAGTGGCTGAGAAAAAGAAGCACCACTAATATTCGAATGAATACTTTAAATAAAAATTCATAGCCTCGCTTGAAAATGGAATACTACCATAGTAGCTAGCTTGCGAAGAGACGTTTGTAAATCAGGGTCTGAAGCCTTCCAGACCAATTGATCACTTTGGAAAATTGTATTATGAGAAAATGGGTACGTCTGTTTTATTTCTTCAAGCTTAAATACCAAAGTTGTGGAAGCGGAACACTGGATGCAAACTACTCACTCACTCCCAGCGGAGATAAGGGTTTCATAATTAATGGCGAAATTTGATAAATCAGATACTACCGGGGAAGTATTAGTAGTATCCACAGTTACAGAATTTTTCGGTACCATGCAGGGGCTGACGTACGTGGCAGGGTGGGGTGCAGGGCACCATTCCATAGCAATAAACGGTTGACAACAACCGCAATGCCCTAGACACTACCCAGTCCATTCAGAGGATCTTCCAAGTCTTTTACCGTGTCTCATAGAGCACAATGTCATCATATCTCAGTTTTCATTTCTTCTCCCTCTTCTTTCTCTTTCCACGCTTCTGTGTTTCATTTACAGCTTGCTCAGTGTGCAGATTGGGTCACTTGGTCATTCCATTCTCAATTACTGTCTCCGTTTCATGTTCTTCGAACCTAATAACTGCAGTCTTGTGCAAGTTGTAGATAACCATTTGCTATGTATCTTATCCCTGCTACCTTCAAAATTTCAAAGAGTGTATTATAGTCAACAATGTCAAACTTGCTCTGAATCTAAAAATGCTATGTATACACTTTTGTCTTTACTCAGTCTGTCTTCTGAGATACGTCGTAGTGTCAGTAACGCGGCACATGTTCCTACATTTTACTGCAACCCAAAAAATTTCCAATGGATCAAACCAGACCAAATTATTGATTTTCCAAGTCTGTTTCTATCAGTTTTTCGTTTTTCCGTAAATGATTTGTGTTGGTATATTGCACTCATGACTTATTAAACTGATGTTTCAGTAATATTTATGGCTGTAAACACCTGTATTTTTTGGAAATGTAATTACTGCGTTCTTTGTAAGACTGATGGTATTTCACATGTCTCATATATCTTCCATACCAGGTGGAATAGTTTTGCCATGAGCGGCTTTCGCAAGCCCTAAAAGATTCTGAGGTAATGTCGTCTACTCAAGGTGCCCTCAGCGCTCCGTGAAACTGATATAGTACCGTATACCCCATCCCATTTTCATTCATATCCGCTTCTCTTTCCCTAAATATTGTCTTCACATTTTTCTTTTCTATAACCCTTCCATATATTCCTTCCACCTTTCAGCCTCCGATTCTCTCCACAGTCCTTTCTTGTCATCGGAGCTCTTGATGGTTATACTGCTGCTTACATTGCCTCTGAAGGTTCCTAGAATTTTCCAGTACGCTGCATCTACAGGTGGTGGACAAAATATGGAAACACCATAAACAAAACACATGACCATGCCTAATACGGTGTAGGAAACCCGGTGCCATTCACGAAGCGTCCAGTCGTATCGGAATAGTTAAATGAAGGTTCTGTATGGCTTTCAAGGGAATCTTATTCCGTTCTTCCTGCGAAACAGTGGCAAGTTCACGCAACAGTGATGGAGGCGGATGGTGATCACCCGTCCTTCTCTCCAAAGCAGACAACAAAGCCTCGATCACATATATAGAGCTACCGACTGTGGTGGCCATGGAAGATGCGACAAGTCATCCTCGTGCTAACAAAACCAGTCCTGGATGGTGCGAGCTGTGCGAACAGGGGCCCTGTCATCTTGGAACACAGCAGCACTACTGGGAAAGAAACATTGTACGGGGGATGGACTTGAGCTGCCAAAATGGGCACATAATGCTCGGCAATAATGCGACCTTGCAGAGTAACCATGGGGCCCATGGAATACAACAGTATGCTGCAAATGATCACCAAACCGCCCGCCTGCTTAGCTGTGTGGTTACGTGCTTGCATACCGTGCAGCGCGCCCGGCTTCGATTCCCAGCCCGGTTGGAGACTTTCTCAGCTCGTGGACTGGATGTTGTGTTGTCCTCATCAAGCCGCCCAATGCGGCGTCGACTGAAATAAGACTAGCACTCGACGGCCGAACTTCCCCGGATAGGCCTCCCGTCCGGCAATGCCATTCGATCATTTCCTTTTTTAACGCCACCCCCGCCATGTTTCACTCTTTGGATCTAAACTCAGTCAGAAGCTGGAAACAGTGTGAGACAAGACTCAACCGATCAACTGACTCTTACATTGGTCTGTAGCCCAGGTTTTACGGCACCACATTTTCCTATTAAGGTTGTTTGTAACACTAATGAGTGATTTTGGAGTTACAACACGCCCTGCAATTCCCTGCTTATGGAGCTCCCTTAGTGTTGTATTTGATGCTGACAGGATTCGGGAGTGCCGCATTCAGTTCGACAGTGAGTTTTGCAGCAGTAGCCCTCTTATATTTCGTCACAGTTCCCTTCAATCACCGTTTGTCATGTTCACTCAACACGTACATTCATCCGCGTTGTGACTTAGCGGATGTGTTCCGCTTACCCTGTATATGGTATAAATCTTCTATTCTGTGCCTCTTGAAACACCAAACCCTTCGTCTCCCTTTGTTACAGAAACACATACCGTACAAGCACCAACAATTTTCCCGCCCTTGAATTCGCTTAGTTCAGACATAATGCACTCACAACTACACAAAAACTGTTCTGACCACGACTGACGTTTGGAACGTATTGAGGATATTGGCCGGCCGGAGCGGACGAGCGGTTCTAGGCGCTACAGTCTGGAACCGCGCGACCGCTACGGTCGCAGGTTCGAATCCTGCCTCGGGCATGGATGTGTGTGATGTCCTTAGGAGGAGGAGGAGGAGGATATTAGTGTTTAACGTCCCGTCGACAACGAGGTCATTAGAGACGGAGCGCAAGCTCGGGTGAGGGAATGATGGGGAAGGAAATCGGCCGTGCCCTTTCAAAGGAACCATCCCGGCATTTGCCTGAAGCGATTTAGGGAAATCACGGGAAACCTAAATGAGGATGGCCGGAGACGGGATTGAACCGTCGTCCTCCCGAATGCGAGTGATGTCCTTAGGTTAGTTAGGTTTAAGTAGTTCTAAGTTCTAGGGGACTGATGACCTGAGCAGTTAAGTCGCATAGTGCTCAGAGCCTTTTGAACCATTTGAGGATATTGCAAAAGTGCCGCCGTTCATGGTTAAAAGTCAACATCGTAACCTGTAGGCTTGATTATTATCTGCATTTATGTTCCACCGTGCATGTCACGCATCGTTTCCATATTTTCTTCCAACCTCTGTGTCTTTCTTGTAGTCATCCATCCCCCCACAACTTTACATTTCTTCTTACGCCATTCCTGCTTTGCCACTTCGCACATTCGGTCACTCTCATCCTTTAGATATCTGTAATTCAGCTGGCTGTTTCACTTACTTAATCTGCATATCTATTTCATTCATCAAATAAATTTGATATCTGCAGAGTTATCCAAGGACTTCCCTTGCGCCTTGCCTTTCTATCTAGTTGCTCCTTTGCTATCTACACTATTTCAGCTCTCAAAGCTACCTATTAGACGTCTATTGTGCTTCTTTCCCCTGTTTCTATCAACAGTTGTCTAAAGCTCCCTTTGAAACACTGAAGAATCTCTCATTCTTTCTACTTATCCAAGTCTCAGCTCCTTAATTTCCTACCTTCTTCAGATCTAATCTGCATTACATAGCTACTGCATTACGATCAGAGTTCACACATGCTGCTAAAAGCAATGTCCACTTCAAAATCTGGTTTCTCAGTCTCTGTCTTACCATTATACTACTATCTGAAACCTATCAGTCTTTCCATGTCTTTTCCACGTATAAAGCAGCGCGGGATTAGCCGAGCGGTCTAAAGCGCTGCAGTCATGGACTGTGCTGCAGGTTTCGGCGGAGGTTCGAGTCCTCCCTCGGGCATGGGTGTATGTGTTTGTCCTTATGATAATTTAGATTAAGTTGTGTGTAAGCTTCGGGACTGATGACCTCAGCAGTTAACTCCTATAAGATTTGGCACACATTTTTCCACATATATAAACATCATACACGATTCTTAAACTAAGTGTCTGCAATGACTAAATTGTATTCTGTGCACAATAATGCCAATAGCTTCCCCTTTCATAGCTTTCCCTCGCCACTGGTACTCCTACTACTTTTGCCTTTCTTTTCGTTCCTACTGCACACGTCAAAAAATGTTGTGCATCACCCCGGTTCAAAGAACTCCTGAAGATAGACGTTGACTGTGGATACTGTATCACAGACACAGTCTCTCTGACTATTCGGAAATGTCACTAAATTCGTGCAAAGCTGTAAACAATCATGCATGAGTAGCGCCTAGCCGGCCGTTGTGACCGAGCGGTTCTAGGCGCTTCAGTCCGGAACCGCGCTGCTGCTACGGTCGCAGGTTCGAATCCTGTCTCGGACATGGACGTGTGTGATGTCCTTAGGTTAGTTAGGTTTAAGTAGTTCTAAGTCTAGGGGACTGATAACCTAAGATGTTAAGTCCCATAGTGCTCAGAAACCATTTGAACCACTTTGAGCAGCGCCTATTAGACGGAGGGGGTCCGATAGCCTATCAGATCCAGTCATTCCACCAGGAAGGAGGTGCACTGCTCGTGTTGTCTGTAGTTCAACCATACCTACACGGTCAATACCGCGGTTCGATCGCATCTGCATTGTTACTTTGATCCAGGAAGGGCTCTCAACAAGGAAAGTGTCCAGGCGTCTCGTAGTGAACCAAAGCGATGGTGTTCCGGCATGGAGGAGATACAGAGGGACGGGAACTGTCGATGACATGCCTCGCTCAGGCCGCCCAAGGACTACTACTGCAGTGGATGACCGTTACCTACGGATTATGGCTCGGAGAAACCCTGACAGCAACGCCACCATGTTGAATAATGCTTCTCATGAAGCCACAGGACGTCGTGTTACGACTCAAACTCTGCGCAATAGGGTGCATGATGCGCAACCTCACTCCCGACGCCACGGCGAAGCCCATCTTTGCAACCACGACACCATGCAGGGTACAGATGCGCCCAACAACATGCTGAATGGAACGCTCAGGATTGGCATCACGTTCTCTTCACCGATGAGTGACGCATATGCCTTCAACCAGACAATCGTCAGAGACGTATTTGGAGGCAACCAGGTCAGGCTGAACGCCTTAGGCACACTGTCCAGCGAGTGCAACGAGGTGTAGGTTCCCTACTGTTTTCGGGTGGCATTATGTGGGGCCGACGTACGCCGGTGTTGGTCATGGAAGGCGCCGTAACGGCTGTACGATACGTGGATGCCATCCTCCGATCGATAGTGCATCCATATCGGCAGCATATTGGCGAGGCATTCGTCTTGATGGACGACAATTCGCGCCCCCGTCGTGCACATTTTGTGAATGACTTCCTTCAGGATAACGACATCGCCCGACTAGAGTGGCCAGCATGTTCTCCAGATGTGAACCCTATAGAACAAGCCTGGGATAGATTGAAAAGGGTTGTTTATCGACTACGTGACCCACCAACCACTCTAAGGTATGTACGCCGATTCGCCGTTGAGGTGTGGGACAATTTTGACCAACTGTGCCTTGATGAACTTGTGGATAGTATGCCACGACGAATACAGGCATGTATCAATGCAAGAGGACGTGCTCCTGGGTATTAGAGGTACCAGTGTGTACAGCAATCTGGACCAGCACCTCTGAAGGTCTCGCTGTACAGTGATACAACATGCAGTGTGTGGTTTTCATGAGCAATAAAAATGGCGGAAAAGATGTTTATGTTTATCTCTATTCCAATTTTCTGTACAGGTTCCGGAACTCTCGGAACCGAGGTGATGCAAAACTTTCTTTGATGTGTGTATTTGGTTCCAGTCTCACACCACTATTAAATTTTTGTCTCTTTTAACTTACTGAACAATTTCTTTTTTCTGATCAGGTTTTTTTTTAATCTCTTCGTCACCTGTAGACCTAGTAGGGATATATCATTACAGCACTATGGTGGTTCGTGGATCTGTGTCTTTCTTGGCGATGATAATGCGTTCACTGTGCTGTTAATAGCATTTCACTAGCATTTCTACTTTCTTCTTCACTATTAGATCTACTAGCCGGCCGCTGTGGCCGAGCGGTTCTAGGCGCTTCAGTCTGGAACCGTGCCACTGCTACGGTCGCAGGTTCCAATCCTGCCTCGGGCATGGATGTGTGTAATGTCCTTAGGCTAGTTAGGTTTAAGTAGTTCTAAGTTCTAGGGGACTGATGACCTCCTATGTTAAGTCCCATAGTGCTCAGAGCCATTTGAATCACTTGAATTAGATCTGCTCTTGCATTACTCCTATTTGATTTGGTTTTCGTAACCCTGTACTCAGCTAAACAGAAATCCCGTTCTTCCTGCCTCAGACTTTCCTAATTCCCTCTGTATCTAACATCAACCTATCCATTTCTATTTTCAAATTTTCTAAGCAACCAACATCATTAAGGAATGTGACATTCCACATTCCAGCTCGTATAACGCCATAATTTTGTTTCTTCTAACGACATACCTTGAGCAGTCCCCATCCAACGATCCACATTGGGGGAGAGAGAGGGGAGGCTTAGCACATACTCTTTTTGAACAGCAATCGAAAGCTGTTCGAAAGATATAACTTTCCTTAACGTTCGCTTTTTGGCAGAAGTATCCTAGAAATGTGCTAAAGTTGAAAGCCAGAGCGGCCCGAATGGGCTACTGCGAAGGGCTACTGGTGGATTCCATATTCCTAGATTTCCGTAAAGCATTTGACACGATGCTACAATGCCGACTGTTACCGAAGGTATAAGCACAAGGAATTGGTTCCCAGCTGTGTGTCTCGAAGACTTGCTAAGTAACAGAACCCAGTATGTAGTCCTCGACAGTAAGTGTTCATCATAGACAAGGGTATCATGAGTAGAGCCCCAGGGAAACGTGATACGTCAATTCTTATTTCCTATATACGTACGTAAATGAACTGGAGGACGGGCTAAACAGCAGTCTGTGGCTGTTTCCTGATGGTGCTGTGGTGTGTGGTAAGGTGGTCGTCGTTGAGTGACCGTAGGAGGATACAATATCACTTGAACAAAATTTCTAGTTGATGTGAAGATTGGCAGCTACTGACTAAATGCAGAAAAATTCAAATTAATGCAAATGAATAGGGAGTGTGTGAAATCTTATGGGACTTAACTGCTAAGGGCATCAGTCCCTAAGCTTACACCCTACTTAACCTAAATTATCCTAAAGACAAACACACACACCCATGCCCGAGGGAGGACTCGAACCTCCACCCGGACCAGCCGCACTGTCCATGACTGCAGCGCCTCAGACCGCTCGGCTAATCCCGCGCGACAAATGAGTAGGGAAACCAATCCTGTAATATTCGAGTTCAGCCTTAGTACTGTGTTGCTTGACACAATCACATCGATTAAATATCGAGGCCTAACGTTGCAAGGCAATATGAAATGGAATGGGCATGTAAGGATTGTAGTAGGGAATGGCGAATGGCTTGCTTCGGTTTATTGGGAGAATTTCAGGAAAGCGTGGTTTATCTGTAAAGGAGACCACGTGTAGGACACCAGTGCGACCCATTGTTGAGTACTGTTCGAGTGTTTGGGATCCGCACCAGATCGGATTAAAGCAGTTCAGAGGCAGGCTCCTAGATTCGTTACCGGTAGGTTCGAAAAACACGTAAGTATGACGGGAATGCTTCGGGAACTCAAATGGGAATCACTGGAGGGAAGGCGACGTTCTTTTCGAGGAGGGCATCTGAGAACATTTGAGTCTGATTGCAGAACAATTCTACTGCCGCCAAAGTACATTTCGCGTAAGGACCATGAAGATAAGGTTAAAGAAATTAGGGCTCGTAACAAGGCATATACGAGTCGACAGTCGTTCTCCCTCGGTCTAATTGCGAATGGAACAGGTAAGGAAGTGACTAGTAACTGTACAGGGTTCCCTCCGCCACGCACCATACCGTGACTTGCGGAGTATGCACGCAGATGTAGACGTAGAAGTGGGGCTGTCATGTCAGGCCCCGTCGTTGTACGCAGCAGTAAGAGAGGCCGACGGTACTAAGGCTGGTATTACACTATCAAAGTTGATATGCCAAATATTTATGTCAAAGGAATTTGACAGTGTAATAGGGAATTTCGACAAATCTCGCCTTTCGTCAAAGAAATATGATTTGATCATAAATATCGTTCGTCTTATGTTCACTGCAATGTCAAATGTAACCGGTCAAATGTAACCGCTTGGAGCGTTTGAATCGTACAGCTATTTGACGTCTCTGTAGTGTGTTTGTAAACATGTCTTCAAAGTTGGTATGTTCCTTAGACTCTTTTTAATAGCCGGCCGGTGAGGCCGAGAGCTTCTAGGCGCTTCATCTGGCACCGCGCGACCGTTACGGACGCTGGTTCGAATCCTGCCTCGGGCATGGATGTGTGTGATGTCCTTAGGTTAGTTAGGTTTAAGTAGTTCTAAGCTCTATGGAACTGGTGACCTCAGATGTTAAGTCCCATAGTGCTCAGAGCCATTTAAACCATTTTAATAACATTGCTTCGACTGGGGTCGGGGCTGAGCAAGGGCACAATGCATGCTATTAATCATGTGCTGATGGGCACGTGGAATATGCTGCTAGCGACTTCATACCACAGCTTCAGCCATCCACATCTACATCTGGAAACATCGAGGCAGTTTTTCGGCAAGATGGAATAGAGGATGTGGTCACTCTCTAAAATAAGTTTTCTCTTAGTGTTCCGTTATACTTTGTTTATTTTCTGAACTCTGGATGCCTCAAGTTAAAAAGCGTTTCATCTGTTTCGTACTCTTTATTAATTTTATAGTTGTTGGAACACTAATTCTATTACTTAAATTATTAAAAAATAGAAATAATTCTTATTGCCAATATGGTGTGCTAAACATTTATTTACCCCCAGATATTCCCCCGTCAGTGCTTTATGAATCGCTTCACACGTTTCTGGAATTATTTTGGTTAACGTGCACTGTGGTAGCCGAGTGCTGTACTGTAAACTACAGTAGCTCTCTCTACATGAAGAAATCACTGTGTCACGGTTAGCCTGTGTTCTGCAGATATAGCATTTTTCAACTAAATATTCTGCTTTGTAATATGAGAAGCCACTTTAATGAGCAAATACTGAAATGCACTCTCATCCATTCCTAAATAATCTATAACACTTGGCGTTCTCCAGTTGGAGCTCTCGTAACCAGTTTTGTTGAATGTTTTTGTTATCTCGACGTAATACACTTGGTTTCACCCAAGTATGTTTCCTTTTTTTCCGCCGCTTTTCTTCCAAATGCATACATAATGCAATTGTGGTACCAACTGCAGCGCAATAATGACAAGTTGTCGTTGTCCGTCATCTTAAAGTTTGACGAATAATATGTCGACAATGTAATACCCCTTTTTAGCGCCACGTCAAAGACCTTTGTCAAAGACATTTGACGAATATTTGATCATATTTCTTTGTCAAAGAAGTACAATAGTATAATATCGGCTAAAGAAAAAACATATTTCTTCTTGGCACTACTTCTTGATATAGAGATACATTTTTTTGTGGTTAATGTGCACTGTGTTTAGGATCCGCACCAGGTCGGATTAAAGCAGTTCAGAAGCAGGCTCTGGCTGCCTTGCCTTTCAGTTTTACATATCTCGGATAATTTTTTGCGAAAAGTTATAGCTTCAACATTAAAAAGCGTTGTATCACTGTACCCGTGTTTTCAAGAGCTTTCGAAAGCCGTTAAAAAGTTCACAGTTCCATTTAAAAAACCAGACTTTCGTCAGCATCTCGACTGCTACAAGATTTAACAAAATTACATGTCTATCTATCTAATATCATTCGACGAAAATCTCGTTTAAATATCTTGGAACAACGGCGGAATAAAGGGAGTGTAAGTTTTAGGTGATACACTCTGTAATACGAAATAAAGCTGATACGAACAATTTTACCCACAATGAACTTCTCTCACAGTTTATATAGCCAGTGAACGGATCCCAGTTTTTCAGCTTGAGAGAAGCAGTGCAGAAGCCGGCTATTGTGAGTTTGAAACGCTAACGTCCGCTAAGACCCAAAAAGATGCCGCAGTGTTAGGAAGCCAGCAGCAGAACGGTTCCTGTGGGATGACGCTACTGGCGAGCACACGGCGGCGCCTTGTCAATGTGCGGCAGAATTACGACTGCCGGTAGCTGACAAAAGCGCCTCAGCTGCCGCCGCATCCGGCCTCACCCGTTACCGACTTCACGGAAGCGCCGTGGAGGACTTGCGCTGATTCAACACGGTGACCTTTCCTTTGTCACAGTTATACCGCTCTGATTTTTCCCAGAACTACGGTTGGCAATGAAAAAAGTAGCTCTTCCGCCGGTCTGTTTTCACGTCCTCACACGACTTCAAGAACTCAGGCAGATGCGATCCATGGTTCGATTCTGAGAAGGAGAGCGCAGTTATAGTCTCTCCCCTCCCCCCCCCCCCCCCCCACGGAATTGTACATAGTTGAAGTTCCAGTTTCACAACTCTGTAGAAAAAGAACCAATGCTCAGAACGATGTCAAATTTCATGAGTATATTATTGACGCTGGGTGAAAAGTCATACAACAAAAAAGAATTTAGCGAAAATTTTACCAACAGATGGCGCTCTAAGCGTAAACGGGGGCGGCTACAAATGGCAGATGAATTGCAGTACGACGGCTATGGTTTGAGTTGCAAATTACACCATCCGTGCTCTTCGATGCGCAAGACTGCGCAAGTTCGGTAATCAACAGTTGCGACACTGTTAATTTCGTAAGCCCATTCACTACGGCGAGGTCGTATCATAGCTGACGGAGGAAATCTGTTTTTAATTGTCCTGAGGCCAAAAAACACATAAAAAACAAAATGACATCGGTTTTTTATTGTCCTGGGACTAAAAACCGCATAAAAAGCAACTGACGTCGATTTCTAATTGTCGTGAGACTTGCGCGAAACGTGTTCAATACGCCGTCCACCGTTTTCTGCCACGAGTTGAAATCAAAAAACAGCATGGTCCACAACAGATCGGAGTGTCTCGGGGGTCACGTTCAGTATGCGTTGCGCAATGAGTGACTTCAGTTCAGCTACGTTCGTAACTGGAGCACTGAACGCAACATCTTTTAGATAACTCCGCATCCAGAAGTCACACGGATTAACATCAGATGATATGGCCAGCCAGGCTGCAGGGAAATGGCGGCTCATACTCTAGAATTTCCGAAACGCCTCTGCAGCTGCCGCTTCACTGACTGCGCAATGTGCGGGGGAGCACCCTCTTGCATAAAAATGGTCCTACCCACACAGTCACAGTGTTGAAAGTTCGTAATGGCGTTGGTGCGCAAAAGACTCTCATAGCGTTTACTAGTGACGGTGCTGACCTGCAGGACTCATCTCATCGAAAAAATACGGCCCTGCGATAAATGGTGCCATCGACCCACAGCACAGAGTCACCTTTGCGAAATGAAGTGGTACCGGTTGATGTGTGTACTGATTTTCCATCACCACTATTCTGATATTGTGCATATTGACATTTTCTTAGGTATGGAAATGGATTTCGTGTGTCCACAGACTGTTCCATTGCCATTCATTGTCCATTTCCACGAGAGCAAGAAATTCCAGGGCGAACGTTTGTCTTGCTGCTGGCATCTCAGCAGGAAGCAACTTCTGAACATGGGTGATTTTGTAAGGATGTTTCGTAGGATTTTATGCACCTTGCTAGGGGGCATGTTCAGCGTTCGCACAATTCCCCGTGGACTGCACGTTTGCACACCACCCTCGACCGCTCTTGCAATGTTGTGGCTACATCTTTGACAACTGATTTCCTCCCTCTGCCACACTGCACTTCAAAAGAACCTGTCTTTTCGAATTTTGTAATCATTTTCTATAGACTCTTAGCAGATTTCGGATCAATGCCTTTTTTCATACCCTTGAGGATCCGGAACTTCCGCAGGACTACTGGCTCACAGTTATGGTTCTTCTAAAAGAGCTTTACCAGCAGCGAACGATCCTTCATGGAGACAGTCGTGTTAGACGCCTTGGACGCAAACTGTGGAACAACTGTGTGCTGCGCGTCTGTTGGTGTACTTATTCTGACGGTTTAACGCCATCTATTGGTAAAATTTTCGTTAGTTGTATGTTTCATGACGTCTCCCTCTGGGTCAATACTATGCTGTACAAATTTACGTCATTCTGAGTAGTGGTTCTTTTTCTACAACATTTTGAAACTGGAATTTTAATTATCTGGGCTCTCTCTCCTTCTCTCTCTCTCTCTCTCTCTCTCTCTCTCTCTCTCTCTCTCTCTCGTATTATAATCAGTGCTTGATTTGTGGCTGTTCACACCGGTACTCCGTACTGTTACCTCTGATGACAAAAAACAGATATGCAGATTTTGAGATGCGGTACGGCAGAACTTATATACAGTGGCGGCTGCAGTGTAATAGCACAAGAGTACGTGAACAGCCTAACTTTCGACACCTTGTGGTTTTATTGGTTAAATGGCTCTGAGCACTATGGGACTCAACTGCTGAGGTCATTAGTCCCCTAGAACTTAGAACTAGTTAAACCTAACTAACCTAAGGACATCACAAACATCCATGCCCGAGGCAGGATTCGAACCTGCGACCGTAGCGGTCTTGCGGTTCCAGACTGCAGCGCCTTTAACCGCACAGCCACTTCGGCCGGCTTTTATTGGTTATTGTTCTTTGAATACTGTTAAACGTAACATAGATGGTGCAGTCCCAAAGATACGGCACTTAAATCTACTGCGCTGTTCCACCTCTAGACTCCGTAAAACTTTGCATCAGAGTTGCGAGCACACCTTCAGTTGTGCACATTTTAAGGACCTTTTGCGCATGCGCAACTCGCGTGACATAATTGCCTAACGGGTGAAATACATTAGGATTTGATAAAGAACGTGCATAGTTCACGATGTGTGCCACTTAACTAGAAGTTTACATCAGTGCCAGGTGGTAGCACACTGGAGCAGAGTTTTATGCCCATTCAAAATGGTTCAAATGGCTCTGAGCACTATGGGACTTAACTACTGTGGTCATCAGTCCCCTAGAACTTAGAACTACTGAAACCGAACTAACCTAAGGACATCACACACATCCATGCCCGAGGCAGGATTCGAACCTGCGACCGTAGGGGTCGCGCGGCTCCAGACTGTAGCGCCTAGAACCGCTCGACCACATCGGCCGGCTTTATGCCCATTCTCTCGGCATAAATACCGCCAGATGATAGCACATTCCTTAGATACGGTAATACACTCGCTATACAGTAAAATTAGATCGGACGTCAGTATACGTTAAAGCTGTACTAACAATAAGCCTATTTTGTGGGTTTCTGAATGAGTTATAGAATATTAAGTTATGAATTTTATCATACAGTAACACACTTGAGGCGGTGAGAATCATAAGGGCCTAAAGCACACCACCGTCGATTGTGAGATTGTAGCATTTATTCATGCTTCCGAAATCTGTTGATCTTATTGTGAGCTAGGTTTATCTGTGCTGTAGGCCCTCATTGTATATATGAAAATTCACGAAAGACCGCATCACTGGTTTCTCTGATATTCACTTAAATGTGGGATCGACGGCGGTGTGCTTTAGGTCCTTATGGATCCCAGCGCCTCATTTGTACTCGTGCCAAGTGACCATGTTGGTAGACATTACTACTGGAATTTAATGATTTCCACAAACGGCAGTTTGTGTTTGGAGTTGGTTGTTTACTGTATGGGAATTGGCTTTCGTGTGCAGTGTAAGCATGAACTATGTTGAATCTATTTTACATGTTAACAGAAAAACAAAGCTGTGAGGAAGCGTCGTGAGTTGTGTGTGGGGAGCTTAGTCGGTGGAGCATTTGTCCGCGAAAGGCAAAGGTCCCGAGTTCGAGTATCGGTCCGGCACACAGCTTTAATCTACCAGAAAGTTTCATATCAGCACACACTCCGCTGCAGAGTGAATTCTCACTCTGGGAACATAAAAGTAAATTGTCAGGGAAAGTTAGCCGTAAACGAACTAGGGCGTCCGAGAACAGATCCTTTGACTGAGAGAGTGACGAATTCAAATTCGCGTGACTACAAGCGGACATTTAATAAGGGAAGTGTACAGTCAGTACAAGTTGTTCTGAGGGTGCACCGTAAGAATATCTGATTTTCAGCCCGGAAGTAAATTCGTGAACTAATACATCTGTTAGGGATCTTGTACATTTGTCCGAAAAAGTTGAAGCACGGAAACTCCCACTTAAACATTGTTTCTTTATTGCCCTAAACTGTACTTAATTATATACACAATAACAAAATTCCACAAAAACAATTCCTTCGTTTGTCAGAGCAGTTACGCATTTTATTATTATTGGCAGTGGCTGTAGTTGTATAAACTTGTTGATAAGCACAACTGTTATACAGCAGATGCTATTACTTTCACACTTCCATATTTATCTGAATCTAAAATTTGTGAACACATTTGTGAACACCCAGAATGTACGCTCACTAGTCGCCACGGAACTTACGCCCATTAATGCCTAGAATTTTAATAATAATTGCAATAATACATTCAAAAGGATTACCTCAAAGAACATAAGATCGACGAAAAATGGTTCAAATGGCTCTGAGCACCATGGGACTCAACTGCTGAGGTCATAAGTCCCCTAGAACTTAGAACTACTTAAACCTAACTAACCTAAGAACAACACACACATCCATGCCCGAGGCAGGATTCGAACCTGCGACCGTAGCGGTCGCGCGGGTCCAGACTGTAGCGCCAGAACCGCTCGGCCACCAGCGGCCGGCTAAGATCGACGAATACCAAGCGGGCATTCGACCAGGGTGCACGTGTGCGGAACAAATCTTCAACCTAAAAAGAACACTGAAATATAAAGCAAGCCGAAACACCCAGTCATGTTCACTTTCTATGACTTCGAGCTTGCATATTTCTCGGTTGATCGACAGTCTCCTTCTGACATCCCAGAAGGGCAGAGTGTAGATGCAAAGACAGTACGCCTCATCAAGCAAACACTCACACTCACAATTTCGAAAGTAAAATCTATGGGAGAAATATCAGAGCCCTTTGCAATTACTATAAAACCGGTATCGCCATGGTGATGGACTGCCACCAATCCCCTTCAGCCTCATCCTAGATAGGGAATCGGAGGTTACAGCGCTAAGAGTTATCATGCTAGACATCCCTCACAGACATGACTTAATAACTTTTCTGTAAAGGAAAGCTTCTAAGAAACAAGTAGCGCAGAAACACACTGCACTCATTTCTACATGTATACCCCTTTAAGTCACCAGAAAGTAGGAGAACTCTGCCTAATGTCGCACCTCACTCTAATATCGCATCTTTCTAAATAACGCAAGGTAGCTGCTAACACATGGCGGGAATGGGCTCATCAGATGGGTAACAGTAACCGTTCAGTACGGCGTCATTGTGGGATGGATGTGCAGCTGCGTTCAGTTTGTGTAATTTTTCGAATGCTTCGTCCGAAGCAAAAGATTTTGACGTTTGACAGACACAATAATAAAACACAAACTCAGAATATAGTTTAATTAGACATCGGCATATTGTCGTTTGTATTGTTTGTTTTGTGAGTAGAGTCGACCATAATTGAATGCTGCTTTGCTCCTAATACCGCACCACTATTGTGATTTTAATATCGGACTGTGCGATGTTATGTTCACTATTCTATGTATACCATTTCTAACATTTAATCGCTCTATCAGTACCTGCAACAAGTTGTAACGTATTGTTACAGAGGCCAACAAAAAGAGAAAGTAATGGACCGAGGAAAATAAAAATAGCTATCATTGCTCTTAGGAACAAAGAGGTGGGCCTGGAACATGCATCAAAGCAGTCTGACGCTCCAAAATTAACTTTGAAAGACGAAGTTAATTCCGAAGACACTGATCTAAGTAAGTTAGCGTCAGTTAAACTTGCAAGAAAACCTGAGCCGCGCGGGGTAGCCGTGCTGTCTGAGGCGCCTTGCCACGGTCCGCGTGGCTCCCCCCATTGGAAGTTCGTGTCCTCCCTCGGCCATGGATGTGTTTGTTGTCCTTAGCGTAAGTTAGATTAAGTAGTGTGTAAGTTTTATTGTTTAACTGCAAAAGATATAAAGATAATGGCGTTCCATTTGCTAGAAAAAATCTTTACTTAGTTCCTTTAATAAAGAGAGAATAACACTGAGGTGACAAAAGCCATGGGATACTTCCTAATATCATGCCGGACCTCTTTTTGTCTGGCATAGTGCAGCAAACTCGACGTGACATGGACTCAACAAGACGCTGGAAGTCCCTGCAGAAATAATGAGCCACGCTGCCTCTATAGCCGTCCATAATTGCGAAAGTTGCAGGATTCTGTGCACGAGCTGACCTCTCGATTAAGTCGCATAAACGTGCGATGGGATTCAGGTCGGGCGATCTGGGTGGCCAAATCATTTGCTCCAACTGTCCAGAATGTTCTCCAAACCAAAAGCTAACAACTGTGGCCGGTGACATAGCGCATTGTTCTCCATAAAAATTATATCGTTGTTAGGGAACATGAAGTCCATGAATGGCTGCAAACGATCTCCAAGCAGCCGAATATAACCATTTCGACTTAATGATCCATATAAACACACCCCCACCATTATGGACTGACAACCAGCTTGCACAGTTTCATGTTGCTAACTTGGGTCCATGGCTTCGTGTGGTCTGCGCCACATCAGAATCCTATCATCAGCTCTTACCAACTGAAATCGGGACTCCTCTGACCACGCAACGGTTTTCCAGTCCAGTCGATACGGTCACGAGCCCAAGAGAGGCGGTGCAGGCGATGTCATGCTGTTAGCAAAGACACTCGCGTCGGTCGCCTGCTGCCATAGCCCAATAACGCCAAATTTCGCCGCACTGTCCTAACGGATACGTTCGCCGTGTGTTCCACATTGATTTCTGTGCTTATTTCACGCAGTGTCGCTTGTCTGCTAGCACTGACAAGTCTATGAAAACGCCGCTCCTCTCGATCGTTATGGGAAGGCCGTCGGCCACTGCGTTGTATGTGGTGAGAGATAATACCTGAAATTTGGTGTTGTCGGCACACTCTTGACACTTTGGATCTCAGACTATCTAATTCCCTAAATATTTCCGAAACTGAATGTTCCATGCGTCTAGCTCCAACCACAATTCGGTGTTCAGTCTGTCAACTACCGTCGTGCGGCTATAATCGCGTCTGAATCCTGTTCACACGAATCACCTGAGTGCAAATGACAGCTCCGCCAATGCACAACCATTTTATACCCTGTGTACGCGATACTCCCGCCATCTATTTAGACACATATCGCTATCCCATGTATTTTGTCACCTCATTGTAATTGCCGGCAGGTGATGTCTCCACTCATTTATGTGGAGACTTCCGGAGCTTAGTTTAAGAAAATCTCAAGAAACATACAGTTGTGATGAGACGGTCTGACATTCTATAGCATAAGACAAAGAAAATTTTTGCATTGAAAGGTGAACGAAAAGTTGGACCTGTATCCTCAGAAGAGGGAGAATCCTTAAAGGCGCATGTACACTAACACACACTTCAAAATAAGTTTTGCATCACTTCGGTTCCGAGAGTTCCGGAACCTGTACAGAACATTGAAATAGAGGTCAACATAAACATAATTTCCGGCCTTTTTATTCTTCATGAAAAAGACACATTGCATGTTGTACCCCATACTTCGAGACTTTCAGAGGTGGTGATCCAGATTGCTGCACACAGGTACCTTTAATACCCAGTGGCCAGCTGCAGTGGCCGAGCGGTTCTAGGCACTTCAGTCTGGAACCGCGCGACCGCTACGGTCGCAGGTTCGAATCCTGCCTCGGGCATGGATGTATGTGATGTCCTTAGGTTAGTTAAGTTTTAGTAGTTCTAAGTTCTAGGGGACTGATGACCTCAGATGTTAAGTCCCATAGTACTCAGAGACATTTGAATACCCAGTGGCATGTCCTCTTGCATTGATGAATGCCTGTATTCGTCATGGCATACTATCCACAAGTTCATCAAGGCACAGTTGGTCCAGATTGTCCCACTCCTCAACGGTGGTTCGGCGAAGATCCCTCGGGGTGGTTGGTGTGTCACGTCGTCCATAAACAGTCCTTTTCAATCTATCCCACGCATGTTCGATAGGGTTCATGCCTGGAGAACATGCTGGCCACTCTAGTCTACCGATGTCTTTGCCCTGAAGGAAGTCATTCACAAGATGTGCACGACGCGGGCGCGAATTGTCGTCCATGGAGACGAATGCCTCGCCAATATGCTGCCGATATGGTTAAACTATCGGTCGGAGGATGGCATTCACGTATCGTACAGCCGTTACGGTGCCTTCCATGACCACCAGCGGCTTACGTCTGCCCCACATAATGGCACCCCAAAAGAGCAGGGAACCTCCACCTTGCTGCACTCGCTGGACAGTGTGTGTAAGGCATTCAGCCTGATCAGGTTGCCTCGAAACAACTCTCCGACGATTGTCTGGTTGAAGGCATATGCGACACTCATCGGTGAAGAAAACGTAATGCCAATCCTGAGCGGTCCATTCGGCATGTTGCTGGGCCTATCTGAACCGGGCTGCATGATGTCGTGGTTGCGGCCGGCCGAGGTGGCCGAGCGGTTCTAGGCGTTACAGTCTGGAACCGCGCGACCGCTACGGTTGCAGGTTCGAATCTTGCCTCGGGCATGGATATGTGTGATGGGGACTGATGAACTCAGATTTTAAGTCCCATTGTGTTCAGAGCCATTTGGGCCATTGTCGTGCTTGCAAAGAAGGACCTCGCCATGGACGTCGGGAGTGAAGTTACGCATCATGCAGCCTAATGCGCACAGTTTGAGTCGTAACACGACGTCCTGTGGCTGAACGAAAAGCATTATTCAACATGGTGGAGTTACTGTTAGGGTTTCTCAGAGCCATAATCCGTAGATAGCAGTCATCCATTGTAGTAGTAGCATTTGGGCAGCCTGAGCGACGAATGTCAACGACAGTTCCAGTATCTCTGTATCTCCTCCATGTCCGAATAACATCGCTTTGGTTCACTTCGACACGCGTGGATACTTCCCTTGTTCAGAGCCCTTCCTGGCACAAAATAACAATGCGGACACGATCTAACCGCGGTATTGACCGTCTAGGCATCGCTGAACTACACACAACACGAGCAGTGTACCCCCTTCCTTACGGGATGACGAACTCACCGGCTATCGGACCCTCTCCGTCTAATAGGTGCTGCTAATGCATGGTTGTTTACATCTTTGGGCGGATTTAGTGACATCTCTGAACAGTCAAAGGGACTGTGTCTGTGATACAATATCCACAGTCAACGTCTATCTTCAGGAGTTGTGGGAACCGGGGTGATGCAAAACTTTTTTTGATGTGTGTAAGTAAACTTCCGCAAGTCGCTTGCAGAAGCTACTTCTGCAAGTTCTTTGGAGGTGGAAATACCCCCTGCAAGTGGACTTCCGCAAGTTTCGTCAACCTGCACAGAAGCTACTTCCGAAAGTTAGTGTAAACGGTTTATTGAAGCTTCTGCATCTACATCTACATGACTACTCTGCAATTTACATTTAAGTGCTTGGCAGAGGGTTTATCGAACTACAATCATACTACCTCTCTACCATTCCACTCCCGAACAGCGCGCGGGAAAAACGAACACCTAAACCTTTCTGTTCGAGTTCTGATTCCTACCTATGTAGGTTGGGCTCAACAAAATATTTTTGCATTCGGAAGAGAAAGTTGGTGACTGAAATTTCGTAAATAGATCTCACCGCGACGAAAAACGTCTTTGCTGTAATGACTTCCATCCCAATTCGCGTATCATATCTGCCACACTCTCTACCCTACTACGTGATAATACAAAACGAGCTGCCCTTTTTTGCACCCTTTCGATGTCCTCTGTCAATCCCACCTGGTAAGGATCCCACAACGCGCAGCAATATTCTAACAGAGGACGAACGAGTGTAGTGTAAGCTGTCTCTTTAGTGGACTTGTTGCATCTTATAAGTGTCCTGCCAATGAAACGCAACCTTTGGCTCGCCTTCCCCACAATATTATCTATGTGGTCTTTCCAACTGAAGTTGTTCGTAATGTTAACACCCAGGTACTTAGTTGAATTGATAGCCTTGAGAATTGTACTATTTATCGAGTAATCGAATTCCAACGGATTTCTTTTGGAACTCATGTGGATCACCTCACACTTTTCGTTATTTAGCGTCAACTGCCACCTGCCACACCATACAGCAATTTCTTCTAAATCGCTTTGCAACTGATACTGGTCTTCGGATGAACTTACTAGACGGTAAATTACGGCATCATATGCGAACAACCTAAGAGAACTGCTCAGATTGTCACCCAGGTCATTTATATAGATCAGGAACAGCAGAGGTCCCAGGACGCTTCCCTGGGGAACACCTGATATCACTTCAGTTTTACTCGATGATTTGCCGTCTATTACTACGAACTGCGACCTTCCTGACAGGAAATCACGAATCCAGTCGCACAACTGAGACGACACCCCATAGGCCCGCAGCTTGATTAGAAGTCGCTTGTGAGGAACGGCGTCAAAAGCTTTTCGGAAATCTAGAAATACGGAATCAACTTGAGATCCCCTGTCGATAGCGGCCATTACTTCGTGCGAATAAAGAGCTAGCTGCGTTGCACAAGAACGATGTTTTCTGAAACCATGCTGATTACGTATCAATAGATCGTTCCCTTCGAGGTGATTCATAATGTTTGAATACAGTATATGCTCCAAAACCCTACTGCAAACCGACGTCAATGATATAGGTCTGTAGTTAGATGAATTACTCCTACTACCCTTCTTAAACACTGGTGCGACCTGCGCAATTTTCCAATCTGTAGGTACAGATCTATCGGTGAGCGAGCGGTTGTATACGAGTGCTAAGTAGGGAGCTATTGTATCAGCGTAATCTGAAAGGAACCTAATCGGTATACAATCTGGACCTGAAGACTTGCCCGTATCAAGCAATTTGAGTTGCTTCGCAACCCCTAAGGTATCTACTTCTAAGAAACTCATGCTAGCAGCTGTTCGTGTTTCAAATTCTGGAATATTCCATTCATCTTCCCTGGTGAAGGAATTTCGGAAAACTGCGTTCAATAACTCCGCTTTAGCGGCACAGTCGTCGGTAACTGTACCATCGGCACTGCGCAGCGAAGGTATTGACTGCGTCTTGCCGCTTGTGTACTGTACATACGACCAGAATTTCTTCGGATTTTCTACCAAATTTCGAGACAATGTTTCGTTGTGGAACCTATTAAAGGCATCTCGCATTGAAGTCCGTGCCAAATTTCGCGCGTCTGTAAATTTTAGACAATCTTCGGGATTTCGCGTTCTTCTGAACTTCGCATGCTTTTTCCGTCTCTTACCAATTTATGAGGTATGAATCTCTCAATTGCTGTTGCTACTATATCTTTGAATTTGAGCCACATCTCGTCTACATTTGCATATTCAGTTCGGAAGGAATGGAGATTGTCTCTTAGGAAGGCTTCTAGTGACACGTTATTCGCTTTTTTAAATAAAATTATTTTGCTTTTGTTTCTGGTGGATTTGGAAGAAACGGTATTGAGCCTAGCTACAACGACCTTGTGATCACTAATCCCTGTATCAGTCATGATGCTCCCTATCAGCTCTGGATTGTTTGTGGGTAAGAGGTCAAATGTGTTTTCGCAACCATTTACAATTCGCGTGGGTTCGTGGACTAACTGCTCGAAATAATTTTCGGAGAAAGCATTTAGGACAATCTCGGAAGATGTTTTCTGCCTACCACCAGTTTTGAACAAGTATTTTTGCCAACATATCGAGGGAAGGTTGAAGTCCCCACCAACTATAACCTTATGAGTGGGGTATTTATTTGTTACGAGACTCAAATTTTCTCTGAACTGTTCAGCAACTATATCATCGGAGTCTGGGGGTCGGTAGAAGGAGCCAATTATCAACTTAGTTCGGCTGTTAAGTATAACCTCCACCCATACCAATTCGCACGGAGTATCTACTTCGAGCCGGCCGCGGTGGTCTAGCGGTTCTGGCGCTGCAGTCCGGAACCGCGGGACTGCTACGGTCGCAGGTTCGAATCCTGCCTCGGGCATGGGTGTGTGTGATGTCCTTAGGTTAGTTAGGTTTAAGTAGTTCTAAGTTCTAGGGGACTTATGACCTAAGATGTTGAGTCCCATAGTGCTCAGAGCCATTTGAACCATTTTATCTACTTCGACTTCACTACAAGATAAACCACTACTGACAGACACAAACACTCCACCACCAATTCTGCCTAATCTATCTTTCCTGAACACCGTCTGAGACTTCGTAAAAATTTCTGCAGAACTTCTTTCAGGCTTTAGCCAGCTTTCTGTACCTATAACGATTTCAGCTTCTGTTCTTTCTATTAGCGCTTGAAGCTCAGGGACTTTCCCAGCACAACTACAACAATTTACAACTACAATTCCGACTGTTCCTTGATCCAAGCACGTCCTGTATGTGCCATGCACCCTTTGAGATTGCAGCCCACCCCGTACTTTCCCGAGGCCTTCTAACCTAAAAAACCGCCCAGTCCACGCCACACAGCCTCCGCTACCCGTGTAGCCGCCAGCTGAGTGTAGTGAACTCCTGACCTATTCAGCGGAACCCGAAACCCCACCACCCTATGGCGCAAGTCAAGGAATCTGCAGCCAACACGGTCGCAAAACCGTCTGAGCCTCTGATTCAGACCCTCCACCCGGCTCTGCACCAAAGGTCCGCAGTCGGTTCTGTCAACGATGCTGCAGATGGTGAGCTCTGCCTTCATCTCGTAAGCAAGACCGGCAGCCTTCACCAAATCAGATAGCCACTGGAATCCAGAGAGAATTTCCTCAGATCCAAAGCGACACACGTCATTAGTGCCGACATGTGCCACCACCTGCAGCTGCCTGCACCCTGTGCTCTTCATGGCATCCGGACCCTTTCCACATCAGGAATGACTCCACCCGGAATGCACACGGAGTGCACACCGGATTTCTTCCCCTCCTTAGCCGCCATGCCACTAAGAGGCCCCATTACGCGCCTAACATTGGAGCTCCCAACTACCAATAAGCCCACCCTCTGTGATTGCCCGGACCTTCAAGGCTGAGAATCATCCTCTGAAACAGGGCAGGCAGCTGCATTTGGCTCAGCCGATCTTGGAAGTTGCTGTAACATTTTATAAACTCGCAGAAGTTTTGTGTATATAAACAATACGAAATGTCGGCGATGAAATTCGCGTGTACCAGAGAAAAAAAAAAATACAGTGGTTAATTCAGAGAGTCAAGTGTTTTCCTGTGTTGTGTGACACACTACACATAGATATCAAAAATAGGCTTTCAAAAAAAGAGGATGCGTTCGAAAATATTGCAGCAGAGCTTCTAACTACAGAGGCTGAAATACGTAAAAATGTTCAGAATTTGCGGACACAGTACCGTCAAGAATTTAATGAAGTTAAGAAACAAAAAAATGGACAAAGTCCAAACGACTTATAAAAAGTAAATGGGAGTTTTCCGAACCAATGAAATTATGTTTCGCTCCTGCATAACAATGCAAACAGAAGAGAATTTGGTATGTGAAACAAATTTTATTTTCTCCAAATAGTATTTATTACTTTTATTACAAATGTACTTCTGTTAGCACTAACATAAAAAAAACCAGTTGAAATTCAAAGACGTCTGTATTGCCATTCTACCTCTCCTCCTTGTGAAATAAAGTGGTCGGTAAATTCATTTCGCACTTCCTTGACTGACTGTGGCCAGTTACGTAGGCCCTACGCTCATGGCTTCCAACGTGATATGTGTTTCTACCCATGTGTATTTTCCCCATTCTCCTTGAGTTTGTAAATCAACTGCGCCAAGTGAGGCATAAATGGAATTGCTGCTGTCCACTGATACTAAAAAACGTTGTGTGGAGCTCAAATCGCTTCGACAATTTGCCTCGTTTTTTTCTGGGATTATAAGAATTAGCATTCGTAGTACTCGAAAACGTGCCAATTTAAGTCCAAAAAAGTTGTCAGACACATTTCTTGCTCTCGATTAGGGCCGTTCAGCAAAACCGATTGGGAGGGCGGAGTCGCGAGAAGTAAACAGAGCGACAGGCGGGAGCAACGGCTATGGTGCAGGCCGTGTCAGCCGCCAGTCCCACCGGTCAGCGCATGTAGACAAGGCAGAAGCAGAAAGCAGCTCTAACAGCAGGCTCTCAGCACCACCTTGTTTGCATGCTAAATGAGAGCCTCTATACCTTTTTACTGAGCACGATGGTCGTGTACAATCTGTAGCGTGTCACAAAGTATTAAACCATATAAAGAAATTCAGTTTAAGACGTCATTAAGCAGTAAATCACGTTTGGAGTACGACAAATATCTCGACGAAGAACGGAAGGCAATAATCCTTGCACTGAAACCCAGCTTTTCAAACGAATTAAGTTATAACGTAATAATAGGTTTTGTTTGTAATATGGTGGCAATTGAAGGAATAAGACAAAATTTGTTCGTTTTAACAATTATCATGTCAGTTCAAAAAATGGTCAAATGGCTCTGAGCACTATGGGCATCTGAGGTCATCAGTCCCCTAGAACTTAGAACTACTTAAACCTATTCTAGGCGCGCAGTCCGGAACCGCGCGACTGCTACGGTCGCGGGTTCGAATCCTGCCTCGGGCATGGATGTGTGTGATGTCCTTAGGTTAGTTAGGTTTAAGTAGTTCTAAGTTCTAGGGGACTGATGACCACAGATGTTAAGTCCATAGTGCTCAGAGCCATTTGAACCATTTTGAACTTAAACCTAACTAACCTAAGGACATCACGCACATCTATGCCCGAGGCAGGATTCGAACCTGCGACCGTATCAGTCACGCCGTTCCGGACTGAAGTGCATAGAACCGCACGGCCACCGCGGCCAGCCATGTCAGTTCCGAAGGCACATACTAGTGACCTTATTTGATAAAACTATGCAATGTTATTTGCAGCATATTGACCATCCTGGAAGGGGCTCTTCTGTGAGAATTAGCTACAGAATTTCTCATCAGATAACTGTACACTTGAAGCCATTCGCTGAAGGCGATTTTACCTTGTAATAGCGGTGGAAGAGCTGTGCCCGCAACTGGTTCCCCAGCTACAGACCGTGTCACTTTCTCGAGCCACTGCAATGCGCCGAATTGAAGAATTAGCAGAAGATTTGGAGGCTCACCTGACAATGAATATTAAAGCGAGTGTTGCATTTTCTTTGTCTTTGGATGACTCTCTGGACTTGTCGGACACAGTACAGTTGGTAATTTTCATTAGGACAGTAAACAAAATAATGCAAGTTCACGAGGAGACGTTATTTTCATTAGGACAGTAAACAAAATGCTGGAAGTTCACGAGGAGACGTTAGATTTGATCCAGTTGAAGGACACAACAACAGATCAAGACATGGTCGATGCTCTTGAAGCAGTTATGGAGACGTTTGGTCCGCCATGGGTATAACTAACTTCCGTAGCAACAGACGGTGCTCCAGCTACGACTGGCGAAATCAGTGGTGTAGTAGGGTGCGCCCAGAGAAAAATGAAGAATCATGATCTCCTGGTTATCCCTATACATGTCCTGATTCATCAACAACATTTGTATTCCAAAAGCATACTCTAATGAGCTTGGTTGTGCCAGTCACTAATTTTATTCGAGCAAACGGATTGAATCATCGCTTGTTCAAAGCGTTTCTCGACGATGTCGGTTGTGAATATGGAGATTTACCTTATCACTCTGGGTTCTCTTGCTCAGCCGTGCTAAAGTTCTGGAGTGCTTTATGGAACTGTGCCAAGAAATAGCGTTATTCATGGAAATGAAACAACTTAAGTGTGTTGCTTCAAGGGAAGGATATTATCATCCATTTCTGTGGCAAAATATGGACACTCAAGATGAAACTGTTGCTCTGGAAAAGGCAGCTGGAGTCCAGAAACGTCTCTTACTTTCCAAAACTGTCAGCATTAATAAACGTTGCCATTACTTCAGATTTTAGAGAGTATACAGATCTTTTAAGAAAACTGCTTATTGGATTTGAAACAAGATTAACTGATATTTCACCCTTGGAAATGGATTTAGGAAATGTTGCTACTCCGTACTCTGTGGACGTCTATTCTGTAAGCCACCCTCTCCAAATGGAAATCGTGGATCTTCCGTGTGCTTTAGAATTGAAAGATAGATAACAGAGTAGAAAGATTTTAAGTGACTTTTGCAAACATTTGTCACAGGAGCGTTACACATAACTCCATAGACATGCATGGCAGATGCTTAGTCTGTTCGGATCAACGTACAATTCTGAGCAGTTCCTCTTGCTAATGAAACAGTGTGAAATGTATTTTGAGACTGAGCTGTCCTGAATCAATCATTCCCAGCACTGAAGCTCCTACGCAAAGAAAAGTAAATAAAAGTAGAAGGCAGCATTAGAAATCTGAGGTGGATTAATTTTGTATATTTTCTTTGTTATTCAATTTCCTAGTCTTGATTCCAGTCTGCCATCATCGATTAACTTTCGTATTTAGTACGTATTTACATTCATTTTGTTCTTCATTATTTACTGGCAATGTTTTTCTGAATTCTAAAATATGTTCGGTATTAAGATTATTCTAATAAGCGTCTTCATTAAATGATCAACATGTTTAATTAGAATTGTGGTTCCTTTTTACAGTTCCTTTAGTATGCATATCCCCAGTTGTTCACCAGAGTATCGATTTACTTGTGACTAAATAATTTAAAGTGCTGTCTTCCACAAAAGCTTTGTGCAGCGCCGCTGCCACTGTCAAGCGAACAGTGAAGTGCTCTGCACTTCCGCTACTCCATAGCGCGGTACTTTTAACGGCACTGCTCTAAAGAGCCGACAGTTTAACAACCGATTTTGCATTGGTTGACCTCTGAAGGGATAGGGCTTCATAAAATATTTTTTTAGAGCAAAATCATCATCAGTAACAGTGGCGTGTGTTGTCTGAACAGTTATACCTGGCAAAGTTCGAGGAGCTGGTAAATTCAAGGTATTCTGACAGTTTACAGTTATTAAAACCTCCGTCATCTGATATTCCACCCTTTACTGCTTAAATGGAAGTATACAACCCCGTAGTTAGGACCAGTCAGTGCTAATAACATATTACTATGGCTGCCTTCATAATGAAAGTACACACGGCCTTCTTTCTTGGGAGCCTGTATGACTATGTTTTCCATCCATAGCACCAACGCAGTTTGGAAAATTCTATTTATTTTCAAAACCATCAGCGATTTGTAACCATTCTTGTTGTGTCGAAGGTACTTAAAATTATAGAACACAAAATTATATCTGAAATTTGTCCCTTTGGAGATACATGCTACCTTATGATATTTATTTTAGGTATCAGAAAATGCCAGAGAGGAGAATGAGTTTGAGGCAAATTCTGTTCCGCGAAGCACACTCGGTGACACGGAAGGAACAATAAACAGTGTAAAAAAAAAAAAAATAATGGAGCGAAATACCGACGCTGTTCTTAGCATGGCTATTGAAGCCATGCAGAAGCCTGTTGATGAGTGTCTTGTCTTTACGGATTACGTAGCATCAGAGTTACGTTCATTATCGCAATCATCGACTGAAAAAAATTAAAAAGGATGATACAAGAGGCAATACTGCAAGTTTCTGCAGAGTATGAAAACCTAAGTGCTTAGTGAATGCCAGTAAATTTTATGTGCACGCCATAGGAAGACGTTATTATTTCATCTGACATTACCAAACTGCATCATCCAAAAGTTAATTGTTTCGTAAATTTTCTGCTTGAGTGAATTATTTGAGTGAGTTATGAAACATGAAAATACTAACCAAATATTCTCTTTTCAAACATTCAAATAGAGCCACACAGCAGTCCATAAAAATTCGAGAGACTGTGCACACCGGGACTCGGAACAAATACATCAGCGAGTTAAAGCTCTCACCTAAAAACGAAAAAAAAATCATTTAAATAAGTGTAAATGTGTAGTTATGGATAATAAATACCATTCATTTGGTATTTAAGTTTTTTTACTCTCTTACCTGTGTCTAAAAATTGAAGAGTAATTAAAAAAGGTCTTTTGATGATATAACTTGTCGCATCTGTGTATCTTGTTTTCGAATTACTTGATCCTACAATTGACAAGAGACGTTCAAAACTTACGTACGACATTCTCAGAAAGTCTTTAATTTGAGAAAAGTCCTCTGATTTCAGTTCATTTAGTAGTGCTTGGTGAAAACTTGGACATGTACGCCTCTGTATACACTTTTTCAACCAGACATTTATTTTGTTAATTCTTTTGTCTTTCGTCGCTCTTCTCTTTTAGCAATAACAATGCTACAACGGTGGCGGCTCCTCTGGTTTGTGCACACGTCGTTATAAACTACACTCGTCTGCCTCATTATGCCACTTCTAGTAGAAACAGTTTCACAAGTACTTGGAGCAAGTTCCTGAAATTAACTTGCCACAGCGACTTGGAGAAGTAAACTTGGTTCAAATGGCTCTGAGCACTATGGGACTTAACATCTGTAGTCATCAGTCCCCTAGAACTTACAACTACTTAAACCTAACTAACCTAAGGACATCACACACATCCATGCCCGAGGCAGGACTCGAACCTGCGACCGTAGCACTCGCGCGGTTCCGGACTGAGCGCCTAGAACCGCTAGACCACCGCGGCCGGCAAGTAAACTTGAGCAAGATTTTGTTCTAATATAGACACCTCAGAAAGTGCTTGCAGAAGTTACTTGCGGAAGTTACTTGCTACTCGACACGGTTGTTATTTGCATGAGTGCGACAGGTCACTTTACACTCAAGTGACAAAAGTCATGGGATACCTCGTAATATCCTGTCGGACTCGCTTTTGCCCGGCGTAGTGCAGCAACTCGAAGTGGCCGCAGTTGTCCAGAATGTTCTCCAAACCAATCGCGAACATTGTGGCATGGCGACATGGCACATTGTCATCCATCAAAATTTCATCATTGTTCGGGAACACGAAGTCCATGATCTCCAGGTAGCCGAACATCACCCTTTCCAGTCAATTATCAGTTCCGTTGGGCTGGAGGACCCAGTGCATTCCATGTGAACACAACCCACGCCATTATGGAGTCACCACCAACATACACAGTGCTTTATTGACAACTTGGGTCCACGGCTTCGTGGGTTCTGCGCCACACTCGAACCCTACCATCAGTTCCTACCAACTGAAATCGGTACTCATCTGACCAGCCCACGGTTTTCCACTCGTCTAAAAAGCGAAGGCCGTCACCCACTGCATTGTCAGTGGTAAGTAGTAATGTCTGAAATCTGGTATCTCGGCACACTATTGACAATGTGGAGCTTGGAATATTGAATTCCCTAACGAATTCCCATAGGTCTAATTCCAATTATTATTCCACGTTCCAAGTCTGTTAATTCCCATTGTGCGGCCATAACCAAGGCGGAAACTCAGTCACATGAATCACCGATTACAAACGACAGCTCCGCTATTGCACTGCCCTTTTATACCTTGTGTACGCGATACTACGCCATCTGTATACACTATTAAGCCAAAACATTAGGACCACTGCCCACCGCGACGTTGGATGCCACCTGGGCACGCGACGCGGTAACAAAAATAAGTAAGCGGAGCAGACACGGACGGGTATCACCCTAGCGAAGATATGGGTTGCAAATGGGGAAGTCCATTGAGATAAGCGACTTTGACAGAGGTAGATTATTATTACGCAGAACCTGTAAACCAGCAACTCGAAAACGGCGGAGCTGGTCGATTGCTCACGTGCTATTGTCGTGAGCATCTACGAAAAGAGGCAGAAGGACAGTGAAATTACCACTAAACTCTAAATGGTTGGACGTCCACGACTCTCCACAGAACGTGGGGTTCGGAGGCTTCTCTGCTCTAAAAAGTATTATAGATGATGAACTGTGGCATCTCTGTCGAAAGAGCAAACTGTTGGTGTACCCACAAGTGTTTTGGAGCACACTGTTCATCGTAAATTGTGGAACATAGATTTCCACAGCAGACCACCCCTACGTGTTCACATGCTGACCCAACGACATAATCAATTGCGATTGCAGTGGGCGAGGGAACATCGAGATTCGACTATCGATCAATGGAAACGTGTCGACTAATAAGGTGAATCACATTTTTGCTATACTAGGTAGATGGTCGTCTCCACAAACGCCATCATAGAGGTGAACGGTGTCTCGAAACTTGCAGTGGACCTGCACGCAGGTGGTGGGAGCAGTATTATGCTATGGGAGATATTCTTCTGCGCTTGCATGGGACCTGTGGTAGTAATCGAATACACGCCGACAGCCGCGAACCACCTACCTACCTTCATGCTTGAAGTCTTCCCCAATGGCGACGTCAACTTTCAGCAGTATAATTGTCCGTGTCTCGCTGCCAGAACCGTGCTACAGTGGTTTGAGGAGCATTGTAGTGAACCCACGTCGATGTCTCGGAGACCAAATTCGCCTGATGTAAGTCCTATGGAACCCATCTGGGTCGCTATAGGAAGCAATCACCACATACGCCGGTTACATGACCTGTGGGTAGAGATACATATCGCCACAAAACTACCAACAAACCGTCGTATCCCTGATACGTAGAATCAGTGATGTGTTTCGTTCCAAGGACGGGCAAACAAGCTATTAGGCAGGTGGTCATAATGTTTTGGCTCATCAGTGTACGTGCATGTCGCTATTCCATGACTTTTGTCACCTCAGTGTGAAGCACCTTTATTTGTATTTCCACGAAAAAATCAAAAAACCAGGGCTGTTAAATGGGACAGCAAATGGAAGCATGGCTGTTTACCGCAAATGAGTATGGATAGAATCTGAAAGTGTCCTTAAATGGTTTGAAGATCAGTTTTTACAAAGTCTGAAACCCACCAAGGAAGATCATGTAGGTAGAGTGGCGACTCATTTCCCAGTTGCAAAGCTCTTTGCTAAATGTTACAAAAAGTCAGCCACTGTAACTACAGCAGAACATGGCTTAAGAGTAACTGGGCTGCATTCTTTGGACGGAAACATTTTCCAAGACCATTAACTCTCAGTGATTGAATCTACCATGTCCATTGTACATCAAGACGACATAGAAGACTGTGTCTGTTATTTGCCAAAAAATAACAGATATCCAGCTCAGACCAGTCGCATCAGACAGGAAGTACTTGAGGCCCAGACAGGTTTGAATCTTCCTTACCATCTGCAAATGATGGTTCAAATGGCTCTGAGCACTATGGGACTTAACTTCTGCGGTCATCAGTCCCCTAGAACTTATAACTACTTAAACCTAACTAACCTAAGGACATCACACACATCCATGCCCGAGGCAGGATTCGAACCTGCGACCGTAGCAGTCGCGCGGTTCCGGACTGCATCTGCAAATGACCGCAGCGTTTTTCCGACTGATATAATCACCTTGCCACAACTGAAAGACCAAACTGTTCATTCAAAGAAAGAAGGACAACCAAGCTGACCAGCAACTGCTCTGAGAAGTACATCAAATAAAGTGAAGCTTACTGAAGACATTTATAAGAAACCAAATAAAAGTATTGCAAAATATATTTTTGCTGATAAATCAAAGAAAAATAATAAACTCACTGGAAAACACAAAAAGAAGAAAATCATGCCTAGGAAGGAAACTATTGTAACTATGAAAAGACATGTCCTATGTAAGTTTATTGGAGACATCCTCAGAATCAAATTAAGGGTGAACAGGCGTCCCGTATTTTACGGACTCGGCCCTTACTTAGCTTCGGTGTCCTGCTATCCCGACGAAATAGGTAAGGGACGTATATTCTGCCATTCTTCGTTGACTGTCGTGTATGTTTTCAAATACAGTGCTTTAAGTAATGTTTAGCATGACCAAATGAAGAATAAATGTGGACGTACGCAAAACAAAATACACTCTTTGACTGAACCAAACTGAACGAGGCCTGTCACTTTCAACTTTCTTGCAGCTCAAGATATGTACTACAGGAATTTGCGTTCCATTGCTGCGTTTGTGCTGGCTCTAGCTGGCTGTAATGCCGTTACGGAAAGACTGTTCTCTATAATAAATGCTTTATGGACTGTTGAAAGGAATAGATTTAATGTGAAAACCTGAGGAAAAACTTTAACTAAGACTCAGTTTCAGGATACGTGTTGATTTTTAATAAAATTCTGTTTCAAGAAACCTAACTCCTGAGTGGCACATTATTCTCGAAAACAACACTAAAAATAATTTCCATAAGCTACCCACACCAAGACTTGTAGGACAGTTGAGAGTGAAAAATAAGTAACCTAGGTAAATAATAATAATTTTGTATCCCAGTTAAAGTCCTCATTTTGTTAAAATAAAATATTTACTCGATTAGTTCAAAATGGTTCAAATGGCTCTGAGCACTATGGACTTAACATCTGTGGTCATCAGTCCCCTAGAACTTAGAACTACTTAAACCTAACTAACCTAAGGACATCACAAACATCCATGCCCGAGGCAGGATTCGAACCTGCGAACGTAGCAGTCACGCGGTTCCAAACTGAAGCGCCTAGAACCGCATGGCCACACCGGTCGGCACTCGATTAGTAATGCAAGTTATTTTCGTTGTTGTTACTGCACGTTTTACCAAACCAATTCATTTTAACTTCTAATTTGGATCGTATATTTTGATTTTGGGCATCTGATCACCCTAAATTAGGATCCTGATCAACCACTGACAGTATCTAAAGACGACGAAGGCAGCGAAAATGATTGCGAGCTTTAATTGATTGACAGGTCTGGAACTTATACTAAATGTCGCACGTGGTGTCATGAACAACGTTCTCGAGTTACTAATTATAAAACATTTATTTGTGATTTGTGTTTGGAAGGATAAATTCCAGCTATGTATAATCTATGGTAGTTAATGTCATTTTTCCGTGTTAAAATGCGTAATCCAATTGTAATTATACATGTGATTAAATATAATTATATTCTGAAATGTTCAGTTGACTTATTTTCATTTCATAACTGTATTTTATAACTGTCAGAGCTAGTATTCCTAGAGTGGCGAGGGCCAACAAAAAGTAAGTGAAACTAAACTAGTAAGTAAGTTAGCAACACAGAAGGAAATAGGTGATCGTCAGTCGAGAATACTGAGCTAGTAAATTTTTCCTTTACTCCCGAAGTAAATTTATTTACTTGATAAGTGGTGAGGGGCACCCTCAGAGAGTACGCTACTGTGTTAGTAACTTAAGGAAGAAATTAGGCCAAAATTTACTCCTAAGCAGTAGTAGGAGTAAAGTTAGAGGGTAAGGTGTGCTCTGCGGTTTCTGTGTGTTAAATATCGAATTCTATGGATTACCTGGACTGCGAAGAATATATGAAGATGGAGGAAGAGATAGACATCCCAAGAATAACGTTTTTAATGGAGGTAAGGGACCCATTTGCGATACACAGCGATAATGATTTGAAAGAGCTGTTTGGGTTGCGTAAGGTGTCTTTTGAGTCTCTGCTGGGTTTGCTGGAGCCGTCACTGCAGCATAGTAGTAACAGGAACCATGTTTTGTCTCTTAGGCTGTAACTTCTTTGTGGACTGCGAATCTTTCGCATTGGTACTTATCAAATTCGTAGCAGGGGATCTCATAAATATCCATCGTACTACTGCGGTAAAAGCTGATAATAGGGTGTCAAACAGTTTAATTGCCTTAAAGCCGCTGTACGTGTCCATGCCGCTGAACCAAGAAAATATTTCAAGGAACAAGGAGTTCTATGGAATGGATGGATTCCGAAAGTCACAGGGGTCATAAATTGTGTACACATATCCATACTTCGTCCTTCTGGAGCACAAGCAGAAGTATACAGCCATCGCAAGAATTTCTTTTTTGTCAATACACAAATGATCTGTGATACCAATATGAAGATTTCGAACATGGTAGGCCGTTGGCCGGGTTCCACGCATGATGCACGCTTTTAGAACAATAATAGAGTTGCTGCAGAGTTTGAAAATCGACAACATGATGGGTTGCTTGTTAGAAATAGTCGATATGCTCTTTCCAGCGATCTTACATCTCCTGTGTTTCGATCCCACATAGGAGCGCAAGTGCGTTACAATAAGCCCCATATTA
The DNA here is from genome assembly GCF_023898315.1 of Schistocerca nitens. Classification (NCBI taxonomy): domain Eukaryota; kingdom Metazoa; phylum Arthropoda; class Insecta; order Orthoptera; family Acrididae; genus Schistocerca; species Schistocerca nitens. The sequence continues at coordinate 420,526,411 of NC_064616.1, read as the reverse complement.
CTACCAGATGTGTAATTGAGCGTACGTTCGGTGTCTGGAAGGAACGTTTCCAAATTGTCACAAAACAATGCTACATTAACAAAACAAATGTAAGAATATTATTGTGCCTGCTGCAGTTCTGCACAACCATGTAACAGAAGTTGGAGATGTGTTCCCCCTGATGCTGTGGAGGTGAATGACATCTACCAATATGCATTTTAGCGAGAAGCAGAGGCTGCAGGTCGAGCTGTCAGAAGGACAGTTACACTTAATTATTTTAACTAACATTGTACGTAATCTGCTAGTAAAATAACAAGTTAGTGCAAAGACTTTTCCTTCTTAAATGAATAACTAAGGCACTGGATCGTCTCTACTGCAGTGAGATGTGACACATTGTATTTGCGTATTATTTTATAGTTTCGTTATTTTGTTTTTTTCCATTCTTTTCTTCTTTCATTTTTTTCAGATAGGGCATTAACATTTCCATTTTATTTCTTATTTCAGTATAAAAAGTTACACAAGCTGTCTGCTTTCATAACTTTGCCAATACAAATAAATATTACAATATGGTAATTAGAAAAATTAAATGTGCTGATGCTGAAATAACAGACACAATTACTATGCCATGTGGAAAACAATGAAAAAAAATCAAGCATATAAAATGTGTTTTATAGATTTATACATATAAAACATATTCATATTCATTTATAAAATCCTAAATTTCTCGAGCATGTTGCCTAAAGAGTCGGAACCTGAAGTTCGCTTCATTTCGTTCTTGAGCTTATTCGTTAACTTCTATTTTAAGGTCATGCTCTTCTTTGTGATTGCTCATTGCCTTTCAACTAAAAAAATTCTTGCATTATATTTCTCTCATATCAAACGCATTTTCAAGGAATGAAGCTCGCCTGCTTTTTCCAACAACTCCCAGTTCTTCACTTCAACCTCACGTTCTCTGTCTTTTTTCGCAGGCGCATCTTATGGTAAGCTCCCCCCCCCCCCCCCCCCCTCACCTCCATGGAATTCAAGGCGAGTTTTTTTTTTTTTTTTAATTCATTGGTTTTCAGGCCGTGCTCACACAACCATCTCAATAGTAGTGTCGATTATGACAATGCTAAAGTAAGAACAACACAACATCCAGCCCCGAATGGAGAAAATCTTCGACCCGGCTGGGAATCGAGCCCGCGCCCCTTCGATTACAAACCCGCCGCACTGACAGAACAGCTACCGAGGCGGACAAACAGAGGTTCATGCCTGTGGGATAAAGCTTCACCTTCATGAGCTTCATTATCATCTTCTGAGTAGTTACCATCATCGATGTTGTTTGAAAGGACCACATTTTCTTCAGATGTGTCATTGTCTTTAACTCCAGTTATCCATTCGAAAACTTGTGGGATCATATGAACAACCATTTAGCTTATACCGTCTATCTATGTCGCAGACACTTTACTGCCAGTCTGGAACTGTTCCCGATAACATTTACCTTCATTTTCTTTGCTTCACTTTAATGTGTTAATACGGGCAGAGGTCATTGTTGGCGACCGGAATAAAATAATCATAGGATCCTTTTACCGACCTCCCAATTTAGATGATACAGTTGCTGAAAGGTTCAAAGAAAACTCGAGTGTTGTTTCAAACACGCACCCGACTCATACTATAATAGTTGGTGGTGACTTTAATTTACCCTCGATATGTTGGCGAAAATACATGTTTAATTCGGGAGGTACGCAACAAATATCTTCCGAAATTGTGCTAAACGCATTCTCTGAAAATTATTTCGAGCAGTTAGTTCATGAGCCCACGCGAATAGTAAACGGTTGTGAAAACACACTTGACCTCTTAGCAACAAATAATCCTGAGTTAACAACGAGCATCAAAACGGACACAGGGATTAGTGAATCAGTGTTGTCATAGCGGGACTGAATATTGTAATCCACAAATCCTCCAAAAATAAGCGAAAAATATACCTATTCAAAAAAGCAGATAAAGATTCACTTGAGAGGCAATGTCCACTCATTCCAAATTAATAATATAAGTATAGACCAGATGTGGCTTGAATTCAAAGAAATAGTATCGGCAGCAATTGAGAGATTTATACCAAATAAATTAACAATCGACGGAGCTGATCCTCCTTAGTACACAAAACGGGTTAGAACACTGTTGCAGAAACATGCCAAATTTAGACAAACGCAAAATCCCCAAGATTGGCGGTCTTTTACAGGAGCTCTAAATTCAGCGCGGACTTCAAGGCGAGATGCTTATAACAGTTTCCACAACGAAACTTTGTCTCGAAACCTGACAGAAAGTCCAAAGAGATTCTGGTAGTATGTGAAGTATGTTAGCAGCAAGAAATAATCAATGCCTTCTCTGCGCGATAGCAATGGAAATGCTATCGAAGACAGTGCTGCCAAAGCAGAGTTACTAAACACAGCCTTCCGAAATGCCTTCACAAAAGAAGACGAAGTAAATATTCCAGAATTCGAACCGAGAACAGCTGCCAACATGAGTAACGTAGAAGTAAATATCCTCGGAGTAGTGAAGCAACTTAGTCACTTAATAAAAGCAAGTCTTCTGGTCCAGACTGTATAACAATTAGGTTCCTTTCGGAGTATGCTGATGCATTAGCTCCGTACTTAACAATCATATACAACCGTTCCCTCGACGAAAGATCCTTACCCAAAGACTGGAAAGTTGCACAGGTCGCACCAATATTCAATAAAGGTAGTAGGAGTAATCCAATAAGTTACAGGCCCACATCATTAACGCCGATATGCAGCAGGATTTTGGAACATATACTGTGTTCAAACATTATGAATTACCTCGAAGAAAACTGTCTATTGACACACAGTCAACACGAGTTTAGAAAACAGCGTTCCTGTGAAACACAACTAGCTCTTTATTCGCGTGAAGTGTTGAGTGCTATTGGCAAGGGATTTGAGATCGATTCCATAATTCTGGATTTCCGGAAGACTTTTCACACTGTGCCACACAAGCGGCTTGTAGTGAAATTGCCTGCTTATGGAATATAATCTCAGTTATGTGACGGGATTTGTGATTGCCTGTCAGAGAGGTCACAGTTCGTAGTAACTGACAGAAAGTCACCGAGTAAAACAGAAGTGATTTCTGGCGTTCCCCAAGATAGTGTTATAGGTCCTTTGCTGTTCCTTATCTATGTAAACGATTTGGGAGACAATCTGCGCAGCCGTCTTAGGTTGTTTGCAGATGACGCTGACGTTTATTGGCTAATGAAGTCATCAGAAGATCAAAACAAACTGCAAAACAGTTTAGAAACGATATCTGAATGGTGCTAAAATTGGCAGTTGACCCTAAATTACGAAAAGTGCGAGGTCATCCACATGAGTGCTAAAAGAAATTCGTTAAACTTCGGTTACACGATAAGTCAATCTAATCTAAAAGCCGTGAATTCAACTAAATACCTAGGTATTACAATTACGAACAACTTAAATTGGGACGAACACCTAGAAAATGTTGTGGGGAAGGCTAACCAAACTTAGAAAATGTAACAGATCTACTAAGCAGACTGCCTACCCTACGCTTGTCAGTCCTCTTTCAGAATACTGCTACGCGGTGTGCGATCCTTACCAGATAGGACTGACGGAGTACATCGAAAAAGTTCGAAGACGGGCTGCACGTTTTGTATTATCGCGAAATATGGGAGAGGGTGTCACAGAAATGATAAAGGATTTGGGGTTGACATCATTAAAAGAAAGGCGTTTTTTCGTTGCGACGGAATCTTTTCAAGAAATTCCAATCACCAACTTTCTCCTCAGAATGCGAAAATATTTTGTTGACACCAACCTAAATAGAGAGAAATGATCACCACGATAAAATAAGGGAAATCAGAGCTCGTACGGAAAGATATAGGTGTTCGTTCTTTCCGCACGCTAAAGCAGATAGGAATAATACAGAATTGTGAAGGTGGTTCGATGATCCCCCTGCCAGGCACTTAAATGTGATTTGCACAGTATTCATGTAGATGTAGATGTCCTTCCAAATTACTTGAAGCTGCTCTTGTGATCTTTGTCTAAGGGCTACTGCATTGTATTCAACGTTTATTTTTTCCCCAAGGATCCTTTTTTCGTCTTTAGCTAGTTGACACGGCGCGTTTTACATTCAGTGGTAGTTATATAGTTTTCACAGGCACAGACTTCTGAACATTTTGGGGTATGCTCATCATGTTACACTATAAAACTCATTATTACCACTACATAATTATAGTAAATGTAAATGCTGCAAAAGTAACTTAAAATACGTGGTCACTCACCTAAATATGGAGAGACTGAAACGTGCTCTTCCTGACAGTTACTTTATTGATGAATTCGTTGATTAGAGGCTCCAGGTTCAGTTCTCTTGCGAGATCGGAATGGATGTTCGATAATACTACATGATTTAACCAGTCTTGGCTCATGGTGGATCTGGTGTAAGTTTTCAGTCTTCCAAGTACAGAAAACGAATGTTCTACAGTGCACGTGGTTACAAGTATCTTTAAAAGAAATAGCAATGATTTTACATATTCTGGCATCATGTTCTTCAGAGCTACACACTAGTCACCCTCTGTCCTATTCACGTATTGCACTACACTTTCAAAGCTATCTAGTGTAACATCCCTATGAAGGGTCAATCTTACACAGCCGAAATCGTCACCGTAAAAAGAAGTAACGTCTACTACTATCTACTACTATCTTCTTTGCCTAGGAAAAATTGTTCTGTTCTGATAAAGTGTGGTAGTGTTTCGTGTGTAAATCAGTTTTTAAAGCTGCTCACTACCTCAAAAAATAAAATTCGCAACTTTTCTCGAATATCTGATGTACTACGCCTGTCACCATCTCTTAATTTTAAAGGCATTTTTCTGGGGGGTGAAACAGTAGGGAGATTTAATTGTAATGCACCATACTTTTCTTTAGCACGGTGATAAAATGTATTTGTGTTTATGGCTCCTCCTATTGAAGACAAAACAGTATCTACAGTATTAAGAGCAAGGTGGAAATTCAATGAAACTTTTTGAAGTACTGCATTAAGTTTTTCTGTTCTTTGGAACACAAGAATTAACATCTTGATATGAAACAGAGTTTCAAATTTTTGCAGACATTTTAGAAATCCTTTAAGCTTTTGCACCACCATCATTTCTTTCATCTTGCGTATCATTAAGAAATTGCAAAAGAAATCATAAAAATATTATGCTCAACAGAAACACAACACCCATGCACCATCTCCTTGGACAGAATAGTCTTAAACCTTGACCTACTTCAATATCATGAGAATCTGAAAGCAACTGTTTCCGAATTTTCCTAGCGTCTTATGTGAACCACGAATAAATGAAATCAAATCTTTGAGAACTAACAGACTCTTAACATAGGGGGGTTATGTAGGGATTTTACTAAAGAGGATCAGGTAGTGATTGTGGGTGGGGCTGGTAATAGTATTGATAGGGATGGGGAGTATGACATAGATGGTGACCTGGAAAAGATAGCCACTCAGACTGGCAACACAAATGTGGATTTCGTGGAACTGTTTCAGCGTCACGATCGGCCTCATCTTAATACAGCCGTCAGGCGTAATAACATGAGACTTGGGGGTGCGCTGATGACAGAAGGCATGAGTCACATTTCAGTGGTGTCGGTGGAGTCTATCAGCAGGACGGGTTTCACTAGACATGGCCTGCACCTCAACAGGTATGGGAAGGGGAGGTTGGCAAAACTTATAGGTGACAGCATAGGTGGGGGTGGTGGGATCACTCATGGGAAAATTCCGGTAGTTGTGGGTGTTAGAGCTGTACCTTTTTTAGATTGAAGTCAGCTGATAGGTATTCCTGCTTAAGGGAAGTCTCTCTAACAAAGAAACCACTTTCTACAAAGCTTGGGTATCCGATTAATGAGGGAATTAGTATATTTCATCAAAATATACAAGGTATTAGAGATAAAGTTAGTGAACTGCTTATAGATGTTGACTCTGAAATTATTGGTATATCTGAACACTTCTTAAATAAGGAGATAATTCAGAGGCTTCCTTTACCAGGATACAGGTTGGCTGGCAGCTTTTCTAGGAGCTCTTTGCGGTGTGGGGGAGTAGCCATGTATGTGAAAAACGGTATCCCATTTGAGTCAATTGATGTTTCAAAGTACTGCACTGAAAAGGTGTTTGAATGTTGTGCAGGTGTGGTTAAATTTAGTGGAGCTAAACTTCTTACTGTTGTTATTTATAGATCCCCAGACTCCGATTTCACAACATTTTTGCTAAAACTAGAGGAGGTTCTTGGTTCACTTTATAGGAAATACAAAAAGTTAGTTATATGTGGTGACTTCAATATTAATTGTATAAGTGATTGTGCAAGGAAAAGGATGCTGGTAGACCTCCTTAATTCATATAATCTTATGCAAACCATATTCTTTCCAACGAGAGTGCAAGGGAACAGTAGAACAACCATAGACAATATTTTTGTTCATTCGTCATTATTAGAAGGGCATTCTGTTAGCAAAAAGGTGAATGGCCTTTCAGATCATGATGCACAAATTTTAAGTCTAAAAGATTTTTGTGCTGCAACACATGTTAAATATAGTTACCAACTTTTTAGGAAAGCTGATCCAGTTGCTGTACAGACTTTTGTAAACCTTATCAAGGAACAAGAGTGGCAAGATGTTTATAGTGCTGATACAGTAGACGATAAATATAATGCTTTCCTCAAGACTTTTCTCGTGCTCTTTGAAAGTTGCTTTCCGTTAGAACGTTCAAAACAGGGTACTAGCACAAACAGGCAGCGTGGGTGGCTGACTAAAGGGATAAGAATATCTTGTAGAACAAAGTGGCAATTATATCAAAACGTTAGAAACAGTCACAATCTAAATGCAGCAGCCCATTACAAACAGTATTGTAAGGTGCTTAAAAAAGTTATTAGGAAGGCAAAAATATGTGGTATGCAGATAGAATAGCTAAGTCTCAGGATAAAATTAAAACCATATGGTCAGTCGTAAAGGAAGTGGCTGGTCTGCAGAGACAGATCGAGAATATAGAATCAGTGCGTAGTGGGGATGTCCGTGTTACTGATAAGTCGCATATATGTACAGTACTTAATAATCACTTTCTGAATATAGCAGGTGAACTAAATAGAAACCTAGTCCCAACAGGGAATCATATAGCGCTCTTAGAAAAAAGTGTTCCGAGACTGTTACCTGAAATGCTCCTCCATGATACTGACAAGCGGGAGATTGAGTTCATAATTAAATCACTAAAGACCAAGAACTCTCATGGATATGACGGGATATCTAGCAGAATACTGAAGTATTGTTCCACGTATGTTAGCTCAGTACTTAGCCGTATCTGTAACTTTTCCTTTAGGAGTGGTCGGTTTCCTGACCGATTAAAGTACTCGGTAGTGAAGCCACTTTATAAAAAGGGAGACAGGGATAATGTTGACAATTATAGACCTATTTCTATGCCATCGGTGTTTGCTAAAGTTATCGAGAGGGTTGTATATACAAGGTTACTGCAGCATTTAAATTCACATAATTTGCTGTCAAATGTACAGTTTGGTTTTAGAAATGGCTTAACAACTGAAAATGCTATAGTCTCTTTTCTCTGTGAGGTTTTGGACGGATTAAATAAAAGGTTGCGAACGTTAGGTGTTTTCTTTGATTTAACGAAGGCTTTTGACTGTGTTGACCACAAAATATTACTGCAGAAGTTGGAACATTATGGAGTAAGGGGAGTAGCTTACAATTGGTTCGCCTCCTACTTTAAGAACAGAAAGCAGAAGGTAATCCTCCGCAATATTGAGAGTGGTAATGATGTTCAGTCCCAATGGGGCACTGTTAAATGGGGCGTTCCCCAAGGGTCGGTGCTGGGGCCACTGCTGTTTCTTATTTATATAAATGATATGCCTTCTAGTATTACAGGTGATTCAAAAATATTTCTGTTTGCTGATGACACCACCTTGGTAGTGAAGGATCTTGTGTGTAATATTGAAACATTATCAAATAATGTAGTTCATGATATAAGTTCGTGGCTTGTGGAAAATAATTTGATGCTAAATCACAGTAAGACTCAGTTTTTACAGTTTCTAACTCACAATTCAACAAGAACTGACATTTTAATCAGACAGAATGGGCATGTTATAAGCGAGACGGCCGGCCGCGGTGGTCTCGCGGTTCTAGGCGCGCAGTCCGGAACCGTGGGACTGCTACGGTCGCAGGTTCGAATCCTGCCTCGGGCATGGATGTGTCTGATGTCCTTAGGTTAATTAGGTTTAAGTAGTTCTAAGTTCTAGGGGACTGATAACCACAGCAGTTGAGTCCCATAGTGCTCAGAGCCATTTGAACCATAAGCGAGACGGAATAGTTCAAGTTCCTAGGCGTATGGATAGATAGTAAGCTGTTGTGGAAAGCCCATGTTCAGGATCTTGTTCAGAAACTAAATGCCGCTTTATTTACCATTAGAACAGTATCTGAAATAAGTGACATTTCAACACGAAAAGTAGTATACTTCGCATATTTTCATACGCTTATGTCATATGGTATTGTTTTTTGGGGTAATTCTTCTGATTCAAAAAGGGTATTTTTGGCTCAAAAACGGGCTGTTCGAGCTATGTATGGTGTAAGTTCGAAAACCTCTTGTCGACCCCTATTCAATAGTCTGGGAATTTTGACATTGCCCTCACAGTATGTATTTTCTTTAATGTCGTTTGTTGTTAGCAATATTAGCTTATTCCCAAGAGTTAGCAGCTTTCACTCAGTTAATACTAGGCAGAAATCAAATCTGCATGTGGAATGCACTTCCTTGACTCTTGTGCAGAAAGGAGTTCAGTATTCTGCTGCATCCATTTTCAATAAGCTACCACAAGAACTCAAAAACCTTAGCAGTAGCCCAAACACTTTTTTAAGTCTAAACTGAAGAGTTTCCTCATGGCTCACTCCTTCTATTCTGTCGAGGAGCTCCTGGAAGAGCTAAAAAATTAAGCAAATTCCAGTGTTACATTCTTGATTTTCTTTATTTAAACTAACGACTTGTCGCCTGAATATGTTTCTTATATTTCATATCATCTGTTTCTACAATCGTGTTATAATTTCATGTATTGACTCTTTCCATGACCATGGAGACTTCTCCTAAATGTGGTCCCACGGAACAATAAATAAATAAATAAATAAATAAATATCTCTTAATACTGGAATGTTATTAAATGAGTCTTGAACAACTAAATTTAGGGAATGAACCAAGCAGTGAATGTAAGTTAGCCCTGGGTTCAATTTCTTTTATCCTTGACTGTAATATTTGCAGAAAATCGCTAACGTTTGTTGCCCCATCATAGCATTGCTCTCGACAGTTGTTCACTGAAACAGAATATCTTAATAATATGTCCTTCACATATTTAAACAGGATATCTGACACAATTAATAGGAGCTCATAAAAACCACGAGATAACTCATGAACCGAAAAATTTTGGTCAACAGTCGGAAGGCAAACAGACCTCTCCTCTCTAATTTATATGTCGGATGTCTCGTCCAACATTAATGCATATAAATCGTATTCTTTAGTTGTTAAATCAAAATTCTCTGAGGAGACATGCTTATCAAAGTTATCCACCTGTAACCAGTCTGATTAAGCGATAGTTTCAGTTCCGATACATCCACGGAACGTAATTTCAGATGACTGACAAAATTAGGAGACTCATCAACACGATCCCTTAAGGCCAATACTTGGCAAACCAAGAACAATATTGAAGCAAAAATTTTGCTTAAACAAACAGTATCGGCCTGCTTTTCTTTTGCTTAAGAATGACAAGCTGATGACAGAATGCTTAATTCTTTTGTTTTCATAGAATTATTTGTACTAACTGAACACATATAGACATATGCAAATTACTTTTGTCATAAGATTTGAATCGTTTTAGAGCAACGGTCCATTTCTTAAATCCACACTCAACGAAGGCATTAGAGGAATCCTTGTTCGGAGTAATAGTTCCTGCAGGCAATCTCTTCTTTTCACACATAGACCTACACAAAAAACAATAAACTCTGTCCTCTTTTTCGTCGTACTGAATCCATGTTGTCGTATCCGGCTCACTCGTCTAATATAGGGTGCCTAGGAAGCTGTTTTCTCGGATAGCTAGACAACAATTCAAGCAAATATTATTAATGGAGTTTATTGCAGTAAATTAAATTGACAGTAGTTAACTTTGTCTTTTTACAAAGAGGTGTCGCAAGCAGTTGGCGACATGCAAATAATCTGTATCGTTCGATATATACAATTTCCATTCAAGCAATTTCTATAGATCACAAGTCACGGCTAAATCGTTTGGATCACGTCTCGTCTTCTAGTGCGCTCTTATAATGCGGCCGCGGCTAGCTAGAGCGGCGCTTACATTCACTTCGTATAGGGCCGCTCTTGTCGCGGTGTCGTCCTAGTCAGCGTTCTACTGGCTGCTGCATCGTACCAGGCCGACGTGCCGCCGCTTGATGTTGCGCCGGAACACCTGTATATGTTTTTAACCAATGTTTTCGAAAGGCCTGCCCTTGCAGCTGCCGCTTTCAGTATCGGTATCATTTTTCGCGGAATTACCAGAAACAGTTACAGGGATTTCATTGTCACAAGCTGCCGAAGATGGATCACTTTTACTGCTACACGCTGTCGATTCGATATCGCTATCACCATCACCAGTCGAAGTCATTTTGTATTTCACTGTATACTTATCCATTTTAACTATTTTGACGCGCAAGGCATGAAGACACAATATAATTCCAAACACAGGTGACACAGGTCAAACTAACGTCAAGCGGTCTGCACGTTCTGACTTCTGATTACTTTGTTATTCGTTCAGTTGTTGAAGTCTGGAAATTCAAATTAAATATAAGTTACACTATATCCAACATGATTTCACAAGAAATAATCTCTCGCCGGCTGTTACGTGTTGTGATTGTTGCAGAGCTGTCAATTAAAGCACAAAGAACTTCGCCAAGTTCGTGTAAGTATGCCTACTGTTCATTTACTGAATGCTTTAGTTAGGAGGGATGCGGGATTCTTCGGAGCAGGTATGTCAGCTCACTGGTAACGTATGTGGTTGTGTCAAAAAGTTATCTTAAAAGAAACCGCCGGCCGGGGTGGCCGAGCGGTTCTAGGCCCTTCAGTCTGGAACCGCGCGACCGCTACGGTCGCAGGTTCGAATCCTGCCTCGGGCATGGATGTGAGTGATGTCCTTAGGTTAGTTAGGTTTAAGTAGTTCTACGTTCTAGGGGACTGATGACCTCAGAAGTTAAGTCCCATAGTGCTCAGAGCCATTTGAACCATTTTAAAAGAAACCGCTAATTAAATCCGTACTTCCTAGTATAAACGTTTTCATCGTATCGTGCCCAAAGGGATTTATTTATAGTTATTTAATACAATAATAATATTAAAGGCTACCGCCTTCAGTTTACATTATTGACTTAATAAAGGCATTCTCTTAACATTCGGACTTTTTAGAAAACTATCACTTATATGTCCACGTGAATCTTAATTCCTACGAATTCAATTAGCCGTTTGTTTTAAGGTAATCTTTTTACAGCGGTGTATTACAAAAGCTATCCGCCCACGAATATTATGAGTGAGTCGATTTTAATTACGGTCAGGAAGCAAATCGTTACAGAGCCGGTTGGGTACCATGAAAACGTTTATTTTATTTATTTATTTTACAGAATACTAACGTGAAGAAAAATAATAGTGCAATTTTCAATGAAGTATGGTGTGCTAGCCCAGTGAAATTTTGGGGTTTTCTTGAGCGTCCGAGCACACCCGTCGTCGGCGCCTATGATATTTTTTCATTATTTCAGGAGATCGCTCTTTTTCACTTTTTGATATGTTTGTTTAACGTTTCTTAGCACTTAAATTGCCCTTGGCTACCTCCATGTTGCTGTTAGCTCGTATTTCGATCTGTAAAAAATTGAATACCTGAATGAAAAAATATCCCAAGTCCACCTTTGGTCAATTTTCACTTTTAATACGAAACTGAGTGTACATGCCTAGAGCTACGTCCCTGAAGAGAAGACCTTTCCAAGTCCAGCTCTTTCCTTTTAAAGTTACAAAATACATTTTCAGATTAATGAAATGACATCCGAAGTCCATGGACTTGTGCAGTTTTCCCATTCAGTAAAATCTTGGAAGCCACGTTCAGTTTTCAGTGCTTCATGGCGGCTACAACAATCAATAAAAAATATTTTTCCTCAACAACGGACCGGCTTACTACATACTGCATTGTTGATATTTTATATATTTTACTAACAACTCAGTTTCCTTCAAGCTTGTGTACTAAATGCATCATTTGCGAAAGTTAATATTTTTTTTCCATTCTAATATGGAGGTTGTTTCAAGTGATGACGATTCAGAAGTTTTTGGAGAAAATCGTAAAATGCCCGACAAGTGGGAAAAAACTGTGGCGAAACAAAAACGCGATGCGGGAGACGAATATACAGGAGAAATAAATCTGCGTAGGAAAACAGGCCCTAACTGTTAGTGCAAATGAAAATGTGAATTGTTCACTGAAGAAGAAAAGTCAGCCATTTTACGTAATTTTAATGGTTTAGCTTTGAAAAAGAAACAAGATGTTCATCTCTGCGTGCTGATGTCTCCTATGGTGGTTTCTCGTAGAAGACTCCGCACAGACGAACGTTCCCAGAAAACCTTTACAATCAAATATAAGGTAAGTAAAATGTTAATGTTTTCTTATATTTAGGTCCATGATCAAACGTTGTTCTCTGTTTCTTAATTTCTGAACTCTTATATCAAATACGCATAATAATTTCTCCCTCTTCCCCTTTTTGCCTCTCTGTGTTCTCCCTTTCCTCTGCGCCCCTCATTCTCTCTCTAACGTAATCTTAGCCAGATTTTTTTTTTGTAAAATTAATCATCATTAGGCATATAATACTATATATTGTTTTAGGTAACCATTGCAACAACTAGTCATCTTGTATGCCACATGGCATTTTACTGTCTTCATGCCATCGGAGGAGGAAGAGTGAAACGCCTCCCGACACTGAGAGGTGTATATAGTAGCAGACCCAACAGAAAATCTTCAGAAACTATAAGTAAGGTAATATGTCTTTTTTCATCGCATTATTAATTTTCACGATTTCATCATATAGTTAGTCTAGGTCTGCATGTAGCAATTTTTTTCCTTTATCAAATCTAACAAGTTCATGAACACATACTAATTTTTCCTTATAAAGTGAGCCGCTATAGGAGGAATAAAAGTAACAAGCGATAATTATTATCAGATCGGAGTATTAAGAAAATTTACACTCACTATCTAGAGAAACATGAGCCAGAAAATTATTTAAAAATCAAAAGTGATACTTCACCTGAAAAAGTAAATGCAGAAGTGAAGGACCGGTGGTTTCATAAATACTATACAGACAATTTTAATTATTGGTTTGGTTGTCCTGCTACCGACATATGTATTTCATGTGCCGAGAAAGAGAACAAGTTGAAACTGTGCGCAAATGATGGATTAAAGAGACAGATGACTAGTAATTAACAAACGAAAAACTTCGGTCTTCCACGACAACAAGAAAAAGTTCACAAATCTTGCAAGGGAAAAGGATAATGTCGATATTCTCTGTTTTGACTTCCAACAAAACCTGCCTTGTTCTTTACTCCCCATAAATGAAATATTCTACTTCCGTCAGCATTGGGAATTCAACTTTCGTATTCATAGTGGAAAAACAACAAAAACTACAATGTTTATGTGGGACAAAACACTGTGTCATAAGGGTGTTGATGAAGTTATTTCATGATTTCCAGGAATACAAACGACATTTGACTTTTGGTCAGTAAGAAGCAGAAGTCAGAAATGTTCTAAGTATAAAATATTTAAATACACCCACAAATACCCGGGAAAAATTGCAGTTGCAGAAACAATAGGAGGAACAGACTCGATAATAATTATATTCCTTGATGAAAGATCCTTCCCGCAGATCACTTTCAGCACTCTGCCATTGTGCACCAATATGCTACACATAAAATCAGAGAAGCTGGGAAATCTGAACCGTGTGATAAAGTACTTATCACCAGAGGATGCAGCCTTTCATTCATCACTCACAGGATATTCCCAACCGAAGTAACAGCGATGGGATCAGGAGACGAAGAAGAAACAAAATAGTGAAAGAAAAATAAGTTCTTTTTCACAACAGAAAAAAATTTATACACTATATTTTTTTTTATTTCCAACGATTATGAAGTTTTATTCAGGTATTCAATGCCATACACCATGTTAGGATGTGAAAAAGTATAATCAAAAAGAATTTTTCTTTCACCAATGTCTATTTTTTTACTATGCATTGAATAACATCCCACGTCCATGATATTGCTCATTTTCTCTAAAAGTATGCACTCCAAGTGTCTGAAACTTGAATAGAATATAAAAGTAAGCAATCCACAAGTCATGACTAAAAATTACGTTTTTACTGGAAAACTATCTCCAGTTATAACGTTTTTTGCCTCCCCTCAAATATTTTGTTCAATGGACTTACGATGTTTTTCCATTCAGGCCTTCAGTCTATATGGTGACGCTTCAATTAACACGTGTCACCCGCCAATAGCCCTTATGGACGGTGGTAGCTGTAGATAGTGGGATTGAGCACTGTACAATAGATTCGTCCATTAATAGCACGTTTCTTTTTCGTAATTCACCGATCTTACGATTAACACAGTAGCATTTAGCTTCTTTCGAGTTTAATAATCCTTTATAGCATTAATTACGTTAACACGATATTATTGCCGAAAGGTGATGCAATGTTGTCTGCCGACAGTCGATATTCTGCGAGGGGAAATGAAATGCTCGTACCAGCCATGTGCAGAAACAGCTTAATTCTTTAGTAAAGTGGAATTACTACATTAGTTGCAACTACAGAAATAAATAGAAACTGAGCCTTCCAACAGTCACTAAAAGAGTATATTACTATGGAACTAATTTTTAAAGTAGTCCAGACTAAATAAGTACAACAGTAATTTACACTAGTTTGGTACTCGCCACGCCTGCTAATATCGCACAACTGAACTACCTCTGAACTACCTAAATGTCCTTATTTTTGTTGTTATTTTTGATTGTTTATGGAGACATTGACTTCATTATTTCGGACAAGGAACAGCAATAATCATAGTTTTGCATCACCTCGGTTTCGAGAGTTCCAGAACCTGTACGGAAAATTGGAATAGAGATCAACATAAACATCATTTACGCCCTTTTTATTGCTCATGAGAACCAAACATTGCATGTTGTACCACCATACAGTGAGACCTTCAGAGGTGGTGGTCTACATTGTTGTACACACCGGTACCTCTAATACCCAGTAGCACGTCCTCTTGCATTGACACATGGTTGTATTCATCGTGGCATACTATCCACAAGTTCATCAATGCACACTTGGTCCACGTTGTCCCACTCCTCAACGGCGATTCGGCGTGGATCCCTCAGAGTGGTTGGTGGGTCACGTCGTCCATAAACAGCCCTTTTCAATCTATCCCAGACATGTTCGATAGGGTTCATATCTGGAGAACATGCTGGCCATGTCGTTATCCTGAAGGAAGTCATTCACAAGATGTGCACGATGGGGGCGCGAATTGTCGTCCATGAAGACGAATCCCTCGCCAATATGCTGCCGATATGGTTGCACTATCGGTAGGAGGATGGCATTCACGTATCGTACAGCTGTTATGGACCCTTCCATGACCACCATCGGCGTACGTCTGCCCCACAAAATGCCACCCAAAACAGCAGTGAACCTCCACCTTGCTGCACTCGCTGGACATTGTGTCTAAGGCATTCAGCCTGACCAGGTTGCCTCGAAACAAGTGTCTGACGGTTGTCTGATTGAAGGCATATGCGACACTTATCGGTGAAGAGAACGTGACGCCAATCCTGAGCAATCCATTCGGCATGTTGTTGGGCCCATCTGCACCGTGTTGCATGGTGTCGTGGTTGCAATGAAGTACCTAGCCATGGACGTCAGGAGTGAAGTTAGGCATCATGCAACCTACTGCACACAATTTGAGTCGTAACACGACGTCCTGTGGTAGCACTAAAAGCATTATTTAACATGGTGGCGTTGCTGTCAGGGTTTCTCCCAGCCATAATCTGTACGTAGCGGTCATCCACTGCAGTAGTAGCCCTTGGGTGGCCTGAGCGAGGCATGTCATCGACAGTTCCTGTCTCTCTGTATCTCCTCCATGTCCGAGGATGCCTGGACACTTCCCTTGTTGAGAGACCTTCCTGGCACAAAGTAACAATGCGGACGCGATCGAACCGCGGTATTGACCGTCTAGGCATGATTGAGCTACAGACAACACGAGCAGTGTACCTCCTTCCTAGTAGAATGACTGGAACTGATCGGCTGTCGGACCCCCTCCGTCTAATAGGCGCTGCTCATGCATGGTTGTTTACATATTTATCGGGTTTAGTGACATATGTGAACAGTTCAAATGGCTCTGAGCACTATGGGACTTAACATCTATGGTCATCAGTCCCCTAGAACTTAGAACTACTTAAACCTAACTAACCTAAGGACAGCACACAACACCCAGCCATCACGAGGCAGAGAAAATCCCTGACCCCGCCGGGAATCGAACCCGGGAACCCGGGCGTGGGAAGCGAGAACGCTACCGCACGACCACGAGATGCGGGCGTATGTGAACAGTCAAAGGGACTGTATCTGTGATACACTATCCACAGTCAATGTCTATCTTCAGGAGTTCTGGGAACGGGGATGATGCAAAATTACATTAAAAAAAATAAAAATGGGTGTGATATTAGACATAATTGCCCTACATAGTGGAAGAACCCTGTGCCACTGTTAGTCATTCCCTAACCTGATCCAGTCTCAGATAAGGCAAGGGAAGAACGAGTCTTGATTTATGTTCTCTTGTCTTCTCTGTCTCCACGCGAGATCAATTAGGCAGTAGGAACATTCTCCTCTCTGTCGCAACTACTTGTTCCTAAACTTTTTCAATAGTATTTTGCGGAAAGAATGCCTTCTTCCCTACAGGGACTCCCATTTGAGTTTGTGGAGCATTACTGTATCATCTGCTTATTGGTCGAACCTACCGGTAACAAATCTAGCGGCACACCTCTGAATTGCTTCGATGTCTTTATTTAATCCGCTTTGCAACGTTATGCCAATATATTTAATAGACCTGACTGTGTCAAATAGCACATCACTAATACCGTATTCTAATACGGTAGGATTGTTTTTCTTATTCATCTGCGGTAACTAACATTTTTCTCCATTTAGAGCACGCTGCCAGTTATCATACCAAATAGAAGTTGTGTAATCTTATACAGGTAATCCTGTATCCTTTTAAAGTCAATCAAAGACGACATTTCAGGTATACTACAGCGTCATCCGCAAACAGTCGCAGATTGGTGGTTACTATATCCTTCGGATCGTTCATTTATATAGAGAATAGGGATGATCCTGTCACACGTCCCCAGGACACTCCTTAAGACTAGTTACTCTGTGCGAGAGTATATTAAGAGATTTTTGGCTGGGAGGGGTGGGGGTAACAAAACTCAGTGGGCGTAATCTAATGTTGCATGTTGCCTTGATAGTTACATCAAACAGCCTGAGAGCAAAAATTAATGGCGTGGAATCGTTTAGCATCGGACACTTGCTGGCAGATGAAACCGTTTGGGGACAGTAAAGGCAATCTTGGTTCAGGGAGTTGGAAATGTTCATTGTTTTAGAATGCTGATATCAGATTTCAGCGTAAAGTTGCTCGTTTTATCGCATTGCTTTGTTTCTTCAACAAACATCTCCAGTGTCTGTAGAAAAAATCTGGTTTCGTCCAAAATGTCCTTCTAAAACCGAGTTCAAATTTTTATCATTTATTTCTCAACCTATTACACTGTTAGACGTTTTTGCTGAGTGCTAGAGAATATGTGTTAAAACACTTGTTAGTGAAGGAGGTGCAAATTTTAAACTTGCGTTAAATGTTATGGAAGTCCTGTTGTATTGTCCAGTATGAGTTAGGTTACGGTACTAAAAACAACAACAAATCCTCTGAACATCTCAAGAACCTTAGGTGTGTTAAAAAGCAATTAGTTAGACTACACTTTTTGCTTTTGTTTTCAAAATTGTGAACTGATGTATTGGCAAAGTGTAAACTGTCTTTGAATGTAGGTCATAAAAACAATATCTCTGTTTGTCAGTAGTCAATAATCATTAAAATATACATAATTACCTTTACAAATAACATCTGAATTAAAAATTGGAAAACAGGTCCAAACTAAAAGTGTGTCTGTAGAGGACACACAGAGTTTCTGAATACAATAACTAGTACAAGAATTATTCTTCTACATTGTACACACATTTGTCAGTTAAGAATTAAATGTGTGGAATAATGTTGAACAGGACGCTTGCAGCTGGACCTAAAATAACTACATACAAAAACAGAAATAAAAATGATTTAATACTTAATCTTAAAAACTTTAAAATTTTGTAAACACATGTTTAGCAGTCGAAAAATTAATCTGCACCAGGACTGCACAAAAATATAGCTTGTAATAACACAAGCCATTTAGGCTACAATACTCCACATACAATTACACTCATCAGCCAAAACATTATGGGCACTACCACCACAAGATCGAATGTAGCCTGGCAACATTGGCGGTCACATAATGTGGGAAGAAATATATAACTGGAGCAGAGATAAGTGGGAAATCATTCTAATGATGGTATGGGTTGCAGAAGCGGAAATCAGCTAATGTAAATGACTTTGACAAATTTCAGATTGTTATGACCCAGTGCCTTTGGATAAACATCTCAAAACCTGAAGCTGGTCGGGTATTTATGCACTATTGTTGTGAGCATCTATGAAAAGTACCTGAACAGTGGTGAAACGACAAGTAGGCGATGAAGTAGTTTGATGTCCATGCCTTATCATAGAACACAGAACGTAGAGGCTAGGCAGTGATCTGTGGGAGTTCTGATAAGAACTTACTATTCTGGTTCAGGCAGTAGTGTTTTGGAGCAGACTGTTGAGGGTACATTGTTGAACAGGGGGCTCTGTAGCAGACAACCCCTATGTGTTGTCATGTTCACCTAGCGATAAAAACTTAGCTGCTATAGGCGTTGAAATGCTTCAACACCTACACTTGAAAATTTGTGAGCAGACCAGGACTTGAAACTCAATTCTCTGCCTCTTGTGAATGGTCACCTTCACTGCCTCAGCCATCCAGACATACTTCCTGTCTGACTCAAATTCCCAAGTGCTGCTCACCATTGATATTGTGACCCCATTCATTTACCCCATTGCTCACAGCCTCACTGTATTCCCACAAGGGGGTGAAAGATGGTATGCATCCACACTGAAATAGTCATACTGCCCTTCAAGGCATATTTCATAGCCTACTTGTCATTTGACTGCTGTTAGATACTTTCATAGATGCAGTTTTGTCAAACAGTGACATGAGTGAGCAGACTACTGGTTTTTGTCATTGTCTTTCCCATTTTGTATGTAGGAGACATGGAGTCTAAGCAAGTGATGCATAGGGATTTGAGGGTTATGGTGGTACAGCCAGGGAAACTGGTTGAACTTTTGCAGTTCTGTGGTACTATAGAGGTGCATTATTTATGACATATGAGACATGGTCAGTGTAATTTGTGACATCATATGTGGGGTCAAGTAGCAGTAATTTCTGTTAACTGTCATTACTTCAGGCATATGATTAGCAGGGAACAGAGTCACGATGGGTGATGATGAGATGTAAGACACAAGTGTGTATGGGTTCAATTTTGTATTCTTTGATCTATATTGGAGTTTTAAGTTCCACAATAACAGAGTCTCAAGCCCAGAGTATTAGGCCCTACTATTCGGGAGGCAGTTCAAGCATTAGTTAATGAAATGGTACAATTGAAAGCAGATAATGTAGACTTGTGTATTAGACTTGCAGCTAGGAAGGAAAAACTTAAATTAGCTGAGCTGAGAAACGTACTCATTTATTAGTTCCAGCCACAGCCAGTTTGATTATACCCTTCTCTGGAAAGTCGACTGATAACCTATTGTCTACGTTGGATGACCTGCAGTTAGCAGCTTATATTGGGTGGTGTTCATGAGATCAGTTATTGCAGATGGCAAAATTGCATTTAGTAGGACAAGCCATGACATACGTGAGATGAGCAGAGGGACTAAGAGGCACACAGACATTTTATAAGTTGAAAAATGCCTGCTACAAATGTTCAAAACTGCATGAGGGTTTTTCACAAGCAGCTGGGTAGTATGTCAAAGAAGGAAAATGAGTCAGTAGAAAATTTTGCAGACAGACAATGGAAAGTGAATGTGCAGACATATGAATCAGGGAAAGTGATGAAGTAAATAGTCATACTCTACACAACAGAACAGAGGGCATTGGACACATTTTTAAGGGCATGCCACTTGGTATGTCTAGAAGAACTTATACTCTGTGTAGGTAGGAAACCAAATGGTTGAAATTTTGTACACTGTCTTAAAACATACTTAACTAAAATGCAGACCATTCGTACAACTTAAATTTGGAAATTAAAATCTTCTTTATAGAAAAACTATGGGTTAATTACAACTGTTTTCGAACCATACTTTATGACAGAAAGGTCTTTTTAAAAGTCTGCTTTAAATATAAGAATATAGAGAGCGTCCAGAAAAAAATCAAGCTTCCACTTTGTTTTTATTTTGAGATATGTGTATCTATATTGTGCATATATAATTATCGTGCTTTACTTCATTTGCAAGACAAAATATAATTAAGCAAAAAGTTTAAGACCATAAACTGTGGTTCATACATCAAAATATTTCCAGCAGATCTGTTAAAAGATGGTAAGCATTACATTGACTTACAACTATTATTCTTTGAGCCACACTATTAAGAAAACTGATAAATTTTTCAATATTGTCCCTTGTGTTCATGAGCCAGTCCCCTTAATAGTCTCTGGCCCATGATGTCCAGACTTGCTACTGACACATGCAGCTCTGTGTCTGTGTCTGTTTAGCCAACAGTCCTGTGGTCTCTGCTATACTCCATGTTTTCCAAGCCAACATGTTAGCATCTGGAAAAGCTTCAAGGCCACCATAATCTGTTTGGTTGCCCCATACAACAGCCAGTGTGAGCCATGTACTACCTCCAAACACAGCCTGAACATCACAAGTGAAGTTCAGATGCAGTCCACGAAAAACATTTGGACCTCCAATCAACTGCTGTTTATTAAACTACCCAGCCAAGTCAATATCAATCGCCTTCAAACTGCGATACACTGGTACACTGCACCGCCAGCGGCGACGCCATGCACGTCGCAGAGGCATTGCTGTGGCACGTATCGCAGTTTGAAGGCAATTGATATTGACTTGGCTGGGCAGTTTAATAAACAGCAATTGATTGGAGGTCCAAATGTTTTTTGTGGACTGCATCTGAACTTCACTTGTGATGTTCAGGCTGTGTTTGGAGGTAGTACATGGCTCACACTGGCTGTTGTATGGGGCAACCAAACAGATTATGGTGGCCTTGAAGCTTTTCCAGATGCTAACATATTGGCTTGGAAAACATGGAGTATAGCAGAGACCACAGGACTGTTGGCTAAACAGCCTTATGGTATGCTTGTTCCCAGTATGCCATTTGTTTTGACTACGAGAAGGAAGAAGAAATTAAATGCTGATGAGTACCTGTTTATATGGGCCACTAATGCATCCCAGGTCCATATTCATCTTGTTTCTAGTGTTGGCCTCTCTCCCTTTCCTTTTTCAGATTTCTGCTTCTTATTCTTGTTTCTTTGGTGGCCTCGAACACTAATTTCTGTGTTTTGAAGAGTCTCTTGTGGTCAATTGCAATTAAAGTTCTTTGCATTTTTAGTCCACCAAGGATTCCCACCAGCTATATGACCTTAAACCTTGACACTGTGCCATCACTGAAACAAAGCAGAGCATCCAGCCCATCTATTTTCAAAGTGTTTAATCCTAACGGGGCAGTATTTGGTACCAATTCCCATACACAGTTATTAAAACTCTCATTTGGGTTTTGAATCCTAACATGTAATTACTTCTCTAATAGTCTTATGTCACTAAGACATTATAGACTAACAATTAACAAAAAAAGAAAGTGAGAATAAAATTCTGTTCTTAACAGAACTGTCCCGCATGAAATGGGGTTGTCATCATGTGAGCAGACATGTTTAAATTCCTCTAATTTTTGGACTGTCTTTGGTACAGTTTCCTTGAAGTTAACTTTCTCTTTTTCAGAAAGCTACAGAGAATTTTTTAACATGGTAATAAAAAAAATCGAATTTTTGGCATGTATTCATGTACTAATCCCTTAAACCCTCCATGGTACAATTTATGTGTAGCTGGAGATGGTGATGTGGAGGCGATACAGTGTTCTAGGCAATGCGTAGAACTTGAACCTCATGTAAGTGATGTTTATTGCGTGATCTTAGGACTGGACTTTCCGACAACACAGCATGCCAAAATTGACCTTAGGTGAAGTATAGTTGAAATAGGGGAGCAAGATTCCAGCTGTGGGAGTAGTTGCCAGTGGAGTATGGACACAAGATGCACCAGTCATAAGGGGTGAACCATTTAAACTGCAGTCAACAGCATTAAGAATTAATTCACACATTATTGTGCCATAAGGTACAGGAAAGTTGGTCTGTATGAAAATTGGACAGGAATGGCCGGTTAATGCATTGTGCCTATTAGAACCACTGTCAGAAGGTGATGTATTAGACTCATCATGTTGCTTCACAAGGAGAAGCTTAAAATACATATAGGTAGTGTCCATGAATTTAGATAATTTTGGCGCCATTTGAGTACAGCTCACAAAGATATGTTTGCAGCTAATCTGGAAGTCACGGGTGATGTGGGTAGCTTCTCAGTCAGTGTGCACTAGGGTTATGTGCAAACCACCAATAAAATTGAATTGTGCAGGAAGTTAGAGGTATGGATAGAATGGAAATGAAAAAAATATTGTTTGAATTTGTGGATTTTTACAGTAAACACCTATAATGCAGCATTGTATCTCTACAGGAATTGAGTCACTGGTATGTTGTAAACCTTCCTGTATGCTGCAATTCAGGCAACCACTATTAGAGGAATTCATTGAGCAACTGCTAGTGGCTGGGGTAATACAGGAAAACACTAGGATGTGGAGTGCAGGCGTTGCAGTTGTACTGAAGAATTCACTGGGTGTAACCAAAAGATGTAGATCCTGTTGTGACTAGACACCTTAACAGCAAAACAATGACTGACACATATCTGATCCCAAACATAACTGAAACTATTGACAATTTGACGCTGTTAGAGTACTTCTCTATCTTAGGTCTGAAGTGTGGATACCATCAGATAGAGGCACACCTGGAGGATCCAAAAACAGGCTTCTTGATCCATTAGGGCCATTTTCAATACTGTGAAACGCTGTTTGGGTCCAAAAATCCTCGGGCAACATTTCAGCTTTTACTGGATGGAGTGCTGAGGAGGCTGAAATCTTGCCAGTCCATTGTGTACCTGGGAGATGTAATATTTTTTGTGAAGGATATACCACAGCACATGCAACATTTGTGAAAGGTTTTTAGAAGATTATATGCAGCGAATTTAACATTAAACATGGAAAAATGTCATTTCATATTAGAAGAAGTTATGCATTTAGAGCATGTCATTAGCAGTGAAGGGGTTAAGATGGATCCAAGCTTGATACAGGCAGTATGGAAATTTCTGATTTCTAGTAATACCAAGGAGTTACAATCTTTTATGTGCTTAGGGAATTATTTTAGAACATTAATAACAGGGTTTACAGACATAGCAGGAGCACTTATATGCCTGTTAAAAATGGGAGTAAAATTTAAATGCACAAAGGAATGCTGAGATGAATTCGAATAGTTAGAGAGAGCATTAAAATAAAGTCCAATACTAACAAAACAAGGGTTTATGTCACACAATTCATTTATCAGAGATATTGCCTAAAAAGAAAAACAAATTGTTTATGAAACTGGTATGAGCTGCCAATACTCAGATAGACAAAATTGCCTGTTCTGAATAGGACCAGCTCTAAGCCTAACACATGGTGCAATGTAACAGACCAAGATACACGAAAATGAAGAGCCTGATAATACAGTTCTAAAACTATAAAACCCACCTTTTATTTTGCACACATATGTTTATGTTTTTGTCTAATTATATATGTTGATTACTTATGAAAATGGCACAATTCATTACAATTCATATATTTTTTCACTGAGAATGTGAAAACTGAAGTCCAACATGTTTGTAAACATACTAGCAATTCCTGTTACAGAAGTAACATATGATGATGATGTTTATACCAAACACAACCAAATAATGGTACAGTGTAATACAAACATTAGTAAAATTGCCATCCAGTAGTTGCATCTTTAACATTTAAGTACCGGTCTTACTGTACCGGTCTTACTGTAGTTTTTTCCACCATGTACAAACTCTAGGGATTGCTTGACGAGAGGAATTGAACAAAACAGGTCTAACAAATTTGTGTCCAGAAATGCATGGTGTCCATCCTAGGGGTCATTTTTTCAATCATACTTTGTTACAGAGACTGCAGTCTAATACACACTGCACCATGCAGCCACAGTCACAGTATGTGTTGAAAATGGTTGCCATGTGCCTCAATGCAGGTGTATACACAGTGTAGCATGTTCTGTCTCACACATTCACATCAGCCAGGCTGCATCTCAACAGTGTGAAAGGCAGCATCAATATGCTGCTCCAGTGTCTCCAAATCTGGAATGGGCTTTGCATACATGATAGTTTTGAGATGGTCCCATAACCATAAATTGCACAGGTTGAGATTTGGTGAATGGACCCCTCGTCCAATCCATTGGCCAGGGAAAACGCAATTGAGATGCGTCCAGACATTAATGCTGAAGTGGCTGAAGCACCATTGTGTAGTAGCCACATAACACTTTGAATCATCAATGGCAGTTCTTCAAGCAGGAGAGGCAGAGTCACCCGCAAGAAATGCTGATAGTTCTGGCCTGTTAGGTGATGTGAAAGAAAGACTGGTCCCAAGATATGGTTGCCAGCTATCCCAGCCCACACATTCCAGCTGCATCAATGCTGATGATTTACTGTAACCATACAATTGGTGTTCTGCATACTACCCCACAGATGACTGTTATGAAAGTTGAAGATATCACTCTGCATAAAGGTGACCTCATCTGTGAATAAGATGGATGAAACAAATCCTGGAATCAAGGTTGCCTGGTGAAGAAACCACTGACAAAACTGCTCCAGATGTGGAATGTCTGTCGCTAGTAAGCCCTGCACATGCTGTAAGTGATAACAGTATTAACAATTGTCATGGAGAATGTTCCACATGGTTGTCTAGCTTACCCTGTTCTGGATGGCCAACTACCAGCAGGCTGTGGCCTTCCACAGTGTTAATCATATTTTCCTCCAAGTTCAAACATTTTGGGTATGTCCTTCATGATTTCCTGTTCCCTGAAACAACCTTGTCTCAGACAAATGGCGAAACACTGTTGCAAACATTGAATGCCATAGTTGGTGTTGGTGGGGTAGGTCTCATGGCACAACTTTGCTGTCTGCCACCCATTGCCATTTTCCATTTGCTATTTGCCTTACCATAGATAAAAACCATGTCGGCAAGCTCTTGATTTGCATATGGACCCTTGTGTACAACACTGTATCACATCCACTACAAGGTGAGTCAGCAAGAGAAGTGAATCAGACACAACATTACCAATTACTATGGCAGGAGAGGGTACTAGGTCATGATGTATGAGGAACAATACCACCCTCTAGGAGGAAACCATGCATACTATAGCTGTTGCTGCATGATATAGCGCATATTAGGCTGCAGTCTCTGTAACAACGTATGATTGAATAAATGGACTCTAGCATGGAAACCCTGCAGTTCTGGACATAAGTTCATCAGACCTTTTTTGTTCTGTATACTCTCATTGATCAATCCCTAGAGTTTGTACATGGTGGAAAAACCTACCCCGTATATATTTCAATTTTTTGGATGTAAACCTAATACAGCTTATTATTCTCTGTAATTAATATACACAGACTTATTACTTGGTTTGCCAAATTGTGACACAATTAATGTGAATTGGAAGTTGGTAATCATAATAGTCATTAAAAATTGTAAATGCAACAGTACATGTGAAGAATTGGAGTAGTTAGACATAAATAGCCAGACGCTTCAGTCCATGCAGTTAATTGTTACTCAGAGTTAATCTGGCTGCATTTTTGCAAGGGTAGTGCTATTCTGAATGTTACTCTATATGTTGTATTCAGAAAACTTTCTGAGGTGTCATTAAATATGACAGTGCTAACTAAACTACAGTGTTACGTTTTCATTAGCTTGTCCTGAATTTGTAGTGTATATCAAAATCCAGACATATGTTAGCTTTGCAACAAGTAGTTACATGTCCCCACTGTCAATGACAGAAGAAGACAAAGTTAAGTATTATAATTAAATGTTGTAAAATTCACTGCTAGCATATCAAATTCAAGTGCTACATAACTCATAACATGTTATACAAAGAAGAGCAATACTGAATCATAACTAACTGGTAGTTAGGGAAAGTTTTACAATGTAGTGGGACTTAGCTACAGCTCTTCATGTGTGAGACTGAAATTCTACTGAAAACTGTTGAGCTAATGAGCATTCCAGCAAAAATATTGGAAAGCAAGCTTTTTGTGGAAATCAGAACACTGGACCTTCAAATAGGCCTGACTGTGTATTGCCCGGGAAAAAAAAAAAACTGGGCCGAACTGAAACTGCAGCAACATGTTGGATGAAAGATAGATACTGATGTTACTACTTTACTGTGTCTCTGTGCAGTGACCATTGGACTTCGCATGTGAAATTTTTCCTTGAATTATTGTACTGGAAAAATTTTACAAATATGATTAAAGATGAACAAACATCTTACTACTGGTTGGGGGACAATTCAGAATAAGAACAAAGATTCACCAACTTCTTTAACAGAGACCTGGGGAACATACCTAGCAGGTCATGGGGACATTCATTAGATATTGAGCAAAAATAAAGATGGGTGTCTGTCACTTCTAGGGAGGAGAGAGCAGCAGTTTCAAATGTGGTGCAGGCTCCCCTCACGCCACCTGACTTCATTGGTATTGTATAGTGGTATACATAGAGCCTCAAGCTGTTTTAGCAGTTTCCATTTTCTTTTTGTGTGCCATGTCTTTTTCACCTTTCCTGTCCATCTGTCAAACCTATTCTTTCTATCATATCTATCCTATCTTTGCTAGAAAGTAGTGGGAATGATCAGAGAATTTTATGAGTATCATTAACTATGACTTTGCATGAGGTAAAAAATGATTTTCCAAAACATTGTGTTTTTGCCATATTATTATTTGTGATGCATCTGTCATTCTTCAAGGGATATGAAAAATTATCTGATACCTATGATGATATTATTCTTAATACACTATGTGATCAAAAGTATCCAGACACCTGGCTGAAAATGACATACAAGTTTGTGGTTCCCTCCATCGGTAATGCTGGAGAGAGTAGTGCTGGAATTCAGTATGGTGATGGCCCACCCTTAGCCTTGATGACAGCTTCCACTTTTGCAGGCATATGTTCAGTCAGGTGCTGGAAGGTTTCTTGGGGAAAGCCAGCCCATTCTTCATGGAGTGCTACACTGAGGAGAAGTATTGATGCTGGTCTGTGAGGCCTGGCACAAAGTTGGCATTCCAAAATGTCCCAAAGGTATTCTATAGGATTTAGGACAAGACTCTGTGCAGGCCAGTCCATTACAGGGATGTTATTGTGGTGTAACCACTCTGCCCCAGGCCGTGCATTATGAACAGTTGCTCGATCGTGTTGAAAGATGCAGTTGCCATCCTCGAATTGCTCTTCAACAGTGGGAAGCAAGAGGGTGCTTAAAACATCAATGTAGGCCTGTGCTGTGATAGTGCCATTCAATATAACAAGGGGTGCAAGCCCCCTCCATGAAAAACATGACCACACTATAACACCACCACCTCCGAATTTTACTGTTGGCATTCCACGCTGGCAGATGGCGTTACCGGGCATTCACCATACCCACACCCTGCCATCGGTTTGCCACATTGTGTACCGTGATTTGTCACCCCACATAACATTTTTCCACTGTTCAATTGTCCAATGTTTACATTCCTTACACCAAGCAGGGCATAGTTTGGCATTTACCATCGTAGGTCCACTGCTTTTTACGATTTACATAAACGATCTGGGTGATGGTATTGACAGCAGCATTAGGCGGTTTGCCGATGATGCTGTAGTCTACAAGAAAGTAGTATCACACAAAGTTGTGAACAAATCAATGAGGATTTGCAGAAAATAAATGTGTGGTGTAATGACTGGCAGTTATCCCTCACTATTAGTAAGTGTAACCTACTGTGTATAACAAGGCAAAAATCCCCATTAATGTACAAGTATGAAATAAATGCCCAGTCTTTGGAAGCGGTAACCTCCGTCAAGTATCTGGGTATGACTATTCGAAATGATCTCAAATGCAATGATCAGATTACACAAGTACCGTGTAAGGCAAACACTAGATTGTGGTTTATTGCTGGAAACCTGAAGCGATGCAGTCCTTCAACAAAGGAAATGGCTTATAATATGTTAGTTCATCCAGTCTTAGAGTGTTGTTCGTCTGTATGGGACCCTTACCAGCTAGGTCTGATTTAAGAGATTGAGAAGGTCCAAAGAAGAGTGGCATGATTAGTGACTGGTACATTTAGCCATGCAAGAGCATTACAAATCTCATAGAAAGTTTGAAGTGAGACACATTTGCAGATAGACGGCACGCTAAATGGATGAGGCTGCTCACTAATTTCCAAAATCCAATCTTCACCGAAGATGTAGAGCATATATTATTACCACCAACTTTCAAATTTCGCAATGATCACCATTCAAAGATAAGGGCAATTAGAGCTTGTACTGAGGCTTGCAGACAGTCGTTTTTCCCTCGCATGATCTGCGAGTGGAACAGAGGGGTGGAAATATGACTTTGGTGCGAATTGTGCCCTTCACCACACACCGCTTGGTGGCTAGCATAGTATATATGTAGCTGTAGATGTAAATGATGTATGGCTTATGAGCAGCCGCTTGATCATTAAATCCAAGTTTTCTCACCTCCCGCCCTATTGTCATAAGACTTGCAGTGGATATTGTTGCGGTTTGGAATTCCTGTGTGATAATCTGGATATATGTCTGCCTATTACACATTACAACCCTCTTCAACTGTTGGCGGTGTCTGTCAGTCAACAGATGAGGTCGGCCTGTATGCTTTTGTGCTGTAGGTGTCCCTTCATGTTTCCACTTCAGTATCACATCGGAAACAGTGGACCTAGGGATGTTTAGGAGTGTGGGAATCTCATGCACAGATGTATGACACAAGTGACACCCAATCACCTGACCACATTCGAAGTCTGTGAGTCCCATTCTGTTCTCTCAAGATGTCTAATGACTACTGAGGTTGCTGATACAGAGTACCTGGCAGTAGGTGGCAGCACAATGCACCTAATATGAAAAACGTATGTTTTTGGGGGTGTCCGGATACTTTTGATCACATAGTGTATGCGACTAGCCTGCACTTCACAGACCAACTAGTTGTCCTATGATACATAATTTGTTATAACAATGAAGGTAGCATTTATTTCATACTGAGGACTTAAATAATTAACTAATGATTTATTACTATTTACTGCTTTAACTTTTTATGGTGCTGTCAATTTATTTTGTGGTGTAATTAATTTAGAGGTATAATTACTATGTATATGCTTTTCATTACTTATGACTCATTGTTGAAAGATATGTAAGATTTATGCTTGGGACTTGACTGCATGATTTTATGTGATAATTTATTTGAAAGGCCCATTGATAATACTATATGATAGCTAGAGCAAGAGATTCTATAACAATGATTAATTTACTGCCCATATTATAAGTGGTTTGAACAAATGCTATGACACATGTTTAGTGACATAATGGCAATGATGTTTGCCATAATGCTTGGTGTTAAGAACTGTCTGATATCATGATGATTAGAGGATTTATTATGTAACAATTAGAATTACAATGTGTTACATTTTGTTGAATTGATGGTAATTTCAGCTGTATAATAAATGCAAATGCTACACTAATTATTTGTAATCAAGCAAGTAAATGAAGCTATATTATGAATCTGCATGTTCAGAGTATATTTAAATATATAACAGCTTTCACTCAATGACATGAAAATGGTTCACATAGAGAACAAGAAAAAGCATCTGAAAAATGGAACTTAACACAAACCAAAAAAGATACAGTGCTGATGTCTTAAAACAACATTAACTTTGTACCACTAAAACCCACCCTCAGCGTTAATTATCAGTGTTACAAAAACTTAACTACAATCTTTAAGTAAGCCCTAACAAAGCTCTAAATTTTTCATATTTTATTGCACCTAGTGGTTTTGCCAGAACATCAGTTTGTTGCTCATTTGTTCTAATGTACTTTAACAGAACTTTCTCACCAAAACCTTTCTCCATCACAAATAAAATGTTGATATCTGTATACTTTAGTTTATGATGGAACTATGGTTTCTTGCTAAAGCTTATTGCTGTCATATTGTCTTCATCAAGTACATTTGACTACCAGAAAAACTATAATACAAGTTACTGTGCCAACATGCTTCACTAGTTGCACCTTAAGGCTACCATTTCCGATTCTGTTGATGACAAAGACACTGTGTGGTTGCTTCTCAGATGTCCACAAAACATTACAACCTAAAACTTTGAAAATATAATGGACTGTGGATTTACTATCTATTCTGTCACCAGCACAATCAGAGTCAACATAACCAATTATGGGATTGCTACATTTTTTATCCCTAGCATAAAACAGACTCAGTTTTATGGTTTCCTTTATATAATGCAATACATGTGTAAGGCATTTAGTAAATTCAGACTTGCACATGATTGGTAGCTGCTTAGAATTTACTACACAAATATCTGGTCTGGAAGCTAACATGACATGCATTAGTGTATCTTAATATTCTACATCTTTTCTCAACATATCTGTTTTCAGACTTCTCTCTGTATAACACACTGCAATCAAAATTCTCCTCTATGGGAGTTGAAACAGAATTACATTCAAACATGTCAAACACTTTCAACACTTTTTCAAGATAGGTACTTTTACAAATAGTAATAGTAATCTTCCTTAAATTTTGAACAATATTCATTTCCAAATAGTTCCTAATCAGACTCAAATCCTTCATTTAATAACAGCTTTAAATTGTCAGTTTCACTCTAGGAAATTGAAGCTATCAGCATATCATCAATGTAAACAATTATGTATGTTTTATCATTGTTTTCTGTCTTGATATGCAAGCAATACTCAAAATCAGTTCTTACATACCTTAAGCCAGTTACTACTGTGTGGAATTTAATATTCCAATTTTTGGGTGAGTCCTTTAAACCATACAGAGCCTTTCTAAGTTTACAAACTTTAGCATTGATTTTAATGCAACATCCAATAGGTATTTAACATAAAAGTCTCAACTATCTCCTCACGGAGAAAAGCACTAAAGAACATTCAATTGGTAGATGGGAAAGTTATTTTCATTAAAAAAGACCAGAAAAAGTCTCACTGGAGTTAATTTTGCTACTGGACTGTATACATTTCAATAAGTCAGTCTTTGTTGAAAATGCTTAGTTACAAGATGAGCTTTATAAGAAACACCATTACCTTTCTCATCTATTTTTCACCTAAAAACCCACATTGTATCAATAACATTACAATCATTTGGCTTACATACATAATCCCATGTAGCTCTCTTGCTATGGTATCTTTCCAGTTTTCAGCATCACTATAAGACATCACTTCAGTGTAGGTGCTGGGGTCATCATCGTTGACTGCAGCCAAAAGGTCCAAATTCATAATCCTGTAGGTAATTCAGGAGTTGAATATTCCCCCTGTGTGTCAGATTGTATGTCCTCTCATCCTCATCACCTACATTTTCCTCTGCATACTCAAAAGAAATTCTCTGTTTTCTCTGACTTCACTGATTTCTTGTTCTTCTCTAAGCTGAATTCTAGTTTCTTCTGCAGTCTCAATCCTCATTTCTTCTTCCTGTCCCTCTGATTCTGAAATTTTATCTATGTTCTCTTCATTCAGATACTGCTCATGGCAAGAAAACTACATCTTGATGCACCTCAAGTTTCTTTGTGGAAGGTATAAATAGTCTGTACTCCTTCATATCATTATCATAACCCATAAATAAGCCTATTTGCTCTTGGGGTTTAGTTTCAAACTCTTTTCTTTGGGCACAAGGACAGACACATGAATCCCAAATATTTTCAAATCTTCTATGGATACTTCTCTGCCACAAAAGGCTTCAGAAAGAGTTTTACCTCTGACACAACTTGGACCAGTCTGATTTAGTACACAAGCCACCATGTTAAGTGCTTCAACCTAGAAATATTTAGGTATTCCTGAAATCATTGAAGGGGTAGCTTCATCCAAGGTGCGCATTTCTCTCTCAGCTTTTCCACTTTTCTGTGGTGTGTACACAGGTGCTTCTTTGATGGATTACGCCATTTTCATTCAAAAATGTACCTAAGTCAGTATTGATAAACTCCAGTCCATTGTAACTCCTTAGAACTTTAATTTTAATGCCAGTTTCTGTGTCAGATTTTGCAATATAGTTCTTGATTAAACCATTAACTTCATCCTCCTGCTTCATGAAAGATTCTTTGCAATAACCAGTCATCCTTCAAAAGCAAAAAATATCTTGATCCTCCATGCAAATGTATCTCCATCAGTCTGCATGCCCAATTCAAGTGGGGAATTAGCTCTCGACAAACGGACAGGGAAAGGCAAGCGATGTTGTTTACCAGACAAACACTCTTCACGAGTGTCAAGGTTGTCTATGAGGTCCACTCCTTTATATGAAAAGAACTCTCTCACATGCATAATGCTCTGATGACACAATTTTTTATACCAAAACTAAAATTTTCTACACACAGAAACAAATTTAACAAATCACTATCAGTATTGACTAATGAAAGCTCACTAGTGTCATTACTGTCAACCACAGAGAGAATATTATCTGCACATGCCAGAGTGACAATTGACAGTTCTGACTGCTGTTTAAGGAAAACAGCATGCAATTCATTTTATTGACACATTTGGATAACACACGAACTTCCCCTTCACTGTTCAAGAATTTACTTTGTTCCTTGTTTGACATGAAACATTTACCTTTGTCCAACACAGTATGTACTAAACACAGCTTGAGTGTCAGTTCAGGAACAAAGGCTCTAAACTAAGTACTGTTTTGATAAATTTGACACTGTTCCATTCATACAGTTCCCCAGTACTGCATTCAATCATATCAAGAAGTTTACCGTCAACCACAGTAACTTTCATTGAGCTTTGCACACTGTCCAGTTTCTTAAACAATTCTCTCTTATTGCACATATGCTCACTAGCATCTCCTCAACTCATACACATAAAGGCATTTACATCCTGAATCTTTTTGCCATCCTTGTACTTCAAAAACCTGCAATTTGACTTCAAATGACCTCATTTTTTACAATATTTGCAGCTTCTTGTTTGTGTCTTCACTTGACCTTTGCAATCCTTTGCAAAATGGTCCTCCTTACCACAAGCGTAACAGGTAATTTTTTGCTGCCAGCATACACTGGCCAAAGATATCACCTGCTAATCAGGCTATTTTTCTCTTCTTCAATAAGCAATCCCAAAGTTAACTCACTAAGTGTTTGCTTCTCAAAGGGGATGGACTCCCATGCTGAATGGAAATGTTTATATCTCTCTGGCAGTGACATCAACATCGTGGTTATCATATTTTGTGATAGTGGTTGACCAACTTGCTTCTATTTAGTGTTGATTTCTTCTATTTTCGACATAGCTGTAATCACCGAGTCATCACCAAATTGGAATGAGAAAACTTTTACTGAAGTAAGTGAATGCTCATTGTGAACTTTTTCTCATGCACAGTCATCAGTCTGGTCCACATGCAGAGCTGACATCATACAAAAAAGTAAATGAGTCAGTGGCCCTACCTCCACCCACATCACAATAAGTTCCTGTGCATTTGCATCCTTTTACAGCCATGTTTTTTTTCCCCCTTAGTTCCTTTCTTTCTCATAAGCTATGCCATTGACAATATCTAAAAAGCCATTTTCCTAAATATCACTTTCATTTAAAAACACCACCCTCCTTACAACTCCAAACACTGATGTGTATTCTGTTCCATTCCTCCATGCCAACACTATGCCAGTAATGTCAAATTTGCTGTTACTCATGACAACAGCATACAATTCATTTTATTGACACATTTGGATAACACACGAACTTCCCCTTCACTGTTCAAGAATTTACTTTGTTCCTTGTTTGACATGAAACATTTACCTTTGTCCATCTGGCACTACAGTGAAAAACAGATGTATGCACCTGGGCCCATAACCTGTAATCAGGTGGAGTAAATAAAGCTGAATTGTAAGTCTGTTTGTACAGAGTTTATTTAAATATGTAACAGCTTACATTCAATGGTGGATCACAGTAGTGCACACAGAGGGTAAACAAAAAAACAAAAGCATCTGAAAGATGGAGGTTGACATAAACCAAAGAGAAACATTGCTGTTGCCTTAAAATGACATTAACATTGTACCACTAACAAAACTAAGGCTGTTTGTAGAATTATTAATAAGAGGTTAAAAAGCTTTATGTTACTTTCAGATAGAAGTATTGTAATTTTTACTTGCGAACATATTATGACCTATGTGCTGTTAATTTAGCATAGAATAAGTTGGAGGAAGCTATGGTATGTGGAAGGTACAAACTAAAATACATTTTCTGGATTTTTCATTCCATGAATAAAATACTCTTATGTGTATCTAAATAAATTGCATATAAGTAGATTTAGCAGAGTATTTCATTTACTATTACTGACAAATTGATATGTGGTATCCAGAATGAATAAAACTTCAAATTAGCATTCTTTAGAGATTAATTTTGTCATTACTAAAAAATCTGTGATGTTTAGGGAAGATGTAAGGATAAAGAGGAGGGTTGGGTTTAAATGATTTTACTGTAAAATACACTCCTGGAAATTGAAATAAGAACACCGTGAATTCATTGTCCCAGGAAGGGGAAACTTTATTGACACATTCCTGGGGTCAGATACATCACATGATCACACTGACAGAACCACAGGCACATAGACACAGGCAACAGAGCATGCACAATGTCGGCACTAGTACAGTGTATATCCACCTTTCGCAGCAATGCAGGCTGCTATTCTCCCATGGAGACGATCGTAGAGATGCCGGATGTAGTCCTGTGGAACGGCTTGCCATGCCATTTCCACCTGGTGCCTCAGTTGGACCAGCGTTCGTGCTGGACGTGCAGACCGCGTGAGACGACGCTTCATCCAGTCCCAAACATGCTCAATGGGGGACAGATCCGGAGATCTTGCTGGCCAGGGTAGTTGACTTACACCTTCTAGAGCACGTTGGGTGGCACGGGATACATGCGGACGTGCATTGTCCTGTTGGAACAGCAAGTTCCCTTGCCGGTCTAGGAATGGTAGAACGATGGGTTCGATGACGGTTTGAATGTACCGTGCACTATTCAGTGTCCTCTCGACGATCACCAGTGGTGTACGGCCAGTTTAGGAGATCGCTCCCCACACCATGATGCCGGGTGTTGGCCCTGTGTGCCTCAGTCGTATGCAGTCCTGATTGTGGCGCTCACCTGCATGGCGCCAAACACGCATACGACCATCATTGGCACCAAGGCAGAAGCGACTCTCATCGCTGAAGACGACACGTCTCCATTCGTCCCTCCATTCACGCCTGTCGCGACACCACTGGAGGCGGGCTGCATGATGTTGGGGCGTGAGCGGACGACGGCCTAACGGTGTGCGGGACCGTAGCCCAGCTTCATGGAGACGGTTGCAAATGGTCCTCGCCGATACCCCAGGAGCAACAGTGTCCCTAATTTGCTGGGAAGTGGCGGTGCGGTCCCCTACGGCACTGCGTAGGATCCTACGGTCTTGGCGTGCATCCGTGCATCGCTGCGGTCCGGTCCCAGGTCGACGGGCACGTGCACCTTCCGCCGACCACTGGCGACAACATCGATGTACTGTGGAGACCTCACGCCCCACGTGTTGAGCAATTCGGCGGTACGTCCACCCGGCCTCCCGCATGCCCACAATACGCCCTCGCTCAAAGTCCGTCAACTGCACATACGGTTCATGTCCACGCTGTCGCGGCATGCTACCAGTGTTAAAGACTGCGATGGAGCTCCGTATGCCACGGCAAACTGGCTGACACTGACGGCGGCGGTGCACAAATGCTGCGCAGCTAGCGCCATTCGACGGCCAACACCGCGGTTCCTGGTGTGTCCGCTGTGCCGTGCGTGTGATCATTGCTTGTACAGCCCTCTCGCAGTGTCCGGAGCAAGTATGGTGGGTCTGACACACCGGTGTCAATGTGTTCTTTTTTCCATTTCCAGCAGTGTATTAAGTGTGACATCAGTGCATACATTGTAATTTCTTTTGCAAAGTAGATATGATTTTGGCTATGATGTGCTTTTTACCCATGAGAAACATGTGAAGAATTAAGTGTGACATCAGTGCATTTGTTGTAATTCTTTTTGCAAAGTTCATATGTTTTTGGCTGTGATGTGCTTTTTACCCACAAGAAACATCTATTATCGCTTTGTCTCTGGAGAAATTAGTGTGCATGAAGAAATGGACTAAGTTTGTGTTAAGACTATAGAAATATTGAGAGCTGATCAGATAATGAAGTGGAAAGATGTGTTACCCTTAATGAAGTAGTAAAGTAAAAGTAAAGTTGTAGACACTGAAGGGCAGATCCAGTCACCAAATTGGATAGGCTTTTCCCTATCCTTCACGCCCACAGGCACCTTCAATTCACTGTGTATGGGCTATGTGTATAAGGGTATCTAAAAGGGTAGGTCACTGGAATGGGTGTGTGTGGAGTGCAGCATCATGTTTTTGTTGGAGATGGGAGAATGAAGAGGGTGAAACCCATTGCCGGCACATAGCCTACTCCTCTCAAAAAGCACCGAGGTGGCCGTCAAGATGTCACAATCTGACAGATGGATCACCATCAAGAACGTCATGTGCCCTCACTTCATGAGGCACTGCTGAGAGGACTGGCATTTAACCCAGGACACTGATGCTAAGACTGGTGATCAGGAACTTTACGCCACCACATCTGCCCTCCTTTCATTCACCACCAGGATTCAAACTGGCTTACCTCAGAGTTATGTGTGACTGCACAAGTGTGAATTAGGGACTTGGTCTACAGAGGTTGGTAATGAAGTGAGGATGTAATGGATGTTCATACTTCTTTCATGCTATAATAAATAAGTGTGAAGTAATTATGATGAAATACAGTAAATTACATGGAGATATTTTGTGAATTAAGGTAATGATGAATCTGTGCTCAGTTATTTGTGGATAATAATGATTATGATAATGAAATTGATGATTTTAATAATAATGATGATGTATTATGGATTGTTTTGTGAGAAGTGATGTTATATTACAGGAAGCAGGAGAAATGAAGTTATGGTTAGGCCTGTGCTACCTTGAAATGTAATGGAGAGTGTTCATGAGTTCACAGAGTATGTTGAAAGGAGAATACAATGAATTTTTTGTATGATGATGAGGTAAAAGATAGTATCCGCTCACTCACAGATGAGACAGGGAATGAAACTGAGGTTAGCAAAGCAAAAGCAGAAATGCTTAACATCAATTTCAAATGTTTCTTTACAAAGGAAAACCCAGGAGAATTGTTGCAGTTTAATCCTCATACCACTGGAAAGATGAGTGATATAAGCGTTAATGTCAGTGGCATTGAGAAACAGCTGAAACAGTTAAAATTGAACAAAGCTCCAGGGCCAGATGGAATCTCTATCAAATTCTATACTGCATTTCTGGCTGAGTTAGCCCCTCTTTTAACTATAATCTATTCTGCATCCTTTGGACAAAAAACTATGCCCAGTAGTTGGAAGGAAGCGCTGGTCACATCCATTTACATGAAGGGTAGTAGAAGCAATTCATAAAACTACTGCACAGTGTCCTTGAAATCAATTTGTTGTAGAATCTTAGAGCTTTGGATCAAGGTGCTCAGGAAGATGTGGTAAAATGATTCAGTACCACATCTACACTTATGATCCAAAGTATGATCGTATAGAGTATTAAGTGAAATTTGTGACTAGAGTGAGGATTTTTTATTAGGGAGGATGCAGCATGTTATCTTGGATGGAGAATCATTGAGAGTTGTAGAAGTAAATTCGTGTGTGCTTCAGGGAAGTGTGTTGGGACCCTTGTGTTCATGTTATGTATTAATGATCTCACAGAAAATATTAATAGTAGCCACAGATTTTTTGCAGATGATGCCGTTATTTACAGTGAAGAAGCTGGATAAATATTCAATCAGATCTTGATAAGATTTCAAAGTGGTACTAAGTTTGGCAACTCATTTCAAATGATCAGTAATATAAAAATTGTGCATTTCACACCAAGTGCTGTGCCAACTGCTGTCCATCACTGGATCCTCTCCATATGAACACATTGCATCTGCAACATGATATATCTGCTGACCCTGCCCTGTTGCATGAGCAGCTTGACACACAACCATCGTGACAAGGGCAGGGGGAGCACTTGTGTGGTCCCAGTCCCACCAACTGGTCACACCCTGTAAACATCTTACCACACCCACTCCCCATTCTACCCAACAACTACACTGTCACTGACCCTGAGCACACAGCAGAGTGCACACATTAGTATGCTGTATTCTGCTTTGCCACCCAGCTATCCTGTCACTAACATAATCAGGCACACCCATTCAGCTGCCTAGCATACTGCCACATCTCCACGTGACTCACCAACACACATCACAGCCGCCACCAGTTTTCACACGACAGCACCAGATCTACCGGCTATATTCACCTCGTTCTGTGTTCGACTACCGCATAACTACCATGAGTTGACAGTGCTCAATGACACCATATTCAGGATGCATTAGAAGAATTGAACATTGCATGACATTGCTCTGAACACCTTCAATTTCACCATTTACCTGCAATCATCACTGATCACATCAGAGTCTGGTACAAGTGGCCTCTACATGCCGATGTCCTCACCACTGACATCCCTCGCCCCATATCTTCAGTAGTACTACCAGTGTTCCGTGTAGACACACCTGCTGCTTCACATGTCAGCTACAGTCATGCCATCTGTTCAGCACCCACACCACAACTTTGAGAAATGGTCCAATCATGTCTCACGATAGTGCTAGCCATGGCAGGACTGGTCACATGCATCTGCCCAGCATCACTTCATGAGACAGTTTGATCATGTCTCATGAAAATGCTAGTCATGGCAAGAACAGACATCCACATCAGTTCCCACCTCTGATGTAATTACAAACTCCATTCTTATCTTCCCTCCAGTACCCTACACTGCAGGCCAGGGGGGAAGGGGCAAGGTGCTGTAGTGACCCATACCAATAAAGAGAGTATTATATTATTTATAGCATGCATGGAGACATTTAAACAATCATTCCTTTGGTGCTCTATACGTGAATGGTAAAGGAAAAAACCAAAGTAACTGGTGCAAAGGGATGTAGTCTCTGCCTCACACTTCACAGTAGTTCGCAGAATATAGATGTAGATGTAATTATTCTGAGTAAAGACAAGTGGTATAATAGTAAGCATTTCATTAATGAACCAATCTTCTTAAGGGACTATAAGTGACTATAAATAACATTTGCAGTGGGAAACAAATTGAACATTGCAAATATGGTAATGCAGTTGTACTTGAGTCATGTTAATGGGCAAGAAAAGCCGATAACTCTAACTGTAAGAAGTGTACAGAATATTGAGTAATAACAGGTAAATGAGTGAAGTAGTTACCACTGCCCATTTAAAACAGCTTGCTGGAGTTTCATCCCAATTTGTACATTGTAGTAAGTATATTAAGTTGTTTGGTTTAAGAATTTGTGCATTTGCTTAATATATTAACAATTTATTTCAGTTTTTGTACCAGAGAGTAGTGCTGACATTCACATAAATTTGCTTGTGTTGTAAATAGCATTATCAATTTTTGTCAGTTTGTTTGTATTGCTATATGATGTATTGATAAACATTGGTTCACATCTCATGAATTTCCATACATCTGCATTACTACAGTATTACATTACTATTTTTCTACATTACTACATGCACTCTCACACAAGTCCTGTGTACGGTATGAGAGCATTAGTCATTTAACACGCTGTTTACATTGTTTTTGCTCTAATTATTCTAAATGTTGACAGCTGTGTATTATGACAGAAAAATGCCATCTAAGAACCACACCTGTTCCTTTGGTCCAACTTGGAACTGAACTATAAAACAGAGTTAAGAGACAACCCGAGCAACCAAGATAGTGAACTCAAAAGAAATATATGAGAAGTTACTAGAAGTCATACGTCATAACCATAAAACAAAAGATTTCATAAAAGATTAATTTACAAGTGAAATGATGATATCATGGTAAAAAGCCTTTTGTGACTATACAGTTGAATCTGTGTGAACCATGATAAAAATGACATTATTTTGAAAATGTTATCTTTATGATCAGAAATGATATAAACTATGTACTTCAGACTTTTCTTATGAATTGTTGGAATTGTGTGAACAATATATTTCGTGTGTGACGGAGCAAAGTGCACTGTGTAAAATAGACCTCTTTGACCTTTTTGGCATGGCCTAACACTCTTTGTGTGCGCTGATTCTTGTGTTGTGATCGCTGTAATCTTATTTTGTTCTTGAATGTGCAAATATAGTTATTAGTAAGATGTCTCTTTTCTCCTTAATACTTATTCAGCTGTGCAAACCCAATAGGTTATGGGCCCAGCGTGCATTTGGAATAAGTATATCAACAAAATAGTAAGGAGAAAGTATTGGAAAAGTTCCAATATACGTGAAGTGCGAGTGATCCTTACAAGACTTTACGTGAAGTGCGAGTGATCCTTACAAGACGATCGCAATTTTTTTCCGCATTATTTTTCGGTGTTCTTTACGACAATAAAAAGCAAGTTGCCGTTAAGAATGAGTGCGGCACAAATTCCACAGATTGAAAGACTTATAGGTCGCGAAAACTATGCAACCTGGAAGTTCGCAGTAGAAGCGTATTTACGTTTAGACGACCTATGGGACGTGGCAGATGGGACAATGAAATCCACAGATCAGAATTATTCAAGTAAGGATAGGAAAGCAAAATCAAAATTGATATTACTGA
This sequence comes from Schistocerca nitens, assembly GCF_023898315.1. NCBI lineage: Eukaryota > Metazoa > Arthropoda > Insecta > Orthoptera > Acrididae > Schistocerca > Schistocerca nitens. The sequence goes on along the minus strand of NC_064616.1, from coordinate 420,485,093 downwards.
TTGATTTGGTGAATTATGTTCACGTTGAAAAAGCTGCTACAGCGAAAGAAGTCTGGGACAATTTACGAAGTGCATTCGAGGATGGTGGTCTTACGAGAAAAGTAGGATTATTATGCGAGTTAATTACCACTCGTCTGGACAAATGTAAGAGTGTAGACAAATACGTTAACAAAATATTAACCAAGTCGAACCGACTGAGAAACATCGGATTCGAGATCGCTGAAGAATGGATAGGAACATTGCTTTTGGCAGGACTGCCCGAAAGGTATGCACCTATGATTATGGGACTTGAAAGCTCGGGTATACCAATCACAGGCGACAGTGTTAAGGTGAAAATCCTGCAGGACGTAAAGAGTGCTCCAAGCTGTTGTACATTGGAGAAGGAAGGTGCGTCTGCTCTCTACTCAAAAAACAAAAAGAAGAAACCGGTGAGGTGCTATAAATGTCAGAAGATGGGACATATTGCGTCTCAGTGCAAAGAAAAAGTAAGCCCAGGATCAGACACTCAGCGAAGGAGGTATGTTACTGATAGCCCAGAGAGAAGGACCAATAACAAAGGTAAAGCACTCTCATGTTTTTATTCTTTTGGTGGGATGAGCAACCGTGATATGGAATGGATTTTAGACTCAGGTGCATCTGTGCATATTGTTAAAGATAAATCACTTCTTTATGACATCAAAGATAAGACTCATATGGGAATATCTACTGTTGATGGCAACAAACTCCAGTGTCACCTGGCTGGGAAACTAGATCTACATGTAAGTGTAAATGGTGAATCAGATATGGTTACAGCACACAATGTTCATTATGTGAAAAATGTGGCAACTAACCTGCTGTCTGTAGGGGAAATTGTCAAGAAAGGAAATACAGTCACCTTTGACATGCAGGGTGCAAGAGTAATCAGTGAAAGTGGTGAAGTTATAGCTACAGCAAGTAACAAAAGGGGTATTTTTAAGTTGGATATCATTGCCAGTAAACATAAAAATGTTAGTGATTCAGTATATTCAGCAGAAGGTTTTTTATGGCACCGGAGGCTTGGACATCTAAATAGAAAGAGTATGTCTATAATAAAGGATATGGTAAAGGGAATACAGAATTTTAATGTGTCCAAGGATCCTTGTGAGGCATGTATAAAGGGAAAACAAGCAAGGTTACCCTTCAAGACTAGTAAGAGTAAATCCACAGAAGTCTTACAGTTAATCCACACAGATGTATGTGGTCCAATGGAGTGTGAATCCATAGGTGGGAATAATTATTTTCTTACGTTTATTGATGATTACTCACGATATACTCATGTTTATTTTCTTAGTTCTAAAGACCAAGTGAGTGACATCTTTGAGGAATATTGCAATATGGTTGAAAGATGGACAGGAAAGAAGATCAAGATCATCAGGTCTGATAATGGGAGAGAATATATTAACCAGAAATTGAAGAAACTTCTGACAGAAAAGGGAATCAGGCATCAAACTACCATAAGGTACAGCCCATCTCAAAATGGGGTTGCTGAGAGGGCTAATAGGACCATTGTTGAGAAAGCAAGGAGCATGATGACTGACGCTGAATTATCCAAAGATTTTTGGGCAGAGGCAGTGTCAACAGCTGTATATTTAAACAATAGAGCACCTACAAAAGCATTAAAGAGTAGAACCCCTTATGAAATATGGGTAGGAAAGAAACCTGATCTAAGCAATATAAGGGTTTTTGGGTGTGATGCAATGGCACATATTCCAAAACAGCTAAGAGGAAAGTGGGATCCGAAAGCTAAAAAGTATATTTTTGTAGGCTATTGTGAAAATTCAAAGGGCTACCGATTAATGGATCCATTGACTAAAAAGATTGTCACAAGTAGAGATGTAATATTCTTTGAAAATAGAAAGGACTCAGAAGAGAGCAAAACCACTAAGTCAACTGCACCTAGTTCAGAAGGTGAAACCTTGTGTGAGGAAATAGGAAGTGAAGAAGAGGAAGACGACAGCCAAGGACAAATGGAAGCAATTTATGATGACAATGAGTTAGAAGATGAAAAACATGAAGAAACCAATGTAAGGCGTTCTTCTCGTGTACCAAAACCGAAGGAATATCCGGATTTTGAGATGTATACAGCACAGTCTTTTAATGATGAGCCAAGAACAGCAGAAGAAGCAATGAGTGGCCCAAACTTTCAAGAATGGAAAGAAGCGATGAAGAGAGAATTAGAATCTTTATATCAAAACGAAACCTTTGAATGGGTAGATATGCCAGGAGATAAGAAACCACTGCAGGCAAGATGGGTATTCAATTTGAAGAACCCTGAAAGCTCATCACCAAAATACAAAGCAAGACTTGTGGTAAAAGGATATTCACAAAAACAAGGGGTAGATTACAAAGAAACTTTTTCACCTGTAGTCAAGTATGCATCATTGAGATATCTTTTAGCCTTGGCAGTAAAACGAAATTTAATAATTCATCATATGGATGTTAAAATGGCATATTTAAATGGGAAATTGGAGGAGGAGATATATGTCATTCCACCAAGGGAAGCCATAAAAACCAGGTCAGAAAGTAAAAAGATTTGGCGTTTGAGAAAAAGTATTTATGGACTTAAACAAAGTGGACGTTGCTGGAATCGATGTCTACATGAAACTCTAATAAATATGAATATGAAGCAATCCAAGGCAGATCCCAGCATTTACTATAAAGGGAGTAAAGGGAGAAAAGAAGAAATAACAATAATGGCGATATGGGTGGACGATTTCTTTATCCTGACTGAAAGTGAAGGCCAAATGAGAATTTTCAAGAAACAGCTGCAAACCAAGTTTAAGGTGCATGATTTGGGAGAAGTTAAACGTTATTTAGGTATGCAAATTACTAAGGATGAAGAAAGACAAGAATTGAGCATAAGTCAATCATCATACACGGAAAAAATATTAAAGAAATTCGGCATGAGTGATTGCAAACCCATAAGTACTCCAATGGAAGTAGGAGTGAAGTTAAGTGTAAATGAGACTGATGTGGAATGTGACAAGAATGTTCCTTATTTAGAAGCAGTAGGGAGTCTGTTATATTTGTCTCAAACATCACGACCCGACATTGCTTTTGCCACCAATGCAGTGAGCAGATATTGCAGAGACCCAAAGGAAAAGCACTGGAAAGCTGTAAAGAGGATATTCCGATACCTAAGAGGAACCTCAAACTATGAGCTAAAATACCATAGAGATGGTAATGCAAAACTAGAGGGATATAGCGATGCGGACTGGGGGAGTGAATTGGGAGACAGATACTCCACCACTGGCTGCTGTTTTAAATTAATGGGGGGCCTCACATCATGGTCCTGTCAAAAGCAAAAAACTGTTGCATTGAGCACCGTAGAGGCCGAGTATATGGCACTATCCTACACCACACAGGAAGCATTATGGCTACGAACATTAATAAGTGAAATAGAACCCAATTTAATTGAGGAACCTACAACCATCTTCTGTGACAATAAGGGAGCCATAAACCTAGCTAAAAATGATGTTACTAGTGCTAGGACAAAGCATATTGATATACGGCACCATTTCATTCAGGACCACGTAGAACGACAGAACATTGCCGTGGACTATCTGCGTACAGAAGACATGTTAGCTGACCTTCTGACCAAACCCTTGGAAAGGGAGAAGTTTGAGAAGATTGTGGGACTATTTGGTTTATCTTGTGGAAGCAACACACAAAATATAAGTTCAAGGAGGGGTGTTGGAATTGTGTGAACAATATATTTCGTGTGTGACGGAGCAAAGTGCACTGTGTAAAATAGACCTCTTTGACCTTTTTGGCATGGCCTAACACTCTTTGTGTGCGCTGATTCTTGTGTTGTGATCGCTGTAATCTTATTTTGTTCTTGAATGTGCAAATATAGTTATTAGTAAGATGTCTCTTTTCTCCTTAATACTTATTCAGCTGTGCAAACCCAATATGAATTAAAATATAAGAATTCTTTGTATTTCAATAATTTTATACTATTTTACACACTTAATTTGCTACTGTTATCTATGAGTATACATAATTATCATTTTCTGTTACTACCTTTGCATTACTTACATTGTCTGTATTCAAGTGTTCTGCAAATGAAATACTATTCATAATATGGTTTGTTCTGATATTTAGAACAGAAACTAAAATTCTAGCGAAATTTTGTATCACATTGTCTACTCACATAACATTTCCACACTTTCTTCCTCCACTCCAACCTCTATAATGAAGAGACTGCTACCATAGTTCTGAATATACACCATGGAAATTTTGTATTGCTCACACATATGAATGTGTATGATTTGGTCCAGTTATAGATGTTGATAACTTATGAAAATGTCACAGTTGGTTACAGATCATATAATGTTGATATAAAATGTGAAAATGGAAGTCCAATGTAATGTAAACTTCATAGCAATTCCTGTTCAAAAATAATTCATGATAGTGGCTCTCATACCAAAAACAACCATAAAATAGTGCAATGTAATACAAATGATAGTAAGAATTTCCATCCAGTAATTGTATCTGTAGCTGGAAAAAATAACATTTAAGGACTATTTTAGTTATACATATTTCGATTTTTCAAGTGTAAGCATTGTATATCTTATTATTCCCTGTAATTGAGTTACGTAGACTGATTACATTGCTTGCCAAATTATGATGCTATTAATGTGAACTGAAATTTGGTAATTGTAAGTCATTAAAAATTGTACATTGAACAATATATGCAAAGAATTGCAATTGCTGAAAGATGTCAATATTTGGACACCTGAGCCCATGCAGTTCAATTCAGTCAGAACTAATCAGGTAGTATATTTGCCAAGGCAGTACTTCTATGAGTGTTTCTGCAGATGTTATGCAAAAATATCATTTAAGTCTGCCTTGGTGGCTGCACTGTCTGCACAGCAGATTGCTAACTGAAGGGGCCCAGACACGATTCCCAGCTAGGTCAGAGATTTTTTTCTGCTCTAGGACTGTTAGTTGTGTTTTCCTTACATTCATATCAAAATAACTGACATGACAATATTGAGATGGCTGTATGGCCATGTCCATTGCAGTATTGAGATGCTGTATGGGCATGTCCTGAAAGCCAATAAATTAAAAAAAGAACTTCATGAAAAATGAAAGTGAAAATTAAAATTCAATGTTATCTTTCCTATGACATTTTGCTCCACCAAACCTTCACTGTGACGTCCAGGAAGCAGCAATAGAGTGAATTTGGCTTTTCCATATACCCATGGCCACAAACATGCTGCTGAGATTACCAGCAATGATCGTTTCAAAGAAATTTGTAAACTATAGTGACCAAAAACGTATTTGGTGCTTAGCTTGGTGAGTAAGAAACCTATCAAGTATTGATACATCCATTCTGTAAAGATGTCAGAATGATGAAAATACTGAAATAAAGACTTGATTGTTTTTCATCACCTCCCAGCAGGGTTACAGAATAAATACAAGTATAGGAAAGTGCATTTTTTTTTTTTTTGTGGCTTCTAAAAACTCACGAAGAGGGAAACAATAGGAGGAATGTTACATAACACAAGCCGAAATGAGAATAAAATCCTAATTAAAAAATTCTAGTTAAAAGAAACACAAGCATAGTTAAACAGTATAACAGGGAGAAAAGAAAAATTACACTAGTGTATGTTGGTATCATGATAATAAAAGCGTTGAAACAGAAGCAAACCAGACTTGTTTATAACACTCATAATAACAATAACAACAAAAACAATAATAATAATAACTGAATTTTTTCAAAGAAGGTAGTGGTACAAACAGATTTTAAGTCATTTCAGAGATATAAAATACCTGTGTTTAATGAAAACATGACATACAATGAACATTGTAGGGTAATTATATATCTTGAACGAAAATGTTCAGAGGGTGGGCTGTCATAACATACTGTTTAGAGCTGGCTTGGAAACAAGCATAAAAGAAGCATGGTGCTTAACCATACACAGCACATCACTGAAGTTGTGCACAGTTTGAAAGAGATATACAGTGGTGTTGGTTATTGTGGTTTGATGGAAATGGGGTGTAGGAGGGAGGGGGGCTGCAGTTGTTATCACTTTGAAGGCTGATGATGGGGAAAGTAGTTTGGAGAGGATAACACTGGAACTATTGATGATGGCCTGTTGCGACTCACACTCCAGGTACTAGTAGCATTAGTAAACCCAACAGTGTGGACAGTATTTACTGGTGCTAGACAGCAATGTTAAAAAAGAACTCATCTGTGACCAAGATGTGTCATACCTACATGATAACAGCATTGTATGGACCTATGGAGGGGGAGCAGCAAGACCTGAAGTCTGCCTCCAGAGCTTAAATTGATTGGTTGGCCTGCTTGAGGCATGTTTAGACAATTTGTCATATATTTTAATTGCCATGTGCTTATGACTATTGTTAGTTTTTGCTAATCTAGTTTGTGACAAGAGTGGAGAAGTACAGATTCTTGTATTGCAGATATGCCTTTGATTCGTTACACCTAATTTGGAAGCTCAGCAAGTATATTGTTAACACTATCAAGAATATATAGATTAACAACTGTTAATATTCTACATTTAATGAACAATGGTTTACAATGTGTCCTATTATCTATCTTTGCCATTACTCTGATTGTTTTCTTCTGGATCAACAGAATTTAACTCATTTTTTTTGCTTTTTTCCCAGAGTATTAACTCATACCTTAAAACAGACCAAAAAAAGCAAAGTCTGATGTTCTTACATATTCAAATGTTACACAGCACATCAGTCTCTTCAGCAGATATATAACTCTTGACATTCTAACCACTATGTGTTCAGCATGACAGTTACACGTTAGTTTATTGTCAAGTATGATACCTAAAAATTTTGCATTTTGTTTTTCTATTTTTACAGTTTTTGATAGACTAAACCACATATTCTGGCTCTTTTCCTCATTCCATTCACATTAAACTATGATATTGTATTTTCTTTTGCCAAATTCATACTGCTAACAAGGTTATCAAATACATGGCTTACAGATGGAAAATTCGTATCATCTGCTTACATATACATCTTTAAGTCTATGTTTCCTGGTAAGTCATTTATATGTGCAAGGAATAGAAGTGGCCTTATTTAGATCCCTGTGACACCCCGTGTTGAACCTCAAGTGTGTGTCTGACAGATGACTTCTTTAATTCACCACTTGCTCCGTTTTATTAAGGTGTGATTTGATAAGTATTAAACTTTTGTCACATATTCCATATACTCAGGGTTAGACAGCAAAACAGAGTGGTCACCACAGTCAAAGGCCTTTCTCAGATCACGTAAGACTACCATCATGTGAGCATGGTCCTCAAATGCTCCTAAAATGCTCAGGAGTGCAGCTTCAGGCATTTTTTTCACTTTAATATCTGATTTTACAAAAATGCAGACACCCCCATTCTTGTCTCCCTTCCTAGAAAAATGACCAACCAAGGTATATAAGGAAATATTAATGTTTTCTAATTCATAATTTTTGCACCAATGCCCTTGAATACAAATACAATCAACACAATATTCACTGGCCTCAATCTCGAGATCTAGAATTTTATTTTTGAGACACCGTATATTAAGGCTCCCCCCATGAACCATGGACCTTGGCGTTGGTGAGGAGGCTTGCGTGCCTCAGCGATACAGATAGCCGTACCGTAGCTGCAACCACAACGGAGGGGTATCTGTCGAGAGGCCAGACAAACGTGTGGTTCCTGAAGAGGGGCAGCAGCCTTTTCAGTAGTTGCAGGGGCAACAGTCTGGATGATTGACTGATCTGGCCTTGTAACATTAACCAAAACGGCCTTGCTGTGCTGGTACTGCGAACGGCTGAAAGCAAGCGGAAACTACAGCCGTAATTTTTCCCGAGGGCATGCAGCTTTACTGTATGGTTAAATGATGATGGCGTCCTCTTGGGTAAAATATTCCGGAGGTAAAATAGTCCCCCATTCGGATCTCTGGGCGGGGACTACTCAAGAGGACGTCGTTATCAGGAGAAAGAAAACTGGCATTCTACGGATCGGAGCGTGGAATGCCAGATCCCTTAATCGGGCAGGTAGGTTAGAAAATTTAAAAAGGGAAATGGATAGGTTAAAGTTAGATTAGTGGGAATTAGTGAAGTTCGGTGGCAGGAGGAACAAGACTTCTGCTCAGGTGACTACAGGGTTATAAACACAAAATCAAATAGGGGTAAAGCAGGAGTAGGTTTAATAATGAATAGGAAAATAGGAATGCTGGTAAGCAACTACAAACAGCATAGTGAACGCATTATTGTGGCCAAGATAGATACGAAGCTCACACCTACTACAGTAGTACAAGTTTATATGCCAACTAGCTCTGCAGATGACGAAGAAATTGAAGAAATGTATGATGAAATAAAAGAAATTATTAAGATAGTGAAGGGAGATGAAAATTTAATAGTCATGGGTGACTGGAATTCGAGTGTAGGAAAAGGGAGAGAAGGAAACGTAGTAGGTGAATATGGATTGGGGCTAAAAAATGAAAGAGGAAGCCACCTGGTAGAATTTTGCACAGAGCATAACATAATCATAGCTAACACTTGGTTTAAGAATCATGAAAGAAGGTTGTATACGTGGAAGAACCCTGGAGATACTAAAAGGTATCAGATAGATTATATAATGGTAAGACAGAGATTTAGGAACCAGGTTTTAAATTGTAAAACATTTCCAGGTGCAGATGTCGACTCTGACCACAATATAATGGTTATGACCTGTAGATTAGAACTGAAGAAACTGCAAAAAGGTGGGAATTTAAGGAGATGGGACCTGGATAAACTGAAAGAACCAGAGGTTGTACAGAGTTTCAGGGAGAGCATAAGGGAACAATTGACAGGAATGGGGGAAAGAAATACAGTAGAAGAAGAATGGGTAGCTTTGAGGGATGAAGTAGTGAAGGCAGCAGAGGATCAAGTAGGTAAAACGACGAGGGCTAGTAGAAATCCTTGGGTAACAGAAGAAATATTGAATTTAATTGATGAAAGGAGAAAATATAAAAATGCAGTAAATGAAGCAGGCAAAAAGGAATACAAATGTCTCGAAAATGAGATCAACAGGAAGTGCAAAATGGCTAAGCAGGGATGGCTAGAGGACAAATGTAAGAATGTAGAGGCTTATCTCACTAGGGGTAAGATAGATACTGCCCACAGGAAAATTAAAGAGACCTTTGGAGATAAGAGAACGACTTGTATGAATATCAAGAGCTCAGATGGAAACCCAGTTCTAAGCAAAGAAGGGAAAGCAGAAAGGTGGAAGGAGTATATAGAGGGTCTATACAAGGGCGATGTACTTGAGGACAATATTATGGAAATGGAAGAGGATGTATATGAAGATGAAATGGGAGATACGATACTCCGTGAAGAGTTTGACAGAGCACTGAAAGACCTGAGTCGAAACAAGGCCCCCGGAGTAGACAACATTCCATTGGAACTACTGACGGCCCTGGGAGAGCCAGTCCTGACAAAACTCTACCATCTGGTGAGCAAGGCGTATGAAACAGGCGAAATACCCTCAGACTTCAAGAAGAATATAATAATTCCAATACCAAAGAAAGCTGGTGTTGACAGATGTGAAAATTACCAAACTATCAGTTTAATAAGTCACAGCTAAAAAATACTAACACGAATTCTTTACAGACGAATGGAAAAACTAGTAGAAGCCGACCTCGGGGAAGATCAGTTTGGATTCCGTAGAAACACTGGAACATGTGAGGCAATACTGACCTTACGACTTATCTTAGAAGAAAGATTAAGGAAAGGCAAACCTACGTTTCTAGCATTTGTAGACGTAGAGAAAGCTTTTGGCAATGTTGACTGGAATACTCTCTTTCAAATTCTGAAGGTGGCAGGGGTAAAATACAGGGAACGAAAGGCTATTTACAATTTGTATAGAAGCCAGATGGCAGTTATAAGAGTCGAGGGACATGAAAGGGAAGCAGTGGTGGGGAAGGGAGTAAGACAGGGTTGTAGCCTCTCCCCGATGTTGTTCAATCTGTATATTGAGCAAGCAGTAAAGGAAACAAAAGAAAAAATCAGAGTAGGTATAAAAATCCATGGAGAAGAAATAAAAACTTTTGAGGTTCGCCGATGACATTGTAATTCTGTCAGAGACAGCAAAGGACTTGGAAGAGCAGTTGAATGGAATGGACAGTGTCTTGAAAGGACGATATAAGATGAACATCAATAAAAGCAAAACGAGGATAATGGAATGTAGTCGAATTAAGTCGGGTGATGCTGAGGGAATTAGATTAGGAAATGAGGCACTTAAAGTAGTAATGGAGTTTTGCTATTTGGGGAGCAAAATAACTGATGATGGTCGAAGTAGAGAAGATATAAAATGTAGACTGGCAATGGCAAGGAAATCGTTTCTGAAGAAGAGAAATTTGTTAACATCGAGTATAGATTTAAGTGTCAGGAAGTCATTTCTGAAAGTATTTGTATGGAGTGTAGCCATGTATGGAAGTGAAACATGGACGATAAATAGTTTGGACAAGAAGAGAATAGAAGCTTTTGAAATGTGGTGCTACAGAAGAATGCTGAAGATTAGATGGGTAGATCACATAACTAATGAGGAAGTATTGAATAGGATTGGGGAGAAGAGAAGTTTGTGGCACAACTTGACCAGAAGAAGGGATCGGTTGGTAGGACATGTTCTGAGGCGTCAAGGGATCACCAATTTAGTATTGGAGGGCAGCGTGGAGGATGAAAATCATAGAGGGAGACCGAGAGATCAATACACTAAGCAGATTCAGAAGGATGTAGGTTGTAGTAGGTACTGGGAGATGAAGAAGCTTGCACAGGATAGAGTAGCATGGAGAGCTGCATCAAAACAGTCTCAGGACTGAAGACCACAACAACAACAACAACATATTAAGGCTAAGTAATTTTAAGCTGTTGCAGCTCAGTTGAGAGGAACTCTTACTTGTATTGTCTGGTGTCAATAGTTTCTTTGTGTTGAGGCTGGGTACTAAAACTCCTTTAGGGACACAGGTTTCCTGCATCTTGTCTTTCTTTTGTCTGGATGTGCTGCAACTTTTGATGCTGGAATTCCTGTTGTATCTGATAATACGCTAGCCATAATCACATTTCTTGCTAATGATGCCACTGTCTGATACTGATGAACCTGTTGTGGAAGCTTCATTTTCTTCACCTACTTTTGTGGCAAGTGAAGATTCTACTACTGGATCTGTTGCCAGTGAATCAGTTTCATTTTTATGTTGAAGAATTTCAGTTGCTGTGATGGGTGGTGGTAGTGGTATGGTATGGTAATTCTTGTCTTCAACTGCTAACACTGCATTAAGTATTTCTTGACTAATGAATGCTTTTCCAAGTTTATTTCTGTGTAGCCCATGCCTGGTAAAATGATTTCTTTCTGAAGATAGTACATTCACATATGTGGCATTTGGGAAGCTTCAGCATATTTTTTCAAATTTTCTATTAGTAACAGCAATTTCTTTGTAGACACAAGACATTTCCATCAGATCTTATCTTTGTGGTATACTTGCAATATAGAAGTTCACATTTGTAATTTTCTGTAGTGCGCTTCTTAGCGCTGTTGTTGCGAGTTTATCCTCATTCCTATAAATGTCATTAGCAACAGTTTCTACCAGGCTCCAAAAAATTTTCACAGTTTTTTAGAATTTCACTCAAGGGAGCACCTGGTTTCATTATTCCACTAACCTTAAACATAGTTTGCATGTTACACATGATACCAGCTAAGCCCTTTCCATGACTGTCTGAGAGCATGTAAATATCTTCCTTGTTCTTTTTACTTGTTTGCCTCAATAGTCACTTGCTGAGTAAAAACATTGTTCAAGTAGAAATGCTTTAAATTCTACTTTAAATCTGTTTTCATCTTCCAACTTCTACTGGCTGGCAGTATCTTGTAGAGTTTTGTACCAATATGGCTCACATGCCTTTGTGTGTGTGTTGTTTTTGTTCACTGAGCATGGAGTGCTCTGCTGTTTTGGGTATTGTAGTTATGCAAGTCGGCATATTGTTAGAACTTTAAGCTTGTTGAACAAAAGTTTGCATTGTGTATGTGGATGACTGTGTGTTATTATTCGGATAGGCGTATTCTGTAACAGAAAGACAATAATTCTAAGAGCAAAACAGGATGAGTTAAGTTTCTGCACAAGTTTCATTGCAAGGTCATTAAAATTAAGTCTGAGCAATTTTGTTGATGCCTCTCTATCTATAGCCTTGCCATCCAACAACAGATCAAGATTTACATTTTGACTTATTTTCCCAAACTGCATATATTTTTTTTTATTTGCACTTAATGTCAACCAGTTTGCATTGAACCAAGTGTAGACATTCTTTATTACTTGATCAGTAGTTGTTTGCAGCATTTGCTCTGGTGCACCTATTATCACACTAGTGGCATCTGCAAATAGTATGGCCTTTGCTGCTCCATTTGAGGTGTGAATGTCATTTATGTAAACAAGGAACACTAAGGGACCTAGAATACTGTCTTGCAGCATTCCTATTTCCACTTCTTCTAGCATCTGATATTAAATTTATTTTGTGGTTGGAGTAATCTGACATCAGTTGTGCCGTCTGTGTTCTGTTTTGTACGCATGACTCAAACTACTTTTTCCCTGTCCCATGAACACCTAATGCTTCCAGTTTTTCTAAAAGAATGCCATGATTGTCAGTGTCAAATGCTTGGACAGATCTAAATTTATTCCTACTACACAATTGTCTTTTTCTAGATTTTTGATTATTTGTTCAGTGTAGCACATTAGTGCTGTTTCTGTATTTTTACCTGCCTGGAAGTTATACTGATTTCTATTTAGTAACTTGTGGTCGTTTAGATATTTGTTGATTCTGTGCTTCATTAATTTTTATATTATTTTGGAAAATGCCAGAAGGAGGGATATTGGTCGAGAGTTTGCTACCTTATGCTTGTCGCCATTTTTTAATAATGGCTTCACTTTTGACATTTTCGTTCTTTCCGGAAACATTCATTCACTAAACGATAAGTTAGCTATGCATGCCAAGGGTCTTGCGATTTGTGCAGCTGTCATTATTATGATATAAACAGGCACCTCATCTATGACTGCTGACATTTTACGATTCAAGCTTTTTATTACTTTCAATACTTCATGTACATCTGTTGGATCTATCCTTACGCTACAAACAGCTTTTGGAATTTCTGGTTTTTCTTGGTTTGTAAATTTTGAGCTTAATGAAGTTGTTGCATTTATGAAATAATTGTTGATGTAGTTTGGCAAATCTTGTTTGTTTATATTGACTTTTTTGTGTTTTTGAAAATGATATCCTGGTCTTCACATCTCTCTCCTGTTTCAGTCTTCAGAGTTCCCCATATACCTTTTGATTTCTTATCAGACTGTCTTATTAAGTTGTCATTACTCATAAATTTTGCCTTGGCAGTTACTTTTCGATACACACTCTTGTAATTCTTAATGTATTCTATGAACGGTGAATCTGTAGATGTCTTCAATTTTGAATTTAGTCTCTTTAGAGTTCCAAAAGAAGTTTTTATGCCAACTGTGATCCAAGAATTTGGCTTTGTATTGTGATGTGATTCTTGACAGCTTCTTGGAAAGCACATTTCGAAATACCCCATGAAAATTGAAGAAAGTGTTATATGCATGATTCATGTTAGTTATGGACAGCACTTCTGTCCAGGACTCACTGGTTACGATATTTGTACACAGTTTTCAGTGGAAAATTTACTTTTATACATGAAGTACACTTTTTTCCTTGCAGTGGATTGAAGGAATTTTGTGGACAAGAGCATTATGGTCTGATAATCCCAAATCAGATTTTGTTACTTCTACTTCTGTGGATCGTACATTTGAAAATATATTATCTATGAGACTGTTTGTATTATATGTTATTCTTGTGGGTTCCTGTATGTGCGGAAACAGATTGAAACTACATAATAGATTTAGGACTAGATTTTTTTTAGCCTACTTTCATCTATGAGATTTATGTTGAAATCCCTACAGACAACTACAGTGGCTCTTTCAGTAAAAAGAATGTTAAGCAGTGTTTCTACTTAATTACTCAATATGTCTGTATCCCCAGTAAGTGGTCTGTATTTGCTATGACTGTGACTTTTCCCTGTATTTCATATGACTGTATTGTTGCTGCTTCAAAATTATTTTCCACACTCAATGATTCAGCTTCACACCTTATTTTGTACCTGATACTTGATTTAGTAAGGATACGTACACCTCCATTTCTGGCATTTTTCCCACAATACTGACTTGCCAATACATATGGATGAATATTAATGCTACTTAGTTCAAAACTTCTGCACCAATGCTCCATGATGCACATGCAGTCAATGTTTTGCACCATTCTTTGCTACCTCTAGTTCTGGTGATTTATTTCTAAGGAACTGAGTATTTAAACTTAAAATCTGCATGTGACTAGGATGAGAACTGGTTACAGTTTTATTTACGTTTTGTGCTGTCATATTCGTTCCTGTGTTCTAGTAAGATACCCAAAATCATTGAGAAGTGCAGGTTTCCTGCACTCCTTGGGTCGTACCTGTACATTGGGCTGTGGTGAGTTGCTTGTTTCTATTATTGGTGCTGCTGCTAATGTACTTAATACTGTGACTTCTGAAATTTTCCCGGCGTATTTCTTCTTCTAATAATTTCCGGGTATGCAGCCGGATCCCGTCGACATTCTGCCACGATATTTCGGCCCAGAGACGTCCGGCCATCATCAGGTGAGTACATAACTACTGAAGAGCCCAGGTGCAGTCGCGGTATTTATGCCGATTCTCGCGCATGTGAAATGTACTGGCATCCTACAGCGCATGCGTCAGGTGTTGACATGCGCAGCATAGCCGAGTTCTACGTGCTGCCCTCGGTGGTGAAAATAAAAGTTCATCTAGTCATTGAGTATCGAATGACACTGTCGATTCCGCTGTGATTGTATAATTTTAATAACAGGATTCCAATTTTTATCCAGCTGAAAGCCGTTGTCACGATTTATAAGATTATTGGCAAGACGTATTTCCACTGATTCCTTGATTACGGAATCCCAAAAACCGGAAACCGGGGATAAAATTTTTGTTCCATTGTATTCCATTGAATGTCCCAATGAAATACAGTGCTCTGCTACTGCCGATTTTGACGGTTGCCGCAGACGGGTGTATCTTTCATGTTCTATACATCGTTCATGGACAGTTCTTGTCGTCTGGCCAATATATGCAGAACCACATTCACAGGGAATTTTGTAGACGCCTGCTTTCTTCAGTTGTAAATCGTCTTTAACGGATCCAACCAGGCCCTGGTTCTTTGCTGGTGGACGGAAGATAACCTTGATTTTATTTTTCTTCAGTAAACGGCCTATTTTCGACGACACATTCCCGGCGTATGGAAGGAACGCAGCTGATTTAAAGTCGTCATCTGCGTCCTCAGTGCGTTGCTTCTTGTTATGATAGTTGCGCATGGCCTTCCTTATTTGGCGAGAAGTGTAGCCATTCTCTTTGAAAACCTTCTCCAAGTGTTCTAATTCTGCGTGGAGGTTTTCATCATCCGATATTATATGCACTCGATGTATTAAGGTACTGAGAACGCCGGCTGTTTGTGCTGGGTGATGGCAGCTTGACGCCTGGAGATACAGATCTGTGTGAGTCGGTTTCCTGTACACAGAATGTCCTAATGACCCATCATTTTTACGGCGTACTAGCACGTCTAGAAATGGTAAAGTGCCCTCTTTTTCAATCTCCATCGTAAATTTGATGTTCTCATGTAATGAGTTTAAGTGATGAAGGAATTTCTCCAGTTCCTGTCTGCCATGAGGCCATACAGCAAAAGTATCATCTACGTACCGCCAGAAGACCGTAGGCTTTAAAACAGCAGACTCAAGTGCTTTCTCCTCAAAGTCCTCCATAAAGAGATTAGCTACCATAGGCGACAAAGGGCTCCCCATGGCGACGCCGTCTGTTTGTTCAAAGAATTCGTCATTGAATAAAAAGTACGTTGAGGAGAGTATATGTTCAAACAAGGCCGTCATTTCTGCACTGAATAAGTTACCAATAAGATGTAATGATTCCATTAAAGGCACTTTGGTAAAAAGTGAGACCACATCAAAGCTGACTAATAAATCCGAGCTGCTAAGCTTAACTTCCTTCAAGCGGCTGACAAAATCCTCGGAATTACATATATGGTGGCAACACTTACCCACATACGGCTTTAGTAATGAGGCCAGATATTTTGCTGTAGAATAGGTCGCAGCACGAATATTACTCACTATTAATCGTAGTGGGGCACCATCCTTGTGTATCTTCGGAAGACCGTAGAGTCTTGGTGGTACTGCATTGTGTGGTCTCAATCTCTTGATAACTTCTTCAGGTAGAGAACAGTCGTTCAAAAGGGTAGTAGTTTTCCTTGATATTCGGCTTGTTGGGTCCTTTTCAATTCTACGGTACGTAGAATCATTTAGCTGACAATATATCTTCTCGTTGTAGGCTTCTCTTGTCAGAAGAACTGTGGCGTTACCCTTATCCGCAGGCAGTACGACTGTGCTAGTATCTTCTCTCAGGCTGCGGAGAGCAGCTCTTTCAGCTGGCGAGATGTTACTCCGTTGTGGCGCACTTTTCAACAACGTTCGGCAAGATTCACGTCGAATTTCGTCTGCAGAATCCACAGGGAGACGTCTAATAGCTTCCTCAATGGAACTAATGAAATCCGTTAAAGGCAGTGAGGCAGGTGTAGGAGCGAAGTTTAAACCTTTCGCAAGCACTGACATCGTCGCATCGTCAAAAGATTTCTCCGTGAAGTTCACCACGGATCGTCCAGAGATAGCTTCTTGCGGCTTTCGTGTTACGAGTTGGCTAAACTTCGCACTTTGCCTGTTCGTACTGTCCCTGTGAGCCCAGTCTACCTTGGCCCAGGATACACCGTCAATCCAGTCCCAACTAAGGGAAGAACATCTTGCTGAAATCTTCAGATGTAAATAATATAAATTCCTGGCGACAGCGTCTAACTCACGACGCGTAAAACGGATTCGTTCTCTTACTAAAGCCAGACTCGCCTTGCGTTTTATATTGTTGGCGGCCGCACTATTAATAAAATGAACAACTCTGGCGAAAGTTGGAATCAAGTTATTGTCTCTACATTTCAGTAAAAAATTTAGTGAACACAGCAACCTGGCTCTTTTCTCACGTAATTTATCCAGTACGTGGATATCCTGAACCATCTCCTCCCCGTAAAGGTATTTGATGTGACTTCTGAAATTTTCCCGGCGTATTTCTTCTTCTAATAATTTCCGGGTATGCAGCCGGATCCCGTCGACATTCTGCCACGATATTTCGGCCCAGAGACGTCCGGCCATCATCAGGTGAGTACATAACTACTGAAGAGCCCAGGTGCAGTCGCGGTATTTATGCCGATTCTCGCGCATGTGAAATGTACTGGCATCCTACAGCGCATGCGTCAGGTGTTGACATGCGCAGCATAGCCGAGTTCTACGTGCTGCCCTCGGTGGTGAAAATAAAAGTTCATCTAGTCATTGAGTATCGAATGACACTGTCGATTCCGCTGTGATTGTATAATTTTAATAACAGGATTCCAATTTTTATCCAGCTGAAAGCCGTTGTCACGATTTATAAGATTATTGGCAAGACGTATTTCCACTGATTCCTTGATTACGGAATCCCAAAAACCGGAAACCGGGGATAAAATTTTTGTTCCATTGTATTCCATTGAATGTCCCAATGAAATACAGTGCTCTGCTACTGCCGATTTTGACGGTTGCCGCAGACGGGTGTATCTTTCATGTTCTATACATCGTTCATGGACAGTTCTTGTCGTCTGGCCAATATATGCAGAACCACATTCACAGGGAATTTTGTAGACGCCTGCTTTCTTCAGTTGTAAATCGTCTTTAACGGATCCAACCAGGCCCTGGTTCTTTGCTGGTGGACGGAAGATAACCTTGATTTTATTTTTCTTCAGTAAACGGCCTATTTTCGACGACACATTCCCGGCGTATGGAAGGAACGCAGTTGATTTAAAGTCGTCATCTGCGTCCTCAGTGCGTTGCTTCTTGTTATGATAGTTGCGCATGGCCTTCCTTATTTGGCGAGAAGTGTAGCCATTCTCCTTGAAAACCTTCTCCAAGTGTTCTAATTCTGCGTGGAGGTTTTCATCATCCGATATTATATGCGCTCGATGTATTAAGGTACTGAGAACGCCGGCTGTTTGTGCTGGGTGATGGCAGCTTGACGCCTGGAGATACAGATCTGTGTGAGTCGGTTTCCTGTACACAGAATGTCCTAATGACCCATCATTTTTACGGCGTACTAGCACGTCTAGAAATGGTAAAGTGCCCTCTTTTTCAATCTCCATCGTAAATTTGATGTTCTCATGTAATGAGTTTAAGTGATGAAGGAATTTCTCCAGTTCCTGTCTGCCATGAGGCCATACAGCAAAAGTATCATCTACGTACCGCCAGAAGACCGTAGGCTTTAAAACAGCAGACTCAAGTGCTTTCTCCTCAAAGTCCTCCATAAAGAGATTAGCTACCATAGGCGACAAAGGGCTCCCCATGGCGACGCCGTCTGTTTGTGCAAAGAATTTTTACCAAAGTGCCTTTAATGGAATCATTACATCTTATTGGTAACTTATTCAGTGCAGAAATGACGGCCTTGTTTGAACATATACTCTCCTCAACGTACTTTTTATTCAATGACGAATTCTTTGAACAAACAGACGGCGTCGCCATGGGGAGCCCTTTGTCGCCTATGGTAGCTAATCTCTTTATGGAGGACTTTGAGGAGAAAGCACTTGAGTCTGCTGTTTTAAAGCCTACGGTCTTCTGGCGGTACGTAGATGATACTTTTGCTGTATGGCCTCATGGCAGACAGGAACTGGAGAAATTCCTTCATCACTTAAACTCATTACATGAGAACATCAAATTTACGATGGAGATTGAAAAAGAGGGCACTTTACCATTTCTAGACGTGCTAGTACGCCGTAAAAATGATGGGTCATTAGGACATTCTGTGTACAGGAAACCGACTCACACAGATCTGTATCTCCAGGCGTCAAGCTGCCATCACCCAGCACAAACAGCCGGCGTTCTCAGTACCTTAATACATCGAGCGCATATAATATCGGATGATGAAAACCTCCACGCAGAATTAGAACACTTGGAGAAGGTTTTCAAAGAGAATGGCTACACTTCTCGCCAAATAAGGAAGGCCATGCGCAACTATCATAACAAGAAGCAACGCACTGAGGACGCAGATGACGACTTTAAATCAACTGCGTTCCTTCCATACGCCGGGAATGTGTCGTCGAAAATAGGCCGTTTACTGAAGAAAAATAAAATCAAGGTTATCTTCCGTCCACCAGCAAAGAACCAGGGCCTGGTTGGATCCGTTAAAGACGATTTACAACTGAAGAAAGCAGGCGTCTACAAAATTCCCTGTGAATGTGGTTCTGCATATATTGGCCAGACGACAAGAACTGTCCATGAACGATGTATAGAACATGAAAGATACACCCGTCTGCGGCAACCGTCAAAATCGGCAGTAGCAGAGCACTGTATTTCATTGGGACATTCAATGGAATACAATGGAACAAAAATTTTATCCCCGGTTTCCGGTTTTTGGGATTCCGTAATCAAGGAATCAGTGGAAATACGTCTTGCCAATAATCTTATAAATCGTGACAACGGCTTTCAGCTGGATAAAAATTGGAATCCTGTTATTAAAATTATACAATCACAGCGGAATCGACAGTGTCATTCGATACTCAATGACTAGATGAACTTTTATTTTCACCACCGAGGGCAGCACGTACAACTCGGCTATGCTGCGCATGTCAACACCTGACGCATGCGCTGTAGGATGCCAGTACATTTCACATGCGCGAGAATCGGCATAAATACCGCGACTGCACCTGGGCTCTTCAGTAGTTATGTACTCACCTGATGATGGCCGGACGTCTCTGGGCCGAAATATCGTGGCAGAATGTCGACGGGATCCGGCTGCATACCCGGAAATTACTAGAAGTACTTAATACTGCCATTTCTGTTGTTGTTGTTGTTGACGGTGATGCTGTTTCTGACACTTCAAATGTTGGTTTTTAACTTGGAGTGGTTCTCGCTTTTCTTGTTTTCGTCTAAAAAAATATTTGGATGATGAGGAACTGTAGTTCTCTAGTCGTTCAAATCGCTATCCACTGTTCTTTCTGTCAACACTTCGTCTTTCTTTACATGCTTTGCTGGTGCTGATGATAGTTCTAATGCTTTTATCTCTTTTTGAAGTGCTTTCGTTATGGAGTCTGGCGATGGCGATGCAATTATCATTTTGATTTTATTTTGGTGGTTTTTTATTTCCTTCGTTATAAGGTTTGCCACATATTCTTTCCCCAAGCAATTCGGCTGGAGTCCATGTTATGTGTGGACTCTACGCCCAATATTGCTTATATCAACCCGTTTCACGTTTTTAAATGTCTGCAAATTTTTGCAAACTGATTGTTGGCACTTTTTTATTTCCGTATTAACACATGACCATCTTACAATATCATAGCGATGCGGAATATTGACCATTACTACATTTGTGTGAGTGACACTATTTAAGATCGCGCCCAGCACTCGCTGTTTCATTTTTTTGGACGTCGTTTGCGCCTCCCAGAAGTACAACAAAGTCTTTATCGTGCAGATTCTTTACCTCTGCGGATGCAGTCAGTTTTTTTTTTTTTTTTAATTCCTCTAAGTGGGGCTCCGGTTTCATTAGAAAACATGTGTATGTTTTAGTTGTTTATTTTAGTTTACTCGCAAGTCCACGACCATGGCTGTCTGAAAGCACAAACAGTTTGCTGTTATTGGAGTTCACAATGAGGGAATCGTTTTGTATTGTTTTGCTAAACACCTGGATACAATTTTTGGTCGGCACACTTACATTGACCTCATTCACGCTTGTTTGCGTCAGTAAATTTTCTTCTCCTACCTCATTCACATTGCCTTTTTGCTTTTCCCATCGTTCATGCGAACTATATATTGCATTTTCACTATCGGCGATTGAAAGTACTTGAAATATGTTTTTGTGCACAAAGCATGCGTTACTTTCACAGGTTTTCCTATTTTGCACTTTGGTCTTACTGTTATTACACCTCACATTTAAGCACTTTTCTGTAACAGACGAACTACCGTATCTCGCGCAAGTTTTAGCGTGTTCCTCCCACTATTTTCTTGTTGTATTTTCGAAATTTCCGTTTTCAAACTATCAATTATGAACTGTAAGCTCGTTATGCGTTCATTCAGTTTCGTAATTTCGTCCTTACAGTTTTCACACGATTTCTTTTTTACGGCCAAATTTACATTTTTCTGGAGGGACACTTGCTTAACTTTTACTCTAGCAGCCACCTTGAAAAAAAATATCACAAGCATAGTTAAAAAAAGCATTATCCAAGCACACCTTTAGTCGGGTCGGTTCTGAATTTACATGATGGAAGTTGTGTTGCCTTAGCATATTCAGTAACTTATTTACACCAGGTTTGTTACATATTACATCAAAGCCTGAATGAAAGTCTCCCCCAATTATAACTACATATTGTTTCCACTTTGCTAGGTAGTAGAGTACACTATCTAAATTATCTAAAAAAAGTTTTTCATTTGAGTCATGAGAATGATAAATACATGCTAAGATATAAGTTTCACTGCAACCAAACTTGGTTCTTTAATTTAAAAATGTTTCTCTACACATTCCCCAACTCAGATCTAATGCTCTAAACTCTATTTCTCTTCAAACGTAGATAACAGTACCACCATTATGGTACTGAGATCTGCAAAAACTGTTTCCATGTTTATAGTCTTCTGGTCCATGTATTCTATTTGTCCTGGTTTAAGTCAATGTTCAGATAAATATAGGAAAGAGTACTTATTTTGTGGCAATGATTCCTCCAGTATTTCAACTTTACTTTAAATACACTGAATATTTAAAAATAATGTTGCTATGACTTATTTGTGAGTTAGCATTCCGATTTTTCACACTTTTATTTTCTTCCTTGCTTGAAGCCATGAAAAAACCTATCATTGAGTGACAAAAATGTATTTTGGCTTTGCTTCCTCCTTAAGCTGTGCTGTACTGCTGCTCCAGTTGTTGGTTCTGCTACTGCTACTGTTGTTGTCGTTGCTGCTGCTGTTACTGGTACCGCTTCTAATGATGGTGGTGGTGGTGGTGCTGTTTCACTTATTTCTGGTATTTTCTTTTCCACAACTACTTTGGTTTTCTGTGAGCTGCTTGCATTTGGGGTGTTCAACTGCGTTAACAAAATCTCACGTTTATCTTTGAGGGGTGTAGCTTCACTAACAGCAGATTCCACATTTGGGTCTCCAAGTAACACAAACATCTTGTCCATGAGAGGT
Source organism: Schistocerca nitens (assembly GCF_023898315.1). Taxonomy (NCBI): domain Eukaryota; kingdom Metazoa; phylum Arthropoda; class Insecta; order Orthoptera; family Acrididae; genus Schistocerca; species Schistocerca nitens. Next base: position 420,462,733 of record NC_064616.1, on the reverse strand, counting down.
ATCATCCCTGTATCATCACACTGTACATTTGAGTTTTTATTTACTACATCAAAAATGTTTGTTACTATAACGTTTTTCTCAAGTTTATTTAGGTGAAAAACGTGTGTTGTGTAGAATATTTTCCCCAAACTGCCAATGTTCACAAGTCCAGCATTTTCAAACCACCTGCAAATATTTTGCACCTCTTTATTTGCACTTGCAATTTCTTTATTTGCACAGGACCACTCTCTCAAGACGTAACGAACTGCCACTGAAAAAAATTACTTTTGTTCCTCTCAGCTCATAGAATTTTCTTTTTAACGAGATTAAGAGATCCTTTTTTTTTCATTCCTTGCGAAATCGTTTGAACCCGCCAGGAAGACGGAAAAGTGCTTTGTGCTCTATGAGGAAATTTTTTTCTGACTCACTGACGTAGCAGCATCGAATTTCGCCCCTGGCTTTATTGTGCAGTAAAAATCTTACTGCTTGTTCGCCGAAATTCAGTGACTATATTTCATTTTTACATGTATTTGCTGTTCGGAGCATACCGATTTTCCGCTACCTTTGCCGTGCGCGATGTCTTGTTTGGTACCGTACTATTTATTTTGTCTTTTTTTGTTAGCATAAGACGATAATGTCTCAAGCGAACAGCTTATCGGTGGCAAATGTTGTGGGAGCACTTCCGCATATGATCTTCTACATAATTGCGGCTGAAATATTCCATGTTCTACTTGTTTCACAAAGACGCTTTGTTTTCCACGTCGTATACTGGAACTGTAAACAACACTATCACAATCCGTTGTAGAAAGAGCTTGAAAGTGATTTTTCTGCACTACATTTGTATTCCCTTCGCAGTTTCCTATACGCTGTAATACCTGTTTGCGTCTTTTGAACTTTACTTCCGTCCAATTCTCCGATACAGTCGAATTATCATACCGCGATTTTGTCGTGTTCAGTACACTTTTTTCTTCCTTAAGTTTCTTGATATCCGTCATCAAAGAACTGATAATAAATTGTAAATTAGACACATGTTACTTGAACTTTGTTATTTCGTCATTACAACTGTCACAGGTTTCCTTTCTAACAGTATAACTGACATTATTTCGCGGAGCTAGACATCGAATTTTTACAGTATCCGCCATTCTGGCTGCATTATATGAGGAATATCCTTTTAGCAGCATAGGGCCCATTATCCCTCCAGTTGTGCTGCTTTTTTAAAATGGAACAAGACTCTTGAGAGACAAACAAATCAGATCATTGCTGTGGGTGATGAAAAGGTGGTGTTACCACTTACAAATACTCCATTCACAACTGCTTTATTATCCTAGATCAGATTCTGAATGAATTCCTCAAAACAATAACAACAAATTTACAGATCAGCAGTAGTTAGACCAAAACAATATACTAAGTGTGACTTCACAGACAAAATAATCTTTAAACAGCTTCTAATGCAATAAACATAGAGTTGCTCAATGCTTACTTTCACTGACAGTGTGTACTTAAATCCTCTCCGCAGTACCTCTCACAACTATTTATTTCTCCTGCTGCATTAACCACAAATTGCACTGAAGTGGGATGTTGATGGTGGCTGTGGTTGTGGTGGTGGAAGCTAGCCAAAACACACACCTTGTAAAATGTGGAAACAATTGATTATAAGCAAAAACACCTAACTCATGTCTCGTTAAAGTCTCAGGGAACAAAGGAACAGTTCAGTCCCATTACAGTTGATATCAAATTGCTCAGCAGTCAAAGAAATGACTTAGTTAATGCAAGGCACCTGTGGTATTCTTAATTCAGTTGATGAAAAGAACAAGTTAAAAGACATGCAAATCACCTCTTGTGCAAAGCTAATTTCTTTTGATGTCAGCAACTTATTCACTAATATATTTGTTCAGGAGTGTCTAAACATTCACACAGACTTACTAGATGAATCAGGAGTTATCACATAGACATAAGGTTGGCTATACAGTCATGCCTAACACAAAATTATTTCCATTTCAATGGCAGGATATACAATCATTTGAATGGCCTACCTATGGAATCTCCCCTCAGTCCAGTCTTTGCTGAAAACGTCATCGAAAATCTTGAAAAACAGTTTTTGGAAAAATAATCCACTCTGTTACAAAACTGTTAAGCCCTACTGGTTTAGGTGTGTTGGTGATATGCTGTGCTTACGAATGGATACTACTAGTCAACTTCAAAAATTCCTCAAGCAGCTAAGCCCTAAATACAACAGTATAAACTTCACAATGGAGGCAGTGGGCAAGTGCCTAAGTTATATAGATCTAACCATAGACATCAGTGATCATATTCATGCTTGCAAGACTTACAGGAAACCTACAACCACAGTATCTGTGGTTTTGTAATGTGTGTTTCTTAACTCCCAGTGACCCATAAACATGCTGCCTTTCATTCAGTGATTCCTCACTTAATGTCTATCCTCATGAATGAAGACAACTTCCAAATGGAATTAAATTCAATCAAAGAAATAGCATTAAACAATGGCTACCATCCTACCTTTGTGGACTCCATAATGCACAAAAAGAAGAAGCAATAGGTGCACTCTGTTCTGTGCCCAATTCTCGACCCACTACCTCAAGAACACAACAACTGGTGCACAATTCCATATTTAGGAAAAGTCTCACTGAATATAGCCCAAAAGCTGAAATGCAGAGACTTTAAAACATCATTTTACATGCACAACACTATTGAACACTTTGTCCCAATGGTAAAGACAGCACTCCAGCTTTGAAAAGAGTGAAATGTTACAAATCGTGCGTAATTGTGAAAAACTCTGTATAGGTCAGTCTCGCAGGGCAATATTCACCTGCTTGAAGGAATATCATAGAAGTTGGAATCTTAGAAAAGGAGACCCTACATGTGCAGACCCCCTACTTAAGGAAGGCCATAGGTGCAATGTACAACAAGAATATTACACCACACCCATAAACCAAGGAAGATGAACTATCTTGAAATAATAGAAATTAATAAATATGTGTCCATCAGCCTACACTTAGTACTGAATGGCCAGACACAGCTCCCTTAAAAAAAAATGGCTCTGAGCACTATGGGACTCAACATCTTAGGTCATAAGTCCCCTAGAACTTAGAACTACTTAAACCTAACTAACCTAAGGACATCACACACACCCATGCCCGAGGCAGGATGCGAACCTGCGACCGTAGCAATCCCGCGGTTCCGAACTGCAGCGCCAGAACCGCACGGCCACCGCGGCCGGCTCAGCTCCCTTACTTTCCACTTCTAACTGCAGATAATACTCATAATCCCTTTCAGGCCATTTTGTAAATTACCCCTCTTACTCAAATGCCCCAATTTTTTCCTTTATTTCAGTTACTATAATTTCCCTTGGCCTGTTAAAAAATTTTGCTTTGTGGAATCACAGTTGCTTCACTTACCCATTTAATCTCACTAGTGTATCTTATCTGTTCGTAATTTAGGACTTGTTAAAGACAAGATTATTCTGTTCAGCTCCATCCGCCCCCTGTAGCTGAGTCGTCAGTGTAACAGAATGTTAATCCTAACGGCATGGGTTCGATTCCCGGCTGGGTCGGAGATTTTCTCCGCTCAGGGACTGGGTGTTGTGTTGTCCTAATCATCATCATTTCATCCCCATTGATGTGCAAGTCGCTGAAGTGGTGTCAAATTGAAAGATTTGCACCTGGCAATTGGTCTACCCGATGGGACGCCCTAGTCACATGACATTTACATTTATTTTTGATCAGCTCCACCCTTGGAACATGTCACCAAAGTTTATTTCAAATTTATTTTCTTATAAGAACAATTGTTTTAACCTGTATATAATTGATTAGTTAATATGGCACATATTTTATCTTAGGTTTCCTTACATCACATTTTTACAGAAGTAATTCCTATAGTTTTATTCCTAAATCTAACATGAACACTTTTCATCTTTGGAAAGAGAGATACATTGCAGATACCATACACTAGTTTAAAAAGTTTGCTCCTACAAAAATTTCATGGCACCATGTGTTTGTCATTGTAGGTGATGATGACATAACAGCCAAAAAATGGTGCCATGTGTTTTCATTCATAACGTATAAAATACTCTACCAAGAACCAGTGGAACGATCAGTCATTGTAATCCTAAACACATTTCTAGCAACATATATATCATAAAGTTAGACACCAATGCCTTCGACCAGAATAAAATTATCTGACTAAACAGAGTCTAAGCTAATATAGCATTACAAAAAAAAGATATACTACAATCATCATACTTCTCACATGGTCTCACAGGTAACTTTCACAGACAGTATGATGCTGTCACAATAAAATAGCATAAAACTCTGAACTGCTGTCTTCTTTGGAATATCCTGTTCATGCCTCCTAGCAATAGTGGTTACTGTGTCCATTTCATTCACTCCCTTGTCCACATCTGTCTCTTGTATAATTATCTCCTTCTCTGAATTTATGCTAATAGTAGCACTCCCTTCACGTATTGGTCTCCCCAAGCTAGTCTCCTCTCCAGCAAGATCGCCTTTTCTTGCTTGACCAGGGAAGAAAACAGTAGTCCAAGAGTCTAGTTCATTGGCATTCTCACCTAATTCAGTAACACCAGCTTCTGAAATCTGCTCCTGCCTGTTGCTGTTTACTTGGGACCTACAGGGTTGCGCAAAATTAGTATTAGAAATCATTTATCTACCATAGTTTAATCAGATGCTGTGAACGGTTCTTCCTGCGATATCATTGTACTGTAGCTCTGAAAATTCTGTAGCTCATTCATCGATTCTCAATTCACATTTCAGAATGGAAGCACTAACACTGCAACAGCTTTCTTTTGTCATAAAGACATTTTATACAGAACCTGGACATAATATTGTGGTTATATATGCTTTCAACACATTTGGTCCAATAACATCACCATCCAGATTCACCGTTTTTCCGTGAGATTACTGTATGGGATTGAAATACATTTATGATGACAAAATTTAAGCATTCTCTGATATGGTTTTTTTTTATAATGTTTTCATTTCTTTGTGCAGGATGATGGAATGTTTTGAAAAGACTGGATTCCTATATCATTCCAGAAAGGGTTGCTGTCAGGACGACCTGTCTCAGTTGAAACCATGGAGAATGTGGAATGAGTGAGAACACTTTTCAGTGAGGAGCCCACTACATCAACAAGACCTGTAATATGGCAACTCATGATGTCACAATGGTCACTACAGAGAATAATTAAAGAGAAACTTTACTATTTCCTTACAAAATTCATCTGTGCCATCCTGTGAAGAATAGGAAAGTGGAGCAGCAACATTCTTTTGAAAATGAGACGACTGAAGCCTTTGAAAATCAAATAGTCAATTAACATCAGACATGATTTAGTGATGAGGCACACCGCCATCTCCATGGCTATGTGAACAAACAGAACTGTTACATCTGTGTTACTGTGAATCCGCAATTTCATGCTGCTGCTCCTCCAATTCATCCACAATAAGTCACTATTCGATGTGTAATCTGTGCACAGCGCAATATTAGATGCATTTATATTGAGAGACTTATCACAGCAGACAAATACCCACAATTCTTGGAATAGGAATTTGTACTGACTGTATGACACCATTGAACTACTGGTTCATGCGGGATGGAGCATGTTTGCAGCATACTATGAATGTCTTCAGTTTCCTTCAGGCAATGTTCAGAGATTGGAGTGTTGCCCTGAACACTTTAACATTCACTAGGTGTGGTGTGGAATGGCCCACTTCTAGTCCCAATCTCAACCCATGTGAGTATTTCTTAAGGGGATAGCTAAAGGAAAATGTCCTTAAAGGTGCACCTAAAACACTCCAGGATCTTTGCACTGCAATTTCCAGAGATATACATGCAGTGGAAAATGATGTTCTTCAGAAAGTCGTCAGAGTTCAGTTCACAGCTCTACATGGTCAATGATGCAGAAGCAAAGTACTTAGAAAATATTCTGTATTAAATTTCAGGTTTTCTCATATAGCACAAATACGATGACAAGAATCTGTCTCCCCATCTTATGTCATAGTAGACAAAAGCTTTCTAACACCTATTTTGTGCCACCCTGCAGTAGTCACACTCAAGTAGAAAAACAAAACAAGTGGGACAAAAGCAAGTACATAACCTGGCAAACACTTCATGGAAGCAAAAAAGATCATAAAAATGATCACTGTTACCAGCAGGAATCAACAGAACAATGCACAGAAAAATCTTCAGATTCTCATAAGAACTTACTACGATCCAGCTTATATGTTGTAGCATTTGAAACCATAATGGAGAGCAGCACTACACAACAACTCAGTACATCCACACAATCACACAAGAATCACAAGTTCTAAGGAAGAAAATCAGTCAAATTCAGCATAGTATATGAAATGGCAAGAGATAAAAAATCAGAGTCTCTAATAACATAACATCAATATTAAAATACGTAAATCATCTAGGATAATTCAACCACTAAGGACAAACATAAGGCAGCAGCATAACAAATTGCATCACATAAATTCATCTTCTGTACCCAAAGTTTCAATTACAGAGAATAAAGCACAGAAATCATTCCAGTAAGTTCCATAAGTTCATACTATTGTGACCATACATGTTGTAGGAGCCCACCAGATGTGACCTTCTACACGGGTTTAGGACAGTTGAGTGGAGGTGCGGAGGTGTGGTCCTGTGCCAATGTGCTAATGATATGTCATTCAATTATCAGTCATTTATTTCTGCGAGTTTTCCAGTCACTCTGTCTTCTTCCCTAGATGGCCTAGCAATGGCCATGCTGTGCCTGCATTGGATGTAGATGCAGGGTAGTATGCCAGGACCCAGTGAGGAATCTGCTGGTGCAGCCCCTGGCATAGTCTGAGCTCAGTGCTGTGGTTCCATGGCAGGAGTGTGCAGAGCCCAGCAAATCTCTGCAGCCTGGCAAGGCTATGGACATTTGTCAGAGACCTAGCAGTCTCATTCAGTGTATCTGTGCATATGCTTGGGTCCAGAAATTTGCATGTTCCTGATGTCAATAGTCATGATGACATGTAGGGGGAACACCCAGCAGTAATGTGGAGGACAGCCTAAGGGGTGTTTCCAGCATACAGGTGGTAAGGCAGTACTTGTATCACCCATACTGCCCAGGACTGGCAACACAATTGCCCTGCTTGCAAGTTGAACTGCTCACAGATGGAGAGATCGGTTCTTCATTCACAGAAGATCTGCTTGGCCATCATCTTTGGGTAGTCACGGATGTGACCATGGACAGACGGCTGCAAACTCATATAGTAGACTCCAAACTGGCGGTGGTTGATACTACTTCATCATAGCCACCACATCATCCATCTGGCCTTCCATCATCATTAGTGATGCAGACTTAGTGACCATACTTTGAGAATGAGTGGAAGGAAGGCAATGAGTTTTACAACAGTCGATGACATGATGCCCCCACACTGGTGGCCAAATGTCCTGATTTTCCAATCATGTCAGCATTCTTGGCTGGCTTAATGTTTAGTTTCAGAGCTTCAGAGCATTCTTTTATGCAAAGTTTGTGGCCTGAAAGGCATTCTTGCATCGTCCCTAGGTGTAGTTGCTATATGTAGCCCCATTGACAGAATAGTGTTGTGTCTGCTTCTGCACTGATGTCAAGGTGCTGAATCAGGAGTTCCTGATGTTCTCCCCACCCCAGACTGAGAAAATGAGCTCCCTACTTGTTTTTAACTTGGCTGTTCTGAGTTCTGACATTAGTTGCTCTGTTATTGTGTACTCGACAAGGGTGTTCCATGTAGCATCATCCCAGTCAGTTTTGACAAAATTTTATCCCACACTTAATTACTATCCCACTGTGCACAATATCTACACTTGAAAATTTAAGCACATTTAGTTCTTGAACACAAACCAGATCCCAAGGGGTGTGGGAGAGGGCTGTTACAAACCGCAACAACCCAGCTCAGTCACATTACAATGCCAAGTAAATAGATCTTGATCACTGAATTCATGGTCAAACACATCTACTTGAAGAATAATATTTTTTCAATTGATGCATAAGGGGGGGGGGAGGGTGAAGCTATTCACATAAATAATGAGTTCCATCCCTAAAGTAAAGTATGTAAACTTTTGAAACATCAGATATATACTAAACTCTCTTAATAAAATGCATAACTGAATAAAAAAAGCTCCCCTTTACTTTTGCAGACATGTAGACAAAAGCTACAACACACAGGAAACAATAAACATTAATGAGAAAATGGGAGATAGTACCTTCAAAACTATGGTATCACATAAAAATACTTCACCATCATGAAATGGAAAAAACAATTAGACACATAAGCAGGATATAACATATTAGTGCATGAAATAACTTCTAATCGTTAATAAATCAAAGGATCCTGTTTCAGTGCAGCATCAATACCAAAAATAATAAATGTACCAAAAGGATGAGAAAATAACCGAGATTTTGATAGTAGTACACCTACTACTGAAGACAATATGAACAAAATATTAAGGCTTTAGCACAAGGTATGCACAGTACTACAATGGACAGCACACTTGGCATAAATTAACCAGAATGTAGTTCAAAAAATCTCAAGGAATACGAATTTTTTGTCACATGTTCGCACAGAAACATGAAATTGATAGAAACAGTGATTTTTTAGTAAGAAATAAACATTAATGTAAAATCTGTTTTGTGATTATACCATCTGTAACTCTGCCCATCATGTGCTCCATGTGTGTGTGTGTGTGTGTGTGTGTGTGTGTGTGTGTGTGTGTGTGTGTGTGTGTGTGTGTGTGTGTGTGTGTGTGTGTGTGTGTGTAGTAAATTTAATAAATCTCTCTATACAAAGCAGGTAAGTAAATTGTTTTGCATGTATGAGAATATGATAAAAACTTTTATAAAATGTAATTCTGCACTCATGAAAAATATGTTATTTTCATATTGTGTAAGTTTCATCACAACACACATCATCATTCATCACATCATACTTGTCCTGTCTCATAATTTACCTTTCATGCACCAGTATATACATGCATCATGCAGTAATGAATCAGAGGACCAATAAATAAATAATATGAAAAATGTTTACTGTAGTTGGTTCTCTAAAGTCAACTGTAATCATATGCAACAACTCTTGCTCCAAGTGGCCATATTACAGTGCCCACATCGAAGGCACAAAACAACTGACTTTAATTCCATCAAACTCTTCATATAAACATGAATAAATGAACCTTAAACTGTAATTGTGAACGTAAACTCCACAAAAATTGTAAATGTAATATAATAAAAGGCCTCTGTCACAGTAGTACAAAAAGGCAATATCTGAACTAAAAGTGTAAACGACAGACATCAGCACCCACCTGGAAAGCTCAATGACACACATGAGTAAAAAGAATATACAGTAGGACAAAGAGCTGTTTCAGCCAGTTTGCCTGATAGGAGATACATGTTATTCCTATAACTCTTGTGCAACCTGATCCGGGTGGCCCCACAAAATCTCAGCTGGGTTTAAATCTGGGGAGTTTGGTGGCTGGGGGAGTATGGTAAACACATCTTGATGCTCTTCAGATCATGTGTGTACACTGTGAGCTGCATGACAAGTTGCAGTGTACTGCTGGTAGATGCCATTGAGCCAAGGAAAAACAAATTGCATGTATGGTTGGACATGGTCCTCAAGGATAGATGCATACTTGCATTGATCTATTGTCCCTTCCAGAATGACAAGGTCACCCAGGGAATGTGACAAAAATATTCCCCAGACTCTAATGCACCCTCTTCCTACCTGGACCTATTTGCCGATTGTTACAGGGCCATTCACACCAAAGACCATTTGCCCGATGGAGCATAAAACATGTTTCTTTTGAAAGGCCACCTGTCACCACACAGTGCATGCAAATTCAAGCTTTTTTTGCCAATAAAGAACAGGTGGCGTGGATGCATGAACCAAGTGCCTACTGCAGAGGCCCGTACACAGAAATGTTCACTGAACAGTCACAGAGGAGACATGTTGGCAGTCCCTTGGTTTGTCTGGGTGACCAGTTGCTCTACAGTTGCCCATCTACAGGGCTATTACAAATGATTGAAGCGATTTCATAAATTCACTGTAGCTCCATTCATTGACATATGGTCACGACACACTACAGATACGTAGAAAAAGTCATAAAGTTTTGTTCGGCTGAAGCCACACTTCAGGTTTCTGCCGCCAGAGCGCTCGAGAGCGCAGTGAGACAAAATGGCGACAGGAGCCGAGAAAGCGTACGTCGTGCTTGAAATGCACTCACATCAGTCAGTCATAACAGTGCAACGACACTTCAGGACGAAGTTCAGCAAAGATCCACCAACTGCTAACTCCATTCGGCGATGGTATGCGCAGTTTAAAGCTTCTGGATGCCTCTGTAAGGGGAAATCAACGGGTCGGCCTGCAGTGAGCGAAGAAACGGTTGAACGCGTGCGGGCAAGTTTCACGCGTAGCCCACGGAAGTCGACGAATAAAGCAAGCAGGGAGCTAAATGTACCACAGCCAACGGTTTGGAAAATCTAACGGAAAAGGCTAAAGCAGAAGCCTTACCGTTTACAATTGCTAGAAGCCCTGACACCCGATGACAAAGTCAAACGCTTTGAATTTTCGGCGCGGTTGCAACAGCTCATGGAAGAGGATGCGATCAGTGCGAAACTTGTTTTCAGTGATGAAGCAACATTTTTTCTTAATGGTGAAGTGAACAGACACAATGTGCGAATCTGGGCGGTAGAGAATCCTCACGCATTCGTGCAGCAAATTCGCAATTCACCAAAAGTTAACGTGTTTTGTGCAATCTCACGGTTTAAAGTTTACGGCCCCTTTTTCTTCTGCGAAAAAAACGTTACAGGATACGTGTATCTGGACATGCTGGAAAATTGGCTCATGCCACAACTGGAGACCGACAGCGCCGACTTCATCTTTCAACAGGATAGTGCTCCACCGCACTTCCATCATGATGTTCGGCGTTTCTTAAACAGGAGATTGGAAAACCGATGGATCGGTCATGGTGGAGATCATGATCAGCAATTCATGTCATGGCCTCCACGCTCTTACGACTTAACCCCATGCGATTTCTTTCTGTGGGGTTATGTGAAAGATTCAGTGTTTAAACCTCCTCTACCAAGAAGTGTGCCAGAACTGCGAGCTCGCATCAACGATGCTTTCTAACTCATTGATGGGGACATGCTGCACCGAGTGTGGGAGGAACTTGATTATCGGCTTGATGTCTGCCGAATCACTAAAGGGGCACACATCGAACATTTGTGAATGCCTAAAAAAACTTTTTGAGTTTTTGTATGTGTGTGCAAAGCATTGTGAAAATATCTCAAATAAGAAAGCTATTGTAGAGCTGTGAAATCGCTTTAATCATTTGTAATAACCCTGTATTTGATCATACACATCTCCATAGCCATTGTCAACCTCTGTCATATAGGGATCGTGATGTGCCACAGTTGCCTCGTTGCAGGTTTTTGATAATGCCATTTTGTCATGCATGGTATACTTTAATGGAGGTAGCACACTAACAGTTTACAAACTTAGCCACTTCTGTAATGCTTCTACTCTTGGCCTGAAAGCCAATGATCAAGTCCCTTTGGATGTTATATAAATCACTCGGTTTCCACGTTATGACGACAACTGTACTGTTTTGTGGATCTCCCAACATGCTTTTTATAGCTTCCACTTGTAGTGCCCGCCTGCCATCTGTGAAAACACATCTCTGATACTGAACTAGTGGTAATGTCTCTTAAGGTATACATTTTGGAGCCCACATTTACTGAACATTTTTTCATTGTTCTGGTCCATACTACCTCCTGTCAAAACTCAGAAAGCAAAGAACATGCAGTGAAAGAGGTGTATTTCACAGTAGCAAAGATGAAAAAGTGCCCATAGCTCTTAAGATATGAATTATAGAGCCCTTATTTACTGGACTTTATTATTGCTTTGATTGAAACTAGCACCATGCAAACCATGGAATACGTTATATATGGTAGCTACAGCACTCCATATTTGCATCCAATGAAGCCAGTCGGCTGAGGATGACATGTTAGTCAGCAGGAATCGTTGGGCCTTCCAAGGCCTATTTAGACAGATATATATGGTAGGCTGCTATGTTCCTCTTGTAGGTATGCACTGTACATTGTGTATTATTTATTTTTGGAAAAAATGGTTCCAGTTATTATCTTTTAGTTTCTTTTACATCATCAAGTTTTTGACAAATCATTCGATATCATCCACTGTTTTATTTATTTTTCTCTTTGTCTGTGCGTTCTTTGTTGATATACTGGAACAGGAATTGCAGTGTTGATTTCATTGTTAAACCTGTCATCATTATCTACATCGATGTGATTGTTAGAGCTCTGAACACCCAGAGAAATGTCTTTGTCTGTCATTACAAATATCTGCTTCAATACACTGCAAACCAGCTGAAGTATATGACAGACGACACTTCCACAGTATCAGTTATTAGGTGCTTTTTTTCTTGTTCCATTCATGAATGGATCACAGGAAGAATGAGTGCTTAAACACCTCTGTGTTTACTATAATTAGTCCACTCTTGTCTACAGAATTCCTATGGAAGAATATATAAAGGGTTATAGTATATTCCTAGATTCATCACTTAGAGTTTGTTCTAGAAGCTGCCTAAGTAGGCTTTCATGTGATAGATTGTGTCTATGTTCAAAAGTTTCCCAGTTCAGTTCTTTCAGCATCACTGTGACACTGTCCTATCAGTCAAACAGGCATGTAACTATTTGGGTTACTCTTCTTTGTATCATTCGATATCATCCAGTTTTATTTATTTTCCTCTTTGTCTGTGCGTTCTTTGTTGATATACTGGAACAGGAACTGCAGTGTTGATTTAATTGTTAAACCTATCATCATTATCTACATCCCTCGTGATTCACATCTAGAACAGGCTAATCTTATCAAGCTCCAATGGAATATTTATGGAGTTTGTTTCAGACACTACTTCAGTCCAGGTAACTGCATAATCCGCAAAAAGTCTGAGGGTGCAGGTAAAATTATCTGCAGCTCATTAATATAGAATGTAGCGACTACCATCCTTGATTGCCATGCACAGCCAGCCACATTACCACCCACTGTTAGCGAAGGTGTGAACTTACAGCTTAGGTCACACTGCAGCGTTGCTAAGAGCCTTAGTGAACCTGCGAGCTTACGCCATTACAGCACTGACCAAAGTTGGATGCTGATAATACACAGATGGGACAGCCAATGTAAAAGCTGAAATACAGTGCCCTAATGGGTAGTTTGCAACTGTGGAATCCAATAGCTGCAGGTCTTCCCACTGTGTGCCCAGTCTTGCGAGTTCATCAGGATTATGTGGCAGAAAAATCTAATTTGTTCACTCTGCTGCTACTACACTTGATCTGTGTATAACTACATCCACACCTACAAAGAATCTCATCTTCACACAACATCAATGGAGTGCTTATAATACATGACATCTATGAAGTGATCCACTACTTTTGCACACTACTCTACCAACTGAGCTACCCGAGCGCGACTCACGCCCCGTCCTCACAGCTTTACTTCCGAAAGTACCTTGTGTCCTACCTTCCAAACTTTACAGAAGCTCTCCTGCAACCCCTGCAAAACTAGCACTCCTGAAAGAAAGGATATAGCGGAGACATGGCTTAGCCACAGCATAAGGGATGTTTCCAGAATGAGATTTTCACTCTGCAGTGGAGTGTGCGCTGATGTGAAACTTTCTGGCAGATTAAAACTCTGTGCCGGACCGAGACTCGAACTCGGGACCTTTGCCTTTCGCGGGCAAGTGCTCTACCAACTGAGTTACCCTTAGGCTGTGGCTAAGCCATGTCTCCGCTATATCCTTTCTTTCAGGAGTGCTAGTCTGTTACATGTGCTGTTACAGTGCTGCAATTTCAGTATCACCTGGGCAATAGTTTGTGCAGTGTCATCAATGCTCACTCTTGCTGTAGTAAATGCTGTGATTTCAGTAGTCGCCTGTGAGAAGGATTGAGTAGTGCTACCAGTGATCATTTGTGTAATGGAATATATTAGTGCTTCCACTGCGACCCAAGCAAAGGATTCTGTGAAATATTTTCAGTGGTTGGTTGCTCATGCAGTGGGCTATGTTCAGCGACTAAGTGGTCACCCCTGCAATGAGTAATGTTTCATGATAATGTCATCATTTCTGTGACTAAGTTCTTCTACCAGTAGAGCTATCAATAAATGTTTACTTATTATCTTTTATGTGCCAGAACATGCTTGTTCTACATCCTATGTAAATTATCCCAAAGTGGTGACACCCAGATGACAAAGACCAATTGCTTTGTGTACATGGTATACCATCAATAATTCTGATGAGGTTGTTTCCACCAATCATGCAGCCACAGCTTACATTGTTGCTACATCATGTCATAGCGAGCTGGATTCTATGGTTTCCTACATTGCCACCCAACTACCATCTTTCCGGCCTTCCCTCCCAGTCAGTTCATGCAGATCGAGGTCAGTTTCCATTGCAGTGATGTAATGTCAGAACATACAAAGTACTCAGATGTTGTTAGTCAGCTCGACCACCACTTCACTACTGAGGTTGCTGACATCATCATTGCACCTTTACTACCAAGGCATGCCAGCATCTTAACAGAAAGCACATTCTCCACCTCTCAGTATCTCCAACTGAAAGTGTATGGTCCCTGATTACTGACAATGACATTGGCAACAGAATTTTGTCACAGCACCTGCGCCACCTCAGCAGCATGTTTGACATTGGGACAGTTCCAGACGAGTTGTTTCATGTTCCTTGACTGAACTGGCTGCCTAGCCAGACATTTGCAATCCTCACAACTCAGCTGTCACTTTCAGCACAACAACTAGAGGCCCTGGATGACACTCTGATCGAAGCTCTCATCACAGCCCTGTATTCTGACCCAGCTTATGTTACCACTACCAGTGCTGTCTTCTACACGACAACTGCCTGCCAGCCTGCACATTGGATTGCAATGCCTTGGCACCCACCATGGCTAGCCAGGAATTCCAGCTGCTTTCAGCCCAGATCAAAGCTGTTACTGTGAAAGTATCCACAGCGTGTGCCTGCATCATTCCAGACAGATATCTGGTCCCAAACTTTCCAAACTTCATCCATGCCCTCAGTACCACTTCAGTGTTCAGTGTCCTCAACTGTGTGAAGGCATTCACATAGATAACAATCGCCACAGCAGACATCCCAAGGGCAGCTGTCAACTTGCCCTTTTGCCTCATTGGATTGCTTTACGTGACATTTGGTCTCTGAAATGCTGTACAGAAATGGCAACGATTCATCTACAGTTTGCTATGCTGCCAACTCATTTGCTTCTCCTATCTCTATGACAAATTCGTGTTTTCTTCTTCTCTGCAGCAACATGGTCAACACCTGTCAGCAGTGTTTCAGCAGATCAACGATTTTGGGGTTATTATTAATCCTTCAAAGTGTTTCTTCAGTGTCTCCCAGGTGACATTCCTGGGCCATCAATTTGTTGCAGGTTGCATTACCCCTGCCCCAACCCCTTAAAAAAATGTTCAAACTGTTCAGAATATTCAGGACCCATGAACGTTTCGAAAACTGCAGCGGTTCCTGAAGCAGCTGATGTTATACTACTTTAATCTCCCTGGCAAAGTCTCCATTGAAAAGCCGCTGACAGATGCTCTTACTGGTCCTAACGTCAATGGCAACAGCCCCATTCCCCGGATGTACGAAATGGATGCTTCATTGCTGCCAATAACAGCCTTGCCAATGCTGCACTTCTGGCTCACCCAGCTGGCACAGGTGGTCGACACCAGCCAGCTCAACTTAGGTGCATCCTTGCAGCAACAGTTCAATGGTCCCTGGAAACCGTTGGTCTTCTTTTCAAAGAATCTCATCTTCACACAACATCAATGGAGTGCTTATAATACATGACATCTATGAAGTGATCCACTACTTTTGCACACTACTCTACCAACTGAGCTACCCGAGCACGACTCACGCCCCGTCCTCACAGCTTTACTTCCGAAAGTACCTTGTGTCCTACCTTCCAAACTTTACAGAAGCTCTCCTGCAAACCCTGCAAAACTAGCACTCCTGAAAGAAAGGATATAGCGGAGACATGGCTTAGCCACAGCATAAGGGATGTTTCCAGAATGAGATTTTCACTCTGCAGTGGAGTGTGCGCTGATGTGAAACTTTCTGGCAGATTAAAACTCTGTGCCGGACCGAGACTCGAACTCGGGACCTTTGCCTTTCGCGGGCAAGTGCTCTACCAACTGAGTTACCCTTAGGCTGTGGCTAAGCCATGTCTCCGCTATATCCTTTCTTTCAGGAGTGCTAGTTCTGCAGGGTTCGCAGGAGAGCTTCTGTAATGTTTGGAAGGTAGGAGACGAGGTACTGGCGGAAGTAAAAGCTGTGAGGATGGGGCGTGAGTCGTGCTCGGGTAGCTCAGTTGGTAGAGCACTTGCACACAATAGGCAAAGGTCCCGAGTTCGAGTCTCGGTCCGGCACACAGTTTTAATCTGGCAGAAAGTTTCACATCAGCGCACACTCCGCTGCAGAGTGAAAATCTCATTCTGGACTTTTGCACATTGCTGGAGGCTAGGAACTATATGATATTTAGTAGCCACAAACCCAACACATAGACCTTCATGTCGGTTACTCCAACTGGAAAATACTTCTCGGTTCACTGCAGGCGTTCGACATATTTCGGGAATGGACAATATCGTTACTGATCACCTGTCACGAGTCGCCAGGACCACCGGTTGCATCACTTTTGCTTCAGTCACTGCAGCACAAGAGGTCAATATGGAGCTGGAATCTTATTGCAATGGCCCAAAGACTGGCCTCAGACTGGTGTGTGTCTCTATCATTGGCACAGCTACAAAACTGTCCTGTGACACCTCCACTGTCAAGCCACCACTTTTCCTAAGAGCTACTTCCCACGGGCAGGCTATTAAAATATGGAGTGGCTATCATCTATGATTGTGGTATTCCTGGATGGGCTGCGCATCATGCGTTGTAGACAATATATTGCTTCCTCCCACATAAATCCCACAAAACTATCATTAAGAGAGATTGGGGCTAATACAGATGTTTACCTATACACTTCCCTAGGGCACACCTGAAGTAACTTCTACATCCGTTGATAACTCCCCTCAATCCATTCACAAATCCCATTTGATACTCCATATAGTCGTACTTTCAGGAATAACCATGTGTATTGTACAGTATCTAATGCCTTTTATAAGTCAAGCAAAAATGTATTTATTTGACTGTCTTGATCCATGGCTCTTTGCATGTCGCGTGAGGAAAGTGAAAGTTGTGTTTCACATGCTTGAGTCCATGCTGGCTGGCACTGAGGTCATTCTGTTTGAGATACAGCATTACATTTGAGTTCAGAATATGTTACGAGATTCTACAATAAATGGTTGACGAGGACATTGGACGACAGTTTTGTGTATCACATCTGCTGCCCTCCCTGTAGATGTGTGTGACCTGTGCTTTATTCCCACCATTTGCTACAGTTTTTTGTTCGAGGGACCTTCAGCCACATTGTCTTTACTTTTATGTGTTCAGACACTCAACATTAAACCATGGGCTTTCTGGTGGTTGCAGACTTGTGACGTCAGGTCACCAGGTACCTAGTGCTGCCAGTAGACGTCACACTCAGTGAATTGTTCTTTTGAAACATGTGAAAATGAAATGTATTTGAGTTATTCCCGGATTTTTTATGCTTTCTGTATGCACTCATGGTCGACAGCAGATTGTAGAGATTTTATACCTGTGATTAGATTAGATTAGATTAGATTAATACTTGTTCCATAGATCATGATTACGAGACTTCGTAATGATGTGGAACGTGGCAGGTTAATAAAAGATGTCTGTACAAGATATTACATTACACAAAATATTGCATGACAGTAATGTTTTTGGGTAACAGAAGAAATATTGAATTTAATAGATGAAAGGAGAAAATATAAAAATGCAGTAAATGAAGCAGGCAAAAATGAATACAAACGTCTCAAAATGAGATCGACAGGAAGTGCAAAATGGCTAAGCAGGAATGGCTAGAGGACAAATGTAAGAGTGTAGAGGCTTATCTCACTGGGGGTAAGATAGATACTGCCTACAGGAAAATTAAAGAGACCTTTGGAGAAAAGAGAACCACTTGTATGAATATCAAGAGCTCAGATGGTAACCCAGTTCTAAGCAAAGAAGGGAAGGCAGAAAGGTGGAAGGAGTATATAGAGGGTTTATACAAGGGCGATGTACTTGAGGACAATATTATGGGAATGGAAGAGGATGTAGATGAAGATGAAATGGGAGATACGATACTGCGTGAAGAGTTTGACAGAGCACTGAAAGACCTGAGTCGAAACAAGTCCCCGGGAGCAGACAACATCCCATTAGAACTACTGACGGCCTTGGGAGAGCCAGTCCTGACAAAACTCTACCATCTGGTGAGCAAGATGTATGAGACAGGCGAAATACCCTCAGACTTCAAGAAGAATATAATAATTCCAATCCCAAAGAAAGCAGGTGTTGACAGATGTGAAAATTACCGAACTATCAGTTTAATAAGTCACAGCTGCAAAATACTAACGCGAATTCTTTACAGACGAATGGAAAAACTAGTAGAAGCGGACCTCGGGGAAGATCAGTTTGGATTCCGTAGAAATGTTGGAACACGTGAGGCAATACTAACCTTACGACTTATCTTAGAAGAAAGATTAAGAAAAGGCAAACCTACGTTTCTAGCATTTGTAGACTTAGAGAAAGCTTTTGACAATGTTGACTGGAATACTCTCTTTCACATTCTAAAGGTGGCAGGGGTAAAATATAGGGAGCGAAAGGCTATTTACAATTTGTACAGAAACCAGATGGCAGTTATAAGAGTCGAGGGGCATGAAAGGGAAGCAGTGGTTGGGAAGGGAGTGAGACAGGGTTGTAGCCTCTCCCCGATGTTATTCAATCTGTATATTGAGCAAACAGTGAAGGAAACAAAAGAAAAATTAGGAGCAGGTATTAAAATCCATGCAGAAGAAATAAAAATCTTGAGGTTCGCCGATGACATTGTAATTCTGTCAGAGACAGCAAAAGACTTGGAAGAGCAGTTGAACGGAATTGATAGCGTCTTGAAAGGAGGATATAAGATGAACATCAACAAAAGCAAAACGAGGATAATGGAATATAGTCGAATTAAGTCGGGAGATGCTGAGGGTATTAGATTAGGAAATGAGACACTTGAAGTAGTAAAGGGATTTTGCTATTTGGGGAGCAAAATAACTGATGATGGTCGAAGTAGAGAGGATATAAAATGTAGACTGGCAATGGCAAGGAAAGCGTTTCTCAAGAAGAGAAATTTGTTAACATCGTGTATAGATTTAAGTGCCAGGAAGTCGTTTCTGAAAGTATTTGTATGGAGTGTAGCCATGTATGGAAGTGAAACATGGACGATAAATAGTTTGGACAAGAAGAGAATAGAAGCTTTCGAAATGTGGTGCTACAGAAGAATGCTGAAGATTAGATGGGTAGATCATATAACTAATGAGGAGGTATTGAATAGAATTGGGGAGAGGAGGAGTTTGTGGCACAACTTGACTAGAAGAAGGGATCGATTGGTAGGACATGTTCTGAGGCATCAAGGGATCACCAATTTAGCATTGGAGGGCAGTGTAGAGGGTAAAAATCGTAGAGGGGGACCAAGAGAAGAATACACCAAGCAGATTCAGAAGGATGTAGGTTGCAGTAGGTACTGGGAGATGAAGAAGATTGCACAGGATAGAGTAACATGGAGAGCTGCATCAAACCAGTCTCAGGACTGAAGACCAGAACAACAACAACAATGTTTAAGGTTTTTTCTCCCTTAATTTATATCTAAAAATTCAGCCAATGAGTAGATGGAGTTGTCATCTAGAAATTCTTTTAATTTATTTTTAAATGTTAGTTGGCTATCTGTCAGGCTTTTGATGCTGTTTGGTATGTGACCAAAGACTTTTGTGGCAGCATAATTTACCCCTTTCTGTGCCAAAGTCAGATTTAACCCTGCATAGTGAAGATAATCCTTTCTCCTGGTGTTATAGCTATGCACACTGCTATTACTTTAGAACTGGGTTGTATTATTAACAACAAATTTCATAAGTGAATATATGTACTGTGAGGTTACTGTGAGGATCCCTAGATCCTTAAATATATGTCTGCAAGATGGCCGTGGGTGGGCTCCAGCAATTATTCTGATTACCCGTTTTTGAGCAATGAATACTTTTCTACCTAACGATGAATTACCCCAGAATATGATGCCACACGAAAGCAGTGAATGAAAGGAGGTATAGTAAGCTAATTTACTGAGATTCTTATCACCAAAATTTGCAATAACCCTAATAGCATACATAGCCGAACTCAGACGTTTCAGCAGACCATCAATGTGTTGCTTCCAGTTTGACCTCTCATCAATGGACACACCTAAAATTTTGAAAATTCTACCTTAGCTACAGACTTCTGTTCAAAGTCTATATTTATTACTGGAGTTGTGCCATTTACTGTATGGAACTGTATATACTGTGTTTTATCATAATTTAAAGAGAGTCCGTTTGCTGAGAACCACTTAATAATTTTGTGAAAAACATCATTTACAATTACATCACTTAGTTCTTGGTTTTTGGATGTTATTACTATACTTGCATCATCAGCAAAAAGAACGAACTTTGCATCTTCATCAATGTGGAATGGTAAGTCATTAATGTATATCAAGAACAGTAAAGGACCTAATATATATATATATGTATATGTATATATGTATATACGAGGCAAGGAGACGTTATGGGTTGGCCCTATTCGATTTTATTTACGTATATTTACAGGTTTTGAATGTCTGCGCCCAGACATCAATTTCCTAAAGCAGTTTCACATAATTTTAAAGGAGAAAAACTCTAAAAAATTGTCTCTAAAAATCAGACGATTTTCGAGCTCTGATAAATGCTAAACGTTTCTCTTACACTACATGCCTGTAGCTGAATGTCACGAGTGCTGCAGTGGCTGAGCTAGTAGCCAGCAAAGCCGTACGAGTACTCACAAGGAGACACTGACTTCTGGTCACCACCGATTTCTTTCAAATTTATACCCAGTGCACCGAGCGTGCAGGTAACTGTTTACTCATCCACTCCATCCCAGAGGCCATGACTGGTTAGCTCATACTTTTCATGTTACCTCGGACCATGTGCACCTTCAAGTAGGCAAGTTCCTATTAAAGTACGCTATTCAGATTCCCTTCCAACACAGAGATGATGCAATCAGCATGGTGCTCCTTGCGGATGCGAATATTGATTATACCTATGTTCGAATATTCAGTCTTCCTCTGGAAGTAGATGACATATCTATCTTGAGGAAGTTTTGGTGAATATGGCGACATGAAAGGCACTCACTATGAACGCTGGTCAAGTCAACACAGGCTCCAATATTATAGCGGCAGAAGTCCAGCGGAAATGCGAAACAAAACAGACATTCTGTGTCATTTGCGGATGTTATATTCATTTTCGAACCAACTGCATGCGGAGAGTTTTGTTTTATGGCATTCTTTGGAACAGCGCCACAAGTTAACGGTTGCTGACCTTGTGTCCCCCCCCCCCTCCCCGGTAATGAATTTGGGGCTACATCTTCCGTCATTTCTGGTGATCATCTGACAGTTTCCACTATCACTACGGATGATTTTTC
The DNA here is from genome assembly GCF_023898315.1 of Schistocerca nitens. Classification (NCBI taxonomy): domain Eukaryota; kingdom Metazoa; phylum Arthropoda; class Insecta; order Orthoptera; family Acrididae; genus Schistocerca; species Schistocerca nitens. The sequence goes on along the minus strand of NC_064616.1, from coordinate 420,441,055 downwards.
TGTCGCTGCTAGTGAAGCCTGACCCCATTCCTTCTACTGCTTGGACGGCAGTACACACGATTCATGGTAAGTGGCACCACACCAAGGATGGTGGTGATTTAGTTGTGCTTTCTCATATCCCTCCTTCCCCTGAGCCGTGTTTGTCTGCTACTCCTACAAGTGGAATCGTACGACACAGCCCTGGCGAGGTGAACGTCGAGGAGGCAGTGTCTGATATTCCTGCTGCTGCAGAAGTGGCTCCTATCGAGCTGCCTGGGAGTGAATGTGTGTCAGAGTCATCTCCTTTATTTACAGCCTCCACCACAAGTACAGTCAACAATACAGCAATGCCCTCCTGTTGCTCTCTCTGCCCTCAGTGATGTGGATCATGATTTGCTGCCTATTGTGACTCCTGTTGTGGAAATTGTTATCACACAGTTTTCTCCTGCTGTCTCTGAGATCGACTATGATTGTCCTCCTTTACAGAGTCGGAATGACTTACAGAGTGTCTTCTGTGAGGCAGGCCTCTGAATATGGGATGTCAAAGACTGCTGTGGAAGTGGTACATGATCCACCTATGCCACTGACTGCAGTGGCTATTATGCCTTGCAGTTAGTGTAAACAACGTGTATGGCCACACCATGCAGTGGCGCTCAAAACAACCAAGTGTAAAGATTCAGTTGGGCCCGGTACTAGCCCCACTCTCGGATTCGTCATTGGCCTTTGCAGTGGACTGTAACAGATGACTAGTGTAATAGTCATGCTGCTCTGTTGCTATTTCTGTGTTTTTTCTATTGATTGATGGCTCAAGCATATGAATTTGTCACATTAAATATTAACAGAGTGGAATCAGATCTGTGCCTAGCTTCGCTGCATCGGTTTATATATGACTCCTGTGTGGATATCGTATTTCTGCAAGAAGTGTTATTTAACAGTTCCTTCCCCCTATGTTTCCAACTGTTTTTAATATGGTGCCTGAATTTTCGACGGCATTTGCCTTATTATTTTGGGAAGGTATTCCCATTGCTTAGGTAGAGGTGCTTGAGTTTGGCAGAAGCGTAGACTGTAGACTTTTTGACCTCACCTTGGTTATCTTGTATGCACAGTCTGGTTCTGGTCGCACAGCGGAACATTAGCATTTTTATAAACAGTAAATTATTCATCTTTTATGTAGGAGTCCTTGGGGTCTATAGTTGGGTGTTGATTTTAACTGCATTCTGCCTCCTGTTGATCAGTCTCTGCGTTTTAATTATTGCCCGGGTTTAACAGAGTCGATACTCTTGATGCACTTGAAAGATGTTTGGGAGTGTAAACATTCGGAATTGGTCTTTTTTTTATGCATTTTACTGCGACTTCTAGTAACAGGACTGACCAACTCTACTTATTCGATCGGATGCGCGATCATATTCTTGCAGTCGACCTTATCCCTGCTAGCTTTTGTGATCACTGCGACTTGGCCGCTACGCTCCAACTCGATTGGCAACCAGTGAAGCTGTTCCATTCCTCGTACATGTCAAATATCTGTCACTTGGCACAGCCTTTAGTTGGTGGTGTGCAACAAGATGTGTGGAAGCATAGCCTTCTTTCTGTTGGGAAGTACTTTACCGTTCTGGAATGGTGGACTACTGTAGCTAAAACAAAGCTCCGTCAATCTTTCATCGCTTATTGTGTTGCTAGGGCAAGGGATTTCGGAGAACTAGTGAATTTTATTATTCTCTCTTGTGCGACTTGGGTGATGGAGCAGATAGCGCCCCTCTACGGGCTGCAGATATACATTGCATTAAAGGAACGTTGTTGCAGCTAAAGTGGCGACAGATGGAAGGGTTGCAGGCACGAACAGAAACACGATCACTAATGGCGGAGGAACTGACTTCGTTATACCATATGTTTCGGCCACAGGCTCACAAGCACCATTCTTGCATTACTTCTCTTACAGCAGATAACGGCCATTAGCTGACAACGCAAGTTAATGTACGTCACACCTTACACCGGCGCTATGTACCTGTATCTCTTTACGACATGAATACATCTAGCGACTTTTCCTTCGACCCGGCTATTGAGACCCTTGGTGTACCGCCCCCATCCGAGCACAACAGCGAATTCTTGGACACCTTTCGACCAGATGATGCACATGCTCTTAGTGTTACTTATCCTTTTCGCAAATAGGCAGGTATAGAAGGGCTCCCCAAAGAATTTTATTAGCGTTTTGGCGCCTCTTGGGCGTCACATTTACTTCCATGTTGAATGAAGCACAAGCGAGGGGAGTTGTACCCATTCCATTTTAGGTGGGGAAAATTGTATTGATACCTAAATATCCCGGTCGCAGTACTGTTGATAACTTACGTCCTCTCATGTCACTGAATTTTAATTATAAGACAGTGATGAGGGTGCTAAATTGCAGAATGTCTGCCTTGCTGGGGACTGTCGTTGGCTAGTATCAAAAAAGTCTTTCTGGTCGCTCTATTCTTACCCATGTGAATGAATACCGTGATGTGATTTGGTTGCTGCTATCACTTCTCCCCATTGTGCCTTTGTCTTTCTGGAGTTTGATAAGGCTTCCAATCGTGTAAATCATAATTCCATGCTTCGGATTTTGGAGATGATCAGGTTTTCTGTTGAGGCTCATAGGGTGTTATTGTCAATGAGCAACTGATGCCTTCGACGACCACCTATTGGGGAGTGCCACTGGCGAGCCCACTCTCAAAGTCTCTTTTTGTCTTATCACAGGAGCCATTTTTCAGAAGGTTGCGTCCTAGCTTCAGGGTTGAATGCTTTGTGGAAGGACCCTTGCTGTTCATGCATATGTTGTTGTGTATCGATGTGTAGAGATAACTGCGATGTGATAATGTGTTACTAACGTAATTGGCCAAATGATAGACTACGTGAGTCAAACTTACCTGAAGAACCAAACATTTCATTCTTTGAAGGTACATAATCATCACTACTTGTGTCTTCATCAAATTGAGGATCCATCTTCACCAAAACACGTAAACTACACAGTACGAAAGCACACCTTAGAAGCACTTAGAGGAATAATGGCGTAAGTCAGACTTGTACCGCAATGCCTGTAAACAAAGCGGCCTTTTCATTCACAAGTGAAACTGCTAACGCCATCTATGGGGGTAAGAACAAAATTGTGAGTTACACCATTCTTGCATTTAACAGATCTGTATTTCAAAATTGTATTGCAGCACTTAAGTCAATAATTTTAAAAACGTGACTTTCACCACTTCGGCTTTAACCCCGTCATATAGGCCTACCTTTATGATTCGACTATTCACCTTTAGTGTGTCAGGCGAGTCTTGATTTCTCTGTTGATGTTGGTCATCTGAATTTTAAACTGAGACACATTCGAGAGCTATTTGGGTCCGACACATTGCAGAAACTGGCGTTCATGACCAAGATTTTGTTGGGATTCCCAGCCCCAACCCAATGAATTATTATCACAGTGAATGTCCTGGAAAATTATGTGGACCAACGTTGTTCTACCAGTTCTATCACTGACAGCGGCCTCCTCCTGGTACAGGGTGGTCAACAATTTGATTTTCACCAATGAGCATCTATATCATATCGGCATTAGTGGCACAGATAAATATCACAAGTGAGTAACGCTAGAGATACTACAGCAGTGATGTACTTGTCGCGGTCACCAGGAAAACTGATCCTAGTTCAGGAAGCAACTGCCTATCTTCACTCATTCTGTTGAATCTGCATAGTCCACTGATACAGTTCTACGACCGGCTCTTTCTTTTTTTCTGACTACAAAGACTAATATTATCATATGCTTGATTAGTCACTTTTTACATTATGTCGTTGCTGGTGAGGGTGGTGATGACCATTTGGCTTATCACTAGTTTAAGTTTACAGCTTACTAGTGCTGCGTGCAACTGCTCTGGCTTCAAGAACTCTTTGCCAACATGCTGAATCTTATCTTCCAAAGTTGGATATTTCTGGCAGCAGCTGCTGCCCTCTTTGTGCTTTTGTTTTCTTGTCTCTATTTTTGCTCTGTATTCCTTCCTTTTGCGTTGATGCTATTGATTTTGGCGAACAAAATAGAAAAAGAAAAGCAATGTGTGGGAGTAGCTCAGTGATGATGATGTTTGGTATGTGGGGCGCTGAACTGTACGGTCATCATCGCCCCTACAAACTTCCAAATTTTTCACACTCCAATGTTTTACGCAGTCCAATCTAGCCACTGTCACGAATAATGATGATAAAATGATGAGGACAACACAAACACCCACTCCCGAGGCAGAGAAAATCCCCAACTCGACTGGGAATCGAACCTGGGACCCCATGTTCCAAAGGCAGCAACGCTAGCCATTAGACCACGAGCTGTGGACGAGCAGGTCACTGATAGGGGCGTTGTTGCGGAATGGGAAGGGGGGGGGGGGAGGCACTTTGGCCAGGCCTCGGGACTCAAGCCCTTCCTACCTTTCCTCCGCCAACCTGAAGCTGACTGTCACCGTTGTTATTAACTGCTTCTAGTAAAATGCATTTCCTGTTCTGTACAAGTATTTAGATACCGGTACTTCTGTTATGCTTCTAACTAATTCTGTTTTCATATTTGTCCAATATTTCATGTTCATGTTTGTTTTCTTTGTTTAAATGTAAGTTAACTGTACATGCAGAATATTCAATAAGTTACTGTTATGCGTTGATAAAATAAATGTCTTGTGTCAAAGTCTGGTGATAGAAGAGTCTCTGGTTAGAATTTCACTTTCAGCAATTTTTTGTACATTCATTTACATTCTACGTTTTTGTCCAGCGGAAATTATGATACACAAACATTGAATCATAATTATATTTTCAACTACATGTCACATAAAACATATTTAAATTCGACAGATACGTGTTAAATGACTTATTTATATCAATAATACGGTAGAATTAAATTTCATTCTGCAGCACAGTGTGCACAGAAAGGAATGTTCCTCGCAGATTAAAACCAAATTAATATACCAAGAAGTTTCATCAATAATACTGGCGCATTCTGTACGATCCTTCCTCAATGGAATGAAGAAAGAATAAATTAGTGGGCGTTAGCAGCAAACATAGAGATATAGAACTCCCAGAAAAAATGGTTCAAATGGCACTGAGCACTATGGGACTTAACATCTGTGGTCATCAGTCCCCTAGAACTTAGAACTACTTAAACCTAACTAACCTAAGGACATCACACACATCCATGTCCGAGGCAGGATTCGAACATGCGACCGTAGCAGTCGCGCGGTTCCGGACTGCGCGCCTTGAAAACTCCCAGAAAAATGCATTTGCAATTGACCAGTAAACTGTTTTTAGAGACCTTTTGAATTTTTACGTACTAGATTCTGATAGATGACTACTGTGAGGGCTACCTGTCATGACAATTGATCCGTTTTCACGTTACTCACAACGACTAAATTTCGTGCACGTGGCTACCAGAATTTATGAAGGCTGTGTCGTCCAGTCCTTGCTCGTAACGTGAAGTTTCAATATTAGTTTTATCACGATTCACAACACCAGGCTTTATTTCTGTTTCCGAATTACCACTGACTGTTGACGTGGAGAAATTGTTAGCACATATTTATATGCATGCATGCATGTCCGAAGTAGCTTTACATCGTAATTCGGATTGATACAGGCACTGCAATATTAGGAGGACCAGATACAGACGTACAAAAGAGAGGAAAAACAGCCTAAAAAAAGAGGACACAGTTACAGAAAAGAGGATGCATGGAAACATAAGTTCAAATTTAATAAATGAATTAATTAATAGACATAGCATACATTCCTTAACTTTTATTGGTACTTCTTTGAAGATCGAATTTTCTTTAGAAGTGTAGGCTTGCTTAGCAAATAATTGTAAAAAGATATACAAGAAATTTTTTTTAAATTATACTGGACCATCAAAATAACTTTAACAGATTCAAGATTCAACCTCTTCCAGTCATCAGTCCACTGTGTGGTAATTAGCGAAAATACTCTTTCTGCATATGCATTGTGCTCTGATATACTGAAAAAGTATTCTGCAAGTTTTAACAGTTCTGAATGACAATCAACAGACTTACTTTCACAAAAATACTAGGCCAATTTTTTACCACAAGATAAAGTCAGGATCATTACTATTCTATCCTGTTTCAGAAATGTCTAAAATTACAGAATTCATAAAAACATTTTACATCTTCAATTTCAAAAGCTTCACATTTGTCTTGTAAATACAAAAGGCTTTTTTCAACATCACTTTAGTTAACACCTTTTCTAAGAGACTTACATTGGAAACAGGAGAAGTTGTCAGATATATAGAGCCGTCATTTTAAATATTCATGGCACGATTGTTACAGCAACGTAAGTGGTAGAACAACCTTCGTACCACTCCACTCTCCATTGTTACCAAATTTATTCATGAAGGCGGATCCAAGATGGTGGTGATAGATATGGCAATGTTGCAATGACATCATGGCAGGAAGTTCACATTTTGGCGGGAAAATAGGTCAATTGGGCTAGGCTACCTCCACTAACCTAACCCCCTCGCCTTCCCTCTCCCCTCTCCTCCTCCAGAAAATGGCGGAAAGTTCAAACTCCATCAGGACAATGCAACACCCCACAGCTACCAACACTAACCTAAGAAAATGGCAGGAAAAAAGGGCACTTGGGCTACCTCCACTAACCTAAGTCATCCAACATCCACCTCTTCCTAGGAACTGGTGGGAAAAGGACTCAGCCTATGCTGGATAGGATGGATGTGGGTCTTTATTTAAACAATTAGACACAGTACCTCCATCCAGTGTGTTCACCAGGAGGTCCAGAGTCCTACTGACCTAGTATAAGGTACCGCCACCAGAGAGCAGCGTCACCCCTCTTGTGACGTAATCCAATATGGCGGTCTGTGATGGGGGAAATGGCGGGAAAAGGACGCAGCCTGTTCTGGGCTGCTGGAGAGAGGAAGGAGTGTACTTTATTTATTCCTGGATGGATTTGACATTGTGTATTTATTACACTGATACAAAACACTCACCATTACGTGCTTGGGGTCACAGTAAATAGTCTACAGACCTGCAAAACTACTCGTAAATAATGCAGTCTACTGATGTACAGACACGCAAACAACTCGTAAATTACCGAAATAATACACTACACAGCATACACAAAAGCAATCTACTCGTAGATCACCGAAATAATGCATGTGCAACCCTATGCAAACACTCTCACAACGCTTAAACAGCCGAAAATAATGCAGCGCATAAACACTCAGTGCATGTAAAAACCGCTTTCGAACTATCATCAATCGCAACGTATCAGCGAATTGTTCCAACGCGTGGCCCATGCTTCCCAGAATAACATCGACTGCTTTCTCTCTCGCGATCCTAATGGGACAGCCCGTCAATTACTTATCAACCCCTTCTCGGTACGGCTGGACCCGGCGGAGGTTCGAGTCCTCCCTCGGGCATGGGTGTGTGTGTTTGTCCTTAGGATGATTTAGGTTAAGTAGTTTGTAAGCTTAGGGACTGATGACCTTAGCAGTTAAGTCCCATAAGATTTCACACACAAACACACACACACACACACACACACACACACACACACACACACACACACACCTCGGAATTGGTAAAGTGTCACAGAAATAGTTAACCGTCGATTATGTTGTATAGCTTTCATGATGTCTTAGTTTGTCTGAATGGAAATTCTTGTCCTAGCAGGACCTGTTAACGAAACTAGCCCAGAATAACATCGATTGCATTCTTCCTGATGGTCCCAACGAGGCATCACGTGTTACTCTTCCTGGAGATCGTAATATTCTGCTTTCAACATATGTCTCAGAAACGGTAAACTTCTCACCGCTAAAAGCCTTCATCATGTATGTGCACGCTTACGAAAATACTGTTAATTACAAAAGCATTCTTGTTACTTGGAGAGAGAGAGACGATGGTCGCATCAAGCCCTTCCTGAAATAGTGTCGTTCGATAAAAGCTTCTCATTGGCTGTACATTCAAATGAAGCTCCCTCATTGGTTGCCTCGGTCTACATATAAACCCACAATCAACCTCCATCGTCCTCAGTCCGCTGCTGTCCGCCTTGTTGTGCGTTCCATCATGTCTGTGTGTTTACTTGTTCTTTTCTCTCCGCAATATGAAGAAAGGTCGATGCAGCAAATCTTCAGAGTGTAGCGGCAAGAGGCTTAGAGTTCTGGAGACAGGATTACCAAGTGAGTAAATATTTTCTACTTTGAGTATAAATTTTCGTGTGTATGTTAAATTCACCTTATTAATTCCGTCTTCTAGTTATAGTACAACTCCAGGATTTTGTCTTGGAATGTGTGGAGAGAGATGAGGGGGCTAGACCGTGACAGACTCTCGAAGTCAAGCCTCCTATGTTGCGTTCACAGCCGAAATTACCTTGTGAGTATAATTTTCATTGTAATTTGTTCTTGTATAGCATCGAGTCAAAATTTTCTTACTTCATACTTCATTTTTTTTGTTCCTCTAGCTCACTTGAAGCAAACGCAAAGTGTGCTGGTGGCAGAGCTGGGGGCTGAAAACAACTGTCTACTGCAGCAGCAGCTACACTACGTGGAACAGCCTCCAGCTGTGAATAACCGACAACAACACTCACGTAAGTATAGAAAAAAATATCAATGTGTGATCTTTCTATGTACCTCGACATTCAAAATAAATAAAATTATGTCTCCTCCTGTTACAGGAACAGCTCTGGATGAGTTCGATTTGTTGGACAGGCCGCTGGAAGCTGTTCATCAGGTGCAGGAACAGCCTCCAACAAATAATGAGATGCCCAACCAGCGTACTTCTAAGTTTAAAAAAAGAATATGTTTGTACTTGCCTCTAGTAGTAGTGGTAGTAGTATAGGAAGTTTTTTTCTGTAACAAATCGGTTTATGTATCTTGTTTGTTCTTGTTGTTGTAGGCGAGACAGACCAACTGCCAGATTCTGAGGAGAACAGACAAAGGCGCTCTGATATGGCCCTATTATATGATGATGATGATGCTGATGACTTTTTTGAGGGTGCGGTGGAGTCGCCCGATCAAGTGTTAATGTCCTGGAGCCGCAGTGAAAAAGGTAATTACTCACTCTGCTTATAACCATGTGATCATCAGAATTCTTTCTTTCACTGCGCGAGCAGCGGTAAGCAATGTACTTAAGCATTATTTATTTTATCTCTTCTTCTACAGCGTTCGCATCTCAGCAACCTCAACACGGTGTGGAGCGCATACCGATGTTGGCTAACCATCTTCCTCACCAAAGCGGCGCCCGGTAAGGCATGCAACGCCTAAAAGTGCGCCGACGCCGCCGCCGCCGCCGCCGCCGCCACCGCCGCCCTGGCAGCCCCGCTCTGGCGTCCGTGGGCCGAGCAACGAACCACTACCCTTCAAGTTATCGGGTCGGGTCTACAACAGCATCGGGAGCCATCGCCGCAGCCTGACCCGGTAACACCACAAAATGCTCCTCCATCATCATCATCATCATCATCATCATCATCATCGTATGAACCTTGTCAGAATCGGCGTAAGGGCAAGGTATGTGTGCTTCACCGCATACCGACTTGCCCCTCCCCAACACCATCATCAATGGGGTGGACTCAAAATAGTATTAATACTAATGTAGATGATCCTGTGTCTAGTCTCAGTTCTCTTTCCCGTCCTTTTAGGGAAGGGCATCAGGTCAGTGATACCATACCACAGTTACAAGACTCGTTGATTGCAGACGCTTTTGAGGAGCGAATCTCGTTCACGAGGATCGAGAACCCGGCAGGAGGGCATCGCGACCCTATTGGTTTTCTAAGGGAGCTCCTCAAGGTAACCAATGATCCGGGGTATCCCGCCATTAAATGCAGTGTGGTGCTTTGCAACGAATTATCCCCCCCACCTTGAGTGCTATACTGGCCCAGTTTTCCGAGATGGAAGTCAGAGGGTCAGCGAAAGCAGTCAGCCGAATACTACACCTGGACATCCATACACATGTCTATGATACGGTAAATGGAGGATCTAGCTATATCAAGCTCCATAAAGATATAGCTAATAAGCAGGAATGTATTAATGTCGAAAATAGAAAGGATCAGGCTTTTGTGCATGGTGAATCTTGGCTTGCGAAAGAAATTACAATTACAGAGATCATCCTGAGTGTCCGAGTACATACCATGTAGGTGATAACATTCGTGGGTGTTATAACTTCGATGGTATCGATTTCCCCGTCAAGATCCAGGACTTACCTAAATTTGAGGCACAGAATACCTGCATATCGGTTCATGTTTATGGCCTGGAGAAAAAAAGCAAATCATATGAGCAAGACAAGCATATTGTTATCGGCCCCCTCCATTTCTCAAAATTTGCCGGTCAGCGTGAGCTGCATCTAAACATGCTGCTCTTCTCTGCAGCCGGCCGCGGTGGTCTAGCGGTTCTAGGCGCTCAGTCCGGAACCGCGCGACTGCTACGGTCGCAGGTTCGAATCCTGCCTCGGGCATGGATGTGTGTGATGTCCTTAGGTTAGTTCGGTTTAAGTAGTTCTAAGTTCTAGGGGACTGATGTCCACAGATGTTAAGTCCCATAGTGTTCAGAGCCATTTGAACCATTTTGATCTTCTCTGCAGCAATATGTTTGTATCAAAGACGTGTCCCGACTCCTTTCCGCCCAATTGGGGTGAACCGAGTGTGAGGAGAGGTTGACGATATAGCACATGATGGACTGATGAGGGACATCAACGGTAATTATAGGATGTTTAACCCTCGTTGAACGAGAAGACGACCTGAACATCCCATCGTCTGGCTGTTGTGGTCTCCCCAGCAGAAAATAAAAATAAAAAAAGTAATAATAAAAATAAAAATAAAAAAGAAGCAAGTAAAATGTGATCAAAGTATTGTCTCATTCTTTATCCTTTTTTTTTTTAACAAAACGATCAAAGGCGTATTTCAATTTTCTTCGTTGGCGGAGTATGAAGTTAGCTTCTAGGGTCAAAGTGGCGGTAACAATAGGTATTGTTTCTGTTTGTGGGTTAGATAGGTTTCCGGGGTTAGTAGGAGTGTTAGGAGCCAACGCCTGAAGTTGAAAAAGTCTTGGGGCGAAAAAGTGGTAAGGTGACAGCTTGCGAAAAGCGGGAAATGCGGGTTCGAGTCCAGGTCTGACACAAATTTTCACTGTCGTCATTCCATTATACAGCTGATGGTAGTTCGTAATAGCAACTGTGAATACATTTAATGTAAAATTATAAAGAATGTAGCAACCAGTCGCGGAAACATAATTTATTTATCTTGCAAATCGATTTCGTCTGATATCAGTCATCATCGGTGCATTTTTCTAACCTATACATGCCATAAGTAGAAGTACTGTACTTGGCAGATTTCTATCATGATAGAATTAGCATATTATGCAGTACTGAGCAGCCAAAAATCGACAATGGCTTCGTCAGGTGCTACATCAACGGTCGTGGAGCGTAAACGTATCGTGCGGCATCATAGGAAATTACAGTGTGTGATCTTACTTCATCTCAGGCGTTCTAAATGGACATTGCTACACACACTTTTTGACGAACATTCTGCTGATTCTTGTAGAAGAGGTATCACTGGATATTCGACTGTGTATGTGGCTGCAACACGACGATTGTCCAGCTCATTCGTCCCGTGTTACAACGCAATTACTGAATGAGAACTTTCCTGGACCTTGGATAGGACGAACTTCTGTTGTCGAATGACTGCAAGGTCCCCTGGTTTGGCGTCTCTTGATTTCTTTCTTGGTGGAGCACTCAAATATGCAGCCTATGACGAAGGCCCAACTACGCCAGACGATATGTGTCGTCGAATCGCCAGTGAATGCTCTTCCATATCATTCAGTGTAATTACATCTGTTCGTCGTTCTTACCAACGGCGATTGCAAATGTGCCTTTCAGTCCATGGTCAAGAGTTTGAACATATGCTTGAATAAAGGATGTTACGTGATTTGAGTGGTTGCCATATCATTGTTAGTAAATTGTTTATTTCATGTACGTGTATATGAAATTAGATTGCAATGGCAAATAAGTCGACAGCTTGTATTGCAAGCAGCTGGTAACACTACCATTACGCAATTTCGTTAAGCATGAAACGATGTTTCGTTAAGACTAATATTTATTTCGTTGTGTACAGGTGCCCACCAAAGCATTTTTAATAAAATGTTTAGTTCAACGGATGTACCTCATATGATATTGTTTAAAGCAGTGTAGGTTAAGAGAGTTGTCCGTCAGCATGTATTTTACCTCTAAGAAGCACAAAGCCACGTGTAGGGAAAGACAGGCCAAATCTTCATTCTGAAATTTAGATACTTAATACAGTGGCCGCTTGTTGTAGCGTATAAGCTGAAGAATGAACAGTTAATTTCTCTTTTTCAGCTCACGTAAATCTTGGCGGATACAGAAATATGAAGTAGTTTTCCTAAGTACTTTGTGACACGCTACAAGCCGGCCGCGGTGGCCGACCGGTTCTAATTGTATGGACCTATGGAGGGGGAGCAGCAAGACCTGAAGTCTGCCTCCAGAGCTTAAATTGATTGGTTGGCCTGCTTGAGGCATGTTTAGACAATTTGTCATATATTTTAATTGCCATGTGCTTATGACTATTGTTAGTTTTTGCTAATCTAGTTTGTGACAAGAGTGGAGAAGTACAGATTCTTGTATTGCAGATATGCCTTTGATTCGTTACACCTAATTTGGAAGCTCAGCAAGTATATTGTTAACACTATCAAGAATATATAGATTAACAACTGTTAATATTCTACATTTAATGAACAATGGTTTACAATGTGTCCTATTATCTATCTTTGCCATTACTCTGATTGTTTTCTTCTGGATCAACAGAATTTAACTCATTTTTTTTGCTTTTTTCCCAGAGTATTAACTCATACCTTAAAACAGACCAAAAAAAGCAAAGTCTGATGTTCTTACATATTCAAATGTTACACAGCACATCAGTCTCTTCAGCAGATATATAACTCTTGACATTCTAACCACTATGTGTTCAGCATGACAGTTACACGTTAGTTTATTGTCAAGTATGATACCTAAAAATTTTGCATTTTGTTTTTCTATTTTTACAGTTTTTGATAGACTAAACCACATATTCTGGCTCTTTTCCTCATTCCATTCACATTAAACTATGATATTGTATTTTCTTTTGCCAAATTCATACTGCTAACAAGGTTATCAAATACATGGCTTACAGATGGAAAATTCGTATCATCTGCTTACATATACATCTTTAAGTCTATGTTTCCTGGTAAGTCATTTATATGTGCAAGGAATAGAAGTGGCCTTATTTAGATCCCTGTGACACCCCGTGTTGAACCTCAAGTGTGTGTCTGACAGATGACTTCTTTAATTCACCACTTGCTCCGTTTTATTAAGGTGTGATTTGATAAGTATTAAACTTTTGTCACATATTCCATATACTCAGGGTTAGACAGCAAAACAGAGTGGTCACCACAGTCAAAGGCCTTTCTCAGATCACGTAAGACTACCATCATGTGAGCATGGTCCTCAAATGCTCCTAAAATGCTCAGGAGTGCAGCTTCAGGCATTTTTTTCACTTTAATATCTGATTTTACAAAAATGCAGACACCCCCATTCTTGTCTCCCTTCCTAGAAAAATGACCAACCAAGGTATATAAGGAAATATTAATGTTTTCTAATTCATAATTTTTGCACCAATGCCCTTGAATACAAATACAATCAACACAATATTCACTGGCCTCAATCTCGAGATCTAGAATTTTATTTTTGAGACACCGTATATTAAGGCTCCCCCCATGAACCATGGACCTTGGCGTTGGTGAGGAGGCTTGCGTGCCTCAGCGATACAGATAGCCGTACCGTAGCTGCAACCACAACGGAGGGGTATCTGTCGAGAGGCCAGACAAACGTGTGGTTCCTGAAGAGGGGCAGCAGCCTTTTCAGTATTTGCAGGGGCAACAGTCTGGATGATTGACTGATCTGGCCTTGTAACATTAACCAAAACGGCCTTGCTGTGCTGGTACTGCGAACGGCTGAAAGCAAGCGGAAACTACAGCCGTAATTTTTCCCGAGGGCATGCAGCTTTACTGTATGGTTAAATGATGATGGCGTCCTCTTGGGTAAAATATTCCGGAGGTAAAATAGTCCCCCATTCGGATCTCCGGGAGGGGACTACTCAAGAGGACGTCGTTATCAGGAGAAAGAAGACTGGCGTTCTACGGATCGGAGGGTGGAATGTCAGATCCCTTAATCGGGCAGGTAGGTTAGAAAATTTAAAAAGGGAAATGGATAGCTTAAAGTTAGATTAGTGGGAATTAGTGAAGTTCGGTGGCAGGAGGAACAAGACTTTTAGTCAGGTGATTACAGCGTTATAAATACAAAATCAAATAGAGGTAATGCAGGAGTAGGTTTAATAATGAATAAAAAAATAGGAGTGCGGGTTAGCTACTACAAACAGCATAGTGAACGCATTATTGTGGCCAAGATAGACACAAAGCCCATGTCTACTACAGTAGTACAAGTTTATATGCCAACTAGCTCTGCAAATGATGAAGAAATTGATGAAATGTATGACGAGATAAAAGAAATTATTCAGGTAGTGAAGGGAGACGAAAATTTAATAGTCATGGGTGACTGGAATTCGTCAGTAGGAAAAGGGAGAGAAGGAAACATAGTAGGTGAATATGGATTGGGGGGAAGAAATGAAAGAGGAAGCCGCCTTGTAGAATTTTGCACAGAGCATAACTTAATCATAGCTAACACTTGGTTCAAGAATCATAAAAGAAGGTTGTATACCTGGAAGAATCCTGGAGATACTAAAAGGTATCAGATAGATTATATAATGGTAAGACAGAGATTTAGGAACCAGGCTTTAAATTGTAAGACATTTCCAGGGGCAGATGTGGATTCTGACCACAATCTCTTGGTTATGAACTGCAGATTGAAACTGAAGAAACTGCGAAAAGGTGGGAATTTAAGGAGATGGGACCTGGATAAACTGAAAGAACGAGAGGTTGTAGAGAGTTTCAGGGAGAGCATAAGGGAACAATTGACAGGAATGGGGGAAAGAAATACACTAGAAGAAGAATGGGTAGCTCTGAGGGATGAAGTAGTGAAAGCAGCAGACGATCAAGTAGGTAAAAAGACGAGGGCTAATAGAAATCCTTGGGTAACAGAAGAAATATTGAATTTAATTGATGAAAGGAGAAAATATAAAAATGCAGTAAATGAAGCAGGCAAAAAGGAATACAAACGTCTCAAAAATGAGATCGACAGGAAGTGCAAAATGGCTAAGCAGGGATAGCTAGAGGACAAATGTAAGGATGTAGAGGCATATCTCACTAGGGCTAAGATAGATACTGCCTACAGGAAAATTAAAGAGACCTTTGGAGAACAGAGAACCACTTGTATGAATATCAAGAGCTCAGATGGTAACCCAGTTCTAAGCAAAGAAGGGAAGGCAGAAAGGTGGAAGGAGTATATAGAGGGTTTATACAAGGGCGATGTACTTGAGGACAATATTATGGGAATGGAAGAGGATGTAGATGAAGATGAAATGGGAGATACGATACTGCGTGAAGAGTTTGACAGAGCACTGAAAGACCTGAGTCGAAACAAGTCCCCGGGAGCAGACAACATCCCATTAGAACTACTGACGGCCTTGGGAGAGCCAGTCCTGACAAAACTCTACCATCTGGTGAGCAAGATGTATGAGACAGGCGAAATACCCTCAGACTTCAAGAAGAATATAATAATTCCAATCCCAAAGAAAGCAGGTGTTGACAGATGTGAAAATTACCGAACTATCAGTTTAATAAGTCACAGCTGCAAAATACTAACGCGAATTCTTTACAGACGAATGGAAAAACTAGTAGAAGCGGACCTCGGGGAAGATCAGTTTGGATTCCGTAGAAATGTTGGAACACGTGAGGCAATACTAACCTTACGACTTATCTTAGAAGAAAGATTAAGAAAAGGCAAACCTACGTTTCTAGCATTTGTAGACTTAGAGAAAGCTTTTGACAATGTTGACTGGAATACTCTCTTTCACATTCTAAAGGTGGCAGGGGTAAAATATAGGGAGCGAAAGGCTATTTACAATTTGTACAGAAACCAGATGGCAGTTATAAGAGTCGAGGGGCATGAAAGGGAAGCAGTGGTTGGGAAGGGAGTGAGACAGGGTTGTAGCCTCTCCCCGATGTTATTCAATCTGTATATTGAGCAAGCAGTAAAGGAAACAAAAGAAAAATTCGGAGCAGGTATTAAAATTCATGGAGAAGAAATAAAAACTTTGAGGTTCGCCGATGACATTGTAATTCTGTCAGAGACAGCAAAGGACTTGGAAGAGCAGTTGAACGGAATGGACAGTGTCTTGAAAGGAGGATATAAGATGAACATCAACAAAAGCAAAACGAGGATAATGGAATGTAGACAAATTAAATCGGGTGATGCTGAGGGAATTAGATTTGGAAATGAGACACTTAAAGCAGTAAAGGAGTTTTGCTATTTAGGGAGTAAAATAACTGGTGATGGTCGAAGTAGAGAGGATATAAAATGTAGACTAGCAATGGCAAGGAAATTTGCTAACATCGAGTATAGATTTACGTGTCAGGAAGTCGTTTCTGAAAGTATTTGTATGGAGTGTAGCCATGTATGGAAGTGAAACATGGACGATAACTAGTATGGACAAGAAGAGAATAGAAGCTTTCGAAATGTGGTGCTACAGAAGAATGCTGAAGATAAGGTGGGTAGATCACGTAACTAATGAGGAGGTATTGAATAGGATTGGGGAGAAGAGAAGTTTGTGGCACAACTTGACTAGAAGAAGGGATCGGTTGGTAGGACATGTATTGAGGCATCAAGGGATCACAAATTTAGCATTGGAGGGCAGCGTGGAGGGTAAAAATCGTAGAGGGAGACCAAGAGATGAATACAATAAGCAGATTCAGAAGGATGTAGGTTGCAGTAGGTACTGGGAGATGAAGAAGCTTGCACAGGATAGAGTAGCATGGAGAGCTGCATCAAACCAGTCTCAGGACTGAAGACCACAGCAGCAGCATGAAAAATTTTACATTGTGAACTCTATATTATGAAATTAATTATTATTATTTCTCAGTTTCTTCATTCCTTTATATTTTAATTTCATTTGTCCTTTTTTAATTATTTTAAAATCAAAATCATCGATTAATTTACAAAATCTATACGGTGAAATAACTTTAAAATCATTATTGAGTTGTAGACAAAGTTGTTCTTCAAACCTAGTATTTAAATATTCACAGTTTGTAATATTATATAAAAGATTTATCTCTAGCATATTTACTTTTTTAATTCCTTGAGAAATTCTTAGATTGTTGAACTTCTTGATTAAAGTAGTTTCCATTTATATCGAAAATATTTTTTTAGTTTTACAAAAATAAATTTGTAGTTTGCATTTAACATAATTTGTAAAAACAGTTTTGTAACAGGTAATTATGATCTTATAACTAAGTGATTCATTGAAAATTATTCTTTTTTATTTTTTTATAAATCTAATAAAAACTATATACTATAAATAGAGAACCTAAACGAAATGCAAACTAAACTAGAAGAAACTTATGAACTAATTGAGGTATCTGAAGAATATATTGATTGTCCTATTTGTTTAAGTGATGAAAATAATAATCTGTCGAGTGTACATATACAGGGTGAGTCATGTAAGATGTAACAACCCTTTGATTTCGTGAATGGTTTCACATATCGAAACACGGTTTAAGGCAAATGTAAGAGCATCGATGGGCATGCGTGTTTTTGTTTGATTAATGTTTTTAGTGCTGGTATCAACTGAGATATTAAAGTAAGTACGCATTTTTAAATGGAACTGTGTACTTTTTATAACTGCATTCGACAGTTCTTGAGAAGACAGTTACAGTGATATAGCACTTGCTAATGTTGACATTGAAACCTGTCGTAAAAAAAAAATTCGAGAAATGTCCTAGAATGTTACAGTACGGAGGCCAGAAACAGCATTTGCGTTGCAGACATCTCCCAAGCATTGTTCTCGTGCTACACTGTGTCAAAATGTCAAAACAGTTACTTGTTTACCTGTCTGCACTGCAGGCGTTGCAGACGAGGTTGCGTATTTGCATACTTCATGTAGGCCTGCCCTACGAGAATAAAATTTTATTTCCTCTTGAACTAAGCTACTACTTAGATGCAGGTTCACCTACAAAAGTTGTACATGGAAATACGAAATAGGCTAGAATCTAGCTTGTCAGATGGTTCAGATGGCTCTAAGCACTATGGGACTTAACATCTGAGGTCATCAGTCCCCTAGAACTTACAATTACTTAAACCTAACTAACCTAAGGACATCACACACATCTATGCCCGAGGTAGGATTCGAACCTGCGACCGCAGCAGCAGCGCGGTTCCGGACTGAGACACCTAGAACCGGTCGGCCACCGCGGCCGGCTTGTAGCGTGTCACAAAGTACTTAGGAAAACTACTTCACATTTCTGTATCCGCCAAGATTTACGTGAGCTGAAAAAGAGAAATTAACTGTTCATTCTTCAGCTTATACGCTACAACAAGCGGCCACTGTATTAAGTATCTAAATTTCAGAATGAAGATTTGGCCTGTCTTTCCCTACACGTGGCTTTGTGCTTCTTAGAGGTAAAATACATGCTGACGGACAACTCTCTCAACCTACACTGCTTTAAACAATATCATATGAGGTACATCCGTTGAACTAAACATTTTATTAACAATGCTTTGATGAGCTCCTGAACACAACGAAATAAATATTAGTCTTAACGAAACATCGTTTCATGCTTAACGAAATTGCGTAATGGTAGTGTTACCAGCTGCTTGCAATACAAGCTGTCGACTTATTTGACACTGCAATCTAATTTCATATACACGTACATGAAATAAACAATTTACTAACAATGATATGGCAACCACTCAAATCACGTAACATCCTTTATTTAAGCATATGTTCAAACTCTTGACCATGGACTGAAAGGCACATTTGCAATCGCCGTTGGTAAGAACGACGAAAAGATGTAATTACACTGAATGATATGGAAGAGCATTCACTGGCGATTCGACGACACATATCGTCTGGCGTAGTTGGGCCTTCGTCATAGGCTGCATATTTGAGTGCTCCCCCAAGAAAGAAATCAAGAGACGCCAAATCAGGGGACCTTGCAGTCATTCGACAACAGAAGTTCGTCCTATCCAAGGTCCAGGAAAGTTCTTATTCAGTATTTGCGTTGTAACATGGGACGAATGAGCTGGACAATCGTCGTGTTGCAGCCACATACACCGTCGAATATCCAGTGGTACATCTTCTAGAAGAATCAGCAGAATGTTCGTCAAAAAGCAATGTCCATTTAGAACGCCTGAGATGAAGTAAGATCACACACTGTAATTTTCTATGATGCCGCACGATACGTTTACGCTCCACGACCGTTGATGTAGCACCTGACGAAGCCATTGTCGATTTTTGGCTGCCCAGTACTGCATAATACGCAAATTCTATCATGATAGAAATCTGCCAAGTACAGTACTTCTACTTATGGCATGTATAGGTTAGAAAAATGCACCGATGATGACTGATATCAGACGAAATCGATTTGCAAGATAAATAAATTATGTTTCCGCGACTGGTTGCTACATTCTTTATAATTTTACATTAAATGTATTCACAGTTGCTATTACGAACTACCATCAGCTGTATAATGGAATGACGACAATGAAAATTTGTGTCAGACCTGGACTCGAACCCGCATTTCCCGCTTTTCGCAAGCTGTCACCTTACCACTTTTTCGCCCCAAGACTTTTTCAACTTCAGGCGTTGGCTCCTAACACTCCTACTAACCCCGGAAACCTATCTAACCCACAAACAGAAACAATACCTATTGTTACCGCCACTTTGACCCTAGAAGCTAACTTCATACTCCGCCAACGAAGAAAATTGAAATACGCCTTTGATCGTTTTGTTAAAAAAAAAGGATAAAGAATGAGACAATACTTTGATCACATTTTACTTGCTTCTTTTTTATTTTTATTTTTATTATTACTTTTTTTATTTTTATTTTCTGCTGGGGAGACCACAACAGCCAGACGATGGGATGTTCAGGTCGTCTTCTCGTTCAACGAGGGTTAAACATCCTATAATTACCGTTGATGTCCCTCATCAGTCCATCATGTGCTATATCGTCAACCTCTCCTCACACTCGGTTCACCCCAATTGGGCGGAAAGGAGTCGGGACACGTCTTTGATACAAACATATTGCTGCAGAGAAGATCAAAATGGTTCAAATGGCTCTGAACACTATGGGACTTAACATCTGTGGACATCAGTCCCCTAGAACTTAGAACTACTTAAACCGAACTAACCTAAGGACATCACACACATCCATGCCCGAGGCAGGATTCGAACCTGCGACCGTAGTAGTCGCGCGGTTCCGGACTGAGCGCCTAGAACCGCTAGACCACCGCGGCCGGCTGCAGAGAAGAGCAACATGTTTAGATGCAGCTCACGCTGACCGGCAAATTTTGAGAAATGGAGGGGGCCGATAACAATATGCTTGTCTTGCTCATATGATTTGCTTTTTTTCTCCAGGCCATAAACATGAACCGATATGCAGGTATTCTGAGCCTCAAATTTAGGTATGTCCTGGATCTTGACGGGGAAATCGATACCATCGAAGTTATAACACCCACGAATGTTATCACCCACATGGTATGTACTCGGACACTCAGGATGATCTCTGTAATTGTAATTTCTTTCGCAAGCCAAGATTCACCATGCACAAAAGCCTGATCCTTTCTATTTTCGACATTAATACATTCCTGCTTATTAGCTATATCTTTATGGAGCTTGATATAGCTAGATCCTCCATTTACCGTATCATAGACATGTGTATAGATGTCCAGGTGTAGTATTCGGCTGACTGCTTTCGCTGACCCTCTGACTTCCATCTCGGAAAACTGGGCCAGTATAGCACTCAAGGTGTGTGGGTGGGGGGGGGGGGGGATAATTCGTTGCAAAGCACCACACTGCATTTAATGGCGGGATACCCCGGATCATTGGTTACCTTGAGGAGCTCCCTTAGAAAACCAATAGGGTCGCGATGCCCTCCTGCCGGGTTCTCGATCCTCGTGAACGAGATTCGCTCCTCAAAAGCGTCTGCAATCAACGAGTCTTGTAACTGTGGTATGGTATCACTGACCTGATGCCCTTCCCTAAAAGGACGGGAAAGAGAACTGAGACTAGACACAGGATCATCTACATTAGTATTAATACTATTTTGAGTCCACCCCATTGATGATGGTGTTGGGGAGGGGCAAGTCGGTATGCGGTGAAGCACACATACCTTGCCCTTACGTCGATTCTGACAAGGTTCATACGATGATGATGATGATGATGATGATGATGATGATGGAGGAGCATTTTGTGGTGTTACCGGGTCAGGCTGCGGCGATGGCTCCCGATAACTTGAAGGGTAGTGGTTCGTTGCTCGGCCCACGGACGCCAGAGCGGGGCTGCCAGGGCGGCGGTGGCGGCGGCGGCGTCGGCGCACTTTTAGGCGTTGCATGCCTTACCGGGCGCCGCTTTGGTGAGGAAGATGGTTAGCCAACATCGGTATGCGCTCCACACCGTGTTGAGGTTGCTGAGACGCGAACGCTGTAGAAGAAGAGATAAAATAAATAATGCTTAAGTACATTGCTTACCGCTGCTCGCGCAGTGAAAGAAAGAATTCTGATGATCACATGGTTATAAGCAGAGTGAGTAATTACCTTTTTCGCTGCGGCTGCAGGACATTAACACTTGATCGGGCGACTCCACCGCACCCTCAAATAGTCATCAGCATCATCATCATCATATAATAGGGCCATATCAGAGCGCCTTTGTCTGTTCTCCTCAGAATCTGGCAGTTGGTCTGTCTCGCCTACAACAACAAGAACAAACAAGATACATAAACCGATTTGTTACAGAAAAAAACTTCCTATACTACTACCACTACTACTAGAGATAAGTACAAACATTATCTTTTTTTAAACTTAGAAGTACGCTGGTTGGGCATCTCATTATCTGTTGGAGGCTGTTCCTGCACCTGATGAACAGCCTCCAGCGGCCTGTCCAACAAATCGAACTCCTCCAGAGCTGTTCCTGTAACAGGAGGAGACATAATTTTATTTATTTTGAATGTCGAGGTACATAGAAAGATCACACATGGATATTTTTTCTATGCTTACGTGAGTGTTGTTGTCGGTTATTCACAGCTGGAGGCTGTTCCACGTAGTGTAGCTGCTGCTGCAGTAGACAGTTGTTTTCAGCCCCCAGCTCTGTCACCAGCACACTTTGCGTTTGCTTCAAGTGAGCTAGAGGAACAAAAAAAAATGAAGTATGAAGTAAGAAAATTTTGGCTCGATGCTATACGAGAACAAATTACAATGAAAATTATACTCACAAGGTAATTTCGGCTGTGAACGCAACATAGGAGGCTTGACTTCGAGAGTCTGTCACGGTCTAGCCCCCTCATCTCTCTCCACACACTCCAAGACAAAATCCTGGAGTTGTACTATAACTAGAAGACGGAATTAATAAGGTGAATTTAACATACACACGAAAATTTATACTCAAAGTAGAAATTATTTACTCACTTGGTAATCCTGTCTCCAGAACTAAATGGCTCTGAGCACTATGGGACTCAACATCTTAGGTCATAAGTCCCCTAGAACTTAGAACTACTTAAACGTAACTAACCTAAGGACATCACACACACCCATGCCCGAGGCAGGATTCGAACCTGCGACCGTAGCAGTCCCGCGGTTCCGGACTGCAGCGCCAGAACCGCTAGACCACCGCGGCCGGCTCTCCAGAACTCTAAGCCTCTTGCCGCTACACTCTGAAGATTTGCTGCATCGACCTTTCTTCATATTGCGGAGAGAAAAGAACAAGTAAACACACAGATATGATGGAACGCACAACAAGGCGGACAGCAGCGGACTGAGGACGATGGAGGTTGATTGTGGGTTTATATGTAGACCGAGGCAACCAATGAGGGAGCTTCATTTGAATGTACAGCCAATGAGAAGCTTTTATCGAACGACACTATTTCTGGAAGGGCTTGATGCGACCATCGTCTCTCTCTCTCCAAGTAACAAGAATGCTTTTGTAATTATAACTCCCACGAATGTTATCACCTACATGGTATGTACTCGGACACTCAGGATGATCTCTGTAATTGTAATTTCTTTCGCAAGCCAGGATTGACCATGCACAAAAGCCTGACAGCAACTCCACCATGCTGAATAATGCTTTTCGTGCAGCCACAGGACGTCGTGTTACGGATCAAACTCTGAACAATAGGCTGCATGATGCGTAACTTCACTCCTGACGTCCATGGCGATGTCCATCTATGCAACCACGACACCATGCCGCGCGGTACAGATGCGCCCATCGTCCTTCTACAACTAAGATAGAGTCATGACTACATAATGGAACATGTCTGGTGACGCTGTGATAGTTTTGTTACTTCTTGGAATGACAGAGAATTACCTTGCAAGATTCACTTGGAAAATTTTGTATACCAATCAAAGATTCTGGATGAATTCCACTTTGGCGTGTCATTGACTTATCAAATATATGTTTACAGGCAAGGAAGATTAGTTTCACACAGCTACTCCAAATAATGTCGTTGTCTACATTGCGAATTATCTGTATCAGCCATCACGAGGAAATGATGAGGCGATGAACGCCGTAGTTGGTCGCTTACTCCATGAAAATGTCGACGCACTGTAAAGAGAAAAAGGCAGTAGCTCTCAGTTCCAAACTGGCTCGAGAGTGGCATTTTATCTCCTCTGTGACAAAGCGACAAACAGCTACATTGAACTCAGAAAGTCATCTTTAGGAATTTTGTCATCATAAGAAGTCTCACTGCTTTCAGTAACAAGTAGATCTAGAGGTGAGAAGCATAAAACATTGCGGAACTGCTACTGAAAATACACAAACCTGTTAATGAAATCGTATCACTGAATACTCTGTTAACTGTGTTTCTTTCAGCAACTACTCTCACAGACACATTGTCGTATTTACGCTGTTGTCCGGTAAAGCTACTTGAGTATGACAATAGATTTCATGTTTAATTAGAATAGTCGTTCGTTGTATGATATTATGGTCCGACACCAGTTGAATTACTGTAGTGCTTATTAACAACGTTTCCCGTTAGGTTACTGAACACAACAAACACAAATATTAGAGAAATTATCAATAATGTATTCTACATCGTTATCGAGAACCGTCTGATGATGAGCGTATAGTTTTTCGATCCCACCCATTTAGCGACTTGATGATTCTGAGCTAAGATACGTTTAAAGTAAACAAAAACAAACTGTCAGGTGTGAAGGACACATCCCTGTGAAGCAGTTCGTAAGACAAATCACCACCCTTGTGCACCAGATCTAAATCAACAGCAATACATTTTGTGGATGTATACACGCCACTATTTCCTCCTTATGATGTTGCTATACGGTGCTTCAAATCGTTATCAGGCCGCAATGATTTAGGTTTACGGTGACATTCTTAAATATATTATGGCAGATGCCAGGATCAATCCTTTGAAAAGGCACAGCTGACTTCCTATCCCATCCTTCCCAGTTCGAGATTCTGCTTCGCGTCTATCTCATTTTCGACGAGACGTTGTACCATAATGCTCATTCCTTTCTTTTGACCTCAATATGACTACTGAAGGCAAGTTTTGCGTGAGGTTAATTGGTTGTCACACTTGTCAATTATCGGATATTCTCTAACTGACCATAGTGCTAAATCGTAGAAATGTCCTTTGTCAGTGCCGGTTTGTCTTCCTGAAAATGGTGATTAAATTATCTCAGAACGATCGTAATTGAAACAATACAACTTGACTTTCTCCATAGCACTCACTGAATACAGGGAAAAGATCTTTCCAATTGCTTCAATCGCTTTCATTCTTTTATTAGACACAAAGCCACAAACGTTAGGCCGGCCGCGGTGGCCGTGCGGTTCTGGCGCTGCAGTCCGGAACCGCGGGACTGCTACGGTCGCAGGTTCGAATCCTGCCTCGGGCATGGGTGTGTGTGATGTCCTTAGGTTAGTTAGGTTTAAGTAGTTCTAAGTTCTAAAGGACTTATGACCTAAGATGTTGAGTCCCATAGTGCTCAGAGCCATTTGAACCACAAACGTTAGACTTTACTCGATTTTAGACTCCGTTTTCCAATGCTTAAACGACGCTCCTCATAACGTCCAAAATGAGAAATATTCAAGTTGTCATGGTATGAGCTATACTAAAAACTTGAACAAGATAAGCCCATACTTAAATAGGCTTTTAGCAACATGCCATAAAAATCGTCTTGGAGCATGCTGAAACATAGTAATATATCACAGGCAATGTTACAGGATGTTATACTTTCTAATTCGAGCACAGAGAAGTCCGCTGGAGATCATAGCATCTATACCTTATGTGTCGCGATCATTTGGGCAGACGCCAGTCTGTATCAAGCAGCTGCTGGCTGATGCCGCTGAAATTGGTCTTACCATGACAAACACACGTGAGCTCTTTCACAAACATGTTTCATCGAGATTTTGCTATTATGGCTGGTTAGAAAATATTTGACCTTATGTCATCCTGCTCTTAAGCAGACAGACAGACTGATTCTAGCTTGTAATGGCTAAGGTGTGGGATCGATTTCCGCTGGGGGTACCAGTTTTTAAGAGCCACAAACGTACCCTCTTCAGCTCCAGTAGCGCCAAGTAAAGAACACAGGACTGTGTTGTGACTTCAAATCAACATTAAACATGTCCATTCGCTACTGACTGGAACAGAGTTGGATTAGTTTTGGCTGTCAGAGGCGGAAATCGGTACTTGTAGAAACTCTGTCTCTAGTAAGCTTTCTTGCATTAGTAATGTTATTTTAGTTCACTAACCAGTCGTCATTTAAGGTCATAGGACCTTCATTTCTTATTGTAAGTGACCTTGATATTTTGAAAATATTGGCACTGGACTGGGATTCGAGCTCCGATTCCAATTTTTCTCTGGATTTGAACCATTCGAGATGATACTGTGCCATCATTTCGTTGTTTCCTCACGATGCCAAAATCCTCCAGGTTTCTACGAACGGGGCGATACTAACTACTAGTGAAAGGGAATTTGATAGTTGAGACCTCTTTGTGTGGGGTCAACAACGACGATATGTGTGGGGTTTGAGTCCCAGGCAGCACAGAACTGTTCGTTGTGTTACCTCTAGCACATCTCGCCACTGTTGAAGCAACAATAGATATTTCAGTTCAGATAGGTACTGGGTTCTGCGATCACCGCAACTTAACTTCATGGTGTTTCACTTTTGTGCGTTACTCCTTATAACATACCTTTCGTGTTTACTTCTCAGGGGAAACATAGACTTCATGGGGTTTCCAGTGCAGTGCTAAACGTATCGTCGTTTATTTCCGGGTTTGAACATTCGGCCTTGTAGAATGATACTGACGAGAACTTCAATATTTTACGTCTCTCTATGCCTAGTCGAGTCTCGATCAGACACCCAATCTTTGTTTGGTTAACGGTGGGTTCAAATTCAGATCACGAACAAAAACTCTTCGACTTCTGCAGTATCACTTATTGTAACGAAGTTTAATGTACAAGCTTTAAGGATTGTATCACAGCCAATAACGTGTTTGCTACTCTAGGTTTATCGCGGTATTAGTTTACATCCAGATTGACTGCCATAAAGAAGTGTGTTCTCAAAAAGTCTCTTGTGGTTCCCATTGTGTAGAGTCAAACGATCGTACACGCAGGATTTCGGTGTTTAGAGGACGTGTGACACAGCTACTTTATGTTGATTGCATTCAGCAGTGGCCCAATGTTCTTTCTTTCAAGTGTACATTAAAATTTCTAATTGTAGCTGCGAAATCCTCAACGGGCTCATTACATCTTCTAGACAGCACACTCAACTGTTCATGAAAAAACCGTGCACTATTTTGTTTCCTGTACCTCTCTCCTAGTTCTTTTCTAAGCTGCTCAAACATCGTCAGGTTACACAATACTTCCGTACAGCTCATGAATGACTTCACTTTACCCACAAAACGCAGTCTGCAATAATTGACTATCTGACTAACCCTCTTCTCAGTCGATGACATAAGATCCTCCAATCATGCAAACACATCATCATACACTCCACCAAAAAAAGAAGAAATCAGGTTAGCAGTAGGCTGATCCACTCCTGAACTCTGGGGCTTCAACAACTCTACTTCTTTACTTTTCTCTGTCAAAGTATTATGCAAAACTACCTCACCTGCCTTCAACTGAGCCACATAATTTACTAGTGATTCTATAGCTTAATCTCTGATGACACCCTATGTCTCCAATTTTGTCTTCGCCTCTTCGGTACACATTTTAAAATAATAATTCTCACCCCCCCCCCCAAAAAAAAATCCAGCACTAGCACAGCTAGAAATCACCTATTTCCTCTGTCTAAACATAGGTCATCCTACACTGCCTGGCTGATGTCCAAAACGATTACAAGTGAAAAAAATTACCGCTACTGATTCGGCACAAGGGACAGAATGCCCGAGCAAATTCAATTACGTACAATGAACACGTGCAAATCGTTCATCCCTAGTCTTCCTTTTAAATTGTGATAAATCTACTGGTAACTTTCACATAATCGTGACATCAATACTTTGACACGATTGCTGTCACCAAACGTGAGCAAATAAAAATGGTCTCACTCATCCCGAATGATGAGACTGCGAGCTCTGGCTCAGATGGTGCACTGTTGAGGTGACACAGCCTCCGCTATAGGCTGAAATGACGTCACCACCCCTGACGTCGCTATGAAGGGTGCAGTTGGCGAGTGGTGTAGTCAGTCAAAGTGGCCCCTGGCACACAAATGTTGACAACAAACAATGTTTTTATTAGTTTTAGTACATATTGCTTTATTACTCATAAAGGAAACTCCCCATCTCATCCCCCCCCCCCCCTCAGGTTTAGTCAGATAGTCAATTATTGCAGACTGCGTTTTGTGGGTAAGGTGACTTTGATAAGGTTCGGATTGTAGCCTATCGCGATTGCGGTTTATCGTATCGCGACATTGCTGCTCGCGTTCGTCGAGATCCAATGACTGTTAGCAGAATATGGAATCGGTGGGTTCAGGAAAGTAATACGGAACGCTGTGCTGAATCCCAACGACCTCGTATCACTAGCAGTCGAGATGACAGGCATCTTATCCGCATGGCTGTAACGGATCGTGCAGTCACGTCTCGATCAAAAAAATGGTTCAAATTGCTCTGAGCACTATGGGACTTAACTTCTGACGTCATCAGTCCCCTAGAACTAAGAACTACTTAAACCTAACTAAGCTGAGGACATCGCACACATCATGCCCGAGGCAGGATTCGAACCTGCGACCGTAGTGGTCGCACGGTTCCAGACTGAAGCGTCTAGAACCGCTCGGCCACTCCACCCGGCACGTCTCGATCCCTGAGTCAACAGATGGGGACGTTTGCAAGACAACAACTATCTGCAGGAACAGTTCGACGACGTTTGCGGCAGCATGGACTATCAGCTCGGAGACCATGGCTGCGGTTACCCTTGAGGCTGCATCACACACAGGAGCGCCTGCGATGGTGTACTCAATGACGAACCTTGGTGCACGAATGGCAAAACGTCATTTTTTTCGGTTGAATCCAGGTTCTGTTTACAGCATCATGATGGTCGCATCCGTGTTTGGCGACATCGCAGTGAACGCACACTGGAAGCGTGTATTCGTCATCGCCATACTGGCGTTATCACCCGGCATGATGGTATGGGGTGCCATTGGTTACACGTCTCGGTCACTTCTTGTTCGCATTGACGGCACTTTGAACCGTGGACGTTACATTTCAGATGTGTTACGACCCGTGGCTCTACCCTTCATTCGATCCCTGCGAGACCCTATATTTCAGTAGGATAAAGCACGACGGCATGTTGCAGGTCCTGTGCGGTCCTTTGTGGATACAGAAAATGTTCGACTGCTGCCCTGTCCAGCACATTCTCCAGATCTCTCACCAACTGAAAACGTCTGGTCAATGGTGACGAGCAACTAGCTCTTCACAATACGCCAGTCACTACTCTTGATGAACTGTGGTACCGTGTTGAAGCTGCATGGGCAGCTGTACCTGTACACGCCATCCAAGCTCTGCTTGACTCAATGCCCAGGCGTATCAAGGCCGTTGTTGCGGCCAGAGGTGGTTCTTCTGGGTATTGATTTCTCAGGATCTATGCACCCAAATTGCGTGAAAATGTAATCACATGTCAGTTCTTGTATAATATATTTCTCCAATGAATACCCGTTTATCATCTGCATTTCTTCTTGGTGTAGCAATTTTAATGGTCAGTAGTGTATCTTATCATACATTTCTTCAATCTCTTCGTCATCTGCGGAGCTAGTTGGCATATAAACTTGCGCTATTGTGGTAGCCGTGGGCTTTGTGTCTATCTTGACAACAATAATGCGTTCACCATGCTGTTCGTAGTAGCTTACCTGTGTTCCTGTTCTTTTATTCATTACTAAACCTACTTCTGCTTTAGCCCTATTTGATTTTGTATTTATAACCCAGTATTCACCTGACCTATCCATTTCCCTTTCTAAAATTTCTTACGTACCAGCCTGATTAAGGGATCTGACATTCCACGCTCTGATCTATAGAACGCCAGTTGTGTTTCACCTGGTAACAACGTCCTCCTGAATAGTCCCCGCCCGAAGATCCGGATGGGCGACTATTTTACCTCCAGAATATTTTATCCAAGAGGACGCCATCATCATTCAACCATACAGTAAAGCTTCATGCCCCCAGGAAAAATAATGGCTGCAGTTTCCCCTTGCTTTCAGATGTTCGCAGTACCAGCACAGCAATGCTGTTTTGGTTGATGTTACAAGGCCGTTTCAATCAATCAATCATCCACACTATTGCCCCTGCGATTATTAAAAACGGCTGCTGTCCCTCTTCAGGAACCACACGTTTGACTGGACCCTCAACAGAAGGCCCTCCTTTGTGGCTACACTTACAATACGGTTTTCAGTGTCACTGAGGCACGCAAGCCTCCACACCAACGCCAGGGCCCATGTTTCATGTGGGCGTGGGGGGGGGGGGGGGGGGGGGGAGCTGGAGTGTTACGTCATACTACGCAGTTATGTGGTACTGCGGCGTTTGTGCTCCTGCTTCCCTCTCTCAGAGGGGTTGTGTCGTTGTATGGCAATGCTTGCCTGGGGGGTTGTATGGCAATGCTTGCCTGGTACCGTGCTGTCCCCTACATCGGCAGTCCGCCTTGTTTACGTTCTGAGCTACACTATGTGTTCGAAAGTATCAGGACACCTGGCTCAAAGGTGTTCTATAGAAGTCAAGTCAGGACTCTGTGCAGGCCAGTCCATTATAGGGATGTAATTGTCGTGCAACCACTCCGCCACAGGCCGTGCTTTATGAATAAGTGCTCGATCGTGTTGAAAGATGCAATCGCCATCCCCGAATTGCTCATCAACAGTGGGGAGCAAGAAGGTGCTTAAAACATCAGGCCTGTGCTGTGATAGTGCCACGCAAAACAACAAGGGGTGCAAGCCCCCTCCATGAAAAACACGACCACACCATAACACCACCGCCTCCGAATTTTACTGTTGGCACTACACACGCTGGCAGATGACGTTCACCGAGCATTCGCCATACCCACACCCTTCCATCGGATCTCCACACCGTCTACCGTGATTCGTCACTACAGACAACGTTTTTCCACTGTTCAGTGGTCCATTGTTTACGCTCGTTACACCAAGTGAGGCGTCTTTTGGCATTTACCAGCGTGATGTGTGGTTTATGAGCAGCCGCTCGATCCTAAAATACAAATTTTCTCATCTCCCGCCTAACTGTCACAGTACTTGCAGTGGATCTTGATGCAGTTTGGAATTTCTGTGTGATGGTCTGTATAGATATCTGCGTATTACACGTTATGACCCTAGGCAGCCTCTGTCAGTCAACAGACGAGGTCGCCCTGTACGCTTTTGTGCTATACGTGTCCCTTCACGTTTCCATTTCACTATCACATCGGAAACAGTGGACCTAGAGATGTTTAGAAGTGTGGAAATCTCGCATACAGACGTATGACACAAGTGACATCCATTCACCTGACCACGTTCGAAGTCTGTGAGTTCCGCAGGGCGCCCCATTCTGCTCTCTTACGATGTCTAATGACTACTGAGGTCGCTGATATGAAGTACGTGGTAGTAGGTGGCGGGACAATGCACCTAATACGAAAAACATGTTTTTGGAGGTGTCCGGATACTTTTGATCACATAGTGTATCCTCCTTGTCTCCAAGCTGGGAAGGATTTAAAAACTATTTTAAGCATGCATAACGAAATTATTCTGCCACTGACAGAAATATCACACTGTACAAAACATTTTGTGAAACGTTAATTTTCAGTTGTAACTTTACAGTATGCAAACAATTACATTATCATCCTAAGAATGCTTTATAAAACTTTGATTCTTAATATGTTATAAATTATTGGAAGTGTTTGGGCAGACTTTTATTGGGGAGCCTTTGTACAGAGCAGATTTTCTGTGGCAGTATTTGAATTTTGTGCAGTTTTGTTTAGAACTTGACATGTATAAATCATTGTGATCAATAGAACACGGAACGGAAGATTGTTATGAAGATTTTGTATTTATTTTGTGGAATAAACAAGAAGTTAAATGAAATTTTCAGTTGGGTTATTGACAGTGAAAACCGTTCCCAGGCAACAGTTAATTCAATCCCTGTAGATAAGTAATGTCCTTAAAAACCAAATTTGAAATTCTGCATTACCGTCCAATGCTATTAACCATTGCTGATGTACATCGGCTTATTCTGATGAGATCACCTGAAAATAATAATTTTTAGGTGCAATCAAAATTTTAATATCGATTTGTAATCGAATCGTTACGTCAGGAGTTGAAGGTGTCGTACCCACTACATAAATGTAGAGGGTGTAAAAAAAACTACATATAGAATATTTTAGAGTTTTCAGAGGAGATAAAAAGAAACACTTTTTATGTGACAAAAATGTTACAGGTGTACCCTTTACCCGTTAGGGGTCCTTGAAGGGCTTGACGCTGGACTTCCCTTAGGCCAACATTCATAGTTGTTTTGAGTGCCTCGTATGCAATAAATTGACAATGGAATCTTATTTGCAACACAATTGCATCTTATGCTATAAAAGGTAAGTTTTGACTATCGTTGCCGTCTACAGATAAACAATTACATTATTATTGTTTATGCTGTTGTGTTTAAACGAAAGTTTCTACTGATGTTTACATGTTCTTGGTATCTGATTACATTCTAACCTAGTTAGTGGTCGTGCATTTCATTTATGTGGAGGCTAGGTGGTACAGTCGAACAGCAAGGCAGCTGTATGCATATCGAATTCCAGGGTGGAGGTTACCAGATCCTGTCACATTTCAAAGACTTGATGGCCGTCTTCGTGAGACAGAATCCCTTAGACCAGACCTCTGGGAAACTGACACACCTCATAGTATGCAAACTGCTCAACTCGAGGAAGCTGTATTACTGCGAAATGAGGACAATCTCATCACCGGCACACGACTCATAGCCAAGAAGCTCAATACCTCTAACGGCAAAGTTTGCAACGTACTCTATGAGACATGCCTGCACCCATTCCAGTCGTCAGAAGTCACAAGACCTATCAGCTGATGACTTTCTCTAGCAAGTGGAATTCTGCCAGTGCTGTCTGCCCCAAACTGTAAACACTCTGAGTTCCAAACGTGTGAGCCGCGCTTGGTAGCCGCGGGGTATAGGGCTCCTTGTCACGGTTGGCGCGGCTCCCCCCATCGGAGGTTCGAATCCTCCCTCGGGTATGGGTGTGTGTGTTGGCCTTAGCGTAAGTTAGTTTAAGTTAGATTAAGTTGTGTGTAAGCTTAGGGACCGATGACCTCAGCAGTTTAGTCCCATAGAACTTACCACAAATTTCCAATTTTTCCAAACGTGTGTTCTGTTTATCCACGAGCCTGCCTTCCAAAGGGAAAGAACATTCAACGGCCATAATAGCCACGTCTGGGAATTTGAAAATTCTACAGGAACTCGTGCATTCCACCATCAATAGAGATCTATCATAAAAGTGTGGGGTGGCGTTATTCACAATCACATGTTTGGGCCACATTCTTCCTAACACGCTCGGTGAGGAAATTACCATATCTCTCTCCACGAAGTACTACATAAAAATGTTGAAGACTTTCCCACTAACAGTCAGGCAACGACTACGGTTCCACCATGATGAGGCTCCATTGCCGTTGATGTCAGGCGACATTTAGACAATGTTTTCCGCAACTGTTGGATTGTGAGCACTGTGGCCACCACGTTTTCCAGACCTCACTCCTATGGATTTGTTTTTTGTGGGGAGAAATGAAAATGTTGCTGTACAAGACAAACAACAGACATTCCAGAAGAGCTGATTGGCAGTTTGGCATCAAATTGCAGCCATTATTTGTGAGCATGTTAGACTATAATTAGCACGCAGATTCCAGTTGTGCATTAGTGTAAATTGTCGACAATTTCAGCAACACTTCTAGAACACTGTGCACCGCATGACAATTCGAATATCATTTCTGAACATCACTAGCGTCAAAACCCTCATGGATCGCTAGTGAGGAAATAATACGCCTGTGTCATTTCTATCAAATAGAAAAGTGGTTCGTTTTATCTCCTCTAAACACTAAAATTCTCTATACCTAGTCCATTTAGACCCTGTATAGTAACAACTGTCGTCCCAGGATGTATTGGAATACCGGTGTACTAAGATATTCAGATTTGTTCACAACCTGCCATAACTACTATTAATTCCTTTATACTCTGTGTAATTTGTGTATTGTTAGAGATTATGAATATGAATTTCGTTTGCTGTATGTTTTAGATCTGAAGATAACTAGCCAAAGGTCCCGAG
This sequence comes from Schistocerca nitens, assembly GCF_023898315.1. Taxonomy (NCBI): domain Eukaryota; kingdom Metazoa; phylum Arthropoda; class Insecta; order Orthoptera; family Acrididae; genus Schistocerca; species Schistocerca nitens. The sequence continues at coordinate 420,407,124 of NC_064616.1, read as the reverse complement.
TTCAAGTCTCGGCCTGGCGAACAGTTTTAGTCTTCCAGGAAGTTTCACATCAGCACACACTCTGCTGCAGAGTGAAAATTTCATTCTGAAGATAATTGTTTAGCAATAGAAATTTGTTAACAAAGTTGTATTTTGCGGTAAATTCAAATAAAATTTTAACTGACTCTGCTATACTAGTAGTATTAATCAGTGTGTCAGAGTTCACTAAAAACCAGTCTTGACAGATGTTGATAGTAAATCGTTCATTATTCCGAAACACACTAGTTAGATTAATTTCCAGTTTATGTTTAGTATATGGTGCTACTCAGAGCCCTTGTCCTGCGTGCCACACATACTAAAAATGCGTAAAACATGAACTTATACAGTTTAAGGAAGAAATGACACAAGGGGCTAAGAAACCTACCATCATATTTAAACGGATTAGCGTAGCCAGTTAAACCGTATGAAATTTGAACGATCTTAATACAGCCTGTTAAACAAGTTAGATAATAGTTTTTTTCTCTGATTATCGTTCGCAAGGTGTGCATTTGTGGCAGCACAACGTTAAAAATATTCCTTACCTATGGGTAAATATTCCTTCTCTGTTGATTGATTCAGCCTTGTTGATAACGAGTTGATTGATTCAGTCTTGTTGGTAACGAAGAAGAACTTTTTCTTCCCTCTGCATATTTTCTTTTCTCCACATTTTTTCGCTCCACTTTGGTATGTTCTTTTCATACTTCAAAATTACATGCAAGTACAACGATAAGCTGTAAATGAAATTCAGCAGCTGGGAATTTCGTTAGCAGTTTATTATATCTGTATAAAATTTAAATTGGGAGTTCAATTTCTGAAAGTCCCTGAGAACGTTAGCGCTTGTGCTATATAAGCAAACGCTTTTGAACAAAACAGGAAGTGCAGCAGGAGCTGCGAGCAGAGATGGAGCGGTCGATGAAAATTCAACTCATCTCTCAGGAGGAACACGGGCCAGAGCCAGCAACACTCAGATGAAATGACCTCTGTATCTGGCTACCACAATGACTGTAACTTAAGCTGCCCAAGAAAATTTGTTGGTTACATACTTCAGCTGTGTAACTTTTCCCATCCATTCACATTTCTTCTCACCCTCCCTACACAACGGAGTACTTCGCAAGGAATATCTTGCAGTGTCGCGCCATGCTTGCTTCCGAGCCCGACAACCAAAGTTTAGTGTTTTTCCTTCCACGAAGCGGGCTGCGGAGTGTGCGTTATCTGCTGCGGTGGTGAATTGGCGGGAGTCAGGCGTCTGTCATAAACCCGTCAGCTGTCTGCGAGCTACTGGCGCAGTCTGAAACGACGGAAACCATTAAATTCGCATTCAGAGGACTGGCTGGGGAACACAGCTCTCGACAGATACGCTGTGGACTTTTCTGAACACACAGTGACGCATGCCAGCTTTGTACCTTCACGCTTTTCCTTTCCATTTTAAGTTTTCCTTTCTTTTTACCACCAGGCAGCCCCGCGACCCCGTGACTCAAGGGACATTGCTCCGGTTGGTGCAGCTAATTTACGTCCTTGGAGTGTGACTGAAGTATTGAACGCACAGGGCTGACTATCAGAATACAAGTACACAATTTGTAATGTAAAATTTAAAACAGTGTTTACTCTCTATACTTCATATTACATAGCCTTCCATTTAAATCTTAGTTACTGATGTTTATGCCTTTTATGAGATTTCCATATCAATGTTATGTCTTATGTCGACAATACGTCTACTCTCTTGTACTTCATAAAATAGTTTGTGGATACCATAAATACTACTTACTGGCCGACTTCTCGCCTCATTTTGCCTTTCCTCCCTCGCTCTTCACAAATAATTGGTCGACTTTCCTGTCGCCTGATGACCATACTCTCCTTTCTCTCTCTATGTAAATAACTGCCCGACTTTTCTGTCGCCTAGTAGCCATAACTCTCCATTTACCTCTTTTCTATCTTCATAAACAATTGTCCGACTTTTCTGTCTCCTAACAACCGTAACTCACCATTTACCATAAACCTTTTTGGCAGGACTATTCCCAGCCTATCACATTCATTACAGCGGAAACCACTTCACTGTTCCAGTTCATACTAAAAAGTGAGGATATGTCTATTCTGACACAATCTGTACAGCATCTAAAGGCAACATTTAGTTATCTCCATTAATTTTGCCTCCAGAATTCTTTCTATTGTACATTGTCGTATTCACTTACCTTGTTTAGCGTCGTTCGCTTCTCCTGTAGTCTATAGCTTTTCTTTATGCGTTATATCACCTGTGTTATATACAACATCCCTTGTCTTGCTTTTCTTATCTTAAAGTATTTTCAAACATATATGTTTGTTTATCTTTGTTGTAAATATTTAAAAATTGTTCCACTAAATACTTTTTAATTTGTTTTCTGTTATATATCTTAATATTTTACTGGTGTCTTGTTGTAACTATATGCTGTGTTCTCTACACTTCGCATTCTGGCCTGTCCACCTACATTCCATGAACTGTCTGTTTCTTAACCGTGCTGTGCAGATGTTAAATTCTGCTGCATTACTTTGTTGTTGTCATAACTTGTTTTCGCTTTCAGCGTAAGGGAATTTACTCATCTTAACCCTGATAGTGAAGAATGTTGAAGAGCTTTAGTTCTGATAGTTCTGAAGGGGAAGAACTGACAACAGGAAAACAAAATGAACTATGCTGTCAGTATACTCGGGCACCTGGTAATCGTCAATCACCTAGCAGTACAAAGAACGGTATTATGTGAACAGTATATCGTGGCAGTCGGCCGCGACCGTAAACAAACGACAACTTAAACTGCCCGAGTGGAGAGGAGCGGTGTGGGGAAATACTCGTAAGACCCCGCCTCCCTCTTGAAGGGCTGCCATCCTACGTATGCATTCTGTGCTTCCACGAAAGCAGAACTGACATAACGGTCATAGGTGTCGTTGATTCTTTTTGTTGTGGTGAGAGTCGCATTCGAATCCCTTTATGCAGCAGGATTAGTCTGTTCACTCATTTCAAAATAAGAAAAAAAAAAAAAAAAAACAATCCACAGCACAGAGTAAATTGCAGTACACAACGCGGTTTTAAGTGGCTACAGCGTAATTGTTTGCTGCGGTTGGCAGTGGATGTTTATGTCCGATCTCTACCAGTATTTTACGCAACCACAATTCAGAACATCCCCCACCTAAAACTGCCGTGATTTAGTGTCTTCACAATATTGCCCCCTGATGTTTAGTAGTCATAATATTTTTTTTATGTCCACGAAGTTGTAGGCTCCTTTGCTTGTTCATGTTTTAATGTCGGCTTCCTCCATTGCATTGGGGTCTGCTATAGTAATGATTTCAAATGATTCTTCGTATATCTCACAGAATTTTTTGATCTCTGGGTTTATTTAGGAAGACCTATGTCTTGACCTGATCAGTACCAATTCACTACACTAGATACCTTTTCCCCTGTTAACAGTTCTTGTGGTGGTATTTCCGTTGTAGAATGCGGCAATTCATTCATAATTCTCTCAAATTCTTCCACATAATTTACCCACTCGTGATGTTTCCTGGAGCAGTATGCTTTAAACAGCCTGTTTTGTTCTCTCTTGACTCTTTCGCTCATATTTGATTGAGGACAGCATTTATATATATTTGATTGAGGATAGCATTTATGTCAAGGTCCCTCGACATATTTATCCAATACTCTGGTATAAATTAGCCCGCATCTCGTGGTCGTGCGGTAGCGTTCTCGCTTCCCACGCCCGGGTTCCCGGGTTCGATTCCCGGCGGGGTCAGGGATTTTCTCTGCCTCGTGATGGCTGGGTGTTGTGTGCTGTCCTTAGGTTAGTTAGGTTTAAGTAGTTCTAAGTTCTAGGGGACTGATGACCATGGATGTTAAGTCCCATAGTGCTCAGAGCCATTTGAACCATTTTTTTGGTATAAATTGTGATCCGTTGTAACTGACGATTTTATCTGGTTTATCTGCCATCTTTACATAGTCATTCTTGTTAGGTGTAACATAGAGACTTATTTCCACCCTGAATCGTTAAATTCAGCTTCATGCATACCCACAGGTGATCTGGATAATATCAGCCGCTGTATTGCTTTCCCCTGACAAGTATTCTATTGCGAAATCGTACTCCTGAAGTGCTAAAGCCTATCTAATTAATCTATTATGACTGAAACTTCAATACATCAGGTATGATGCCTTATGGTCTCTAAGCACTTTTAATTTCCTCCACATAAGATAGTAACTGAATTTCTTAAATCGGGTAGGACGTGAAACGGGCCGACTTGGAGCAGGAGAGGCACCACAGGACATTTTAATTTACACTGTCTATACTTTTACAAATAAATTCATAAAACTTTGTTAGCATGACCAGGAAGGATTCGGGATTCACCCTGAATCGTTAAATTCAGCTTCATGCATACCCACAGGTGATCTGGATAATATCAGCCGCTGTATTGCTTTCCCCTGACAAGTATTCTATTGCGAAATCGTACTCCTGAAGTGCTAAAGCCTATCTAATTAATCTATTATGACTGAAACTTCAATACATCAGGTATGATGCCTTATGGTCTCTAAGCACTTTTAATTTCCTCCCCATAAGATAGTAACTGAATTTCTTAAATCGGGTAGGACGTGAAACGGGCCGACTTGGAGCAGGAGAGGCACCACAGGACATTTTAATTTACACTGTCTATACTTTTACAAATAAATTCATAAAACTTTGTTAGCATGACCAGGAAGGATTCGGGATTCACACTCATTGCAGAGGAAGTTCAAAAACATAACAAAACAATTTTTTTACATGTGACATTTCATCATTTTTTCACTTGGTATTAGCTGCATTTGTTGCTATAGGTACACTTTTCTTCATAAGTAAGAGAGATTCTTCGATGAATTTTGCACAGCATACAACCATACTTGCAGGTGTATGAAACTCTAGAATTTCCCAAATCTGTTAAAAACTGTGGTAAAAGTTGAGATAATTAACTATAAAATTCGAGTTTTCTCTAAACACGAAGTTTAAAACGTAGCAGCCCATTCATTTTTCCATAGATTAAATAAATTCTAGAGTTTCATACACCTGTAAGTATGGTTTGTAAGCTGTGCAAAAATCATCGCAGAATCTCTCTTACTTATGAAGAAAAGTGCGCCTATAGCAACAAATGCAGCCAACAGTAATTGAAAAAAAATCATGAAATTTCACATTTAAAAAATATTTTTTCGTGTTTTTGAACTTCCACTTCTATGAGTGTGAATCCTGAATTCTGCCATACTTGACCATTGTGCTATATGCTCCAGTCTGTTGTGGTAATTTTTTGATGTGTGTTCATCGGTCACTTTGCATCCTGCTCTGTGTGACAAACAATGGAAAATTTAACTGTGAGTAAAAAAAGTGTGAGTGGCACACTCATAAATGTTAATTCAGTGCCTCGCTTCCCAGAATGCTATATCAATAAATTATATCACATGATATGCCTTTTCAAGATCACATACAGATTACCACTCATAAAACCTGTCAAAATTAGGCACTAGAATACAGGGAAACGAGTCTGTCACCGTCATCAGGTCGCGCATTGAACATTCGGATGCAGTACTGTTACTGGTGATGAGTTATGATGCCTTCATCGTTAACTTCCTAAGAAGAAATGAAAGGTTGAGCCCTACCAAAAGATGTAAACTGGAGCAAAGAGTAGTGTGCCGACAAAACTAAATCACGTGTGCTACTGCATGATAATGCACCCTGTTGATTTGAGAAACAAATCTATCCAGGAGATTGATAGGGACGTCATCTCTCAGGCACTTGTATTGATAGGGACGTCATCTCTCAGGCTCTTGTCCCTCTGATCGTATACTCGTAAACTTTTACAGGTACCTTTCCCGCTCTTGATCGGTCAACCATCAAGGCAATTCATTTCTAGACGAAAATGCTCTTCAAACTACACTGGTTGAATGACATCGTTAGAATCAGTAGGTTTCTACAGGCACAGAATTCGTAAACTACTTTAGCATTGTCAGATTGTTTTAGATATTGTGAAAGAATATACTGTTGCTGAGTACCTTCTCTTTGATGATTACTCTTGTGTTCAATAAACTAATGGAAAATGCAATTAAAATATGCACAGCAGTAATACAAATTAAACTATGCAGTATGCAGAAACATTACGATGGCGGTCTATCTTAATAAAGAATTAATTGTCTATAAAACGATTGTGCCTGTTTTAATACGAATTAGTAGAGTATTACCGATTTTGACTTCGAAAACGTCTGTATTTACTCCATGTCCTATATCATACTCAAGTATTATGAAAATATGGCAGTTTATAGATCAAATTATGTATTCACAACACCAAAAACTATGTTGGCGATAAACAAAAGCGGTATTATGTATTTTGCAGTACCATAAGGTTTTCGCGCTGACACTAAGGGGTACTGAAAGCAGCAAGACGAATTTTGCTCGAGCGTTGTCTTACTATTCCCTTACTGAGTTTCTATCTGCCTGCTTGTAACTCTGCAACAAAAGAATTAAAAATATGGCTTTCAGCGAGTCTCGAAAGGGGAACGATAGCAGCTTGCACGTGGTAGGCAAGCACGTTACCTCGCACCTTTTTCTTTCTTTTTCTTTTAATTGTTGATTACGCGGACGATAACGTAGGGTTTTTTTATCCCATTTTGTTCTTTATTGTTCGTTACATCTACTCGGGGCGGGCGTTCCATGACACCTGTTTTAAGTTCGTCGTTGATCCGTTCAATTAGTTTTTTTTTTTTTTTTTTTTTTTTTTTTTTTTTTTTTTACAGGGCAACAAACCCTCTGACCGAACGCACTGAGTTACCGTGCCGGCTGCAGCTATCGAAGAGATGCGTCTTACTTATTGGCCAAGTAGCCGCTATGACAGATAGATCGCAACATAAGAGAGGAGAGTAATTCTATTTCCCGTATGGAACGCTTTTCGTTGACTCAAAAGTATTAACTGGTAACCTTTGATCACATCTCAAAAGAAAATCAGTCACATTATTCATCTGAAATGACCCGATAATATCAAGTGAAGTTAGCAGGATAGTTGTGTGCCACCAAGGAAGTAACTCGTCGGTCACAGAGTTGCAAAACATATTCTGCATTGTTGCCACGTTTCAGTTACACTACCAGGAAGGATACCAGCTGATGCGTTCTGTAAGTGACCTGGAAAGTGACTATAGCTTCGTCTCAAAGTTGTATGTGGCAAGGGCCGGAATATCCTTGTTATATGTCAATGAGTCTTATTCGTATTTCTGTAACTAGGTTTAGGGGCTAGACTGCTAGAGTGTAATTACTTGTAATACATCGATGCATTGAGTGCAAACGAAACGCGATGATAACTGCGACAATTATTTGTGTTTTACTGTCTTAATTGGACTGAAACCTTGTAAGCGTATTCACCAGACGCGATTCACAATTTTGGAGCTTCTCCAGTGGTCGATTGGCAACATAACTTTGCTAAACAATATTATTCTTGAGATCACTGTCATTGACACACCTGCCACAAGACAGGCATGATCTGGCTTCTAGTTGTCAGTTTTTTTGACGGATATTCTGCCGTTGCTCGAAACGTGAAGACTTAAAGCTGAATTCGAATATTCCATATGGCGAAAATGTGATGATTCTGTTCTTCCAGCTATAACATCCAAAAAGTAGTTACAATAAGAGGCAGAAAAGCGCCTGTTAATCAACAATTAATAATGCACTCGTAATTAGTGGAATCTGATAAACGCCACCTGTCATCTGATAAGTGTGAAAAACTACTTTTTTTCATCTGCACAGCACCACAGCACCGCACTCAAGGGTTTCGTAGGATTCCTATACTCAATTTCAATGTGATCGTTTTCAATGACAGTAGAGGAGGAGTAAAACCATCTGATATGAAATATAATTTTCCAGTGGGATTTGAATCTTTGGCTACAGTCGCAGTAGCACATCCAGCGAGGTACACTACTGGCGATTAAAATTGCTACACCAAGAAGAAATGCAGATGATAAACGAGTATTCATTGGACGAATATATTATACTAGACTGACATGTGATGACATTTTCACGCAATCAGTACCCAGAACAATCACCTCTGGCCGTAATAACGGCCTTGATAGGCCTGGGCATTGAGTCAAACAGAGCTTGGATGGCGTGTACAGGTACAGCTGCCCATGCAGCTTCAACACGGTACCACAGTTCATCAAGAGTAGTGACTGGCGTATTGTGACGAGCTAGTTGCTCGTCACCATTGACCAGACGTTTTCAGTTGGTGAGAGATCTGGAGAATGTGCTGGACAGGGCAGCAGTCGAACATTTTCTGTATCCACAAAGGACCGCACAGGACCTGCAACATGCCGTCGTGCTTTATCCTACTGAAATATAGGGTCTCGCAGGGATCGAATGAAGGGTAGAGCCACGGGTCGTAACACATCTGAAATGTAACGTCCACCGTTCAAAGTGCCGTCAATGCGAACAAGAGGTGACCGAGACGTGTAACCAGTGGCACCCCATACCATCATGCCGGGTGATACGCCAGTATGGCGATGACGGATACACGCTTCCTATGTGCGTTCACCGCGATGTCGCCAAACACGGATGCGACCATCATGATGCTGTAAACAGAACCTGGATTCATCCGAACAAATGACGTTTTGCCATTCGTGCACCCAGGTTCGTCATTGAGTACACCATCGCAGGCGCTCCTATCTGTGATGCAGCCTCAAGGGTAACCGCAGCCACGGTCTCCGAGCTGATAGTCCATGCTGTCGTCAAACTGATCGTGCAGGTCGTTGTTGTCTTGCAAACGTCCCCATCTGTTGACTCAGGGATCGAGACGTGGCTGCACGATCCGTTACAGCCATGCGAATAAGATGCCTGTCATCTCGACTGCTAGTGATACGAGGCCGTTGGGATCCAGCACGGCGTTCCATATTACCCTCCTGAACCCACCGATTCCATATTCTGCTAACAGTCATTGGATCTCCACTAACGCGAGCAGCAATGTCGCGATACGATGAATCGCAATCGCGATAGGCTACAATCCGACCTTTATCAAAGTCTGAAACGTGATGGTACGCATTTCTCCTCCTTACACGAGGCATCCAACAACGTTTCACCAGGCAACGCCGGTCAACTGCTGTTTGTGTATGAGAAATCGGTTGGAAACTTTCCTCATGTTAACACGTTGTAGGTGTCGCCACCGGCGCCAACCTTGTGAGAATGCTCTGAAAAGCTAATCATTTGCATATCACAGCATCTTCTTCCTGTCGGTTAAATTTCGCGTCTGTAGCACGTCATCTTCGTGGTGTAGCAATTTTAATGGCCAGTAGTGTAATAAGAATGTGAGCATTCACTAATTGGTGTAGTATAGGCTAGGGTAGAAAGAAGCTGGTGTCCCACGATGTAAACGATGAGAGAAACTGTAATTAGCGTATAAAGTAACTATCCCACAAGCGTAAATTTTCCAAATCGCTGTTACTTATTAAACATGAATTGTTCAGAAAATTACAACAGTATCTAGTGAAATGAGTAGGTTAACGCAGCTGCAGTCTGTCACTATCACTGAGTTGCCAAACATTTTCCGAATAGCACTCAAGACAGAAATGTGTGTGTGTGTGTGTGTGTCGTGTCTCTTCTTTCCGACATGTTCGAAAGAACAAACACTACCAGTCGAAACAGACAGACTTGTTAATCAATTAAACATCGAGGGACAGATGTCCAGGCTGTGTCAGGGCGTTAAAATACACCTTCGGCGGCAGATGGAAATTTGTGCCTTACCAGGTTCGAACCCGGATTCGTGGTGTCTTTTCTTTCGGAGGTGTCCGAAAGAACAGACACCACACACATATGCATATACAGGGTGTTTCAGGAGGAATAGTAGACATATTAGCACAGACGAATTGCACAAAAAATTCCGTATAGATGTGTCCACTTTTTATTGAGTGCAGAAATGCAGCTGTTATTATACAACCCTAACAGACTCAAAGCAAACGTAAATGACTTTCAGAGTTGGTTTTCAAAAAATCCCCCACCAACTTCCATGCACTTTTGATTTCTCTTGGTAACACCACGTGTAGCTCTTCTACAGTTGTCTTTGCGTTCTTTTATGAGGGCTGCACTATTCATTATCCAAACGATCAAATCTGTTCATGGGTTTACTTTTTCTTTGTAGACTTCACCTTTTAATCGTCCCCACAGGCAAATATCCAAAGGGATAAGGTCCGGAGACCTTGGCGGCCAAGAAAAGTGCCAACATCTACTTAGTAAGCACGAGGTACAGATTCGAACCCCAGCAGGGCACAAATTTTCATCTGCCGCTGTTGCTGTGTTTCAACGCCCTGTCCTTCGATATATAAGATGCAATTGTTTTTTGAGCAATACAGGTGATTTGCGAACATTTGTCTCGCCATCAATGTAACGGGACTTCAACGGCATCCATTCCTTAGTCATTGCTTTGTGATGGCGCTAACCCATGTCATATATATGTAAATCAGAATGTTGCGCATATTTAGTCAAATAACGAATGGTCAGTATACAAGTATTTACGAACAATAGGAACAGGATTGCAGCGAGCTGATCACTTAACCAAGAGCAACATAGGGTACCTGTTTAGTGAGTCATTTCAGCTGACGGTAATATTTGTCAAGCAATTCATTGCAGAATTAATGTAATACCAGCACGATGATCTCTGCTGTCATACTGTATCATTAGCAGCTCGTGAATGGACTACTATGTTCCTTAAAGTGTTGTGGCAGCTGGCAGTCATTGCTGAATACAGACATGTGCAAATATCTTCACTGCTCTAGGAGAACTCGTCTTTGTTGCATTTTTTCATACCGTAATTAGCTCAATGACATACGGCTCATTCTACAGAAGAAGTTGATGCCTGCAAGTCCTTAAATAAGAATCTGCGAGCGATAGTACTGTACGATAGGAAACGGACTGTTGGACAAAAGAATGGAGAGCTGCCTGCTTTTTGCGTTTCCGATAGGGTCTACGATAAGAATCTGGTGTCATAGTATGCTTCAGAACCCTAAACTGTTTATTTTTCACTTCATACTAAAACAAAAGCTATGATATGAGAAGAGGAAATGACTTACATGCTTCTCAGAAACTTCAGCTTTTTGTGTTTATTTTCTCACTTCATACTAAAACAAGGGCGTTGATATGAGAGGAAGAAATGAAGTATACTCTTCCATGACATAATATTTCCTTCTGTGCTACTACTGCATGCATGAAAGCTCTGCATTTAATTTTTGTGTGTTGGATAAATTTTGATATCACGACACATTACATTGTGAGAAGGTTCCTATTTTCTTGGGATTCAAATAGAGTGGAAATTTCATCACTGGTTAATATTCTGATGGCTAATGAGATGAGTAGTAGGACAATCTATGCGTCACCCCACATTCCATTGTTGACACATGTATCCAAGATGGTGGCGATGACATCATCCAAGATGGCGTTGTGTAGACTTGGCAACAGTGCATGACGTCATAAAAGATGGCGGCCATGACGTCAGCTGATGACACAAGTACCGTTATCCAAGATGGCCGCTTTTGACCCGAAAGTGCCATGGCCCCCTCCCCAAGAAAAATGGTCTGAAGTTCAAATTTCAACAGCATAATGCATCACACCCCTGTTATCACTACTAAGCAAAGAAAATGGCTGGACGATATCTCAATTGGGCTACCTCCTCTAACCTAAGTCACCCGACCTCCACTTACTCCTGCAAACTGGCGCCAAGTTTGAATTCCAACACAATTATGCATCACACCCCGGTTATCTCTACTAAGCAAAGAAAATCGCGGAAAATAGCTCACTTGGCCTACCTCCACTAACCTAAGTCACCCGACCGCCACTTCTTCCTACGAACTGCCACCAACTTTTAATTTTGACGGTAAACAAAACTCAATTCACATATATCTACTAAGGTAAGAAAATGGCGCGAAAGAAAAGACACTTGTACTAATCTCAGTGGCCAGACTGTCACCACCACCTAAGCATTCGTGGGAAAACGACTTGGACATACAACTTTATTTAAACAATACCATGCAGGTGTGTTCACCACAAGGTCAGGACTCCAACTGACTTAGTACACATCGCCAACCCCATAGGGCGCTCTCATCTGTGACGTAATCCAAGATGATGACAGCCAATGTATTCACCAAGAGCTCCAGACTCCAACTGCCTTAATACAGATCGCCACCGCTAGAGGGCACTGTCGTGACGTTAGGTGATGACGCAAGTACCATTATTCAAGAGGGCAGCATACAATGTGTTCACCACGAGGCCTAGTACATATTCACACCACCAGAGTGCGCTACTGCGGACTTGGAATGAATTTTCGCCAATACCATGCCCACCTGGACGTGGAAGGAAATACACTCCTGGAAATGGAAAAAAGAACACATTGACACCGGTGTGTCAGACCCACCATACTTGCTCCGGACACTGCGAGAGGGCTGTACAAGCAATGATCACACGCACGGCACAGCGGACACACCAGGAACCGCGGTGTTGGCCGTCGAATGGCGCTAGCTGCGCAGCATTTGTGCACCGCCGCCGTCAGTGTCAGCCAGTTTGCCGTGGCATACGGAGCTCCATCGCAGTCTTTAACACTGGTAGCATGCCGCGACAGCGTGGACGTGAACCGTATGTGCAGTTGACGGACTTTGAGCGAGGGCGTATAGTGGGCATGCGGGAGGCCGGGTGGACGTACCGCCGAATTGCTCAACACGTGGGGCGTGAGGTCTCCACAGTACATCGATGTTGTCGCCAGTGGTCGGCGGAAGGTGCACGTGCCCGTAGACCTGGGACCGGACCGCAGCGACGCACGGATGCACGCCAAGACCGTAGGATCCTACGCAGTGCCGTAGGGGACCGCACCGCCACTTCCCAGCAAATTAGGGACACTGTTGCTCCTGGGGTATCGGCGAGGACCATTCGCAACCGTCTCCATGAAGCTGGGCTACGGTCCCGCACACCGTTAGGCCGTCGTCCGCTCACGCCCCAACATCGTGCAGCCCGCCTCCAGTGGTGTCGCGACAGGCGTGAATGGAGGGACGAATGGAGACGTGTCGTCTTCAGCGATGAGAGTCGCTTCTGCCTTGGTGCCAATGATGGTCGTATGCGTGTTTGGCGCCGTGCAGGTGAGCGCCACAATCAGGACTGCATACGACCGAGGCACACAGGGCCAACACCCGGTATCATGGTGTGGGGAGCGATCTCCTACACTGGCCGTACACCACTGGTGATCGTCGAGGGGACACTGAATAGTGCACGGTACATCCAAACCGTCATCGAACCCATCGTTCTACCATTCCTAGACCGGCAAGGGAACTTGCTGTTCCAACAGGACAATGCACGTCCGCATGTATCCCGTGCCACCCAACGTGCTCTAGAAGGTGTAAGTCAACTACCCTGGCCAGCAAGATCTCCGGATCTGTCCCCCATTGAGCATGTTTGGGACTGGATGAAGCGTCGTCTCACGCGGTCTGCACGTCCAGCACGAACGCTGGTCCAACTGAGGCGCCAGGTGGAAATGGCATGGCAAGCCGTTCCACAGGACTACATCCAGCATCTCTACGATCGTCTCCATGGGAGAATAGCAGCCTGCATTGCTGCGAAAGGTGGATATACACTGTACTAGTGCCGACATTGTGCATGCTCTGTTGCCTGTGTCTATGTGCCTGTGGTTCTGTCAGTGTGATCATGTGATGTATCTGACCCCAGGAATGTGTCAATAAAGTTTCCCCTTCCTGGGACAATGAATTCACGGTGTTCTTATTTCAATTTCCAGGAGTGTAGTTTAAGTCTACACCACGACACTCAACAGACCGCCACGTCCCCTTACCGACCCATGTTGGCGGGCTAACGTGCACTAACGTGTACTAATGTGCACAGTGCATGACGTCTTCCAAGATGGTGGGGCGAAATGGCGGGAAAACAGATCTGAACACAAGTCTTTATTTTGCAGCCAGTGTCTCCAACACGAGATCTAGACTCCAACTGACCTAGTACACATTACTGCCATCAGATGGTGTGACGTAATCCAAGATCGTTGTCTGGAGGGGAAAATGGCGTGAAAACGACTGAGGCTGCGCTGGGCTGCTGGATAGAGTAAGGAAGGAGTGCACTCTATTTATTTTTTAACAATTTATTTAGCCATTGAGTATATTATCACACTCACACAAAAGAGTCGCCCTAATGTGCTTGGTGTCACAATACACAGTCTGCAGACACGCAAACAACTCCTAATCATTTCAGTACAACCTGCAAACTGTTCCTAAATAATACAGCACAGTGATTTGCAGACACGCTAAGTACCCGCAAACTATCCAAATAGCGCATATCACAGCCTACAGACCTGTAGACACGCTAAGTACTCGTAAACTGTCCAAATAGCTCAAATTACAGCTTACAGACCTGCTCGAAAAATAATGCAATGAACGCGCGCAATACTCTCCGCCACACCCTGTCCAATGGACCATGAAGTGACGTAGCTGTCAGGTGTCAAATCACTCAAAGGCTGCCGCTCAGGTCCTGCAAGTATGAGGTGACCACATCCCTTTCATACTTCATTTCTGAGAAATTCCTGTCCAAATACGTGTTCACCTAGACACAGATCCTGGCGCGACCGACCAGGGAGACGCGCTCCGTCACAGTCCCCCAGCCGGCGACGTCGAACACTGGTGAAAGTTGAATGCCTCGTTGTACTGTCATAGCATTTAAAAGCATGTTCACGCCAGTCTCATATTCGAGGCACCTCCAGGCGCCACTTGTCTTTACCATTGAAGGCAGAATAGCACAGAGCGTGCTGACACACACGTTCAACCGCACGTACCTGCCCCAGCGTGACTGACACATCACCATCTAAAACATTCTCAATGTTATTCTTACGTCATATGGTTTTGTAACAATATAAGCCAAGCCCAGGTCTCTGTAATTTTATAGTGTCCGAGAAATAGTTAACACTCGCTTTCTTGCTGTCTCATCTTATATGTGCCAAAATTCCTATCCTAACAGAACCCGTTTACCAAAACATCGCCGAATCCAGTCTTCCTCCCGGACATAACGTGATAGCCTTCCTGCACTCAACATACACAAATATTCTCACTACTCCTGTATCACACCACAATCAATCGAGCATTCTCATTGGCTCTTATCGAATTTACCAGTCGAATTACTAACTCCGTCAGTATCGAAGCACCATCAACTTTTTCTTTCTGGTGCTTTCTGTTGTTATTTTGCAAAGATTGCTAAATTGCACCTACAGTTCCCCCACTCTATACACCCCCAACCTGTTCTTTCTTTCTACAGATGCTACACACAGCGGTAATAAACTATTTTACACTGATCACGAGTTTGCACAGACAACTAAACATTGCAAAGTTGTCTACAGGTCATCAAATACATATGATACTCACAAGAATATTAGAGTGTCAAACCGATCTCCAACCAGGGAATATATCACCGAGTACCGTCTCGATCTAGTAAACATGCAATTCGTATCCCCCACCACACTAAATCATCCCCTTTACATCAGCGAACCGAAGTAAACCAGGCAATGTGGTATGTACCCAAACTAGATACATGTACTACAGATCCCCAACAGGCTATCATCGTTATTCTCTACCCCAAACAGAGAAAAATTAACAACTACAGAAGCTCAAATAACTTCATCCGATATACAACTCACATACTCGCGTGATGACGCAAAGCTGCGTTGGGGGTCCACCGGGGAGAGAGAGACGCAGAGAGAGAGAGAGAGAGAGAGAGAGAGAGAGAGAGAAGGAGAGAGAGAGAGAGACAAAGAGAGATTTCGCAATGCTTAACAGAATAGCACAGCGTGCAGCCCTCCAGGCATTCCTAACGGCATAGTTCGTTGCTCACTGAATTTACCTGTCATACTGCTACTGCTACTGCTCCCTGTGTGGAACAAACCTATTAAATACACACGTATTCATACACTACAGAGGGCAGTTTAAAGTTTCATCACCTCTACTCTAGGAGAATGATCGTATCCCACATACTATACTATAAATCGCAAGAAGCGCCCCATGTAGTCCTGTTTAGTTGTTTGAAACAGTGTTTTCTAATACGCTTTGTGCACTGCCAAACATTTCTTTTTTTCTGCCACGAGTTTGAGGCCTGCGCCAGGTTCTAAACTGACATTAAGAAGTTCTGATCCACGGGCTTTTGCAGGAAACTAGACGTTGCACGGTGTAAATCATGTTCTTAGGGCTCATACCATAACATGCCACACATCGAATGATTTTAAATAAAAGTCAGCTACAACCTAAGGAAACCGGAAGAATTTGCTTGCATTGTATAGAATCTCCAAATTCAGAGTCCGAATGTGATTCACGAGCTCTACATTTACACTCATCTTTCACACTGACAGAATAGCTGATAACTCTACATTTCGTTTCGACTCATTCGTAATTTTGCACACATGTAAGCGATCACTGTTCCGGTGCTAACCACCCCAGAAGGTATAGCCCAGCCACCAAAACTATCCATCCCACTCAAACGAGCATTGTCACTCAATCATTATTTCGTAACCAACAGCATGTCAGCGGACGGGTGGGATGGAAAAGACACCACCGATATACTCTAATAATAAGCATCATAGTTGGTAGTGTGAACAATTTTAACACTTTCACACTAATTTCAAGTCCGCAGCTCGTGGTCGTGCGGTAGCGTTCTCGCTTCCCACGCCCGGGTTCCCGGGTTCGATTCCCGGCGGGGTCAGGGATTTTCTCTGCCCCGTGATGACTGGGTGTTGTGTGATGTCCTTAGGTTAGTTAGGTTTAAGTAGTTCTAAGTTCTAGGGGACTGATGACCATAGATGTTAAGTCCCATAGTGCTCAGAGCCATTTTGAACCACTAATTTCAACATCGACAAATGGTATGACAGCATGGCCCCAATTTCAGTATCACAGCTAAACCACCCCTTTTACATCACTTTGCGAGTATGATTGCGAATGTGGATAGATTACTGTGCAGTACATCCATTCATTGTTAATTCTTGAACACATACATGATCAAAGTACATTAGACAGCGCTCTACATATTTGTA
Organism: Schistocerca nitens; assembly: GCF_023898315.1. Taxonomy (NCBI): domain Eukaryota; kingdom Metazoa; phylum Arthropoda; class Insecta; order Orthoptera; family Acrididae; genus Schistocerca; species Schistocerca nitens. Next base: position 420,390,054 of record NC_064616.1, on the reverse strand, counting down.
ACACCTTGAGCATAGTACTTAATTTATGATCTACCTCTATGATAATGGTAGTCACAGAGCATTCTCACAGTCTGAGGGTAAAATTAGACTCTGAAAGACCCGCCCTCACACTGTTATTGACCACCCACCCTGTAGCACCAATACCGATTTAATCTGTAACCGACCAAAAGTAGACCGCTAGATTCGACGTCTCATGAATGAATGAAGCTTGCCGAGTCCTCACCCATCCAAATGCACAATATTTGTCAAGATGCGCCCATGTTGAGGAGGTTAGTACTCCTTATCGATGTATATTAACATATTTGAAAGTGTTGTCATGTAATAGCAGACAGTGAAGAAGAACAAGAAATGCATGATTTTTATGCAGGATTGCGATTGACACATTTTTACCTGAATCGCCCAAGCTATTTTTAAAGTACTATCGCAGATTCTAGGACCGCTACCTGGAGGGTATAGGTAAGAGAGAACATAAACACACGCACTCCTAAGGCTACAACGTTCTGCACTTAAAATGGGCTATAATGTTAGATCACTTGTGCTTCCGTCATATCGCGCATATACAATGTAGCGCTATTAATATTCCACTGTAAGAAATATGTTTCTTCCAGGTTTCTCTACGATAAACTATGTTATCGAACCATAAAATGAAATAACTACTCCCTTAAAACATTGTCTCTGTGTGATACAAGCACAATATAAGTTTCCAGAGATGTATAGTAGTAGTGGGACAAAGTTCATATGGCCCCATATTCCATTGTTGCCAAATTTATTCAAGATGGTGGCGATGACGTCATCCAAGATGGCGGCCTGTAGATTTGGCAGCAGTGCATGATGTCATTCAAGATGGCGGATTTTTGTGGGAAGTTTGATTTTTGGCGTAAAGATAGGTCAATTGGGCTACGTGCACTAACCTAACCCCCAACCCCCTAGAAAATGGCGGCAAGTTCTAATTCCAACAGGATAATGCACCACACCGCTCTTATCTCACTTGGCCTACCTCTACTAACCCAAGTCACCCGACCGCCACCTCTTCCTACGAACTGCTACCAACTTTTAATTTTTGCGGTAAACAAAATTCAACTCCCATATGTCTAGTAAGCTAACTAAATGGTGTGAAAGAAAAGACACTTTAGTAACCTCAGCCATCAGACTGCCACCACCTCCTAAGGATTCATGGGAAAAGGACTTGGACATAAGACTTTATTTAAACAATTCCATGCTGGTGTTTTCACCACAAGGTCAGGACTCCAACTGACGTAGTACACATCGCCACCAACAGAGGGCACTCTCATCTATGACGTAATCCAAGGTAGTGACACCCAGTGTATTCACCACAAGGTCTGGACTCCAACTGACTTAGTAGACTGTGCCACCGCTAGAGGATTCCACCATGACGTCATCATAGATGGCGACCATGGCGTCAATCAAGATGGTCGTACCCAGTGTATCCACCACGTGGTGTAAGATTGTACAATTGGCCTATCCCCACTAACCTAACCCCCTCCCCAATAAAAATCGCGCGAAATTCAAATTCCAATACGATAATGTGGCACACCTAGGGCGACAATGGCGGGAAAAACAGACTTGTCTTTATTATTATTTAAACAATAACATATAGGTGTGTTTGCCACAAGGGCCAGACTCCAACTGGCTTAGTTCATATTCTCGTCAGCAGAGGGTGCCACCCCTACTTCAGAACATGATGCATGTACCGTTATTCAAGATGGCTGCACCCACTGTGTCCACCACCACGCGGTCCAGAGTCTACTTCATATGGTCGGCACCAGAGGACGCTACCGTGATGTCGTGTGATGACACAAGATCGTCTGCTCTCTCTCGCGGGTGGGCGTTATAACCGAACATGCGCTGCACCACTGGCCCGTGGGCGTACGACCGCTTACATCACACACCCCCGGCCGCCACCTCCATACACGCGCTGGACATAGTCTTCTGTAAATATGCTAACAGCCGGCCGCGGTGGTCTCGCGGTTCTAGGCGCGCAGTCCGGAACCGTGCGACTGCTACGGTCGCAGGTTCGAATCCTGCCTCGGGCATGGATGTGTGTGATGTCCTTAGGTTAGTTAGGTTTAAAGTAGTTCTAAGTTCTAGGGGACTGATAACCACAGCAGTTGAGTCCCATAGTGCTCAGAGCCATTTGAACCATTTGAAATATGCTAACACCCAAATTGCGCATCTAACCTATCAGTTACCTAAGTACTTAATTGCATTTCAATTTTAATCATGCTAAATAATTCAATTTACAGTTTCATATATGTATGGAAAGGTGTTCAACTACCTAGTTTCAACTACTATTCAACGACCAGACCGTCAACTCTTCCTAGGAACCGGCGCCAAGTTTGAATTCCGCCAGTAACGAAAGGTCACTTGCACTTTTGCTACCAACCTAAGAAAATTTGGGTGAAAGAAAGTACACTTGTACTAATCTCAGCCACCCGACCGCCACTTCCTCCTAGGATCTGGCGCCAAGTGTGAATTCTGCCAGTAAACGAAGCTCACTTGCCATTTTGCCCCCAACGTAAGAAAATTCCTGGAAACTAAGCTCACCACCACAACTAACCTAAGTCTACAGATCGCCATCTCTCCCTAGGGGCGGGTGGTAAAAGGACTTAGCCTGCACTATGCTGATGGAGAGAGGAAGCAGTATAGTTTATTTATTTGGGAGCAATTTATTTAGGGATGGAGTATATGTATCACGGAACACACACTCTGACATCCCCCACAGCATACAGACCTGCAAATTACTCCTACATAACTCATGTATAATGCTCTACACACACTCTTGTTAATTGTAAACCATCAAGAATAACACATTGCACAACCTACAGACATGCGAGCCACTCATAAACAATGCAGAGCATTGACGTCCAGATAGCGAAACAGCTCTTAAATTGTCAAAATAATAACCCATCTAAAATACTCTGCATGCTAATCGTCAACTGTCCAAATCATACACCAGTCTTTATTTAAACAATTAGAGCCAGCACCACCACCCAGTGTACTCGCCACTGAGCCCATAACCCAACTGACTTAGTTCATATTGATGCCACTAGAGGGCGCTGTTGTGACGCAAGTACCATAATCTAAAATGGCGCCATGTAGTTTGTTCACCACGAGCTCCAGACCCCAACTGTATTAGAACATTTCATCGCCGCCAGAGGACGCCATCGAGACACCTGCTGATGACACAAATACAGTTATCCATGATGGTGGCAAACAGTATGTTCTCCACGAAGTCTACTACTCAGTACCACCAGCAGAGATGCTGTTGTCCGTTTCGTGATGTAAACCAAGGTGGTGAGGGAAAACGACTCAGCCTGCTCTGGGCTGCTGGGGGGGAGTAAAGAAGGAGTGTATTCTATTTAATTTGAAGCATTTTCTTTATTGATCGAATATATTTATCACACTGACGCAAAACACTCGCCATGTTATGCTTGGGGTCACAATAGACAGTCTGCAGACACGCAAACAACTCCTAATTTTCCGAAATAATTTCAGTACAGACCTGCAAACTGCTCCTAAATAATACCGCAGAGTGATGTGTAGACACGCTAAGTACTCGTAAACTGTCCAAATAGCGCATATCACGGCCTACAGACCCGCTCCCCAAATAATGCAATCAATGCGTGCTAGCACAGTAAACTGCCCCCTGTCCATTAGAGTACACAGGAGGTAGCGATAAGTGATGCATCCCTCAGATGTAAAACAGCACACAACCCCTGTTCGGCTTCCGCAAGCATGAGCTGGTGGCACCTCCATTCATACGTAACACTTGAGACGTTCCTATCCAAATATGTATTCACCTACACACACATGCTGACATGATCGGGCAGGAGCGCAACCCCGAGCTGCAGCTGAACGCAGGCCAAAGCTGTATGTAGGTGCCGTTAATGACCGGGCGTTTATTTACAGAGTGCACACTGCAAGTAGAGCCGCGTGCGTTCGGCCCTCTATACCCTCGCTCTAACTGCGGTCCAGCGAAGACGCCGCCGAATTTCGTTCCACAATAGCAGAACCCGCTTTCTCCTTAGCGATTCTAACGGACCATATGTCACATTTGACTCACGCTTCACCATGTGTAGCTACATACCATCGCAAACGCATCTAGCAACGTTATCAATCTTATACTCAACTCACATTGCTATCTAAAATAATAACCTAGTTTAACTCTACTAAATTCCATAGCCCCCCCCCCCCCTCCGCCGAAGTAGTTAACGCTCGCTTTCTTATTGTATCAGCTTGTATGCGCCAAAATTCCTGTCCGAACAGAATCTGTTCACCAAAGTATCGCCGAATCCAGTCTTCCTTCCGGACATAACGTGATAGCCCTCCTGCTCTCAACATACGCAAATGTTCTCACCGCTCCTACATCCCACCACAATCAATCGAGCATTTTCTCTCTTGGGCTTTCTGTCGTTATTTTGCAAAGATTGCTAAATTGCACCGACAGTTCCCTCAATATATACATCCCCAACCTGTTCTTTCTTTCTACAAACGCTACACTCGGTGGTAATAAACTATTTTACACTGATCTCCACAACACCACGAAGTGTACGTGTATAATTAGAAACTCATCTAACAACCTTCCCAGCCTCATTCTTACGTCACATCGCTTTGTAAAAAAATAAGAGCCAAGTCAACCTCTCGGGAATTGTATAGTGCCCCCAGAAATAGTTAAAGCTTGCTTCCTTGAAGCCTCAGCTTGTATGCACGGAAACTCTTACCCTAACAAAACCTGTTTACGAAAATAACGCCGAATGCAGTCTCCCCAGCGATCCTTAACGTCTTACCCTTCCATATTTCAACATACGCAATTGTTCTCACCGCTATGTAGAGACTCCTATATCACAGCACAAACGATGTCAATGAATCGAGCATTCTGATTGGCTCTTACCGAATTTACACGCCGAATTACTTATGCCGCAGGTATCCAAGCACGATCCACCTATTCTTTCTCGGACTTCCAGCGGTTATTTTACACAGATCGCTAAATTACATTGACAGTGAAGCCCGCAAAATTGTCTCCACCTTATCAAATACATACCAGACTGACAAGAGTGTTTGAAGCCCGGAATATATTTACCAATGTAGCTAGAATTAAATAGCACCATTGTTACAGTCTGACGCCAATCATTGCACGCGTAATGTCTCCTCTTGACGACTGTGCTTCAGTATCTATAGCGCTTATAATTTCTACCTAAAAACTCTCTGTCATACCCTAGTCATTACCGATGTGCTCAATCTATACCTCCCTCACGACAGGACACACAGTCATCCTCTCTAGTCAGGCCATAACATAAACCATATTAACTTTACAATGCAATATATACACATTTTATACAATGAAAACCACACTAACTTTGCAATACAATATATACACATTTTAAAGAAATAGTGCAGTTATCTTTTATACCTGTATAGCACCCGAAAAAATTATATATTTCGTGAATAAGTGTTTGCCTACCACACGAAATAATACTGACCCAAAATCAATGATTCGTGTGCATGTGTCTTACGATCTTCTTTTGAGTCCTACCACTGTGTCCTAGACGTAATCTAGCCGATGTTAAAGAAAAAATCCCCATCCCAACAACTACTCCATGTTACGTTCACAATCAGTCATGGTTCTACACGTGCACACAAGTATTCATGTTAAAATCTATATCTGCATTACGAATCGAGGTACAATATTACCTCTGAAAGAGGTGTTGTTTTCTGGACAAATACCATGACGGTGATCGTAGAAATGTGTCTATTAATAACCAACCATGCAGCCTAGCGATAAAATCACTGACCTTTGAAAGTGATTCCTCTAAGGAACGTGGTATGCAAGCGGTATTTGCGACTCCATCATACTGCACCCGATAATTCTTCAGTATTTGTAACGCATTCTGTCTCGACATCATATCAGAGGTTCCGCGATATATCCACCGAGTTACAGGCCGTGACGGACTGTAGTAGTAGATCATGTGCTGACTGAGGTCGTAAGAAGAAAAATGTACACTAACTTCTCAGATCTCGAGCCTTACGCCGTATATTAGAAATTACGTCCATTCAAACACATACTTGCTTATGCTCACAGCCACAAGTGAATCATATTTCACACACTCTTATATCTCGAAACGAGTCACCTTTCTCGAACCTATCTGCTACAGTAAAAGTCCAACATGGTCTTAGTCACTGCCTACACATCTTGCAATTGCTTCCATTTCTACAGCTTTGCGCATGTGATCATGCCATTTTAAGTCGGAACTGAGCAGAAGTCGTACAAAGCCACATTCACCACCTTCTGCAGCCTGTCTAGTAACAGAGCGAACTGAGTTACTGCGACAGGACCGTGTTTTGACCATTCGACGGAAATGCGTGCATTGTGGTGCGTTCCCATGCAGCCCTCCAGGCATTCCTAACGGCATAGTTCGTTGCTCACTGAATTTACCTGTCATACTGCTACTGCTACTGCTCCCTGTGTGGAACAAACCTATTAAATACACACGTATTCATACACTACAGAGGGCAGTTTAAAGTTTCATCACCTCTACTCTAGGAGAATGATCGTATCCCACATACTATACTGTAAATCGCAAGAAACGCCCCATGTAGTCCTGTTTAGTTGTTTAAAACAATATTTTCTAACACGCTTTGTGCACTGCCAAACATCCTTTTTTCTGCCATGACTTCGATGTCTGCGCCAGGTTCTAAACTGACATTAAGTTCTGATCCACGGGCTTTCACAGGAAACTAGACGTTGCATGGTGTAAATCATGTTCTTAGGGCTCATACCATAACATGCCACACATCGGATGATTTTAAATACAAGACAGCTACAACCTAAGGAAACCGGAAGAGTTTGCTTGCATTGTGTAGAGTCTCCAAATTAGAGTCCGAAATTGATTCACGAGCTCTACATTTACACTCATCTTTCACACTGACAGAATAGCTGATAACTCTACATTTCGTTTCGACTCATTCGTAATTTTGCACACATGTAAGCGATCACTGTTCCGGTGCTAACCACCCCAGAAGGTATAGCCCAGCCGCCAAAACTATCCATCCCACTCAAACGAGCATTGTCACTCAATCATTATTTCGTAACCAACAGCATGTCAGCGGATGGGTGGGATGGAAAAGACACCACCGATATACTCTAATAATAAGCATCATAGTTGATAGTGTGAACAATTTTAACACTTTTACACTAATTTCGACACCAACTATTGAATTGACAGCATGGCCCCCATTTTCAGTACCACAGCTAAACCGCCCCTTTTACATCACTTTCCGAGTATGATTTCGAATGTGGATGGATTACTATGCAGTACATCCATTCATTCTTAATTCTTGAACACATACATGATCAAAGTATACGAGACAGCGCTCTACATATTTCTATCACCTCGAGCATAGTCTTTAATTTACGATCTATCTCTCAGCGTATGGGAGTCACAGAGCATTCTCACCGTCTTAGGGTAAAAGACCAACCTCACACAGTCATTGACCAACACACCCTGCAGCACCGATAGAGAGAGTTAATCTCCAAGCGAACAGAAGAAGAGCGCTACACTCCACGTCACGTGAACGAATATAGCTTTCCAAGTCCCAACCCATCCAAGTGCAGGAGATTTCTCGAGATGTGACCATGTCGAGGAGCTTAGCACTCCTTATCGGTCTATAGTAACAGATTTCAAAGTGCCGTAATGTAATAGCTTACAGTTAAGAAGAACAAGAAAAGACTTATTTTTATACACGATGGAGTTCGAGACGAATTGAGTTGGATACATTTTTACCTAAATCAACGAAGCTATCAACTCTAAATTATTGTTCTAGAGTCTAGGATCTGTACCTGGAAGGTATTGGTAAGATAGAGAACATAAACACACACACACTCCTAAGACTACAACGTTCTGCGCTTAAAAACAGGCTATAATGTTAGATGGAATACCTTTGCGGCCTATCAGACATACACCCTTCTCCACAGTTTCTCTACGCTGAACTATCTCATCGAATGGTAAAACAGTTTCTTTGCATGATACGAGGGTAATATAGCTTTGCGGAGACGTATAGCGTCCACCGTTCACATCCAATCATGATTCAGAAATTATACTATGTCTGCATATGGCCTACATAAAATGATAGTTAGTAGCGGGGGATACATCCTACAAGGAAACAGATAAACGCATAGCAGCAGCGTCCGACATGTGAAAATTACAAGTCATCCCGTCACTAACTCTGTAAACAACGCATCAGTCGGGCAAATGTGTACAGAGGGATTGCACCGCATCACAAGCTCTTACTGCTAAGTTAGTTATGACCCTGGAGTCTCGATTTTTACAGCCAAGATGCGACAGGGGCGATCGCATAAATCAAACCTCCTTTAGAGGAGTGTGTCAGGTTTCTTCGCACATGAAATGGAAGTCCTCTGATGACCGACAGGTTTACCGTTAACGATCGCAAGTAGACAGTGCTTTAAAACACATACGGAACATGTAGCTCTATACGAGTAGAACGCAGGTTATGTCACGTGACTGATGCATCCGGAATCACTGGTACCTCAATAGACATACAGTATAACGCAGCCTCAATGGAAAATGACTGCCACCCTTATTCCCTTCGTTTCGATGTCCACGTTTTCCGGAATTCCTCCTGTTGCAGCATACTTGGTCCAATACACAAATTGTTCGGTGCGAACCAGAAGATAGCAAAGTACTTCCTCAATTTCACCGCATTAGGCTCTATATTTGGTCAATATACAGGGTGAGTCACCTAACGTTACCGCTGGATATATTTCGTAAACCACATCAAATACTGACGAACCGATTCCACAGACCGAACATGAGGAGAGGGGCTAGTGTAATTGTTTAATAGAAACCATACAAAAATGCATGGATGTATGTTTTTTAACACAAACCTAAGTTTTTTTTAAATGGAACCCCGTTAGTTTTGTTAGCACAACTGAACATATAAACAAATACGTAATCAGTGCCGTTTGTTGCATTGTAAAATGTTAATTACATCCGGAGATATTGTAACCTAAAGTTGACGCTTGAGTACCACTCCTCCGCTGTTCGATCGTGTGTATCGGAGAGCACCGAATTACGTAGGGACCCAAAGGGAACGGTGATGGACCTTAGGTACAGAAGAGACTGGAACAGCACATTACGTCCACATGCTAACACCTTTTTTTGGTCATTTGCACTGACGCACATGTACATTACCATGAGGGGTGAGGTACACGTACACACGTGGTTTCCGTTTTCAATTACGGAGTGGAATAGAGTGTGTCCCGACATGTCAGGCCCATAGATGTTCAATGTGGTGGCCATCATTTGCTGCACACAATTGCAATCTCTGGCGTAATGAATGTCGTACACGCCGCAGTACATCTGGTGTAATGTCGCCGCAGGCTGCCACAATACGTTGTTTCATATCCTCTGGGGTTGTAGGCACATCACGGTACACATTCTCCTTTAACGTACCCCACAGAAAGAAGTCCAGAGGTGTAAGATCAGGAGAACGGGCTGGCCAATTTATGCGTCCTCCACGTCCTATGAAACGCCCGTCGAACATCCTGTCATGGGTCAGCCTAGTGTTAATTGCGGAATGTGCAGGTGCACCATCATGCTGATACCACATACGTCGACGCGTTTCCAGTGGGACATTTTCGAGCAACGTTGGCAGATCATTCTGTAGAAACGCAATGTATGTTGCAGTGCTCTCCGATACACACGATCGAACAGAGGTGGAGTGGTACTCAAGCGTCAACTTTAGGTTACAATATCTCCGGATGTAATTAACATTTTACAATGCAACAAACGGCACTGATTACGTATTTGTTTATATGTTCAGATGTGCTAACAAAACTAACGGGGTTCCATTTAAAAAAACTTAGGTTTGTGTTAAAAAACATACTTTCGTGCATTTTTGTATGGTTTGTATTAAACAGTTACACTAGCCCCTTTCCTCACGTTCGGTCTGTGGAATCGGTTCGTCAGTATTTGATGTGGTTTAAGAAATATATCCAGCGGTAACGTTAGGTGACTCACCCTGTATATGCGATCATGACATAACATCTCGCTCTGTGTTCTAAAATTGATTGTAAATGTAGCAAAGATGTTTTAAATGATCTGATTAATGTTTAGAAAAGGCAGATTTCCAGATCAAGCTTGATCTGAGGTCATTTTCTGTCTAATCATAAGGTTAAATGCTTTATAGAATCGGTCCATCTGTCTGCTGAGTGCTGATGATTCAGTGTATTTCATTGACTGTATAGCTATCCGAATACAGCTGTGAAGATCAGGTGCGCGCTTATTGTTTGTTCAGTACGCCTGCGGTTGGCAATACGTTATGTTGCGCTAGCCGTTTGTACTGTACCGTTCCAGAACAAAAATTAGCTAACTGAAGTTCATCTGTCTGCTAAGTGCCGATGATTCAGTGTATTTTATGAACTGTATAGCTATCCGAATACAGCTGTGAAAATCAGGCGCGCGCTTATTGTTGATTCAGTACGCCTATAGTTGGCGATACGTTATGTTGCGCTAGCCGTTCATACTGTACCGTTCCAGAACAAAAATTAGCTAACTGAAGTTGGTAGCAATGGTCATTGGTTTTGCGAGGCAAGCAAGCGATCAGGTGAGCTGTGGGTGACACAGGTTTGTGGAAGAGAGTAACTCTGTGGAGGATAGCGGAAGAGATACCGTACAACGCCGAAACGACTGGCATCTCGTTAACTGTCAGCGCAGCCGAACCCTAGAAAGGCAGCAGCCATGTGAGTTGTTTTTTTCCTGACTTCGCATTGTTGGCTTTGCAATAAGACACGTGGCAGTCTTCCCTGCGGTAGGATCCATCGAAGTGTGGAAGAGAAGGTTACCTGTTTCGGAACTAACTCGCGCCTCTATTTTGCTTGCTCTTTTTAGGGTACATCGTATGGATCTCAAGTCTGACAGGCCATAATGTTTTGCTGCTCTTAACGGCTTCACAGAGTGTTACAGATAACTAAATTAACGATAAATTGTCAGTTTCTGTGCTCAAAGGAAATTACTTTCACAATAATTTTGCGAGTGTAATGATACCGTGCTAGAAGTGCTGTAGTTTGATTTCTTATTGTGTTGTCCCTGTGTGTTTACGATTTACCGTAGCTTTTCATAAGCAATAAGGGTTTTCTTACGTAATGTGTATTCAATCAGATCTTTGTTACCGGTATTGTATTATATTGGCCCTCTTTCATCATTTTGGATGGAAATTTGTCAGTTTTTAGTAACGAAAATCGCAAATTCGTTTTCTTGATTTATTTTTCCTGTCTCATTTTTTACTGTGTTCAACATTAATTACAATAGGCCCATGAACTTAAGTTTTGGAGAAACCTGAATGACTAAAACCATTACTTATAAATTATAGGAACTGACCAGAAGATGTTCATAGTTAAATTCCTTAAGGGTGGGTAATGAAATGATCAAAGATTGCCCTAATTTAGAAACTTTTATTAACAGCTTCATTGGTAGGGACTGAACACTGATTGCCAACTCACCAACCATTTTCATAGCCACCACTGAAAAGCTGTCTTGTTGTGGTCAGTCAACACCTTGGCGTCTATAGACTGCCCTGATTTTAGGTGTTGTGATGGTGAATTGGATGTCTCATCCTGTACATAGGGAGAAATGATCATCATAATAAAATAAGAGAAATCAGAGCTCGAACAGAAAGATTTAGGTGTTCCTTTTTCCCACGTGCCATTCGAGAGTGGAATGGTAGAGGAGTAGTATGAAAATGGTTCGATGAACCCTCTGCCAGGCACTTAAATGTGAGTTGCAGAGTAACCGTGTAGATGTAGATGTATGTGTTGTGATTCAGCTTCATGTGAATGAAGCAGTTGCACGGACATTGGCTGCAAACAGTCACAACTCATAGTTTAGCTAAGATGGATTTACAATGCTCCATTTATTTGCTGGAGGTAATATCCACATCGCTTACGTCTGGAGCAGTGTACAGTCCTGCAGGGGCCCCGTATCAGTAATCCATAGCTGATGTGACTGTAAAATAAGGCATAGCAGACTGTTAGTAGGTACCATTGTGTTAAGCTTTTAGTTTCTCACAGGTGATAGGACTCATGAAAGCTTGACACACATTTACAGTCTGTCCTTTCCAGTTTAATTGTTGTTAATGTAGAAACTTGGAAGTTCATCAGTGGTAACAGCACCCAGTGCTCCAGTGTCAGTGAAACAACGTGTCATCTTCTGCTATCTTAATTAATTTAAAGCTTACTTGCCATAAACCACTAATGGACCACATCTGCTTGTTGTACACCATGTATGTGACTCCCCATTTTATCAAAGAATGTTGTATCATCTGCAAACAGTAGAATGATTGTTAACATAAAACAGTAATAAATACTTTTATTGAGATTGTGTTGATCACAGTATAGATCCGTGTGGCACATTTTCTAACTTCTCTTACATGAGACTGCTACTTTGACTCATAAAACTTGACGTCTGTTAGATAAGGTTTGTCAGTGCAGATCCCCCAATGCTATAGCATATTAATTTAGAGATAAGGCCCTTATGTTCTGTAGATCTATTTTTTGCTGTAAGATAGCTACAGGAACACCACTATGAATATGGAATAGATCCACTGATGGCCTTCCTTGATATTGGAGGAGCGTATGGTAGTATATGTAGAAACAAGGTATGAAAGTCCCTGGGGAACAGAGTAGAAAAACAAATGATATGGAAGATAAGATAAATGTACAACGTGACAGTAGTGAGCTGTTTGAAAGATTGTATTGACCGAAACAGAAGAATGGCTTGAGGCAGTGTGATGCACTTTCACCAATGCTATTCATTGTGCTGATGGACGAGATAATAACCAGGGTGGCACAAGTAATTGAAGGAAAAAATCAAAAGCTATGGTGTCTGCACACAATTTGAGGCATGGGGAACCAAGTAGGAGGAAGTGCAGGAGCAAGGCAGGAAGGAAGATTGGGTTTAACATGCTGTGGACATAGAGGCTATTAGAGATGGAGCAAAGGCTCGGATTGTGTTAAGGATGGGCAAGGAAATTAGCCATGCCCTTTCGAAGGAACCATCCCAGCGTTTACCTGAAGCGATTTAGGGAAATCATGGAAAATCTATCTCTGGATGGCTGGACGTGGGTTTGACAATCGTCCTCCTGAATGCGTACAGTATGAAGTGCAGGAGCAGTTGGATGTATGGCAACAAATAGCACAAAGATACGGGGTGAAGTTTAGCATGATTGAGTGTGAAATGATAATCACAAGCAGGAAGGAGGACAGTCACAACTGGATTAACCATTGCTGGAAATGACTGAGGAGGATGAAGAGTTTAAAGTATGTGGGAAGCTTAATACAAGAGAATGGAAGAAACAGAAATAAGCGAATGGGGTACACAAAAAAAATGGTTCAAATGGCTCTGAGCACTATGGGACTCAACTGCTATGGTCATCATCCCCTAGAACTTAGAACTACGTAAACCTAAGTAACCTAAGGACATCACACACATCCATGCCCGAGGCAGGATTCGAACCTGCGACAGTAGCAGTCGCACGATTCCGGACTGCGCGCCTAGAACCGTGAGACCACCGCGGCCGGCTGGGGTACACAAGCAGACACATTCTTGAAGAGTGTTAGAAGTCTAATACAGAGCGAGGATGTCCCTCAAAACAGTGGAAGAGTTGTGTATCATTCATACTATGTTCGTATTCTGACCAGTGCCTCTGAGACATGGGTAGTTAAAGGAAGGAAGAGAGAGGAGTCTTGAGAAACAGTATTGGAGTGACATAGATAAAAAGGTTAAGAAATGAGAGGATCAGGGAATTAGTGAAGGAGGAACCGCGACAAAATAGGATAGAGTAACCGAGACATGTTAAAAAATGGAGAAGAGGATAGGCATACCAAGAAAGATAGATGAGATGAAGGGGAAGCGCAGAAAATCAAGAGACATGTGGCTGAAAGGAGTTAAGGACTGTGTGCAAAAGAAAGAAGAGTGCATCAGAGTAGAGACAGAGAGATGGTTGGAAGACTGAGGCTTATATTGTAAACAGACCTAGTTAGAGGTGGGAAACTGTACAAGATGATAAACCCTGGCCTTACATAGGAGGCAGTCAAAAGCCTTTTCTTCGAGAGACTGATTCATCTTTGTAATTTTGTCCAGAGCAGCTGTTGTCATGGACTTGGCCATTCAAAAACCATTCTATGCTTCATGAAATAGGTTATTGCCTTAAAATATACCTAAAAATTCATGTAGTGTTATAGATTCTATCACCTTAGCCAGCAATGGGATTATGGAGATGGCCTGTAGCTTGAGACGTAATTTATACTGTGTGTGCTAATTTTAGGAAATCTGAGAATTTACCAGGAGACAAGCTTTTATTAATTACTGCAGTTAATAGTTCAGTAGTTTAATCAATTATGCTTTCTAAAACAGTATAGACATGCAAAAAATCAGAGCTCACAGACAGTTTGTAATGTAAAATTTCTACTACTGTTACAATGTTATTTGGATGTACCCTCTTCCAGTTTTGTAGGCTGTACTAGTTTCTTGGTTTCAAAGAAACTGATGACCTATTTCTACGTCAGGTACTTCATCTATAGCTCTTTCACCCATCGTTATAAAACGCTGGTTGAATTCATCTGGATTACACATATGATCCATAATGTGTAAAGAGTCAGTTTACAGGCAGTATGTGATACTGGTGTCCAAAATTCAAGCAAAAAGCCACAGTTTCCCCATCCTTTGTGTAATTCACGATATAATCATACAAAATAATTGTATAAACTGTCAACAGATGTTCGTACGATTGTGTCCTGCACAGAAGATGAATCTAGTAAACAACTGTGCCAACGATGATGTCAGGACACCTATCAAACAGGATAGTGTTTGCTGGGTAGTCCCACATACACAATTGCTGTGCACACAGTCACAGATGATGCAGTATGGCACAGAGAAGACACCTACCAGGATGTCTGCAGTGGAGGGCCATAGGAAGAGTGGAAGCAGGACAGTTGCAAACTGATGTGGCCCGATGACTTAATGCGAATCTTTGTTGTTTTTCAGATGTGGTGACAGTTTACAGAGATTGAAACTTTATCCTGAAGACCAGTGCGGGGCCTACCACATGTAACATCAGAAAGAGAGAACCGTTGGCTGCAAGGGCACAACGGTACCGCCTCAGTACTGCACAGCAACTGGCATCTGACCCTGCATCAGTTACAGGACGTGTTGTACTGAGGCAAACTGTGTACAGAAGGCTTTGGCAGAGTGGCATTTACTGTCGGAGACCTGCTGTATTTGTACCTCTGATGCATCTTCACTGAAGGGAACATCTAGAGAGGAGCCGTCAATGTACCACCTGAATGGTCGAACAGTGAGCTAATGTTACTTCCACAGATTAGGCCCAATTTGGTCTGGAGAGTGATTCTTGATCTGGAGGGAATGTGTAATACAATTTTGTGACCCAACCATTGTGGAAAGCAACTGATATTGAGGATGATCCCTAAGGTGTGGGCAGGGATTATGTTCACAACTCCAACACCTCTCCACGAAATTGTACAGTTAAATCAGCAAGGTTTAACTGCTGTCAGGTATCATGAAGAGATCTTCAGGCCTCATGTGCAGGTGTTGCAAAGTGCTGTGGGCCCAGACTTTGTATTGCTGGACAGTAATGTTCGACTTCATAGAGCACAGGTGGTTCATATTTTCATGGAGATGGAAGATATTGTACACACGGTGTGGCCTGCTTGCTCTCTCAATTTGAACCCCATAGAGCACGTCTGAGATGAACCAGGGACACAGGTTGCATCACATCAGCATTCACCAACCACTCTCCAAGACTTGTGAGCAGTGTTGCAGGAAGAATGGGTGTTATTGCCTCAACATGAGATTGATGATATTTACAGCATGCCCCATCGTTTGTCGGGCCTGTATTGCTGCCAGAGTGGTCACACACCATACTGATCTTATTAACCAGTTGTCAGATTGTGTGTGTAAATGTTTTAAGTTGTAAAAAAAAAGAACAACATTTTTGTCTACTGTTATGCATGTTGCAGTTGTTTACTTTCTGTATTATTTATATTGTTTCTACTTTACAATCACCTGATTATACTGTTTTGTGGCAAAATAAATGCAACATTGCAAATTTCAGTTTGTTGCTTTAATTCTGGACATCAGTGTATATACATAATGTAACATTGCGGCTTGTGAGGGGGTTGCTGTGGCTGAATCAATACATTGCTTGGAGTTGTCCAGAGAAAATGATTAACAATTATGTTTAAAATTCACTATTTTACTTGTTATATATTTTATGTTATTGAGCAAATTGACAAAGATTTTTGTAGAAGATCAATAACAAGTTTGTTGCAGTTCCATTTTTCATTATCATGTTGATAAAAAAAATCTGGAGCCTTTGTGTATTCAAATTACAATAATTGTTGGTGATATTCTAGTTACTGTACAGAACAGATTATACTGGGCATTTCCAAAATTATGAGTGCCTATTTCAGAAACATTACAGTCTCTTCTATTGCTGTCTGCGTATTTGGATACACAAGAACACTCGTCATTAAAAAAAAAAGTTATTGAAAAATAATTCTCCTTGATGTCTGTTAAATGGAACACACACAAGATATACCAGCATTTGTAGCTGACTGCGGAACACATTTTGCATAAGGACAAGCTGGGAGAAATTAGGGCAAATATGGAGGCATATTTTTAATTACTGTTTTGAAATAAAAATGAAACAAGTAGACTTTTCTTAGCAATTTTATATTAAAACCTCTACTTTTAGCTACTTTTCTGCATAATGACCACCAGTATTAAGGCAGACATCTTATCATATAACCTGCTTTTGAAGACAATCTTCATAGAAATCTGCTGCCTGATTAGACAACCATTGGAACATGGTCATTTTGACATTGTCTTTGTCATAGCAGTGATCACCCAGATGCTTCTTCCAATGCAGAAACATGTGGCAGTCTGTTTTCTCTCACTTTTTCAGCAACTTGCTGCACCAAATCATCAGCAATAAGTGAAGGTCACTCACATTATTCCTCATCATGCACATTCGTATGGCCATCTTTATGAGCTCTCATCAATTTCCGTACTATCCCATCACTCATAATGTTGTCTCCCTACACATAACTGATCTGACAAGGAATTTCAGCCACTGTCACACCTTTAGCACTAAGAAAACGAATCATGGTGTGTATTTCATTCAGCAGGATTCTCAATTGGAGGAGGCATTTCAAATACTCACAAACAAACGTAAACAGGCCAAATGACTATGGAGTGGCACCTGTGGCTTGCCGAAAGTGTGTGGCCCTTACTTTAAAAAAACACGCTTGTAGATAGTCCTTCTTTCTTGCTCAATAAGTGATTGGACAGGAAAGGAGATCGCTAGTATTACTATGCACTGTATGGTGGCTTGCAGGGGTATGTTGATGCAGAGTAGTAGTGGACTTTAAATTGAATCTCATGCAACTCTGTGATTTCTCCATTGTCACTCAAATTGTTGCCCCTCCTAGCTTGCTTTGAATTATTCAGCAATATCTTGTACAATTTTTTCATTGCGTGTGATTCAATCCAATTGTTTGCAAGACCATTAATTGTACATAACTAAAGCTTGTCCAAAAGTTTCATGAACTGTACATCAAAAAGCATTGGGAAGATCACAGCAAATAGCAGCTACTAAAATTTTGTTATTTAAGATTTTTAATATTTGGTACGTAAATTCATAACTGCATTTTTAAGTGGGCAACCTTTCAGGGACCTGAACTATGGTATACGAAGTATATTATTTCTACTTGAGTATGATGCTGCACTGAATAGAGTAAATTACTTTCTCCTGTGTTTTTCAAAAAGATTGCAATGAAACTGTGTAATGATCATTTAAGTATCTCACATAACCTCTGTAAAAAATTTAGAAATGGCATCTCTAATCTATGTGAAAAATCCCCCGTGCAAGGGATTATTTCCTATAACAGTATCACTAAGGATATGTCTTCAGTTCGAACATATTTTCAGAATTCTATAAAAGATTTGACCACCTTATTAGCTGTTTTTGAGAACTTTTGTAATTCTGGCAATTTCAGGTTAAGATGCCACTTAAAGTGGCTTAAATTTTTATGGGCAACTGTCCTCTCAGGCACTGAAATACCTCAGTCCTTTACAAAAACACTGCATTGGTCTATATTTCCTAAATTAGTATCACATGTACAAAAAATACATGGGAGGGTACTGTTTGCTTCAAAAGATCATTCAGTGACAAAATAATATATGGGTTTGTCAGAACCAGTCTGAAAAGCTTGTAAGGGTGTTACAGGGTAAACTGTGCTGAGAAATAATTTTTGAGGAAAAAATTTGATACATCACATTGTTTTATAGTTAATTGGCATTGAAGTCAGCCAATCGGGCCATTTTGGGCACAAATTCAAGTGGACTGCCAGACAGTGTCAGTTGTTCTTGTAGCATAGATGATAGCACACAAGACTACTCAGTCTTTGGCTAAGGTTTGATCTTCACTACTGTCCTATGTCCAGTTTTTTAATTGCTCTGTTGTTTGGTTTAATTAAGCCAAATGAACAAATTTGGCAACACCATCTTTGGCAGGCCTGTTGACTTTGTACCCACAACAGCCTGATTGGCTAACTTCAGTGCTAATTAACTCAGGAACTGTGCAACGTATCAAGTTTTTTTCTTAACAATTATTTCTCAGCACAACCTACCCTGCAACTCCCTTACCAGCTTTCCAGACTGTTTATGACCACCCTGTATAATGCACAAAATAAAAGACAAGTAGTAAAAGATGTCATAAACTCATAACTGGAAAATGCTGACATAAAACAACATTCAAATCAAATATGGAAACATAGTGAAAGGAAGTCAGTAGGAGCTGGTGAATTTTGTAAATTACTATTTATCTTGTATTCAGTGAAGTTGCAACAAAACCTTCCTAAAATGCATGTAGCACCAACAATGAATTACACTGGAAGTGCAATTACTTTATTTTCCATGTAACTGCATGAAGTGAGCAAAACGATGCAGAGACTAAAGAAGTAAGAAGTCAGCAGGCATAGATTATGTTCTGGTATCAGTTCTGAAGATGTGATTGGACAGCATACATATCCCATTAACAAACTTAATGAGTCCTTCAGTTATTTTTCCACAGTACCTGAAGTACATAGTACTTGTGTGATTAGTAAAGGAAGATAATGCAGAGAGTATAGAAAACTACATGCCAATTTCACTAATAGCATTGTTCTTAAAAACAATTTAGTCAGCCATTAACAGTAGACTGTGTTACCTGTATAAATACAACCTCCTTAAAGAAGCACAGTTTGGTTTCTGAAGTAGAAGGAATACAATTTCAGCCATTCACAAATATGATAAGTAAAGCTCTTGACAAGGATGACTGTGTTACATTCATGTTGTTAGACTTGTCCATGGCTTTTGACACTGTTCACTATAAAATACTACTAAGAAAACAAGAAGCACTAGGTGAAGAGGAAATGCAAATGATTGGTTCCCATCTTACCTGGAAAGTAGGGTGCAAAATGTAGAGTGTGTTCATGTGCTTTCTGATGGTGAATTTTAGTAAAACAATTGTCAGACAAGAAACACATAAACGTGTTTCTCAGGGTAGCATGTTGAGTGCAGTTCTGTTATATGTATCAGTGAGTTTCCAGATAGTATAAGACATGGAGAAAAAGTTCTCTTTGCTGCTGACAGCAACATCATAGTCTCCGAAAAATACATGAGAACTTATAATAGAGAAGGCGAATAAAACTAACAAGAATGTGTACAATTGGGTAGTATGTAATAAATTGACATTGAACATAAAGAAAGACTGTATACATTTCAGTATAAGAAGGGAAAACAGGTGTCGCATGAAGAAAAATCGATAAATAGCATAACAAATATGAAGTTCTTAGGTATGAACATTGCCAGTTAACATGGAATGAACAAACAAAGATGCTAGCAAAAACAATGTCATTAGCATGTTACACTTTTAGGGTACTGTCATCAGTTTGGCTTGTGGTGGCACACTATTTCTATTCCTATTCTTAGCAATGGGATTCTTGTTTTGTGGATCAAAGGCACGAAACAAATGGTAGCATAGGGCTTTAAGAATAAGAACTAATCGTAACAGCTGGACTCACTGTAAAGTACTACTTACAAAACTGGGCATCGTTACTGCACAAAGTGTGTTCCTCTATCAATTTATTGTGCATATCTGGAAAACACTAGTATTTCACTAATAGTTCTGTACATAATCACAGAAAAAGAACCAATTTGGACGTACATTTACTAAATAAAAAACAACCAAAAAAGTCAAAACAGTATTTTCTATCAGGGAATAAAACTGTAATAAATTGCCCAAAGAGATGAAAAGATATCTAAAATACACCTCTGTAAAAATGGAGCTAAAACAGACTTCATAAATAATCCATACTACACAATTAAAGATTAATTGTGGAACTGAGAGTAAGAGTTAATAATGAGAGAGGACAACTATGACATACTGTCAAACTACAGTACATGATCACAATGTTATGCTTTTACAAGATCATGTGCGAATTTGTATAGTGTGTGATGGTAATGTCTTGTCAGCCTCCTGGGCTCAACATCTGACTCATCACAGCAGAGTGGTGACTGTTTTCAAAAGAAACTGAAAAGAGAAAAATACATGTGGATCACAGTGGCATGTGTATGGATCTGGAGTCAAGTACCCTAAACAGGCGGAAGAGACAGTACGTAGATGTGGAGAAACACCGCAGAAATCTTTTTGATATTGTACAATATCTTATGCAAATTTTTTGATCAAAAGAAAATTATATTATAGGGCCAACAACATGAGGCTGTGCAGTTTTCGAGACCCGGGCAACTTATGTGGGGAATGGAGTTTTCTGAGTCCAACCATTGGGATTTAGATTTTCCATAATTTTTCGAAATCGTTTTAGGCAGATGGCAGAATATTTCCTTCAGCAATGCCTTGGCTGAGCACCTGTCCAACCTCTGTAAAACCACACTCACATATTCAACCTGTATATATATATATATATATATATATATATATATATATATATATATATATATAGGGAAACATTCCACGTGGGAAAAATATATCTAAAAACAAAGATGATGTGACTTACCGAACGAAAGCGCTGGCAGGTCGATAGACACACAAACACACACACAAAATTCAAGCTTTCGCAACAAACTGTTGCCTCATCAGGAAAGAGGGAAGGAGAGGGAAAGACGAAAGGATGTGGGTTTTAAGGGAGAGGGTAAGGAGTCATTCCAATCCCGGGAGCGGAAAGACTTACCTTAGGGGGAAAAACGGACAGGTATACACTCGCACACACACACATATCCATCCACACATATACAGACACAAGCAAATATATATATATATATATATATATATATATATATTTGAGTTGTTTATTTTCATTATATTACAATGACAAACCCTATATCATGGTGAAATGATTCCTGGAAGAATAAATAATCAGCATCATCTGTGGGAGGAACTAGATAGTCCGATAAGCCATACCTGCCTAGTCAGTGACTTGACAGAGAATAACAGTGCAGAAAGGCTTTTCTTACTTCACTGTGAAGACAATCATTTAGAACATCAGGTAGTTGTGTTTTTTACTGGCATGTAATGTCAAAGTGTGCCATTATTATTTCCCAGAGCTTGACTGTAAATACACTGCTTGGCAATAAAAGTGAAGCAGGCAGAATACGTGGTGGGATGTCAACGTAACTTTGTACATATACACACCATCGGTGACTATGAAAATCATTAGAGTTGCAAGTTCTCTGTGGCTGGTAGAATGGTCACCAAAACACATTAGAGTTTTTCATGTTTAGTGTGTCATACCTAATGCCCCCAATGATGAAGTGTAATTCTGCACTACTCCAGATGACCATTGTTGGTGTATATGGCAGTGTCCTGAGGAGAGGTCCCATTCTTATGTGGGAGGGGGGCATTAGGTATGACACACATGTTTAGTGTGTAATTGATGTGAACAGAGTTGGTGTTGAGTGATCATTGTAAGGACATGAAGATGTCACATACTCTTGCAAGACAGCATTTTCAGCACCTGAGTTCAAAAAGAACCTTGTTGTGGGTCTTCATTTGGCTGGCTGGTTGAATCGTGCAATATTTGGATTTTTGGGTCTTTCGGATGTGACAGTGGCCCAATGTTGGACTGTATGGGACACTTGGGCAAGCATGCTTGTTATCAAGGCTCCAGTAGAACACATCTGATCACCAGGAGGAAAGATCACCATATTGTGGACCAAGCAATTTTAACTCTGTAATTTCTGCACTTGACATCCAAGAAAAAGTAACGGACTTCCTGCAACATACAGTTCATCCCACAGCATTGGCCAGAGACTAGCAGCAGCCAGACTATGGAATTACCATTCCATACTCAGGCTGCCATTAACATCACAACACAACACAAACAGCTGCTTTTGGAGTGCTTACATGACCAGAAAGCATGGACAGCTTATGAATGGTGTCACATTGTATTCAGCAATGATGAAGTGTAATTCTGCACTACTCCAGATGACCATTGTTTGTGTATATGGCAGTGTCCTGAGGAGAGGTCCCATTCTTATGTGGGAGGGGGGGGGGGGGGGGAGGGGGACATTAGGTATGACTTCAGGTCATGTCTAGTAGTGATTAAGAGAACACTGACGGCTCAGTGGCACATTACAGACATCCTGCATCCTCTTGTGTTACTTCTCATGGCACAGTATCGTGATACCATTTTTCAGCAGGACAGTGTTATTCTACACATGACACATGTGTCTATGAACTGCCTGCATTTTGTTTAGGTACTCCCACGGCCAGAAAGCTCCCCAATTTCCCTCGTCTTCCATATCTCTGTTGTCAGTGCATCTGTAATTTGTGTTTTTGTAGGCGGGTATTGCTGCCTCATCTTTTAGTTGCTATGTGATACATATTTTTTTTTGTCAAGTTTCTCCATCTGAGTATCAGAGAGAGAGAGAGAGAGAGAGAGAGAGAGAGAGAGAGAGAGAGAGAGGAATCCTGTTGTGTTTGTTTACTGTGTTTCTTATTGCAGCTTATTCCATGGGTGGCTGTAGACTTCATCCATTATAGTGTCTACTTTTTGACCTTTCTATAGATGTCAAAGCTGTAATAGTGATTGCTTTTTGTACAGTTATATCTAGAAAGTTGAGTTTACTTTCTTTTTATGCTTTTGATTTAAATACACCAATCTGTACTACTAAATTAAGATAATTTGTAATTTAAGTTTGTTACCAAAAATCTTGAAAAGTTTTTGACCAATTTACTTCAGATTTTTACATAATAATCTAATAAACATTCAGATGGATATAGGCTGCACTTTTTTAAAATGTATATGGTATATATAGACAAGATGATGCACCTTCACCCATGACGTGCAATTTCAGTGTGCATCCATCCATTCTCAGGCCCACTTATAGAGGCCACCTGGTTTGACCCCCTGGCATGCTCTGGTGTGCTGCCAAAGAAAGAACATTATTTATGCAATTTTGTCATATGATGACATGATGGAGACCGTGGCTGTTGTTTGAAGACAAATGTTGATGGTGTTAGGACAGCAACCAGCCACAAATTTTCTTCCAGTTCCTTTATTCAAAGGAAACCATTACCGGTTTTGAATCGTTGTGATTCATCCTCAGATGGTTTACACGCTTTCTTTATGACATTTGGTGTGTTTTTACAGATTAATTGTCCTAAAATATAAATAAAACATAATTATAAACACGCCACACACAGATGGTTGCATTACAGATTTTCGTTGCATGTGACTTACGTGAAACGTCGGTTTCGAGTGTTTGTTTTGTCATTGAACTTGTATAGCCAAGCTGAATTTGCACATGGACAAGGACAATCCAACATGAGCAGTACTTATGAAGTGGGGGCTGCACACTGATCTCTTGATGATGGTGGCAATTTGGAAGCGTTAGCAGGACCATGAGGTGTACACACAAGAAATGAAGTGGCTCACTACAAATTCTTCTAATGTAAACTGTGGTCTCTACATTTCACACACAGTAACAGGCTGCATTTTGTGAAGAACCATTCTTACAATGTATGTGCCACTCCAGGATGCAACCCAGTTGTGACTTGACTCGATTCCTAGCACAGGCTTCATAGCAGACCACTTTCCTCTCTTTTTTAAACAGAAGTCACTTAATATACTTTCATTTAGAATTAAGAGTTTTACGTTTGTTAGAAATGTTAATATGGTGTGTACAAATCCAGTAGCATCTCTTACAGCATCAACAGCTTCATACTGGATATTAAATCTTGTTGCAAGATGTTTACAGACACATCCTACACCATCACATGCACTTTTTCCATGACCTGTTGCTGAAAATGTCCATTTTTTGTCTTAATTCCTGTACTACAGTGTTGAACAAGCTCATAAAGCTGATAGCAGTTTTTAAAATGAAATGCTGCAGCATCAGTCACGTACACATGTTTAGGAAATGCATGGCCTCTAGGTGCTATATCATCAATCATCATGCTGATAGCGTAGCATGCATGTGCATTGTCATTAATGAAATAATCACTGACAATAGAAAAACAGTGTGATATTCCAAGGAAGTGAATATTGATACCTGTGATGTGTGCGAGAGGAAAATTTGAATTTTGTTCTGCAAAGCAAGAGACCATTTCTCAGAAAAGTCAAAATGAAGAACTAATGTGTCAGTATTCTGGGATGTAGTTGATTTTACTTCTGCTATGGCCTGTCTCTTAATCCTCCAGATATGATGGTGAGCTATTCCTTTCATGACCCAATGGCTAACCTCCGTAACAAACTTCTCTGGCTCTACTGCCTTCTTCATCAACTCTCCTCCCTCCCACAATGCATAGGTTATGTCATTGTCAGTATCCTGAGGGTGTAATGCTTCAACAGTCATCACTTCAGCACCAGAACACATTGCACATGCCTGCAACCAACATTTATCTTGTGGCTCTTGCTATATACACAAAAGCATCAGGTCCATCTCTATGTGCTTCTTCCCTATGATGCTGCTTATGGCAAAACAAACAAGTTTCAAATTAGTGCAGTAAATACATGTGGACACCTCCTTCACTGGCTGGCATTTTACCCGTTATGGTAATAAGGAGTAGAATTTTGTGAGACCAATTTATCAGTAACTGTACCTTCCCAGTATAGGTGGCTGCTAAGATAGCAATATTTAGGTTTTGAAACCACACACATCACATTTTGTGCACATATCAGAACCGTCAGGTTCTGCACCAAGTGTATCTACATTATACACTTTACAAAGTTTTGAAACTGTTGCTTGTGTAAAACTTGTTTCAGTTTCTTCAACTTTTCTTTTTACATACTTTTTTCTTATTGTGCTTCTTACCTTTTCTGGATGTTTAACAGGGGCTATAGTAGGGGCTACAGCAAAAATGCTAACACCCAACACATCAGCAACTTCACATACAGGAATATAAACATCTGCACTGTCGTCTTCAGTTTCACTGTCAGGTGATGGTAATTGTTCAGGTGCGTTGTCACTAAATTTCTTCTTGTAGTGAGTGTAGCAATTTCTGCACAATGGATGTGATGCTAGCACTGTTACTTGAGGATCAAGATATTTCTGCAATACCTCTGACAGATTTCCAACAACTGTGAAGTGTTTTTCACTTTTCTTAAACTCACCTTCTTGTGTCTCTTTTTGTAGTCCATGAACCTCACTCTTTAACTACTGTATTTCCACACTGACATTGTATCTAACAAATAGTTCAAACTAAACACAAAATTCTATGCAGAATGGTTTATGCACAAGTTCTCACTCATTTGTTATAAACAGAAAAGCACTGGAAACAGTGTTACCGACATGCATATTCTACACTAGAAATTCAGTGATGTGAAACATGCAGAATGTTGAAAATTTTTTTAACACTTTACACAAAAAAATATTGAGCACTGTGTTTGCACTCACTACTGACATATTAACCTAAGAATATTTTGTGTAACTCTCAAAAGTTTTCGGATGCAGGTTTTCAAGTAAATAGTTTGTAAACCTCCATGAAAATGCAATATTTTACATTTTTAGTAATAAATATTTGCTAATACAGATAGCTGGAGCCTAGAAGATACTGTTTATAATTACATCTGTAGTATCTGGTAATATGACTGGAAAATAGCGTTCTGTGAGTTTCCAAATGAGAAAAAAAAATTTTAAGTGGAAAAATTGATTTAAACTTCATATTTTACTCTCACTTTTGTAAGTTAAGGTAAGTCCATAAGTGTATAGGTGTCAGCTGAATTTCAACGCACTAATAGGGAACTTTAACGCAAAACATCTGCCAGGTCTCCAGTACTTTTGGTTTATTAGTTGTATTTTTTTTTTTTTTTTTTGTTCTCTACTGTTATAAGAGTTATTCACCCTTTTTTTTTTTGTAAGAGAGGGAGAGAGAGAGAGAATTCATGACCACGAGTTAACATGATCTGTATGATTTGAGATGGAATCACCTCAGTGCCTCATTTCCCAGCAGCAAGCTTTCACAGAACAGCATCAGGCTCTCGCCACTGCTCTCAATCAAGTGGCATCTGCATGTTCACGACGGGTTACTCTCCTGTCAGTGCAATCATATTCCTTGCCTGCATATGATGAATTGGCTGAAGACTGGGATTCCTATGAGACACGGCTACACCAACATTTCTGGGTTTTTCACATGGACAGCACAATCCTGTGTAATGCTTTCTTTCTTTCCTGGGTTTCGTTGCACTACTATCAGTTGTTGTGCTAGCTTGTGCCTTTGTAACAACTGACCAGTTTAGCACTTTATGAAATGTGCAAGCTTCTCTCATCATATTTCTGTGACAGAACATATGTTACTGCGACACGTGTTGAATTTTACCGTTGTCAGAAACACCAAAACCAACCTTACAAAGCCTGGGCTGCAGAATTACACAGGTTGAGCAATCATTAAAAATTTGTCACTAATACCCATCATGAATTCTATGTTGATCATGTGGTGAGTGATATTAGTGGTCTGGCCCCAGATAGGGAAGTCCACGAAAAAGCACTTCATTGTGAGAATCCTACACTTATGGTTGTTTACAATATAGCTCAGGACTTTGAAGAGTCACAGGCTTGAGGCAACCAGGTTGCTTTGTGGGTAGAAGTATCATAAGTTGCTCACTCAACCCCAGTTAGGCATGCCACAGATGTTCAGGATGATGGGGAAGCCATTGTAACAGTACAACGTTCACCTCAGCATTAGATAGGGCAGTGTCAGTTATGGCCACAGCAGCAAGAGGTCACATCACAACAGTGGCCGCATGCTTCCCTTCCGGCTTGCCCGTACTGCTGGGTGCCCTAAGCATTGGGCTGTATACAACAGATGTTGAAAGAAAGGTCACATTGCATTGATGTGTAACTCCTCATCAAACGTGGTGGTCACAGTAGTACCAATGGATGTAAACTGTATCTCTACAATGACTGTCTCCCTGAGCAAATTGTTTATTGACTTGCATGTTGTTAATAAACTGCTAAAAATGCAAGTAGACATAGGAGCCATGGTGACGTTAGTAAACGCACAAACATACAGGAA
This sequence comes from Schistocerca nitens, assembly GCF_023898315.1. Taxonomy (NCBI): domain Eukaryota; kingdom Metazoa; phylum Arthropoda; class Insecta; order Orthoptera; family Acrididae; genus Schistocerca; species Schistocerca nitens. The sequence continues at coordinate 420,362,424 of NC_064616.1, read as the reverse complement.
CTTCGGCTCCCCTCCACTCACAAAGGTTTCACGGAAGTCGGTTAGGTACAATAAACAGCTGATTCCAATCCTAGGTCAGTTCTCTGCTCCTGTCTCGCACATATCTGTTGTTTGCCCTCTCACCTTCCTTGTTGTGGATCATTCCCATGCCAGATCCTGTTTGGGATGGATGCGTTTAACGCTTTCTGTTTCTCCATTGCCGGTGAGGTAAATTTTGTGTCAGACCAAGTTCTGTATCAGAAACTGGAGTCCCTCTTTTCTGAGTTTTTGTCACTGTTTTCCCTTAGCTAAGTTGTGCTACCGGTTTTCAGGCCCACATTACTTCCAGTGAATGGTCTACACCACTGGTCATCATTAAGAAACTGATGAGTAAGTTTCCCCTCTATGGCAAATTCAGTGTCACGATTAACACACAGCCTGTGACAGATACATACCTTTTGCCCCGCGATGACAAGTTGCTCGCAGAATTTTCAGGAGGCCACTACTACCTCCAGCTCGCCTAGGATGAGGCCACTAGGCACCTTTTTGCTGTCAATACACCTTTCAGGCTATACCAATATCAACACTTGCCGTTTGGTGTCCTAGTGCACCCACAATTTTTCAGCATTTTATAGAACAGCTGACAGCCTTTGTGCACGACTGTATCAATTACCTCGGGAATATTGTTGTTTCGGGTTCTTCCACCAAAGACCACCTTAGTAATCTCCGACTGTTGTTTCCTGTTTTGCAGTCTGTGAGTCTCAAGTGCAATCTTGCTATGTATAGGTGTTCTGTTAAAACAAGCTATGAGAAAGAAAATGCTGTGCTGTGAAAATGCACAGTTTTAACTTATCCTCAGAGTATTTAAGCCATTAGATCTAGCATGTGTTTCACGTATATTCTTTCTCCTTCTATATAATTTTCAACAAAAATTGTGTACACAACAGTGTGCTGTTTTGTTTTCAGTCAGTTTTGAGAGGAGTTCACAGAGAGAGGAATGGGGTAAGTTGGATAGAGAGAGGGCTGAAGAGGAGATGGAGAGGGATTTTTTTGGGTGGGGGGTGGGGGGGGGGGATGAGTTGGACAGTGAGAGAGGGAACGAGGAGATTATGAAGTATGTACAATTCCCATGCATATTTAGTGATTGCAAAGCATTTCTGGGTTCACTAGTAATAATATGAATGTACACTAAAGCTCAGCCTTCCTTATGCAGTGCTGGTACAAAACATGTGCATTGTACTGAGCATCTACAAAAGAAGAGAGATACATTTCAATAATTACTTTAAACCTCCTCCCCTCCCTCCTCCTTGAAGCAGTCACCACTGATGGACCCAAAATTGATTTGCCACTCATTTGGAAAAATTGATAGCATCAAATGACATTCACTACATAAGTGCCACTTCAATGCTACATACAGTATTATTATTGCTATGGTTTTAGCATTGATAGTGGGTGAACACAAAACACTAGAGGCTGTAAGTTTTTCAACTTCTGATTCAGAACTAGGGATTCTAGTGATGAAAAAAAAAAACTGCATTACACCAGTGTCAGCAGACAATGATGTAGCTCTAATTTTGAATTACAACATCATTTTTTACAGGTAATGCATATTTTCTAAAGCATCTTGGAAATGAGTGAACACAAAAGAAAGCTACCTCCCATTGTACATAACAGAAATAGTTTAGATTGTAGTAGTTCTGCTGTCTTATTGACAAAAGTAGTTTGTTTCTTCTGTACATTCTTTAGGGAAATTGCTGTGTGTATTTGTTCCCTTTGAAATGAGAGTGAACATTTCAACTTCTTCAAAAAATGGAATGCTCTCTCTCTCTCTCTCTCTCTCTCTCTCTCTCTCTCTCGCTTTTCTCTCTCTCAAGCGTGAGCAAGTTGCACCTTTGATGGTCCGTCTAGGTCAACCTGCCAGTAGCTACATTAACACCAGAATAGAGCTCGGTGTCAGAGAGGCACTCAAATCCTCATGGCCAGAAATGAAGGTGGTGTCCCTGGGAGTGTCATTAGGCAAGGCATCATCAACGGAGATGAACAAACCCTACAAATTTGCACACCTGAGCCCAACCAGTTGTGTTCTGTAGCCTACACCACGAGCTGTCAATCTCAACATAACCAGGAACATAGTGTGTGAGCTGTGTTGCACTGTCAATGCCCGCAGCTCATTTGGGTATTGAGCAAGTCATTGGGTCAATAGCTTTGGTGCAACAGGAAAACAGACATCACTGTGAAGGTGGGAATAACTGGACAAAATTGAACAGACCCTTTCTAAATTATCAGCTTTCTTTTGAGAGTTGTCAAGGTTTGATATGCTATGAGGAGAGCGTTCTTGAACCTTTGCAAAGAAAAATAACTCTTAGTACTTGTAAAATAGTGGATATAACGAAGCAGTATGTAATACAGTAATGAATACAGTACAACCAATTTGTCATTGCTGTAATTTATACAATTCATCATTTTCTTTTTCTGTTTCTTTCATGGACCTCCACCACTCTGAGCTCTTTTCTGAAACCTTATCTCAAATTTTAGAGCTCAGTTTTATTACATTTTGGTCTACAGTTGGAATATTGTCTGGGAATGTCTCAACCATCTCTTCATATGCCCTATTTTTTCTTATTCTTTTTCATTTAATGTTTCCGAGCCATTTTCCACACACAAAGCCTTTCACTATACAATTTTATAATTTTCTTTCATTGGTCCAGCACTTTGCCATACTGGAAACAAACAGAACTTGCTGTGACATAAAAACCTCATAAAAACTCACTTGCTGAACATGGTGTGATCCATTGCACAAATCTGCATATGTATGCCCAGTTAATGAGGATGGGTCATCTGTTCTGAGAACTGTTATGGATGGCCTCATGGTCATGTCCCGAGTAACACAAAGGCAGCACTGCACGTTTTCCAAAATCTGCCCAACACGTCAGTGTCCCTTCGCTAAAATCCACTCCTGTGCACTCAGGTAAGGCAGACCAATGCAGAGAGTTCAGCACAAGACACTGAAGCAAGCAGTGTAAATAACTCGCTGTTATTTTTGTTTTCCTGATAAGTCATTTGTGTTAGTACATAATAATAATAGTAATAATAATACTGCTACTACCAGTACTACTACTACTTTGGAAAGAAAAAAGGGGCTTCCATAAAACTGGAGGAGGAAACCCACTCTCATCTGAAGAAATTGGGATGCAGCATGGTATGGCAAAATTTTACACAGGGTGCAGATAATCTTATCAACATCTTGTGTAGACATTGCTAAAAATAGGAGCACAGTACGCCACTGCAAGTGCAGGAGACATTCTTCATCACTCATACACAATTTCTTGCAATGTAGCAAAAATAGTAGATGAAAACCATGTGATTATTGTCCCCAAGTGCTGCAGGATATGGAATATGATGGGTGCACCTGCACAACTGACATGTGGTCAGATACTGATGCTAAAAAGACATTATTTGACTCTTTCTATGCATTCAATCTTGTGAGAGGCCTGTTTGTTGCAGAGTTCCCATCTCATATGGAGAAAAGTGCCACAGATATTTGGGAGGAAATTTAAACTAAAATGATCAAGTTAGGAATGTTTACAAGTGACCTACTGAGGGTTATGTTCATTACTGATCAGGAGGGAAATGTGAAAAAAGCACTTTGTCAACTTCTGTGCAATTACATATGCCTTAGCACTGTTCTACACTACCTGTTTGAGGAAAAATTATTGCTGAAATACTGATAAAATTCTTTCTAGCTTCCAGCCATGTAAAATGTTTTAAAAATCCGCACGCTCATTTTGGTTGCTGATACCTTCTTTGTATAGTCTTCTGAGATGTCACTGGTGCTTGCTCCAGTGCCACATAAGGTAATAGTTTTGCTTCTTGCATGATGTGCCCACTTCAACCTTCCAGTGGGTGGGTCCCAAGCTACACTTAGCTGCAGCGCGCCATCTTTACTGAAGGTGTTGCCACAGATTTTTATCTTGATCACTTCTTTTATGATGCTACCCTAGAAACTATTAGACCATGTAATAGGTGATGTCTTGTCAAATGTAATATGATGTCCATTTTCTAGAGCATGTTCTGCTACCACTGATTTCTCAGAGAACTGAGGGCAAAAGCACCTCTCTTTCCACACAGCACTATTAGATAGTACACACCATTTGTCCAATTAAAAACTGTCCATTACAACACAGTATTTTATATACACCTGGCGTTCTGAGGCCTACATAATCTTTCAGAGGCCTCATGACTTGTCAAATGTTTGCTGGAGCCCTGAAGACTGAATAGATTTTATGCTTCTTTAGAAGCTGCCTAATCTTTCCTGTTACTGAGCCACAGAATGTCAAAAACTCAAGCTTCTGCATGTCCTTGAGAGCTTCCTGTTTGCGTATTTTCAGAAAGATGGCTTATGAAATCTCGGGGTTGTTGTACCCGTTTTCCTTTAGTACTATCTGGAAACAGCTAAGCTGGTTCAGCAGCTTTTCATTGCCTGAGACAACTTCTGCTTGATGCACCAAGGTCCTCAGAACAAAATGTTCCTGCAACAAATTGTGATAGTTTTTAGTGTCTTTTTTGGGTGGGTTTCCGATAAACACTGGGGCTGAGACACAGATTTGCTTTACAGAGGCAAAGGACATCAAGGAACAGCGTGGTACCATCTGGCTCACCTCCATTGTGAACTTGATTTTGTCATGGGGTTTATGGATTAGGTCAAAAAATTCTCCCAGCTTTTCAAATCCATGAGACCAGAAAACTATTGTGTCACCAATGTAATGATAAAAGGGGCTAGGCTTTGCAGGAACTATGTCCAGGGTGATGCCCGCAATGTACTTCATAAACAGGTTGGCTATAAATGGAGCTAATGGGCTTCCCATCATGATACTGTCAACCTGGTTAAAATATTCTCCATCATACAAAAAATATAACATTAGAGCATGCTTAAATAAATCTAAAACAGTGTCACCAAAAAACTGGAAGAGCAGATCTGTAGAACTTTCAATGGGAACAAGCATGAATAATTCTACCACATCAAGGCTAACCATAATGTCTCCTCCTCCAAGACACAAGCATTTAATTTGACTGAAGGAGTCTGTCATATCTTGATGTGGAGCACATAGTCAGCAACATGCGGAGTTAGGAAGCTGGCCAAATGTTTCACAAGTGTATAAGTCAGCAATCCAATGATGCTCACAATGGGACATAGAGATGTGTTGTTCTTGCGAACCTCTGGAAGGCCATACAATGTAGGTGGTTGAGGTGTCTGGAAGAGGAGATTTTTAATGCCATTCTCTTCCAATGAAGACCTTATTAGAAGCTCCAAAGTGTTCCTCATTATTCTAAATGCTGCCCTTTATAATTTTTGATACGTCTCCTTCTCCAGTATCAACAGAATCTTCACTTCATAGCTGGCATGTTCCATAATAATGGTTGCATTGCTCTCGTCAACTGGCAGGACTAAGAGGAGAGGATTATTGTCGAGTTTATTGAGACCATTACTCTCAGCTCTTGTCATGTCCAAAGCTGGCAGATTTGATTATGAAAGAATGTAGCTCATTACTCTATGAATTTTTTCTGCAGTTTCAATGAGCATCTTGGGAACCACTTGTTCCACACCACTTATTACATCCATGAAAGGGATACTCTGCAGCAATGGTGCAAAATTAAGTACATTTTTAAGAGCTGACATGGCACCCATGTTGGTTGATGCTGGAGGAGGAGACATATCACAAATTATCAGGGACCCAACATCCAGGAAGATGTTGGAGCATCTCAAGAGGTCTTCATAGAAAGAGAATGTCATTAAAAATCTCCTAGCTTGGGCACCTCTACTAAATTATTGGGTGGCCTTCCAAAGGTTTACAAGAAGTGCATGCCTGCACCTCCCATCATGAGCAACACTAGATTGCTACCTTACAGACTTGCAAAACTTCTGGCTAGCCTCCTTACTGCACACACTGGTGACTGTGCACCACATCAAGAATAAAACTGACTACATCAGTCAAACTGAATGCCTGCATCTTGGAGGAGGAAAAAATTTTGGTCAGCTCTGATGTAGTCAATACTCACGCAGATTCCCTGCAAAGGTTCTATAGATTTGCTTGTCTACTTATTTGACAACATTGTTGTGGATTTAGTTAAGCACACTCTGACGGCACTGTAATTTTTGTATGATGGGAAGCCCATTAGCTCCAGTTACAGGCAACCAGTTGATGTAGTGCTGTGAGTACATCACCCTGGACACAGCTCCAGCAAAGACTAGTTGCTTCTATCATTACGTTGATGACATGTTCATTGTCTGGTACGATGGATGTAAAAATCTGAGAGAATTCTTGGACCACATCAACAATATCCATGACATTAAGTTCACAATGGAGGTAGATGGTGCCTTGCTGTTCCTTGACGTCCTCGTCCGTCATAAAGCAAATGCAAGTGTCGGCCACAGTGTTTATCAGACACCCAACCAGACAGACTGATATTGGGATGCTAAGAGCTATCATCATCTGTTGCAGAAATATTCTGTTCTGACAACCTTGGTGAATTGAGGGGATACCATCTCAGATAATGAAAACCCTCTGAAGGAACTGAGCCACTTATGGAAAGTATTAAAGGAAAATGGCTACAAATACTGCCAGATTTTTGCAAGCCATCTTCCTGAAAATGCTGAGGCCTAAGAACACCAAGGAATACACGAGGAAGCTTGCACATTTGCCATTCTGTGACTTAGTAACAGTAAAGATTAGCCAGCACCTAAAGAAGCACAAAATGTGTTCAGTCTCCAGGGCTCGAGCAAAACTTTGACAAGTCATGGGGCTTTGAATGATGATGTAGACCTCAGAATGCCAGGAGCATATAAAATGCTGTGTGAGTGTTGACAGTTTTATATCAGGCAGACTGGGCATGCTATTGAAAAGAGCGCCGTGTTAAATATGAGAGATACTTTCCTCCTCGGTACACCGAGAAATCAGTGGTGGCAGGGCACGCTCTAGAAAATGGACATAATGATTCCATTCATCATCATTGAAATGTTTGGGTTAGGAAGCTATTCAACTGAATAAGTCTGTAGATGGACTGACGTGAATCTGTTGTCAGTAAAATTAATGGGGAAGCAATGAATTCGAGCACTTCCACACAGAGACAAAAAGAAAAAGTTGTCTACAAAGAAACTTAAAGCACCTATGGTCAGAAGCCAGCAAAGAATACAGGAGGCAAACATTACCAACAAAGGTGTGACTCACGCGCGCGCACACACACACACACACACACACACACACACACACACACACACACACACACACACATAGACAGAGAGAGAGAGAGAGAGAGAGAGAGAGAGAGAGAGAGAGAGAGAAATATGAGAAGATTATATAACAGCAACATCCACCACTTAGATATTAAATCTCTTAGAAGATGAAACATTTTCACATAACAGCATTTTATTTTTTGAAGAAGTTGAAATGTTAACTCTCATTTCGAAGGCAACAAATACACACAGCAATCACCCTAAACAATGTACAGAAGAAACAATCTACTTTTGCCAATAAGACAGCAGAATTACTGTAATTTAAACTATTTCTGTCATGTACAGTGGGAGGTAGCTTTCTTTTGGGTTCACTCATTTCCAAGACACTTTAGAACACATGCATCAGCTGTTGGGGGAAAAAAAAAAAAAAAAAAAGATTGTAATTCAAAATTAGAGCTACATCATTGTCTGCTGACACTGGTATAATGCAGTTTTTTTCATCACTAGGATCCCTAGTTCTGAATCAGAAGTTGAAAAACTTATAGCCACCAGTGTTTTGTGTTCACCCACTATCAACACTAAAACCCTAGCAACAACAATACTGTATGTAGCATTGAAGTGACACTTATGTAGTGAATGTCATTTCATGCTATCAGTTTTTCCAAATGACTGACAAATTAATTTTGGGTTCATCAATGATGACTGCTTGAAGGAGGAGGGAGGGGAGGAGGATTAGAGTAAGTTTTGAAATGTGTATCCTATCTTTTGTAGACGCTCAGTACAAAGCACATGTTTTGTATCAGCACTGCATAAGGAAGGCTGTGCTTTAGTGTACATTCATATATCATTAGTGAACCCAGAAATGCATCACAATCGCTAAATATATATGGGAATTGTACATACTTCATAATCTCCTCCTTCCCCAAATCTGTGCCCATCTCCTCTTCACCCCTCTCTCTATCCAACTTACCCCCTTCCTCTCTCTGTCCACTCCTCTCAAAACTGAGTGTGGAGGAGAAAACAAAACAGCACATTGCTGTGTATGCAATTTTTGTTTAAAATTATATAGAAGGAGAAAAAATATATGTGGGACCCACAAGTTAAGAATGGTGTGATGATGTCCAGCAGCCCTGAAATGCATGATACATAAATTCTTGGATAATTAGGGAGAACATTGGCTCCCAGCTGCTTAAGTAAAGGAATGTGAGTGAATTTGTTTTCCTTGTGGTAGCCACTTCTTTGCCCACAGCTTTCTCTCAGCTTTTTGTGGCCCTGTTACCTCCAAAACAGTAAAGGCAAACCCTCATGTTTGCTTCTGTGTAAAACCAAGCGGTATCTGTTAGAACATAAATTCAATGAACCTAATATAAAGAAATCACAACTACTGGGGAACCTAAGATAAAGAAATCACAACAACTGGGTGGCACTGTAATCCAGGAGTGCAGTCAGTCGTGACGTGTGTAGGCTGCAACGGAACTGGTCGGTCGGTCAGCAGACAAATTGGTGCGTATATAGGGGCTTTAATGGCATCTGTTTCTACTCACAAATTCAAAGAATCAGAATTTTACTGTCACTCTTTATTTCAGTTAGTTTTTGTGTCGTACAATTATGTATTTCCACTGTCTCTCTCTCTTCTTGTTGTCACAGTCACTATCTATAATTTCGCCACATGTTTCGTTGCAGGCTAGTTCACAATGACCATAATGTCACATCTGTAGTGCATCTGAAAAGGCAGAATGCACACTGGCCATCACCTTCAGGGTTTATAAAATAAAGTTTTGACGGCTGATGTGATTGTCTGTTGTTGTTCACATGACCCCCCAACCTCATTTGGTCCCGATACACAGCTGTGCACTCACCCTCCATACTTCATTTCATCATTTTTTTCCATGGTTGATATCAATTGTTATTCGTCATCTTTGTTAGTTGTTGTGAATTGTTTGGTTTTGTTATTTCTTTAGTTACAATTTGTAATTTTATAATGAATGATGAAAGATTACTTGAAGCAGTGAGGCAGCAGTGTGAATTGTATGGCATGAGTGATCCTATCACTCATCTTCTCACATTTGTGTTGTAATTATCATATACCAGACATGGATTTTCAAAACACTTGTAAATTACATGCCCTGTACAATATTTATAAAGTGGATTTTTATACATAATTATATCCAATATTTTACAGTGAAATGGATTGCAATTGGGCTGCATATTAATCTGTGAGTATAGTCAGATTGATTAGAAAGTTGAATTTATTTGTATGTTTCCCTGCTTTTGTAGTGTTTGATAAAGAAACGGACTGAAACCTTCAGACAATGCAACAGTGGCAAAATGCTTTTTTGTGAAGTGTGCATAAAGTAACATATTAGGGATGTTTGTTGAATATGTATTTGTTGCAGACTTTTTTATTGTTAAGCATCTCTGTAGATTCTGCGTGAAAAAGTTTTTTAAGCATCAGTGGTCAGTATTTATGTGATATGACTAGCTAACCATAATATAAATAAGGCACTTGTTCTATTGAAAGCCAAATACAAACTGTAAAGAAAACCTATAACTCTTGAAGGGAAAGATATTGAGGGAGATAAGATTATTACACTGGACTGGCACCTAAACTTAACCTTAAACAAACTAATGTTTCACGGGATGTGATGGCATCTTGTAACACTTTTCCTTTTATTAATTGTGGGTGCAATTTGACGTAAAAAATGGAAAAAAATGTTATTTCAATATTCTAAAATATCAGTAAAATGCAAATTACATTTCCTTGAGCTTCTTGTAATGTGTGTGTGAAATTCCACTTTCTGTCCATGTAATGACATTATTCAGACAACATTTTTTTTTGCGTTGTTTCACACTTCTCTTTTCCTCCTCCAGTATACAAGCTATCCTTGCAATCTGCTAACTGTGGGTTTGATAAATGTCATTTTTATACAAATGTAGACTCCAGCATCCACGTATATAAGCTATCACACTTTGTACGAGGGTAATCCCAAAAGTAATGTCTCCTATTTTTGTATAAGTACATAGACCTGTTTATTTCGACAATGGTTTACATCAGTTAACAGCTTGAACATTTAGCTATTTTTCGACGTAATCACCATTTCTGTCAATGCATTTTTGTAGACGCTGTGACAGTTTTTATGCCCATGTCATACCAGCTCGCCGCCGTGCTGTTCAGAAAGTTATGAACCTCTTCTTTCACCTCGTTGTCGGAGCTGAATCGCTTTCTGGCCAAATGTTCTTTTATCCAAAGGAACAGGTGATAGTCATTGGGCACTAAGTCAGGACTATAGGGTGGGTGGGTGATTATGTTCCACTGAAACTGTTGCAGGAGAGCAACAGTTTGCCAAGTGATGTGTGGGTGAGCATTATCATGGAGAATGTGTATGCCCTTGCTCAACATTCCTCTTCTCCAGTTCTGAATTGCCCATTCGAGTCTCACAGTACCTGTCAGCGTTAATTGTGGTCCCAGTGGGCATAAAGTTGACCAACAATACCCCTTTCTGATCCCAAAAAACGGTTGTCATGACTTTACTGGTAGCTGCAAACTCTCTACACCACTTACGAACATTTTTGACATCCGTGCATGACTCACCATACACTTATCTCAATTGGCAATAGATTTCAATTGGCACAGTGCCCTTTGCGTTCAAAAACTGAATGACTGCGAGCAATTCGCACATGGTGGTAACACCTAATGGGAGCTCCATTCTCAACGGCTGCCAAGCCAAGACTGAGCGCCTCAGCACGGCGTGCACATGTTTACACTGAGTGCGTGAGGCACTGTTCATAACAGTGTGACAAATCGCCACACAGAATTATGTACTTCTAAAAAATTGGAGACCTTCCTTGTGAGATTACCCTCATATATGGACTTCCCACGTAAAAACAGTTGAGAATCATCTTGCGAAGACCGCAGTTCTGCAAGAAAACAATTGAGAACAGCTATGCAAATTGAGATCACATGATCTGAAGCGACTGGCTGTGACAGCATGTTAACTGGCGTGATGTTCAAATTGTGCACAGGTGGGATAATACTCACCTGTAAATGGCACCAGATGTATCATAATCATATTTACCTGTGCTAATATGCCTCCAGTAGATGCGCCTCCGTCGAATCTAGCTGAAAAGTGATTGTCGGAAGTAGGCTATATCAAATGAAGATGATTGTACCAGGTTTGGTATTTTCTTTCATTAACAGTGGGTCGTATGAATAAAACGGAGTTTATTCTCGGAAAGAACTCTCTCAGGTTCGCATGAACAAAGCGAGTCAGAGAATCTTACAAGCAGAGAACATTCTCCATTTCTTTTCTGAAGTGGGCTCTGTAGCAGACTTAGAGCTGAGTAAGTTGTGTTGAGGTTGTTGTATCCGAATATTTTTTCTTTTTACTGAAGTAAAAATTGCAGAATTCATTTTTCTTGGAAGGAAAAACAAGATTTACGTAGCCTGAAGAAATACTGAAGAGAAACTGTAGAAGTTTATGTACACTCCTGGAAATGGAAAAAAGAACACATTGACACCGGTGTGTCAGACCCACCATACTTGCTCCGGACACTGCGAGAGGGCTGTACAAGCAATGATCACACGCACGGCACAGCGGACACACCAGGAACCGCGGTGTTGGCCGTCGAATGGCGCTAGCTGCGCAGCATTTGTGCACCGCCGCCGTCAGTGTCAGCCAGTTTGCCGTGGCATACGGAGCTCCATCGCAGTCTTTAACACTGGCAGCATGCCGCGACAGAGTGGACGTGAACCGTATGTGCAGTTGACGGACTTCGAGCGAGGGCGTATAGTGGGCATGCGGGAGGCCGGGTGGACGTACCGCCGAATTGCTCAACACGTGGGGCGTGAGGTCTCCACAGTACATCGATGTTGTCGCCAGTGGTCAGCGGAAGGTGCACGTGCCCGTCGACCAGGGACCGGACCGCAGCGACGCACGGATGCACGCCAAGACCGTAGGATCCTACGTAGTGCCGTAGGGGACCGCACCGCCACTTCCCAGCAAATTAGGGACACTGTTGCTCCTGGGGTATCGGCGAGGACCATTCGCAACCGTCTCCATGAAGCTGGGCTACGGTCCCGCACACCGTTAGGCCGTCTTCCGCTCACGCCCCAACATCGTGCAGCCCGCCTCCAGTGGTGTCGCGACAGGCGTGAATGGAGGGACGAATGGAGACGTGTCGTCTTCAGCGATGAGAGTCGCTTCTGCCTTGGTGCCAACGATGGTCGTATGCGTGTTTGACGCCGTGCAGGTGAGCGCCACAATCAGGACTGCATACGACCGAGGCACACAGGGCCAACACCCGGCATCATGGTGTGGGGAGCGATCTCCTACACTGGCCGTACACCACTGGTGATCGTCGAGGGGACACTGAATAGTGCACGGTACATCCAAACCGTCATCGAACCCATCGTTCTACCATTCCTAGACTGGCAAGGGAACTTGCTGTTCCAACAGGACAATGCACGTCCGCATGTATCCCGTGCCACCCAACGTGCTCTAGAAGGTGTAAGTCAACTACCCTGGCCAGCAAGATCTCCGGATCTGTCCCCCATTGAGCATGTTTGGGACTGGATGAAGCGTTGTCTCACGCGGTCTGCACGTCCAGCACGAACGCTGGTCCAACTGAGGCGCCAGATGGAAATGGCATGGCAAGCCGTTCCACAGGACTACATCCAGCATCTCTACGATCGTCTCCATGGGAGAATAGCAGCCTGCATTGCTGCAAAGGGTGGATATACACTGTACTAGTGCCGACATTGTGCATGCTCTGTTGCCTGTGTCTATGTGCCTGTGGTTCTGTCAGTGTGATCATGTGATGTATCTGACCCCAGGAATGTGTCAATAAAGTTTCCCCTTCCTGGGACAATGAATTCACGGTGTTCTTATTTCAATTTCCAGGAGTGTAGATTGAGCAACTAAAACATTATTTGGCTGGCAAACTTCCTTCTCAGAAATCATGAAAAGCTAGCATGAGCTTTCAAACGAAGCGAAAATGAAAACATTTTTGTGTTATTTAGCAGACTCAGGTTTTCAGACTGATGTACAAGAGATGTCTTAGGTACACACAAGACTATTGTGTAACTGACATTTTCAGATGTTCATCATCATGTTTGCTCACAGCATGAATCTTTGTTGTGTTATGTTAGAAATAAGTAGATGGTTCAGAAAAGTTAATAACTGATTTATTACAAACCTAGCGCTGTTTCTTGTACCAAAACCAGGCGGGTGACCACTTAAGTACTTGCGGAGAGAAGAGTTATGTGTCATATTCAACCAAAATTATCTCGTGTTAGAAAATTCTGAAGAGAGTTCTGGTTTGGTGTAGATGAAAATGTGATGTATTCATAAGATGTCATTCGCATAATGTGTTAACCAAACTTCAGTAACAAAAAAGTACCTCGCATGTCAAAAACTCGGTATTATCGACAGCATATGCATTTTCATGAACTGCCTGTAATTATCTTAATAATATGTTGCCTAACATAAAATTAATATTCAAATGTAGTACAATTCTTTCAGAAGACACTGATGACAGTTCCATATTTGTACAATGAAGAGTTTGTATGTTTGAACGAGTTAAGTGAAATGTAATATTACACGTAGGTTCTGTGCCGGACGCGGCACACACACACACACACACACACACACACACACACACACACACACACACACACACACACACAAAAAGAACCTTTTCAATAAGGAGAGGGGGTAATCAGAAAGAACTCCCTCGTCAGAGAACAGGCTTCAAATTTTATATTCATATAAAGTTGAGAACTTTCTCAGAGAATGTTCTTTTGCTCAGAAAATCTTCTCCCGAGAATGTACTTTTTTTTAATTCATATGACACAATGCTTTTTGACTATGAATGCTAGTTACTCTGAAACTAAATGAGGGCAGAAGTTGCTAACATATTTTCAACATCATACCATGATTCTATGGGGTACCATTGGGTACTCAACACGATGAGCTCTGATTCCCTTTGTCCTAACTTTGAGATCACCATGACATTGTATTTTAACAAGGTAAAAAAAGAGTGCATGCTTCTCATGCTGTCATAACCTACCTCAATAAGGATGGCATTTGCTGTTACCTTCGCTAGTACTCTCTATAGATCTCTCCCATTGAAAACATCTGGTCATGGCTTACAAAGTGACTGGCACAACCCCATTTGCCAGCCACTACAATTGATCAGCTCTGGTGTAGAACTGAAACATGTAATGGCATATCCATTTGTCACCAGAGCTCAATTCAGCTTGGTGCACAACTGGGTTAGAGCCATTTTTGCTGCCAGAGATGGCAGTTCTATGTACCACGTTTTACATCCTGTATACACCCAAATCACAAATTTAGTTATTTATTCTTCATGCTGTGCTGTGTACACAACATAAGGAAAATTACATCCAATAAGTAAAATTTTATTTGCTATCCTTCCTGGTGTTGAAGTTACAGTGGCCATCAGTGAAAATAACTGGATTCCTTATGAAAATCTTAATCTTCAGTAAAATTTAGTAAATGTAACCCAACCAGATAAAGATACTATTTTCAGGAATTAAACTGTGGAACAGGAATTGTCACACAGAAATGATTCCAATTTGTTTTTGAAACCTTCATTAGCTGCCAGCACATTTAATTCCAAAGGGAGTGGGTCTAAAGCTTAAGTGGCGGAAAATTGAGGCTGTTTCTGTTCATAGGATTATGTTTACGAGTGTTGCAGGTATTTTCAAATTATAGATGATTGTTCACAACAAACGTCATAACAGAGTTAATGCATTGTGGGTATTTTGTTATTAAGCTTAATGTCTTAAACAGATGCCTGCACAAAGTTCGAAGATGGGCCAGATATTATTCTTACAGCATGTTTCTGTGTAATGAATGCTTTATGTCCATGCATGGAATTGTATCAGAAAATTATTCCATATGATACCAATGAATGGAAGTGTGCAAAATAAGCTAATTTTCTAACACTTCCATCACCAATATTGACAATTACGTGGGGAAGAAATTTTGCTGAACTCAAGCATGTGAGATAATCTACAATGGGCAATTCTCAGTTCATGTTATGATCAGGACGCACACCCAGGGATTTTGAGCACTCAGCATTGTGCATTTTCTGCACCCAGTGCTGCATTACTTGTGATGTTATTTCTGGCCTTTTACAGAACTGAAAGAACTGTGTTTTGTCTAAGTTAAGTGCTAGATCATTTATCCAAAACTAATCAGTACCGCTAGAAGGTATTTCATTTATTGCTCTTTCTGTTAGCTCGGGTCTGTTAGGCTTGATAATGATGCTCAAATAATAACTGAAGAGTAGCATTTCTTTTGTTTCAGTGAATGGTGAGAGATTTTTTATATGTAGCAAGAACAGGAGTGGGCCCAGAATTGAATGCTGTGACACACAAGTAGAAATTTCTCCCCACTCAGTAGAAGATGATCATGGTAGCTAAATGTGCTGCGTAACATGGTCCTTTGCTTCCTGTCAGTTAAATGTGAAGTGAATCACTTACTCACTGTACTTTGAAAGCCATGAAATTTTAACTTTCTGATAGAGAATGTTGTGATTTGCACAGTCAGCTCCCATAGGTAGACCATAAAAACTCCCAGTAGGTGCAGTATTGTCATTCAGATATTTTAATTCAGGGTTAGTGAAATAGAAGAAGGCATGACAAATGGAGAGGCCCTTCTGGAATCCACTTGTGATTGTGAAATAATCTTAAATTTGAAAAAATGGTTGGCAATTCATAAACCCATTCTGAAAACTTCTGAGAAAAAGGTTAATAGTGACACAGGTCAGTAGTTACTAACACCTGCCCTGCTACTTTTCTTAAAGAGGCATTTAACAATGACAAAGACACCAGGTGAATGTGATGCATTCAGTAGAGTTCAGTAGCTATATCAGACGACTATGACTTTAATGTTTTGCTCGAAATATTATCAACCCAGTGACAGCTTTTGGTTTTAAGAAGTTATTTATTTATTTCAGTTGCTTGTCAGAAGTTGAAGGGATCTCAAATTGATTGAATGCTTGTGGTACTGATTTCCCTTTAATGTTTGTGAACCAAGTTTCACATTTACTAAATAACAAATAACTGCTAGTGATCAGAGCTGAATTGGTGACCTGCAGCACCCCAAGAAGCGACGCTAACCATTAGACAACACTGCATGCACCACAGCTCGCAGCATTGCTCCTTCTCATGGACAAACACTGATGCAGTATTTAAGAATTTATCGCTGGAGCCAACTACATTGCCCCAGATCTAGGTCTTATCAATAGTCCTACTATGGTGGGGCTTGTGGGTCCTTCTGGTCATGGTGTTACATGGTGTGTGTCTAAGTCAGGCCATTCAGTCGAAGGTTCATGATTATAGAGTGGGTCTTCAGTTTCCTTGAACCTTCCAGTGGCAATCTGCCCCTCTGGAGCATAGTGGGGCTTCAAACAGAAGACATACCTGAAGTTGCTGCACTTTTGTCTTCTTTATGAAGGGTCATAATCTTTGCCTCCAAGAGTGATGTCCGACACAGGATACAGTACGGCCCAGGTTAGTGCTTTAGTAACTCTTTTGATAGTCCACCTCGTCGCATGGTTATAAAAATCCAAACCAAGTCTACTGGGCTGTATTTTACTGATGTTACTGTTGCTCTTTATCTTTCTCCTTGATGTCAAGAATCCGTATGCATGGCAGTTGCTTGCTTCTTCAGTCCTGGTGATGAGATGGTTCATGTAGTCATCCTGAGTATCATCCTGTTGACATGGGAACAATGTATCCATTGTTGTTTCATTCTCATGGCCGTGCAGCAGAAAGAAGGGCATGAAGCATATTAGATTAGATTATATTGGATTCAGTGTTTCTTCGATGGACCCAAAACTGAGATGATTCTTGTGGGTGTGAAACATGTCAGAAAGTATAACAAAAAACCATAAAACATTTGAATATAATTCTTATTACGCCGATCATTTGTCAGAAGCTTTTGATAATGGGTGAATACATTAGGTAAACTGGAACTGCTAATTTTTACAGAACTGTAGTGTCTTGCTTCGCCTTGTATGTCGACATCCCAAATTCTGTTTCACAGCATATGTTGAGAGCATAACTGCCAATGTCTTATTAGAGGATTCTGTGATTCATCAATGGATGGTAGCTAGTTGTCGTCTGTGGGTGAAGTCGCTATGTGAAATTACCTCTACATTGGTCTAGACCAAAACTTTTCCAGAATCAGAGATCACTACATGGGGTGCATTATGTTTGTATTGTCTTCTAAAAGGAACTTCACAATTTCTGAAGCTTCAGCAGCCAACACAGCTTTATTGAAAAGTGTGGCAGCTGAGGTAATCAGTGCAAACCATTGTTCATCAGTTCCTATTTGGTGACTGCAGAAACCTTCCCAAGAGGTAGATTTCATTTCAGTGGAATGGAGCTTTTGCCGATTGCATTGGTACGAGATCGTCCAGAGGTCATTTTGCCATGTACTTCCGTCATTGGCATTCTTTACAGTGGCTCACAGAGTGTCTTAACGGATCGGTAGACCTGGCCAGTGATACCTGCATCTGATTCTGTCCAGACTAATGAATCTAAGGTGACCAGATGTTGCAGCATCATGGAAATACTTAAGGAAGGCTTGCCACAGATAAGCTGGTATGATGAGCAATCATTTCTGCCCCATCACATGATTGTTCCTCTTATACAATGCTGCATTAAATAATTTGAATTCTCCTTTGGTCAGTCCCTCCCTCCTCCAAGGTTTTTATGCTTTAAATAGTGCTGCCCAGCAGCAATGTCATGTAATGCAGTGGTAACTGCAATGTTGTTAATGCTGCAGTGTTTTTTTGGCAAACAGTTCCTTGAAAGGCAGTCAGTCTCCATGTGTTTATGTCAGTTTTTGTATACCACTGTGACTTACTCCTGAAGCCTCAGTGGCCATTTAGGCAGATGACCCAACAGATCTGTGTCTCCTCAGCAAGCATAGGGAATGGTGATCCATCAAAACAGTGATTGGTTTGCCAAGTTTGTTGATGACACAGACAGCTTCAAGGCTTTCTTTCTCGGTTGTAGAGTAGTTATCTGACTGGAGATTATTCTGAAAGCATAACCTATTACGTTTTCAATGTGTTCCATAATTTTCAGTAGAACTGCACCTATCCCATTAACACTAGTGTCGTTGTGAAATTCTGTCTCAGGATTCTCGTCACACAATGTTAGGACTGGAGAGGATGTTAACACTTTATTAAGGACAAGGAAAGACTTTTTTATTCAGGTGGAGACCTAGACTCTGAACACACTTACACAGGGTTGTCTGATGGCCTTGGTGTTCTTCAGATGTCTTAGAAAAGATCACAGTGTCATCCAGATTGCAAAGACATATTATCCATTTGAGGTATAGAAGTAAGCTGTCCAACTTATGCTCAGATGTGGCTGGAGGGTTTCATAACCCAAACTGTGTAACTTTGAACATTGATTTGCCAGTAGCCTCTCTGTGTGTCGACAGTTGAGAAACACTTCACACCTTTTAAGCAATCAAGAATGCCATCAATGTATGGCAATGGATGGAAAATTTTCTTCATGATTTTGTTCAGTCATTGACAATCGATGCAGAAATGGTGTGTACTGTCCTTCATAAGGAGCACCAGAGAAAACGAAGGACTCCCAGAAGGTTCAGTGGTGTCACCTTGCAGCATCTTCTCCACTTCCTCCTGTATGATCCATCACTACATTGGTGACACACTGTATGAGTGGACTGGATGATCCCCAGTGTCGACATATTTTATGACAGGCTGCTTGGTCCATCGTTTCTTCACTCCAAATTTGAAAGTATCAAAAAATTGGCACAGAATAGCTACCACTTGCTGATGATCCTCTGTCAGGCCAGATCCTATTGGCAGTTTGATATTCCTTGCACTGTCCGTGATGGTAGTGGAGCACATTTCTTCTCTGTAACACTGATTCTCTTCATGGACTGGTTTGGCTGTTCCCATGTACACACCTTCAGAGACAAGTTGCGGCTGCTCTTGACAATTAGTGGTCCAAAGTTCTCCTTCACTACCTACAATCCTTATGATATCTCTGAGTTGTAGATTTCTTTTGTGAGCCTGAGTAGCTTTTTGCGAGTGACAAAAGCTTCACAATTTAACTGAGCATCTCAACTGACACTACAAACTAATCTTATTGATGATGTTGGTATGGCAAAATCTTCAATTGTGAACAACTGCCCAGAGCAATCTTTATGGGTGCCTATTTGAACAGCTTTGTCAATCTGGAGCACTGACCTTCTGCTCTCCTCTCCATGACTGCTTTTGATGCCTACAAGTAGTTCCATTCAAGACTGGCGTCATGGCGATATTCCATCAAAACGACAAATGTGAAGGACTATGTTTTGCAATTGATAGCTATTTTTGCAATGTTGCTGTTGTCTGGGTATATTTCATATTTGCAACCTTGAGCACAGTCACTTTAGTATAACGGAGTATAGTCTCATTTACCTGACAATGATAAGCATCAGACAATAAATAAAAAGAAGCCCATGAGTCTACTAGGACTTGGGCTATTTGGTCTTTGATGGTGATGTAGAAGAGATTTCCTGTCTTCCATGAATTATTTTAATCTGTGGCTGTCTCACATTCATAGATGGTCACCTTGCTCAGCTTTTCGAAATTTGGCAGGTTGGTGAGCAGCTGGTACCTCTATCTGGTGAAGGAGAATGGCTATAGTGTGTTGGGAAGTGACATGACTGAGGGTATGGTAATGAACTTTGGCGTACATATCTACTATAATTATCTGCAGTTAACTGATGTGAATAGGATTGTTCTGAGATTTGACATCTTGTGGAGTAATAATCGACAAAAACTCACTTTCCTCCACTGAAGTAGTGCACAATGTGCCCAGCTCATTGCATAAACCAGGCTGGTGAGTAGTCCTTCATCCTTCAAATGTATGTTCTGTGACAGGGTGTTGTACTTATTGGGGCAGTTGGTCAGACACTGGTTTGCGATTTTATGGTGGCAACATAAGTCTGAGTTGCCACAGTCTCTTTTCCAAGGTGCATTCAACTGACAATGGATATGGGTGCCAAAGATTGACACACTACCTCTTCAACATTCTCTTCCATCCTGATATATGGGGTCAACATTTGTGGCTGATCTCTCTGTGTATTCAGTCTAACAGCTATAGCTGTCATAGAATGCTGTACGTCTTCTCACAACCTGGTGTATGAGAAAAACAATATCATTGTCTTCTTCCACAACAGCTATAGTGACAGCATGTTAGAGACAATCATATCTCCCTCATCAGACTTTTTCTGCTGCATTTCCTCTTTTTGCTGGCACCATTTGATGAATTGTTCTGTGTAACATCCCTTATCACAAGAGGTTGGTGCATGTCTTCTGTGACTCCTTTCATCAAATGTATTTTGTCAGCTTATTTCATATTCTGATTAACAATGTTGCAGAAAGCCAGAACATTCTCTATGTGCGACTGTCATTTTGGCACTACTGTGGGTCCTGTTGTTCTGCTAAGTGGACTTGCTGTCGATTGTCACTAGATGTTTTCTTTAGTTCAGCTTTTAATTTGCTCATGCTGTTAAGCTTCTCTTCATTGTTCTTGGATGATTGCTGGGCTGTGCCATCCAAGTAAAAGTATACACTTGCTAGCCACCCAACATACTCTCACCTATTTATTTGGTGATTTGGTCGAGTCCTTTCAGCTATTTTATCTGGTCCTGACCAGTGTCCACAGAAAACACTGAATGATGCCTTGTGTGCAGCTAACTTAATGTGGTACTGCTTGTATTTGGTTCCTGTCCATGTAAACAATGGCTTTCATGTTATTGAGTGGAGCCACTGTGATGTAGATGTCTGCAGTGTCCAGCATCTCCACCAAACAGTGTCACGTCAAAATCATGATAAATCCATATATGAAGACAGGGTCATCAATTAAATACAACACATTGTACTGGAAGCACGTTTATTATGAATGCAAATATACAACCCGGATGGAGAGTGCAGCTATTTATACAAACACCACATATTCCAGAATATATAAACATAATATATTTAAAGAACATCCCAGAACTGATAAATAATAAATAACTGCTGTTGGTTGGATTTCAGATGGTCAACCACAGCATGCCAGGAAGTGAAAAAACCACTACAATACATGCACTGCAGATCATGGCAGTAAGCAGTAGATGAATTAAGGTGATGGATTTGGAATTGGCAAGACATTAGGAGATGTATTATTGTATGGCATTATCGCAGTGCTCATGAGGATGTTAGTATATAGGGAGGAAGCATCACCAGTGACATGTAGGGAGTTAGATGGTAATTAGGTAGGAATGGTGGAAGAACAGTGGTTGAAGTGATTGATGCCTTGATATCAGAAGCATGCCTCATTACATTTCCAGAATATAAACATGCTTCTGACATCACAATTCTGCATCATGACACCTCATACTCTTACAGAATGGACCAATAGGCTAAGTTATAAACAGATGTGTAGCCTTCTCATTGCAGTGAATAGTTTTTATGCATTCTTGTGAGCCAGCAGCTTCAAACAATTCATGAGGAAAATTCGATCTTTTCCTATAAACTATATTATTCATATGGCCTAAATAGAAGAGAATTGTATCAAACACAAGACTTGTAGTGTGTATTGATGACAACAAGAGAAAATCATGTGCTTGAGAAATATCCATAAAGGTCTCAGCAAATAAAGTGGATCATTGTAAATGTGTCTGATAATAGTTTCAGGAACAAAATTGCAGTCAGCATGATTCATCTTTTGAACAATATAGAAACATTTCAAGGTGTTCAGGTCTCAACTAGCAACTGTTCATTCTAAAATTTCTTTTTCTTTTTTTCTGGGGTTGAAACTTTTGTATATATATTAGAGATATAATCTTTTCAATGTGTCGACATAAGTATGGTACATTTGCTCTAGATCAGTTTTCTTCACTGTAGCCCTAAGTATTTACTTCCTCACCTACTTTTGCTCACTCTTTGCATGCACAAAAGTGTAAAAGTTATTTGGATACCAACATATTTCAGCTTTTAAACTTGATTAGGAAACAAATCCTTGTGTTAACAAGGATGTTCCTTGCAGATTGTAGATGCATTCACATTTATTTTACATATGTATATGAAACAGTAAATCAAATAAAATAAAATTTTAAGAAGTCATTTGTTTTACAAGCACAATAAATATTCAGATACCTAGGATTTTCTTTTACTAGTTGTAAAAGCTCATGCTAACAACAATTGAATGTATCAGGAAACTTAAAAGAAGTGTTCTGCCATGGAAGGGAAATTGGTGTTGGTGGTTGTGTGGGGATGAATTAGTGTGTCAGTATCAATACACACAAGACTGAAAATTGAAATTTTGATTTTTATTTACAAAAAGGGACAAAAAATTTTAAAAAAGGCATACATTGTGCCTTACTAAGTGCAGTCGTAAACAGAAGTCTTTGATTCTATCGGTTTCAGTGACTCTGCTGCTGATATTTTGCCCATCTTTGTGAAAATGGATCAATTGTTTTGCTTTTATTCACCATGTGATTGCTTGTAGTGGACTATTCTAATGTGTTACATGAATTCTGAGCATATGTAAAGCAGAAGACTGAAATGTCCTCAGCTTTTTTGGAATGTTGTGCAGAAACCACCTAGTAGAATGCAGCAGTGTCCTCATTACCACTAGCCTGTAGGTAGATAAAATTGTTTTCATCCACATCTATACTGAGCAAGCCATCATATGGAAGAGCAGAGAGGAGGGTGCTTCCAGAACTACGTTCCAAACCAAACCTAGTTTTTTTTCACATCTCATGCATGTTTGCCTTCAGTATATTAATGTGTGATGTTGCCCATTATTCCTCAAATGAAATAAAAGTTTTTGATTCCAACTCAATTTGCTATGCATCTTCAAACAAGCACTGAGCTAATGTGTTTGGAGTGCTCCTAAAATGGTGCTAGGTGTAAAGTTAAAAATATAAGTGAAATCATCAAACTATCAATATATGAAAGGTATGATATTAAGACTTGAATAAAATGTGTTCATATATTTTATCCTGGTGATAGAGCTTTATTCAGTGGAAAACAAAATGCATTTATTTCTGAATTCCATCTAAACTGGTATTAGTTCTACTGCATTAAATCTTCAAAATAAACTGTTATTGCTGAGTTAACTTAGAACAGATATTCAAAGCAACTGAAAATGCAGCTGTTGAAAGCCACGTTTTGATAAGTGCAGCTGCTAATTTTGCGTGCATAACATCCTTGTTTGTAACCACAACAGTTGTGGCTAGTCATTTCAGAGGTTAGTTCAGTAACCACACTTGTAGATAAAAGTTCTGACATAATATTCCATCGATATGCATCCAAGTCAAGAGAGAGCAGCAGAGATTAACATTTCTCAATATGTTTTACAAGATTGTCCATATTTGTGATGGTTTTTCTCAAGACTTGTGAATGAGATAAATTCTCTTCCCTAAAAGTAGAAGCTAGGCAGGGAATTTGTATGTTCTCACAGATTCATGTAGGAAATGGGAGTTCATGGTGGTCTTCTGTAATGGGATTACCATGCAAGGTATGAAGGTGGCCTTTTGTGGAGACCTCCTACCAGGTAATTCATCACCACAGTGGTAGAGCTATTAGTTGCCGGAAGGATGAACAGGTTAGCATATGCTTGAAGACTACAACTGAGTTCTCTCTCTTCCATTGAGAGGTTGGTGCTACTGTGAAAGGAGCCTATCAGAATGAGTTGATGCAAATTTGAAATCTGGAAGTTAATCTGAAGGCAGTTGGGAGTGAGCAGTAGAACATAATGGAAGGATGGGTCCATAAACTACAAGGGGCAAGGTTCAGTGTTTCCATTTTGTTAGTTTTGGCACAGAGGGTTGGTAGAGAAAATAGTTTTCCACTGTAGAGAGCAGATGGGCAGCAAATCTTTGATGAATGTTGGATGACTATGTTTGTGAGATGCTGAAAGTCAGGCTTTTTAATAGTTAAATTATTTATTTGATATACTTTTAATAATTTTTATTTTATTGGTTCAAAACTGGCTATGTTGCATCTGAAACAGAAGCCTCTCTTTTGGCATGACTGAAGTTTACTGTCAATTCTTTCATATTGTACAATATGTTCACTGGTACGTTGGTCTCCAAGATATAGTGGGTTTGGGGTTGCAGACATCATTAATGCAAAGAGGGTTGTCTCAGGTGGGTTGTGTATAGGCTAATGGTTATGTATTATTGGCTTCCCGGTAGTATTGGAATCTGTATTGCTTAGTTTAGCAATAACATTCTTTATTCAGTAAGATGCTTATAGAGAGGTTGATGGTGACTCACTGGTGCACAAAGGCCCAGGCAGCAGCTGCTACCTTAGCATAGCATGCAATGGTATGCTTGGCCATGACTGGATGAGGATCTATCGTATCTCACTGTATTTACCTGCTTCCTTAAGTCCATGTTAACTGCTTACATTTGTGCCATCTACTCCAGCAAATCTAGAACTGCCTCTGTAGTGGTTACCCATGTTGCCCTGGTTTGCTCATTGGAAAGTCTATGTATACACAGCAGGAAAAAAGTAGGAAAAGTACCACAGGAAACAGATAATAAAATTATAAACAGCCGACCAGTTGGGGGGGGGGAGGGGGGGAGGAACCAGGAAAGGGCTTAATACTAATACCACCATCACACAGTACTAAAACTATTTCTAGTCCTCATGCCAGAGTACTAACTGTTGTAACGGCGACCGGAATAGTCGCGGGGTAGTAGTGACGGAAATGCGGCGGGACCTGCGGAGCGGCCCGCGAACAACAACACAACAGGAGAGGACGGACACGACCAACGGAGGTCCTTACGAGACAACAAGAACAGAGTATCAAACCAAACAAGACAACCACGTCCACTGGAATAGAAACACGAAAGTCAATACGCTGTCTGAGGTGAATGTTAGACTGCTGGCTGAGCACGAGGCAGGTGCTTAAGTATGCTATTGGGGGCGCCACTATTGGCTGCCAGGACCACGTGTTCAAATGTGGTGCCCTCACACTAAAAGCAGGCCAGGAGGCACACACCGCCACAGCTTATGGCGCGATGTTGCAGAGACCTCTATGTGTCTTCGACATCCATGACGTCTGGCGAGGATTCAAATTCCGCAGTGCGCCGTACCAGACTAACCATGAACGTTCCTTACATTCTTTGGCATAATGTTGGGTTGGCAGTGTGCAGGTTAGACAATTGATTGCTTTGATGGTTGGGCAGGTGTGTGGCTTGCTGGCACTTGGGCATTGAACCCATGAGCTGTTGGAGAGGCCCAGAAACTAGACAAAGGAGATGGTCCACTCCTGCTGGCACTGGCTTGAGGCCCAGAATCATCATGTCTAACATTGGCCCATAGACCAGCAGGTAGCAGTTTGATGCAGCGAGGCATAGATTAAGCCAATTGGCCCACATGGGACTGACAGCTGGTGTGGAGTACATCGAAGGGTCTGTACTTCTGTTAATCATATTATCATGTGATATGAATAAATTTGTGAGTTGAATTGATCTTAGCCTTTAGTGTGAGCACAGTATTGAATGAGATGTGATGTGGTCTTGGCCAGTCTGTGCAGTAATATATTTTAAAGTTAAATTTATGAACATTTTTTTTAAAATCATTAACTCTTCACTTTCCTCTAAAAAAGATATGTCCCTCAATAAATGTAAATTAACAAATATTTCTCTGCATTTATTTTCATTATGCAATATATCATCAGCACTATTTGTATGTATCTTGATGTACTTGTCTATATTTTTACTGCCATAAGATTACATGAATTCACCAGTGTGTTGAAAATGAATCTGTTGCTCAGTAGCAAAGTGTGCTTTTGATTGGGGTACTCTTGAACTGGTCTGGGACTGCATATGTAACCCTCATTTTATGGCCAACAAACCTTCATTGAACACAAAATTAGCATTATGTTACAAGAGATTACATTACTCATTAGTCCACAAAACCAGACAATAACAGTTCTTGATTGAAATTAATATAAGTCTAAGCATGATTGCTTCATTGTGCATGTGTATTGTAATTATAATATTGACCCCATTTCCAAGTAAATCCTATGTTAGTGGGAACCACATACTCACAAAATAAGAACTCTCTACACAAATGTTACACCAGCTCATTTAGTGCATATAATAGGTCCATCACTCAGTAATCGGAAAGCACAACAATCACCATCCAAACGCAATTCTGTTTCAGTGCAGCAGTGATGGTCATAGTTTACTTTATAGAGGTGGAGTTGGATAGTAGAAGGTAATGAATGAAAAACAGAGTAAACTAGCTACTGGGTGGCCTTATATTGGTCCTCTATAGATTTTCATGTGACTCGCCTGTGATATTAGTGCCATCTCTGCCGGGGGAAACCTAATCGAACATGGTCAGTGTTACTCATATCGGCACATCTTTATGTTCCTTTTGCATGTCCATGGGGGTTGCAAAAACTGCAGCATGACACTTTCTTTTATTGGCAAGCAAACTTCAGTAATGACCCTTTTTTTGAACGTGATAAGCTTATGGTGGTGTAGGGCTTGTAACAAGTCACCCCCCTCACCCCCTATTTTTATTTTGAAAGTGTAGTTGACAGTCTTGCAGTGACACGCTATTGTATATCACTATATATGTTCATACTGTAGTTCATTTCTATCAATACTTTTTGTGTGCTATCCTCTTTCATATTAAGATTACCTGCCTGTTTGATTTACAGGTTTCCTCATGAGTAGGAAGAGTTGCTGTTTATTAAGTAGTTGTATTTTTACTTAATGATAGATGTTATTTCTCTCACTGTATTGCTCACATTTAACTCATGGAAGCTCTTATCTGTCTTGCAGATCAAAGAGAAGAACCAGCAGAGGGTAGTATGGATACCCCAACAGGAAAAGGAGGTAAAGACTTTTCAGATTTGTGTTACCCTAGCAATTTATAAACTTGTATTTAATGAAAAATAATGAATTTAAAACTGCAATATTTTTATACATTGATAGTGTTATTTATCACTCTAATGGAAACTCTTACATTTCTTGCAGGACATGTTGAAAGGTCTGCAGAGGCTAATGTGGACACACGAACAGTGCAAGGTGATGGCGGAATAGATTTTGCTACTTAAGTATATTAGTAATTTAGAAACTTGTATTTTGTGAAAAATAATGAATTAAGAACTACAATATTTTTACTTAATTGTAGATGTTTTTTCTCACTCTGTGTTGCTCATGTTCAACTAATGGAAGCTCTTATGTTCCATTCAGATCAAAGTGAAGAAACTGACGAGGGTAACATGGATTTCGCAACAGGACAAAGTGAGGGTTGGATAGATTTTGTTACTAAACTATATAGCAATTTAGAAACTTGTATTTTGTGAAACATAATGAGTTTAAGCTCACATACGCCAATGGCCTTGCTGCATTGTTAACACCGGTTCCCGTCAGATCACCGAAATTAAGCACTATCAGGCTGGGCTAGCACTTTCATGGGTGACCATCTGGTCTGCTGAGTGCTGTTGGCAAGTGGGGTGCACTCAGCCCTTGTGAGGCAAACTGAGGAGTTACTTGGTTGAGAAGTAGCGGCTCTGGTCTCAGAAACTGACATATGGCCGGCAGAGCGGTGTGCTGACTACATGCCCCTCCCTATCCGCATCCAGTGACGCCTATGGGCTGAGGATCACTCAGCGGCTAGTCAGTAATGTTGCCTGTCCAGGAGCTCTCACAGACAACTAATGGAAGCTCTTATCTTTCTTGCAGAACAAAATGCTGGACCTGCAGAAGGTAGTGCAGGTGCGCCAACAAGACAAGGTGAGGGCTGGGGAGATTTGTTAGATTTGTTTACTTAACTATCTTAGCTATCTGTGAACTTGTATTTTGTGAAAAAGAATGCATTTAAAACTGCTATATTTTTACACTTTTATGGATGTTATTTCTCACATTCTGTAGCACATGTACAACTAATGGAAACCTGTAGAAATTTGTATCTTGTAGAATATAATGAATTTAAAGGTGACTTTTTTCTTTTTTACACATTGATGGATGTTATTTCTCACATTGACATTCAACTAATGGATTTGTGTACTTAACAAGCTTAGGAACCTAGAAGTAAGACAATTGTCTGTTTGAAATCATTTGCTTTGCCTTACCTGTGACAACACTAAAAGACAATTGCACTTTTTAGATGCCCAGCGAGTAGAAACTTTTATTAACGAAGTGGCTGCTTTGGACCAAGGTACAGTGTCTCAATTTCATTTAAAGGAGAAAGTTTCATGTTGTAGAAATATTCAAATTCCATGTTTTCAATCTCTTTGTTTGGCTTTTCTGTATTAGTTCAAAAAGATTATTTTTCTAATTCTAGCACTTTGCCAACTTCGAGCTTCACAACAAAAAGGTATGGCATTCATTTAAGCTGGTTGTATAATAATTCCTACATTCTAGAAATATCAAAATTCCCCTTGTGCAGTCTTGGTTTCAAATGTAATATGTATTAATTCCAAATTATGTTTTTTATTCTAGTTAAAAGGTTGCTAGCAATTTCACAAGCTGGCATTACTGGACTATTACGACCAGGTAAGATCCATTTGGAATTTTGTTTTGAATATAGTTTTGAAATTAATAAATATCACATTTCTTTATTTCAATTCTGTGTTTCACCCTATCTGTTGTTCTTCCAAAAATAATTTTCTCATTCCAGTGGCTGAGCCACGAGGAGCTGTAGGACACCACTCCGCTGTACTACCGCATCAAGGTAAGTTGTGGAGAGAGTTATGATCTCCAACAAGTTGTAGATTTTGGAAATAGCAGAATTCTCTGGATGGAGTCGTGTTTTTTAATGTTATCTGCACTAATTCCAAATGATGGCTTTTCTGATTGATTTCAGTGTCCCAGCTATGTAGAGTTGTAAAAGCCAAGTTTGATGCACTTAAAGAAGGTAAGCACTACTCACAGCTTTTTCCCCGCTCCTTGTATAACTAGTTATGGATCCTGGAAAGAACACTTTTCCCTGTGTAAAAACTTATGTTCTACCTTCAATTTGCTAATTCCTAAAAATGATTTCTCTGTTCCCAGCATATTACCAACTAAGAGCTGCAGAAGTCAATATGCTCACTCTAGCTGAAAAAGGTAGTTTCTTGAGTCATTTATTGAATAGAAAGTTTTGATTTCTACAAATAACACATCTGCTAGTGTGCCATATCATGTTTTATCTGGTGCTTGCTAGTTAAAAATGATTTTCTGATTCCAATGATAAAACCATTTGCAGTTACAGATGATGGAAGGGCTGTCTCTGGAGCATTGGGTACGTTACACACATAGTATTATATAAATAGTTTAGAATGTTAGAAATAACTCGATATTAATGTGTGAAAAGTTGTGTATCATCATGTCTGTGCTAGTTCAGAGTTTGTATTCAATCAACTGCTCAAAATGGTCTAATGCTATTTTGTCACTATTCTGGATGTTTACTGTTCCAATCTTCCATATAACACCATGTTAGTTAGTTTTCCTTAAATGTCTTTTGTTGCATCGTAAAACTTAATATCTTGGCAACCTATAATTGGTATTTACTGAGATCTGGAAAACACCAGATCAATTTTTGGAGCAGCAAACTGCTTGAAGAAAGTTTCTTCTAAAGAATGGAGAAATGTGCAGTTTCATTCACAGAAAGATTTTTAACCCACCTCAAACCTAATATGAATCATCAGTTCCTTTTTATGTGCTATTTAACATGTGAAAAATTGAAAGAATACAGCCCCAATAAGAATGTTTGTCATTTAATGAATGATGTTGGTCTATCTTATGTTGCTAATGTCACAGTAGTGCTGTCGTGGGTAATTACAAAGGAATAATAGCGCAATCCAATGCACCCTTTGTGCTTGTAACTTCTAAGAAGTATAACTCTTACATTCTACAGAAATGTACTAGGGAAGCAAGTAGTGTGAAGACAGCCCCTAATTTAATTCTGTTATAAAGAATATACATTTGTTATCCAATCCTTGGATCAGAAAAACTAAACAATATCTGTGTTTGTGTGTTTCTAATGTCCACTGTCAAATAAGGCTAGCTGAAAGTATTGAGTTTTCCTGCACTTAGAAAGATAAGAGTTAAAGATAAATGAATTGTCATACATTGTCTATTGGAGCACACCAGGTTTCATGAGAATGCTACCACACTAAAAACGTGGCCTTGTCTGTTTACATGATATGGAATCTCAAAGGAAGTTGATGTATTATGTTCGTCTAAGTACAATAGGAGGAATGCAAATGTTAAACATAGAGGACTATAAATTAGCAGACAATTCCTGTAGGTAAAATATAGAGAACAGAGAAGTTGTTATGTTTCACATTTAAATAAAGTGAAACCACTATTTTCTGCTGAGGTCAACTATTGAAAGCATGTGCTTATTAATTCTTGAAGCTGGTGGACTTGTACATAGAATCCCATGGGGCAATTTTCAAGTTTTCTAGAAGAATGGATTGCTGATTAGGTCCCCCACACAAAAAAAGGCAAATAGTAATCAGTGGATATTTCAATATTTCATGAAAAATTCAAGTAAAAAACTTGTTCTTTGGTTGTTTTTCTCTCCAAAATTGCTCAGCAATACAGAACTCTAATAGACAACATATTTGTAAATGAACACTTAATTGTTAACATTGTTCATCCAGTCATGGATGTCTTCTCTGATCATGATACACAACTAGGCATGCTTAGTAGCTTACCTGACCACAGTAAAGTGATATCAAGGAAAACAGTTACTCATTAACCCATTCTCAGATGTTATTTTTTTAAAAATATTTGTTGTAAGACTGACATTATTTACTGTGTAGTTTTGTTTTATTCAAAGACATAATTATATTTACCAAACATGAAGAAATATACTTGTTATAAGGTCTTGTAACATAATAACCATTCACACACAGCTCTGTTGTTTATGTACACGATGAATCATTCTTCATTTGTCACAAATATTTACACATAGTGTAGTAGTTTATGGTATATTGTTAAGTGCATATGATGACCCCCTGGTCATGCATGTCAACTCCACCTGTTCTTTGGTTGTAATTGATATAAGAGTTTTGTCTTAAATTTCTTTTTCCACATCCATTTGAAAGAATTACATTTCTTGACCCAGGAGAAACCATGTTGCATTTGTTTGCTAGAAATTCATTTAGAAGTCACCGAGGAATCTGAATTAAAGGGGTATAATCTTACTTGAGACAAGAGCTAAGTGTGGGGTGCCTGTATTTGTTGATGACAGATGCCACTTGTCTCCTGCCCATTTTACAGTGGCCATACAAGTTATTGTAGTGGAGGTTACCACATCAGTTAAAATCACAGTACAATTTTTACAGCTTCCACCTCATAATCCACTGGATGCAGATCCACTGAGAGAGCTCTTCTGGGCTCTCCCACATGCATTCCTCCTTGTGGTTAACTTCAGTTCACACAGTGTGGCATGGGGCTTGGCTACCTCTTGATCCAGGGATCAAATTATCAACCACTTTATCCATTTGGATGGTATGTGTGTTTTGAACTCTGGTCAGTTGACACACTGTGCTACAGCTACAGGGTCATCTTCAGCTGTTGACCTTTGTTTTTGCACCCCAGCTATTGCAGACTCATTTCAGTGGGAAGTGGCCACAGATTTGTATTGCAGTGATGTCAGGTTGGCAACACTGTGCCGACATGGACTCTTCGAGAATCTGCTGCAATAAATAATTATAAAAAGCGTTGTTGTTAAGCTGCTTTTAAACATTTACAGTTGTTATAAATATAATCTTAAGTGTTGTTAAATTAGTGGAAGTGTTAGTGAAGTATAAAATAAGATTAAACGGAGTAAGAAGTGTATTTTTGTTCTCGCACCTGTAGCACGAATCCTAGGCCTAATTTCACGCACACAAATCATAAGTAAGCAATGAATTAAACTTATAGGTAAATATCCATTTGGTATAAATATAAGTGTTGTTACATTAGTGGAAATGTTAGTGAAGTGTTAAAGAAGAGTAAACGGGGTGAGAAGTTTATTTTCCTTCTCGCGCCTATAGCACGGATTTTAGTATTAATTTCACGTGTGTGTATCATAAGTAAACAGTGACTTAAACTTATATGTAATCACCAGTTTTTTTTTATTCAGTACTCTTTCAATTTATTTATATCTGCCTGAATAGTTGGGAGAGTTAATTTGGAGTTGGAACGGCTGCTTGGGTCGGGTGCGGGGGCTCATATTGGTGTGGTTCCTGTTGATTATCTCAGTAGGTGGGACTATACCAGGCACGGCCTACATCTCAACAGGAAAGGGAAGGGGAAACTGGCTGGGGTAATAGCAGGAAATTTAAGGGGGGGAGGCACTGCCATGAATGGTAAAATACCAGTGGTTACAGGTGTTGGAGCAGCACCTTTTTTAGGATAGGTAAGACAGAAAGATGTCAAGTTCTACGAGAGGTCAGGATTGAAACAAATCTTCAGTTTAGGAAAGAAATTAAACAGCACAATTCTAGCACATTGGATCACCAATCACAGCTATCAATTATAAATTTTCACCAATCACCAGAAATTTTATCTCCACCAAGTTGTATCTCAGTCCTAGGTAATTGTATTGATGAATTAAAGTCACCCAACCCAGTTGACATAATCTGCCTCTCTGAACACCGTGTGACCACTGGTATAGGAACTAGGCCTAAGCACAATGAGAAACTCAGACAGGAGAGTACTGCAAATGTTAGAATAAGGAAAGGTTCTCATAAAAGTATAATTAAAAATAATGTAAGTATATTTCATCAAAATATTGGGAGTTTAAAGAATAAAATAGATGAGCTTCTGGTTTGTTTAGAAGATTTAGAAGCTGAGAATGAAATAGATATACTATGCCTGTCTGAGCATCACATTGTTACTGATATGGATAAGGTAAATGTAAGTGGATATAAGCTCTCTGCACATGTAATGAGAGAAAATATGGAGAAAGGAGGAGTTGCCATATATGTCAAAAGTTATCATTGTGCAAAAAGTATAGAAACAAAAAAGTTTTGTGTAGAGAAACATATAGAAGCATGTGCCTGTGAGCTTAAATTAAATAAAGGCACATTTATAATTGTAACTGTATATAGGTCCCCATCAGGAAATTTTCATCTATTTCTGAAAAATTTGGACTCCTTGTTGTGCTATCTGTCAGACAGGGGGAAGCAAATTATTATTTGTGGGGACTTCAATGTAGATTCTCTGAAAGAGGGTAATAGGAAAAATGACCTTGAAGTATTACTCGGTTCTTTCAATTTGACACCCGTTATTGATTTTCCTACTCGGGTGGTAAAGGATAGCAGCTCACTGATAGATAACTTCTTTATAGACCAAGATAAGTTTAACCATATAAATGCTCAGCCTGTTGAGAATGGTCTTTCTGATCATGGTGCACAGCTAGTTACAATATATGACATAGCTCCATTCAGCAATACTAAACAGTCCTCCAAAGTAGTACGTTCAGTCAACGATTTAACAATTGCAAATTTCAGGGAAAGCCTACAGCAGTTAGACTGGGATGAGGTGTACCGTGAACCTGATGCCAATTTAAAATATAATTTATTTCATGACATTTTTGTAAATGCATTTGAACACTGCTTCCCCAAGAAAATAGTTAAATATACTCGTAAGAAACCTTGTAACAAACCATGGCTTACTAAGGGTATAAAAATATCTTGTAACCGGAAAAGGGAAATGTATCTGACAGCAAGAAAGAGTAGTGACCCAGAAACTATCAAAAATTATAAAAACTACTGTGTTATATTAAGAAAAGTTATTAAAAAATCCAGGAGTATGTGTATCATGTCTGAAATCAGCAACTCTGATAATAAAATTAAAACAATTTGGAATATTATTAAAAGAGAAACAGGTCAACCAAGAGCAGAGGAAGACAGTATTACCATCAAATTGAATGAAAACTTTACGAACAAAAAGTCAGAAGTTGAAAATATTTTTAATAATCATTTTCTAAATGTTGTGGATATAGTAGGATCCAGGTGTTCATTAGAAGATGCTGGGCTGTTAATGGAAGAGGCCATACCTATGCAATTTGATACAATTGAAATCTCACCCACTTCTCCCTCTGAAATTAGGAAAATAATAAACTTGCTTAAAAGCAAAAACTCACATGGAATTGATGGCATTTCCAGCAAAATACTAAAAGCTTGTCCTCAACAGATAAGTAAGATTCTCAGCCACCTGTGTAATAGCTCTCTGGAACAGGGCATTTTCCCTGATAGACTGAAATATGCTATTGTTATACCTTTGCATAAAAAGGGGGATAGATCTGATGTCAACAATTACCGTCCAATCTCCCTTATAACAGCTTTATCCAAAATTTTTGAGAAAGTAATGTATTCAAGAGTAGCTTCACATATATGTAAAAACGAAGTACTAGCAAAATGTCAGTTTGGTTTCCAGAAAGGTTTTTCAACAGAAAATGCCATATATGCTTTCACCAGTCAAATTTTGAATGATCTGAATAACCGAACACCACCCATTGGGATTTTTTGTGATCTCTCAAAGGCTTTTGATTGTGTAAATCATGAAATTCTGCTAGACAAGCTCAAGTATTGTGGCATGAGTGGGACAGTGCACAAATGGTTTAATTCGTACCTAACTGGAAGAGTGCAGAAAGTAGAAATAAGTAGTTCTCGTAACATGCAAAGATCAGCACATTCCTCAAACTGGGGAACTATCAAGAATGGGGTTCCACAAGGGTCAGTCTTGGGTCCTTTGTTGTTCTTATTATATATTAATGACTTGCCATTCTATATTCATGAAGAGGCAAAGTTAGTTCTCTTTGCTGATGATACAAGTATAGTAATCACACCTGACAAACAAGAATTAACTGATGAAATTGTCAATACTGTCTTTCAGAAAATTACTAAGTGGTTCCTTGTAAACGGACTCTCACTGAATTTTGATAAGACACAGTACATACAGTTCCGTACAGTGAATGGTATGACGCCATTAATAAATATAGACCTTAATCAGAAGCATATAGCTAAGGTACAATATTGCAAATTTTTAGGTGTGTCCATTGATGAGAGATTAAATTGGAAGAAACACATTGATGATCTGCTGAAACGTTTGAGTTCAGCTACTTATGCAATAAGGGTCATTGCAAATTTTGGTGATAAACATCTTAGTAAATTAGCTTACTACGCCTATTTTCACTCATTGCTTTCATATGGCATCATATTTTGGGGTAATTCATCACTGAGGAATAAAGTATTTATTGCACAAAAGCGTGTAATCAGAATAATAGCTGGAGTCCACCCAAGATCATCCTGCAGACATTTATTTAAGGATCTAGGGATATTCACAGTAGCTTCTCAGTATATATACTCTCTTATGAAATTTGTTATTAACAACCAAACCCAATTCAAAAGTAATAGCAGTGTGCATAACTACAATACTAGGAGAAAGGATGATCTTCACTATTCAAGATTAAATCTAACTTTGGCACAGAAAGGGGTGAATTATACTGGCATTAAAGTCTTTGGTCACTTACCAAATAGTATCAAAAGTCTGACAGATAACCAACAAGTATTTAAGAAGAAATTAAAAGAATTTCTGAATGACAACTCCTTCTACTCCATAGAGGAATTTTTAGATATAAATTAAGAAAAAAAAAAATATTTAAAAAAAATTAAAAAAATAAAAATAAAAAATAAAGAAAAACAAAAAACACAATAAAATAAAGTTGTTATATTAACTTAAGTATGTTGTTAAATTAACCTAATTATGTCATGTATTGGAAAATTCGACTCGTTCCACATCATTACGAAATATCGTATTCATGATCCATGGAACTAGTATTAATCTAATCTAATCTAATCTAATCTAGTCTCTAGGGTCCTTTGTTTACATTTTAGCCAGTATTTAAATCAGTTTATACGATTTCTGCTTGTACCATGAGTGAGAAGTGTGTGACATGCCATAGGATCATTAGTTCTGGGGTGTGGTGTGATGGGTGCTGTAGTTTCTTTCATTGGGGCGAATGTAGTGGCATGGGAAATGGCTTACCAGTGGTATTGTAGGATCTGCAGTAGAGATAGGAAAATACTGGAACAGGAGGGGAAAATTGCAGCTCTTCAAGCTGACCTAGACAAGGCAATGGAGAATCTGGACAGGTTAAAGAGGAAGAAGGGTTAACAGAGGTGGGAAGTGGCAACATGTAATAGGGGGAACAGGCAAAGGAGAGCATCAGACAGCTTTGTCATAAATCTTGAAAATAGATTTGACCTGTTGCCTCAGTCAGAATTGGATGAGTCTCATGTAGCCAAAGCTGTAGAAAGGGCACAACAAGTTTTCAAGGACTTGAAAAAGGTAGAGAAATTTGTAAAGAGAAAGAAATTTCTGTTGTCTGTTAGCTCCCATGGTAGAGGTTTTGGCCAACTACTGCAGGAAAATCTAGGTCCAGAGTACCAGGTCACAAACTTTTTCAAGCCTAGTGCAGATCTGGGTTAGGTAACAAGAGGATGTAGGTTCTTTATGCAAGGATTTCACAAAGGAGGATGTCGTTGTTATAGTGGGTGGTCCGGGAAATAGCATTGACATAGACTCTGAATAATCAGAAACTGCCAGTTCATCTTCACCAAAGCAGTTATAATCTCATTAGTATGCAGTATCAGTTATCTTTATTACACCAGAACATTCCGGGACTCAGAAATAAAGTTGCTGAACTACTCATTTCTATTGATGA
This sequence comes from Schistocerca nitens, assembly GCF_023898315.1. Classification (NCBI taxonomy): domain Eukaryota; kingdom Metazoa; phylum Arthropoda; class Insecta; order Orthoptera; family Acrididae; genus Schistocerca; species Schistocerca nitens. The sequence continues at coordinate 420,325,484 of NC_064616.1, read as the reverse complement.
AATAAATTCATCTAACCAAATTGAAATAATCTGCCTCTCTGAGCATCAAGTGACCACTGGTATAGATAGATACGTTAGACATTTCAGGATTTAAGCTAGCTTCCTACTCCTGCAAAGTAGATATGGATGGAGGAGGAGTTGCCACATTTATTAAAAACTGCCATAAATTCAAGAACATTGACATTAATAACTTCTGTTTAGAGCAGCATCTCTAGAAGCATGTGCAACAGAGGTAGAGTTCCATAACAGATCCCATATAATAGTAACTATTTACTGAGCACCTACAGGAAGTTATAATCTATTCATAAATCATCTAGAAGCTCTTTTGGGTTATTTAACAGGAAGAAACAAAGAAATTTTGATTGCTGGTGACTTTAATACAGATTTTCTAATGCAATCTTCCAGTAAACATTCACTGCAGTTAGTAATGTTGTCTTTCTATATAACTCACACTGTAAACTTTCCAACTAGGATCACTAAATCCTCAAGGACAGCCATCGATAACATTTTTATAGGCAAATCAAAGGAACAAAATCATATCATAAAACCTGTAACAAATGGACTATCAGATCATGACATGCAGCTCCTTGTTTTAGATGTAAATTCTAAGCAGATTATCAACACTGCTAAATCTGAGTACAGGAGAGTAGTCAATCAACCAAAAATTGAGTGTTTTAGAAAACTGCTCAGAGATATGAACTGGTGAGATGTTTATAGTACTCATGACATGAATGAAAAATATAACACATTCATGAACAACAGATTCATGAACAATGTCAATATAATGTTTGAAAACTGTTTTCCTCTAAAAGTTACTCAAATTAAACAGAAGTCTATAATAAAACTATGGATTACACAAGGAATAAAGATTTCCTGTAAGACAAAAAGGAAAATGTATCTGTCGACCAAGATTAGCTCCAGTGCTGATGATTTAGCTAAATATAAGGAATACTGTAAAATATTAAAAAAAGTAATTCAGACATCTAAACAAATGCACTATGAGAAGAAGATAGCAATGTCAGGGAACAAAATGAAAACAATATGGGATATAGTGAAAGAGGAGAGTGGTAGAACCAGAAAGTAAGAGGAGCAAATAGCATTAAGGGTAGATGACACATTAGTAACCGATCGGCATAGTGTGGCAAATCTATTTAACAATTACTTTATATCCGTTACTGATAGAATGGGATTGTCTGGATCAGTAAATAATGCCCTTGAATATCTGAAGCTAGCCTTTACAAGTAGCTTCAGGTACATGAATATGTCACTCACTTCACCAAAAGAAATAACTTCCATAATAAAATCTTTAAAAACAAAGCATTCTAGTGGTTACAATGAAATATCAACAAAGTTAATTGAGGCATGTTCTTGAGAGTTTAGTACACTTCTAAGTTACTTGTGTAACCAGTCTATTATAACTGGGACATTTCCTGACTGGCTAAAATATGCAGATGTTAAGCCTCTATTCAAGAAAGGGGATAAAGAGATACCATCAAACTACAGACCAATTTCACTTTTGCCAGCATTCTCAAAAATTTTAGAAAAAGTAATGTACAGGCAGCTTCTCAACCATCTGACCACAAATAACATATTATCAAGAACATAGTTTGGATTTATGAAGGGTTCTGAATAGCGAGAAGGCTATTTACACCTACAGTGAAAATGTACTTAATTCATTAAATAACAAATTACAAGCAGCAGGTATTTTCTGTGATTTGTCAAAGGCATTTGATTGTGTGAACCACAATGGGACTAGTGAATTAAGTTATCAGTCATCATCAGAATGGGAAGAAATTACATGTGGTGTCCCACAGGGACATCTTAGGGCCATTGCTTTTTCTTGTGTACATTAATGATCTCTCATCAGTTACACTGCCAGAAGCAGAGTTTGTTTTGTTTTGCAGATGACACAAGTATTGCAATAAATAGTATGTCAAGTGTAGTTGTAGAAAGATATGCTAATGATATTTTCATGGATATTAATAAATGGTTTAAAGCCAACTCACTGACATTAAACTTCGAAGAGACTTACTATATGCAATTCAGAACCTGTAAGAGGTTTCCACCCAGCATATGCATCAAGTATGAAGAAGATTCCTGGGATTACAAGTTGATAATTAATTCAGTAGGGACCAGCACACCACAGAACTGCAGAAACGCCTTAACAAATCTGTATTTGCAATTCAAGTGTTAGCTGACATAGGCGACATAAAAAGAAAAATCTTGCATACTTTGCCTACTTTCATTCCATAATGTCATATGGTATAATATTTTGGGGTAATCCTTAGAGTCAAACAAAAGTTTTCAGAGTCCAAAAGCGTGTAATACGTATTATTTGTGGAGTAAATTCATGGACGTCCTGTAGAAACCTCTTCAAAGAACTGGGTATACTAACTACTGCCTCTCAGTATATTGACTCCTTAATGAAATTTGTCCTAAATAATATATCTCTTTTTCTAACAAACAGCTTAGTTCATACATACAATACCAGGAACAAAAATGATCTGCACAAGGACTTAAAAGCACTTACTTTAGTTCAAAAAGGGGTCCACTACTCAGGAACACTCATCTTCAATAATTTGTCAGCAAACATAAAAAATTTGGTTACAAATAAAGATCAGTTTAAAAGGAACCTGAAAGACTTACTAGTGGCCAACTCCATCTACTCCATTGATGAATTTTTTAATAAAAACAAATGATGTATTGTATATGTTCATACTATTAGTATTGTTATTTCAGATTTTTTTTTTTTTAAAAAAAAACATGTTCCACATCCACGAGGATCTCCTCAGCACAGATATATGGAACGAAAAACTAATCTAATCTACCTTCCAGTGAGGATTCATCTACTGACTAGAATGGCATCTCTTCTGCAGTTAGGAGGCCTTTTAAATGCTCTTTGCTTGCAAATGTCTTCACAATTTTCCACCTTACTGTGACCATTATAAAGCAACTACAGCTTACTGCAAGGAGGCTGGAAACATGGACCATAAACTGATTTTAGGGTGTCACATTAATTTCAACTGTGCTCGTTGAAGTTTTAACTAACCTGAGCTCTCAATGGGGACATTTAATAGGGCATTTGCCAGATCATGGTTAGATTACAGCAACATGCTTTATGGATTAGCCCATGTTTTCTATCCCAAGATGTTAGACACAGTCCACCATGAGGGCTTATTGACTGGAGCCCATCACAGCCCAGTTCAGAGTCTGTGTGCAGAGGCTGGTGAAACAATACTCCGGATTCTGCAGCACCTCTTCCTGACTCGAGAGCCACTGATAATCATGGTGTTGCCTCAGTCATTGACATTTAGTGTGGTGGTCCACCCCAGCTTTGAGCAGCTCTTCAGGAATTGGCCGCATGTGACCAAACCAATCAGGATACATCCTACTAACTGTCTCAAGGATCTGGATATATGAGGCCACTGAATACACAGCCAAAGATGGAACAAATTGCTGCCTTGGCATCTTCAGATGCCCAAAGTGATTTCAAGCTTGACACCACACAAAAAAACTTTTACCCCATATTATGTTTTATGGAACCATTTTCTACAATTTTAAGTGTGTACCATAATTTTATTATTGTTTATACAGCTAGCTCCCAGCAAGAGAATGCACTCTGTTGTTAAGCTATTTGCCATGATACAATTTTCAAAGTATGTTTTCTGGAACAATTTCACAGGCCTCACAGTACAAAGTTTCTTATCTGTTCTGACTCACTGAGTGCGCTAGTTACACCAGTTGATTCAGCTCATATGCTCCTCCTTAAATCAGATACAACACTGAGGCAAAGTGGTAATGTTTTGCTGGGTACCTGGACACATCAGGATATAGTGAAACAACATAGAAGACAAAACACTCAAAGAAACATGTCAAGATGGTGTTTTACGTAGATGTGCCATCCCCTTGCATGCCGTCATTTCATGATCTGACAGACAAATTATGCGTCATTAGGGAACTGAACAGTTGCAGGTGTTGGAAAACAAACTGATCATGCAAATCAACCACACAGCCAAAGTAGACTTTATGCCAACCTCGCTGATGGCAGGAAGTGCTGCTCACCAGACGACACATATGTAACAGCCTTTTATCCCACAGTTTCTTCCTTTTGCAGGAGGATCAACCACTCTGTGAGATTTGTTGTGTGCTACCTTTGGTTCAGCATATTTTGTCTACATGTGTGTTCCATACTGACATTAGGGCAGTTTCGGTTTGGCAGGAGACGTGCCCACCATCCTCACTGACACTGACACCTATGTTACATAGGTTCTGAAATTTTGTGAACTATTGGGCCTCATCTCTAAATTACTGACTATTTGTCACCAAGCTGATGGCCATGATGTTGAGTGCCCCTCATCCAAAATCATCTGTCATGAAAGGTTGACAAGGAGTCAACATTTTTTCATCAGCCCATTTCTTTGCAAGAATTTTGTTTGATGATGCATATGTTAGTTTCCCTCTTCCTCAGGTTAGTTCCACCGAACATGGGTGACATACTTTCCCTTGTCGGTGACAATTCTGGCAGCATGAGTGTTCCTGTCTAGCAGTTCCCTGAACAAGTTCAGAACACTGTACCAGTTGTCCATATCAGTAGTTCTCCATTCCTCAGTTTCACAATTTAAGCACAATACTTTCACTTGTTGGAAATTTTGCAGTCATGCCACCAGTTTCTCTCTCTTTTTGACCAATTGTCATTTTAAATGGTTTTGGTGTTAGTGAAATGAGGATGCAAACAGCAAAATGTACCTCAAATTCGTCAACTGTTACAGGAAACCAACATTCTTTGTCAGTACTTGAATTGGTAGCCAGTGTTTTTAGTACATAAGAGATTGATTCTCCTCCAACAAAATCATGATTGTTGTTAGAAATTCCTTTATTAGAAATTCAGTTGTGACTTGAAATTCTGTAGAATTTTGTTCTAGATGCCATAGAACAGTTGCTCCCATTTTGGATGTCACAGGGCAAATACTAGTTTTACATGAGTAACTACATTGTCGCAGCCCCAGTGAATTGCTTTTGAAAAGTCCATATCATGTTTTGTTGTCATATTGGCACACGTTTCTTGTGTCACCCCACTGGTTTCCCAGTTGTCCAAAATGCTACCATTTTTCACACCATATGATGTATTGCTTGCAGTGGCATAGTCTCTATTATTACTTGACTCACTTAAATCACATCCTTCCAAAAAAAACCACCAAATTCTTGCTGTTTCTGCTTTGTAGGGGTCAAGCATGTTGTCATTTATTTGGCACACAGAACACAGACTAAATACATGTAGGCTTGAATTAATGCCTCAACTTCAAAAACATACCTCTAGTGCCATCTAACATTGTGCCTGCACAACCTTTACAGAAAACAGCAAGCTATAGAAAAGTCAGATGTTGCATCTACAGCATGGTGTAGCTGTCGATGTATTGCAGAACATGGAACTGCTATGAGACCTGCACCCATCATAATACGAGAAGGAGTTAATGAACAACAGATACTGTGTGACATGCACGTAAAGGTGTTCTAGGTCAAACATCCTTTCACACAATCCAGGTAATGTTAATTTACGTGTTCTGTAAATTAACAAAGAGGTAGTAATGTCATATCCTGAGGAGGAACTTGAAACTCTTAGTTCTGGGTGGGAGCATGTGGAGAAACCATGGCTGTACTTTAACACAACAGTTGACCAATCACTAGATACATATGTACCCAGTAGAACAGTAAGTGATAGGATATACCCTCCATGCTATCAGTCTCTGTAAAGAAATTTAAAGAGAATCTGTTACAATTGCGTAATATGTGTAATATAAAGGGCAGACCTATGGATTGAAGATTGCTAAATTAAACCCATTAGGCTGTCAAAAGGGCAACATCTGAAGCCTTCAGTGACTACTGTACCAGAGTACTGTGGAAAGATCTCTGACTAAACCCAAATAAATGCTTGTCATACATAATAGGAACTTGAAGTAGGAGTGGCAAAGCAAAAGCAGAAATGTTTAACTCCATTTAAAAGTGTTCCCATTTTTAAAGAAACTCCAAGAATATTGCTCCAGTTTAATTTGTGCAGCACTCCGAAGATGAGCTATTTACATATCAGCGTGAGTGGCATTGAGAAGCAGTTGAATTCATTAAAATTGTCAAAAGCTCTTGAGCTCAGTGTAATCCTAGTCAGATTCTACATGGAATTTACCACTCAGGTAGTCCTTTTGTTAACCATAATGCAATGTAGATCCCTCGAACAAATAATAGCACCAGTACTTGAAAGGAAAAAATGGGTCACATCAATCTACAAGAACGGTTGCAGACATGATCAACAAAAACAGCATCCAGTATGTTTGATATCTATCTGTTGTAGAATATTAGAACATATTGGGAACTCAGACTAATGAAATATCTCAAGTGGAATGTTCTACACCATTCCAACCAGCACAGATTCAAAAACATTGGTCATGCGAAACCTGACTTTTGCTTTTCTCACGTGACATTGTTAAAGTGATGGATCAGGTAGTCAGGTAGAAAAGAATTTTTTGACTTCTCAAAAGTATTTGACTTCTACCCTATTAATGCTTATTTATTTAAAAAAGTATGATCACATGGATTATCAAACAAAATTTGTGAGTGGATTGAGGATTTCTTGGTAGGTAGAATGCAGCATGTTATCTTGGGTGGATGGTCAACAGATGGAGAAGTAACTTTAGGCAAGAACCAAGGAAGTGTTGCTGTTAACCCTTTGACTGCTGTGGTTGAGTTAACTCATTATGTTTTACCACTCACTAGATGGTGAGGACATGTTTAAAAGGTGGCCCCCAGGTTTTCCTTAAGCACTGTCTATGTATTTATGCATCCTGTTTTGCCAACTTCTAACTGCTTTGGATGAATTACTTCCATATCTTGGTGGATACAAAAGTTTAGAGTATTTATCATACAACATATGTTCCTCTTTGCATCCTCATTTTGATATTTTTAAGCATTTGCAAAATATGGTGATTGTTATGATGGCATGATTTCAGATGTGGAGGGACAGAAATGAGTGTGTCATGCTCGACTATTCACTGGATACAAAAACCAATCACTCGAGAACAAAATTAGATTTTGTTCTACTCCCAGTTTTAAATAAAAATTCGAAATCTTACCTACATTTCAAGTGCAGCAAAGTTCATGTAATGCGTTTTTATCTCTGCAAACACGTTAAAATTTTAAGTAATGTTTTATTTGATTTGATGTGGCACAACAACTGTGACAAATAAAAAAAAGAAATTGAGCCCTATATCAAGTGAAGGTATCAGACAGTATTATGTGTAAAAATCAGATTTTTTCACCAAATAGTTTTCTTAAAATTGGATGATAAGTATTTCATAATGGCTGGAACACTGTTTCTCAGAACAGGTAGCAGCATTTGGCAAGCATACAGCAACAAAAAAACACACTCAGCACAGAATGCAGTAGCACACCTACAGCAACAAAAGGGTTAATGTTTTATATTAATGACCTGGCAGGTCTTATATAGTTTGTTGTGAGCAGTCAATTGCAATTTAAAAACAATAATATTCAAAAATATAGTACTAGAGGGGCCACTAACCCGTGTGTGTGTGTGTGTGTGTGTGTGTGTGTGTGTGTGTGTGTGTGAGAGAGAGAGAGAGAGAGAGAGAGATTGAAAACTGATAAGTATAAATCATTATATATGGAAAAATAAAAGTAGCTGAAGACAGTCATATAAAAGGTCTCACTGAGTTAATGCATTGGAACTGTAAACTGACTCATTTGATGGAGCTAGAGATCACAAATGTGGTACATGGGACATGGAAATGACTGTACTATGTGTCAAAATATTTTGCCCTTTATGGTGAAAGTATTCTGTGACTTAATCAATATACTGGTTGTACTGGAATTACAACAATTGGTCTCATGTTTTGGGAAAGCTTAATTTCATTAATCCATTTCTGGTTTCAAATAAGATTTATGGATGGTTGTCATTTGACATTGGCTGTTCCGTGTAAGCATGTGTTTGATTTCCTTGCAAATACAAAAATTTATGATTTTGGTAAGTGAGCTCATACTGATAAAATGGCGTGCAACATCCATATGATGTATCTTCATTTTACGTAAGCCTTCAGAAAATGGACAAGCAGTCATTGTAAAGAAAGAAAATCTTTTCGACACCTGTGTCTGTTAGTTCTTGTTACTATACAACCTGAATTGTACCGGGTGATCAAAAAGTCAGTATAAATTTGAAAATGTAATAAACCACGATATAATGTAGATAGGTAAAAATTGACACACATGCTTGGAATGACATGGGGTTTTATTAGAACCAAAATAAAAAACGAAGTATTGCTGGATGTGTGAAAGATCTCTTGCACGCATCATTTGGTGATGATCGTGTGCTCGGCCGCCACTTTTGTCGTGCTTGGCCTCCCAGGTCCCCAGACCTCAGTCCGTGCGATTATTGGCTTTGGGGTTACCTGAAGTCGCAGGTGTATCGTGATCGACCGACATCTCTAGGGATGCTGAAAGACAACATCCGACGCCAATGCCTCACCCTAACTCCGGACATGCTGTACAGTGCTGTTCACAACATTATTCCTTGTCTACAGCTATTGTTGAGGAATGATGGTGGACATATTGAGCATTTCCTGTAAAGATCATCTCTGCTTTGTCTTACTTTGTTATGCTAATTATTGCTATTCTGATCAGATGAAGCGCCATCTGTCGGACAGTTTTTGAATGTTTGTATTTTTTTGGTTCTAATAAAACCCCATGTCATTCCAAGCATGTGTGTCAATTTGTACCTCTCTATCTACATTATTCTGTGATTTATTCAGTTTTCAAATTTATACTGACTTTTTGATCACCCGGTATATAAAATTTAAATCTTACATTCTATGTGAAATGTACATTGTGCAGGGCTGGGTGTTGTTAAGGTATTTTGTGTGATTATGAGCATGTAAACTGTAGTTACTCTGTATGTGGAGAGAGAGTAGTCTGCAAGCAGAATGACCATGAAAGTGGAAACAAAGTTCTGGCTTGATAAATGAAACACAACAGCTTATAAATAGATGTGTTAACAGGGTTTTTGTGGTTAAATGTGGTCAATGGGAGAAGGGTTCATCTTAGTGCAAGTGCAGTAATGTATTATATAGGGAGAATTTCAATGCTGCAGCATTATGACATAACTGAAATAGTGAAATGTTGAAGGTAGTATTTGGTGGCCACAAAATTGTGGGTATATGGATGGCAATATAGGTAGCTGGCATAAAATGTGAGTGGCAGGAGGCCACATGCAAAAGGTGCAGGTATGGTTTGGAGGGAAAGAAGGAAGTGGTTGGTGGCTTGATATATTATGAAGTTAGACTGTGGACAGTAGATGGAAAACTTTGGTGATGTAAAGCAGAATGGATGAAATTAGGCAAAACTGATCTACAATTTTGTTTCTGTAAATAGTTTGAGTCTAGAAATAACACATTTCCTTGTGTGCAATTTTTTGTTCTGCTCTGCCTCTGCTAGTTTCAGAAGATGGGTTTCTGATTGTAGGATCCCAGGAAGTAACAGCTGAAGAAGATATCAAGGCATTAGTAAAGAAAAGTAAGCAGTACTTAGTTTTTTTTATAACTGATGTAGTTTCTAGTACTATCATGCATGCAGTCACATATCTTACATTATGTTTAGTAGTTTACAAACATAATTTTTCTGTTTTTGTCTCTGCAGCAGTCGTAGGAATACTAGCAGTACTGGCCAATTCAGGTGATCTATCTCATGCAGGTAAGATCTCAAGAGATTTGTTTTGGAACTAGTTTGAAGTCTTGAAACAATACATTATCTGAATCAAATTTTATGTGTAACCTTATGCTTACCAGTCCCAAAAGATTATTTTCTGATTCCAGGGGAACAGTTTGCTGTGCCAGCAGAAGCTTTCCTGGCTACACTTAGAAGTCGGAGTAAGTTCTGAAGAAAATATTATATAACAAGGTTTTAGTTGTTGAGATAATATGCTTTATTGTCTAAAATATTGAGCTAGTTCCAAAATCTCATTTGTCCAAAATGATCTTCAGTTCTTGTATTGCTCTTCTAATTGTGTACACACTCATATAAAACTATGCAAGAATTAGTTTTCTCTAAATGTTCTTTGGTGCCTTAAAAAGCTCAATGATGTGGCAATCTATTATCGACATGAAGTTGCACTGCCTTTATTGTTCAGGAGTAAGATACAATGTTCCTTCAGACATGCATTAATGCTTTCTACTTGAATGTTTATCCATCATGATTTTAATTAGAGATGTGTCGTGCTGATTCCAGTCGCATGATTCCAAGTATCACCAATTCTCTAGGAATCGACTAGTATTGGAATCGAACAATTCCAGTGTCTTGGGCATAGGTTCTATGTTATTAAATCCTTTTTATGTTAGTGTTCTCATTATACCTTCACCCCCCCCCCCCCCCTTGCAGGTCTGGGGGTTAGAATAGGCCCAAGGTACTCCTGCCTGTTGTAAGAGGTGCCTAAAGGAGTCTCACATGTTTCGGCCTTTATGTGATGGTCCCCTGTCGGATTTGACCCCTGGGTACCTTACATGGTGCATCATGTCCATCATGTGCTGAGACCTCTCACATCCTTCGTCGATGTGAATCTACACTTCTGCTCATTCTCCAGCGGTTGGGCGAGGTCACCCTCCTGGGTGCATTTTCCTCCATCCACCGTCCAGTATCATTTTCTACACTGATGATAATAATGGACTTGTTTGTTTGTTTGCACCTGATATCCAGCACGGTAGCCAGTCCATTGTGGTGGGGCCGCCATGTACCCTGTTGGCTATAGCCTCCTGACTATGCAGGGGTCGCTCTGCATAGGCCTGCGCCATTAACTCCCCACTTATGCCAAGGAGTAGATGTCCATCACCCTGGGGCATCGGTACTCCCATCAATGGCCATCCATCCAGGTGGCCTTTGCTGCAGCTAGGTGGCGCCTGTGGGGAGGGCTCCTGGTCGGAGTGGATGGCATCAGGGTGGATGACATACCATGAAGCATAGTACGTCATCTCTTGCTGGTGGTTAACCACCAGCAGTCTCTAAGCGTTCAAGGGTTCAGTTTAATGCACAGAAGTATGACACCAAACCATTCCTCCATGGCCACACCATGAGAGGAATGCCAGGCTATGGATGGCAGTGAATCTTATTCGCCGTGGTAGCTAGTATGTACAAGAGCTGATGGGGAATCCTTTGTGTCAATGAAGCCTCAGTTTTTTGTAGAGCATTTAGAGGACAAGTTTTAGGAGGTGGAGGGATTGTCCAAAATGCAGTCAGGGCTAGTCTTGATAAAAACAGCATCCTCCGCTCAGTCATGTGCATTACTCACTTGTGACAAGCTGGGGGATGTTTCTGTTACCATCATGCCCTATAAGAGCTTCAATATGGTGCAGGGTATTTCTTCCACAGGGACCTTCTTTTGCAGTCTGTTGACGAGCTGCATGCCAGTTTAGAGTGGGGAGGTGTTCATTTCATCCGCTGCGTCCATCGGGGTCCGAGGGATAATCACGTTGCGACCAGTACCTGCATCTCGGCCTTTGAGGGTGACACATTGCTGGAAGTTTGGCCATATGTCTTCCCACTGTACTTCTAGCATCACCTGTAAAGATTGTGGATGTCCTTCACATCCCAATACTCCATGTGCTGCACCTCCCATCTGTGTCAACTGCAGAGAGCACATTCACCTTGCTCGCTAGGCTGCAGGATTTTACAGAAAGAGAGGAAAATCATGGAATACGAGACCCTGGACTGACTGACCTACACTGAGGCAAAGAGGAAATTTGAATGTCTACATCCTGTGCGGATGACCTCCTCTTATACCGTCACTACAACAGATCTAGCCGCATCAGTTCCGCCAACTCCAGTCATCTCTCAGAGGCAGAAGACTACACCTGCCCCCTTTGTGGTGGGGGGCACTTCCCTTTCTGTTGCTCCCACACCACCTACCTCAGTAGCAATGCCCCCAAACCATTGGGGTCACCAGACCCCAATTCTGAGCTGGAGAAGCCTAAGTCTTCTTCGGCTCCTCTCCCTAGGAAAGGGTCTCTTGGTCTCTCCATTCCCAGGTTTCTGCCGACTGGAGTGGCCATGCGGTTCAAGGCACTACAGTCTGGAACCGAGTGACCGCTACGGTCGCAGGTTCGAATCCTGCCGCGGCCATGGATGTGTGTGATGTCCTTAGGTTAGTTAGGTTTAATTAGTTCTAAGTTCTACGTGACTGATGATCTCAGAAGTTAAGTCGCATAGTGCTCAGAGCCATTTGAACCATTTGAATCAGGTTTCTACTAGTGGGAAATATTACACCTACCAGTGGCTGCAGTGCCCAAAAGCAGCTGGTCAAAGGGCTTCAAAATCCTCCTTAGTCCTGGAAACTGAATCAGTGAAGCCCTCACAGCCAGAGAAACCCAAGGAGCAGTGACAGAAATAAAAAAAAAGAATACCCCCAAGACCAAGGGAATTGCGGTGGCATCCACACCACTGCTACCTACAAGCTCTGCTTCTGAGGATGAAGTGGAGATTCTGGCATCCACTGAGGACCTAGATCTCACCGGACCCTTGGACGCAATGTATATAGCCTGCTCAGGAACTAAGTCAGTGGCAGTAGGTGACCCTGAGGCGTAAACTGCCTCATTGAATTTTCGATGCCTTCCCAGTCTCTCGATGTCATCATCCTCTAGTGGAATTGTGGCAGTTTTTTGCACTGCCTGGCTGAACTGCGGCAACTGTAAAGCTTTACACCTGCTTTCTGCATTGCCCTCCAGGAAACCTGGTTCCCAGCAATGCGGACCCCTGTCCCTGCAACTATAGGCTACACTACAAGAACCATAGCAAATAGAGTTTCAGGTGGAGTTTGCAGCTATGTCCTGAACTCAGAATGTAGTGAACGTGTGCCCCTTCACCCTGCTCTTGAAGCTGTGGCTGTCAGGATAAGGATGACGCAGGAAATAATTGTCTGCAACATATGTCTTCCTCCAGATGGTATGGTACTCCTGAACGTCTTGGCTGCACTGATTCATCAACTCCCTAAGTGGGGGCTCCCACACATTTCAGTGTGGTTCACGGCACTTCTTTGGCCATTGATTTATCACTTTGCAGCCCAGGACTTCTCCCATCTGTTCACTGGAGAGTCCATGATGACTCGTGTGGTATTCAATCCCCCAGCGTCATGCCCAAGGACACCTACCCAGATGGGCTGTAAGCAAGGCAGACTGGGAAGCTTTCCCCTCTGCTGTCACCATTGAATCTCTACTTTTAGTAGCCAATAATGGAGAGCTGCATCAAACCAGTCTCAGGACTGAAGACCACAACAACAAACAATGGCCTAGCAGCAGCTGTAGGGCTGTCTGTCTCACCTTCTCTGTATGCAGACGACTTCTGCATTTCATACTGGTGCTCCAGTACTGGTGTTGCTGAGTAGCACATATAGGGAGCCATCCACAAGGCGTAGTCATGGGCTGTAGCCCACGGCTTCCAGTTTTCAGCTGCAAAGTAGTGTGTTATGCGTTTCTGTCGGCATCGTACTGTTCATCCGGAACCAGAACTTTACCTTAATGATGACCACTCACTGTAGTGGAGACATATCGTTTCTTAGGACTGGTTTTTGGTCGATTGACTTGGCTTCCTCACTTCCCCACCTTTGTCAACTTAACTGGAAGTGCTGGCAGCAACTTGATGCCCTCCGCTGCCTGAGCAACACCAACTTGGTGCAGATTGCTCTACACTGCTGCATCTGTACAGAGCCATTGTTCAATCCTGCCTTAACTGTGGGAGTCTAGTTTATGGTTCAGCGGCACCCTTAGCAATGTGTTTACTCAACCCAGTGCACCACTGTGGCGTTTGACTAGTGATGGGAGGTTTTAGGATGAGTCCGATAACTAGCATCCTGGTGGAGGTTGGAGTCCGCCCATTGAAAGTTAAGCATGCACAACTGCTCGTCAGTTACGTTGCACACATTTGTAGTTCTCCTGCACATCCGAATTACTGTCTCCTTTTCCCACCCACTGTGGTTCATCTCCCGCACCGGCGGCCCAGGTCAGTGCTTACAGTTGCAGTTCACATCCAATCCCTTCTATCAGAACTGGAGTCCTTGCCTTTACCACCTATACTTGAGGTCCATTCACATGCAACTCCATGGTGCACACCTAGGCCATGGCTTCACTTGGACCTTTCACATGGCCCGAATGACTCAGTTAACCCCGCAGCTCTCCACTGTCACTTCCTCTTGATTCTTGACATGTACTGAGGCCACGATTTGGTTTACACTGGTGGCTCGATGGCTGATGGTCATGTTGGCTTCACGTACGTCTGTGGAAGATGTATTGAACAGCATTCCTTGCCCGATGGCTGCAGTGTTTTCACTGGAAGGCTGATGGCTATATCTCGTGCTTTTGAGCACATCTGTTCATGCCCTGGGGAGTCATTTCTTCTGCGTACTGACTTCTTGAGCAGCCTACAAGCTATCGACCAGTGCTACTGTTATCATCCTTTGGTAGCAACCATCCAGGAGTCCATCTGTGCCCTGGAACAGTCCAGTCATTCAAGTGGTGTTTGTCTGGACCCCAGGTCACGTCAGAATCCCAGGCAACGAACATGCCAACAGGCAAGCCAAACGGGCTACACGGAAACCACTTATGGAGATTGGTGTTGCAATAACTGACCTGCATTTGTTGTTATGCCGCAAGGTTTTTCAGCTTTGGGAGACAGAATGGCATAGTCTCAGTATGCACAACAAACTGCGTGCCATTAAGGAGACTATGAATATGTGGAAGTCCCCCATGTGGGCTGCTCACAGGGACTCTGTGAGCAAAGGGTGTTTTATCCTTCTATATAAGTTTCAGCGCTAGTTGTTTGTCCCTCGGTTTTCTCTCCCCTACTGGTTTTAGGTTGGAGGTTTCAAAGTGTTGCAGGGTGGCTGGCTTCTCCTTTTTATTCTAGTGGTCGGCCAGCTACGGTACTCTGCTTTCTTGTTTTAATCTCTTCTAACTGTTTGTTGCATCTCTCTGTTGTTTTGTTGTCCTCTTTTGTTCCTTGTAGTGTTTGTTGCCTCTCTTCGTTCTTGTAGTTTTTCCTTCCTTTCGGTGTTTTCCTGTCCATGTCTTTTGTTTTATTCCTTCCCTTGTGGAATTGTTTCTCAGGAACAAGGGACCGATGACCAAGCAATTTGGTTCATTTCCACCGCTCTTAAACTAATGAACCAACTTACATTCACAACAGTGCAATCATACAAAAATACATAAAAAAAGGAGCAGATTAATAAACTATAGTCTGGCTCTAATGTCCCTACATCTGACAATAAAGCATTTTTTTTTTCCTTTTTCGCTTAAAACTGTTTAACATTTATGAATACATTTATGACCCAAAATTACATGCCAGCTGTTTAATACATTTAGTAATAATTTTGTTATGAATAATCATTCATCAATAATATTCAGAGATGTAACAGGGATTATTAAGTGTTAATTACAAAGTAATAACCTAAGGACAATGTTTTCTTTTTTTTATTGTTTTTTATACTGGCGTATCACTACACAGCTGTTCAGTGTTTTTTTGAGTAGATGTGGTAAAAAGAAAATGGACATTATAAATAAGCAGCTGTCAAAAAAAAAATGGCTCTGAGCACTATGGGACTCAACTGCTGTGGTCATAAGTCCCCTAGAACTTAGAACTACTTAAACCTAACTAACATAAGGACAGCACACAACACCCAGCCATCACGAGGCAGAGAAAATCCCTGACCCCGCCGGGAATCAAACCCGGGAACCCGGGTGTGGGAAGCGAGAATGCTACCGCACGACCACGATATGCGGGCTAAGCAGCTGTCAGAAACATGTGCTCTTCCTTGGTACAGCAAGTTAAAATGCTGGTAATAAAAGTGTACTTCTCTTCTTTCCTTTCATTCGTAGTAATAAAGGCAATTAATGATATTTTAGTTCTAAATGTAAACATTTACTAACCTTTAACATTGGGAGTATTGTCCCATAACTTATTTCAATTGTTAAATTATACATTGTAGTAGTAAAAACATTAAAAAGTGCTTTTTACGAATGTCCATATTTTGGGCATTTTAAACTGCTTTGGGCAAATTCCCAGTGAAATGCCCATTTATAAATGTCCTGCCCACTGGGTATTTGCCTGGCCCACACCACTAGGTAGAGTGCTAGGGAAATGCAATCAGACTACACACAAGACTCCATACAACACACTTACAACCCATTCTACAGTTTTGCTTACGTGTGTGGGACCCGCACCAAATAGGAATACTGGGGGATATTGAACAGATACAAACAAGGACAGCACAGATGGTCAGATTTCTATGGCCCATTGGGATGTATCACTAAGACGCTGAATGAAATGAGCTGGTATGCATTTCAATACTCTCTCTCTCTCTCTCTCTCTCTCTCTCTCTCTCTCTCTCTCTCTCTCTCTCTCTCCCCCCCCCCCCCCTCCCCTCGAATCCACCAGGGTCCCGACACATCCATTGTAGTTTCTTGATTAGACATACTGGGAACAAACCAATCAACAGCTGTTAGTTCATGTACAGGAAGTCTTTTGCAAATTGTTTCAGTGCTAAAAAAGTGCCTTTTTTCTAACTAGAACATTGTTTACTTAAAGCAGGTGGTCAAATTGACAACCCTCTAATGCTACACAAGCTTCGTAACATCGAACAGTGTTTTGCCGAACTCTTTCAAAGATTCCTGGCATTGCCCTGATGTGGCGGCATGTTGAATGCAAACCTTTAATTCCTCATGTCTCTAGGTGGTTTGCATCTGGGTGGGTGAACTAGAATCTTGAAGAATCCCAAGAGGAAAAAGTCTGGTGGCGTGAGGTCTGTTGATCGCGGGGGCCATGTCCTACAAGCAGCTCTGCCAATTACCCGGCAATTGAAGAATTCATTTAAATAGCAGCACACAGCACGAATGTTATGTGCAGGTGCCCCATCATGCTGCAACCACACGTATAGCCGTATGTCCAGGAGAACATCTTCCAGCAGGCCGGGTAGAGTTTCTTGCAGAAAGTGAAGGTAATTTGCCCCGGTAAGTCGAGGAGGTAGACGCACCGTCCCAATCAGATGGTCACACACAGTGCCTGCCAAAATGTTGAGCTAAAATTGTTCCTGGTGTCCATGGACGTAGGTGACGTGAGGTTTTTCGCTTGCTGGGTAATGGAAGTTTAGAGTGTTGTAAAGGGCATCCTGATGGAAGGTGCACTCACCGGTAAACAACACAATGGCGGGGAAGTCGGGATCTCATGCAACATGTCACACAAACCACCGGCAAAACCCTAGCCTGTGTTCATAGTCCGCACAGGATTTAGGTCTTGGACGCTGTGGAAACTAAGTGGATGCTGGCCATCATCCCTCAAAACCTCAAAGATTAACGAATGGAGTGATCCCCATGTCATGTCCAACCACTCGAGCTCTTATCGTAGGTGCTTCCTCGAAGTGCTCGAAAACAGTCTCTTCAAATGTAGCATCCTGTTGTGTTTGAGGTCTTCCAGCATCAGCATGATTTCTCACTAATGAGCTTATTTCGCCATCGCCGGAAATTGTTGTAAAAGCTTGCGGGTGTGAGTGGCATCCTGCTGGGTACCGTTCTTCATACAACTGTCGATCTTCATGCATTACCATCAGCTAGTCCATTCTTCAAATGAATACTGTGCTGCCATGCTTACTGTATGACTAAATCACAGATGACGTGTATGTGCTCTGTAGCGAAGCTTGCATGTGAATTCCTCTGGTGTGAGGTGGAGACAAACAGCAAGACCTATTCAATGCGGTGTGCATATCACATTTGGGCAGAGACGGGACGAGGGACATTTGTATGTGTGAACCGACAACCATAGCACTTCCCATCAACCGACGAACGGCAACAGGGCAATCTCACGGCCAATCGGAGCGTGTCATGCCCAGTTCATGTAGTTTAAAAATGGTGCGTTGTGGACCTACACAACATTAGTAATTTTTGTTCTTAATGGCATCAGCTACCCAAGGTAAAAATTTCATGACAAAATACATATATAAAAAATCAGCTATATAAAAAAACCGTGAAACAATATATAAAAATCAGCTTCAAGTGATGAATCTACGAATATGTTACAGCCTCCCACTTACCACTTCTATAGACGTCGTGAAGAGATAATTACAGCATGCATGGAGGCATCTGAACTATGAATCTTCCCATGCTCCACACATGAGCAGACATTTGCAAACCATAGATGTAGATGAGATGAATCACTGATAAATTAATATTCATATTCAGTCTGCATTTAAAATTGCTCCGACACTGAGACCCTTTTTGGACAGAACAAATAGAAATGATAAAATGCAGCTATACTGCAGGTACTCTTGAGTGACTCAAGCAGATGGACTAAGAAGATTCGTTACAGTTGACAAGATTAACTGCACTGAGTGGGAAGAGGATGGAAGCACAAGGGTGTAGTAAGTACAGCTGAGCATTATTCGAATAAAGTACTATCTATGTACCAAATTATTCAAACAATTACATCAATGAAACAAATTTGCTACTGCATGAATCACTGTAAAGGGATTATTTATCTCTTTGAGTACAAATAATTATTTTATATTATTCATAACTTAAAGAATGAGTAACGCAGAATGCCACTGTACAATCTATGTTTACTTCTTGTTCAGAATTCTATTACTAGTTTTTGTTCCCATGGATTAGTGCAGTTTTTATTTGATAAATAACTTACTAATGGTTTGAACAAAAATGTGCCTAGGCGAATCAGTGGGTTAAGCCCCAGATTACAAAGTGTTAAGCCCCAGATTACTAAGTTATAGGTTGGGGATCTGTATCCCATTGGCCCTACAGTCTTTTTTACTGCCCTTCTACAGCAACCACACATAGCACAGCAATGCTTTAGCCATGATTCAGCAATAAGTTCATCTGTACTACTGACCATGACTAAAGGAAGTTTACAACAAACTACAGACATATAAGAGCCAAATAAATGTTTAAAAAACTGAGCCACGGCTTTCAAATGGTTTGAAGCAAAAAGAAAATTTACTTCCAACTTGATTTTGAAAGTAGAACCAATAAGAAGTCATAATGAATTATTTACAAAAACTTATAGTGCAAGTGATGACATCTCAATGTTTGCTGAAGAAGATTGTGGCTTGAAAGTCTTATAATGTTATCCCGAAATTAACATGGTTTTAGGAGATACATTAGACTGACACTGATATCTTCTTTATATATGTAGAACATGTTTTCTTTTGTTGCAATGTTTTTGCTTTAGGGTGCAAAAACAACTGAGGTCAAAGTGCCCATAGCATAACCTTGGAATACCAATAAAGTAAAAGAAGTTAAAAGTGATTATATACTAAGTCCAGTTGATGAAAGGAAAGAGAGCTAAGAACAAGGACCTCCCTTGCACAAAGGTCCACAATATATGCGTACAGATGGCGGACACAGTTAACCAAAGATTAAATGCTCCTCACCATATTACTACCATAGATAAAAAATAAAAAGTGCTCGAAAGCTTGTGCGTCATCCACTAAAACACCCGATAACTCAGACAGCAAACATACACAGGAATGTAAGTAGTTGGGTAAAAGGGCATTAGGTCAGGAAATGTTGAACTGTCAAAGGTTGATGACGATGAGCACAAAGTGGTGGGGATCACCACTTAAGAAATAGTGATGACTAAAAAGACAGTGCCCAATGCACAGGCTAGCTGAAATGATCTCCTAGCGAAGAGAGGTCCAAGAGGAGAGGTTTAATTTCCCTGAAGTTCTTCCTGTGAAGAGAAGATGATGATGGCCAAGTGATACCAACTGCTGACAGATGGCAACATGGAGATCATCCAAAGAAATAGAAGAGCTAGCAGGATGAGGTAAGAGGAGTGCAGCCTAGCCAGCAGCCTCATTTCCCATCAGATAGACATGACGAGAAACCCACATAAACATCATGGTGACTCCCTCAACAGCAGGCAAGTGGAAGCTGTCTTGGACCCGTTGCACTAAGGTATGGACTATGTACAACACACAGAGGCTCTGAAGGGCACTGAGAGAATTGGAGCATACAAAAGGAATCACCCGAGCCTCCTCCACTTGTTTCCGAGGAAAGAAGGTGGGGTGATAGTGCGTGGAGCTCGAAATCTGCACAATATAGTAGCCCAAGGTGTTGGAGATGGCAATAGGGTTCAAAATTACAGCATCTGCAGAGTCAGGCTGGAAATTGGGGGATGAACCTTGGTCCCAG
The DNA here is from genome assembly GCF_023898315.1 of Schistocerca nitens. Taxonomy (NCBI): domain Eukaryota; kingdom Metazoa; phylum Arthropoda; class Insecta; order Orthoptera; family Acrididae; genus Schistocerca; species Schistocerca nitens. The sequence continues at coordinate 420,305,256 of NC_064616.1, read as the reverse complement.
AGAGCCAATGGAGGTTGCCCCCACATGATGGATGAAGGAATGAAATCGTTCAAAGAACTAGTAAAGGAAATCAAGCTAGGTTTTTTGCTATCCCAAAGAATACAATGACACTGCACATGCAACTGTTTATAAAGAATGCAGTTCACCATCGTAGGATGTATGTAAAAAATGTGGAGAGCACATCTCCATGAGTGAATTGTATCATGGCACACCTCAGTCCACCAGGGGACTGGGACATTGTGCAGTAAAGATGACATGAGAGGTATAGAACTTCCTGCAGCAGTAAGGATAACGTTCATAAGGTACTCTACCTGGTCATCACAAATGAGGAAATGTTCATCAAAGGTCACCAGGGAGGATTAAAGCCTCCAGTCTGCCTTAGAAAGCTGCCAATTGGGTTTAAACACAGGTGGGGTAGGAGTCAGCGAAAGGACAGTGCATGGGGAATTGTTGCTCAGGTATGTGATAGAAAGGACCCCTTGAGAAGACAGGCAAGCTGAGGAGTGCAGAATGAGAGGTAGAAATGGGAATAGGTGTGTGTGGAGCCCAAAAGGAATGTGGATGCTCCAGTGTTAAGCCATATGTGGTTGAACTGACTGAGGTGGTCAGCCAAGAGGGAGCCCCTTGGACAAATTCTCGATGAGCCCCAAATGGTATGGTGGGATTTAATGTTGCTGAGCAGGGAAAAGGGGTGATGGAGGTGACGAATAAGTTGGAGCAAGTCTGCCCTGGAGACAGCGAATGATGAAGGAATGTGGATGTTGCAAAGAGAAAAGGTGAAACATGGAAGGAAAATGCGGATTGAAACAACTTGCAGCGTGGTGTTCAGTGAGATTGTTTGGCCACGGATATCATTCTGAATGAGCAGCATGACTCCCCCATGAGATGGAATGCCATCACTGGGGTGGGGCGTAGGAGCGGGGAGGGTGCGGAAGGTCAAAGCAGACTGGAAGAAAACGCAAGAGGTAAAAGCAGTCAGGAGAATGCGATTTCATTTCATGGAGGCAGTAAACAACCAGAAGCTGCAATTCCAAGAAAATCCGTAATTCCTCCTTGTATGATCTAATGCCATGAACGTTCCATTGGAGGAGAGTCATAATCGATAATGGGGAGGAGGGAGAAAATGAAGGGCAGTACCTTGGCAGCTGCAGAGTGCCAGGTATTGAAGACTCACTGGTACAGTGCACAGATGCTGGAGGATCCTGTTCTACGAAATCCATGGAGGCATCAGCATTCTCCCTGGGTTGTCCTGCAGTCTTCAGGGCAGAAAGACAGTAGGCAGTGCACACTGGCAAAATGGTGGTTGGCCGGGTGAGGGGTATCATGCCGTGACACTGTTGAAGAGGATAACTAGGTTGGGGAAGGAGAAGACTGTTCACCTTTGTTCAGTTTCTTAGAACCTTTATGGTTGGCAGCTGAAGACCTAGAGATTTGTTGACTGCAGCGATGTAAAAAGTCTTCACAGGAGTGATCCTTTCATCCTTTCCAGCCTGCCAGTTGTGTAGCAGGTGATTTTGCTGCTGGGGGTGAATATTTGGTGGCTTGTTGTGCAGCTCCAGGAGGAGGAGAAGGAGATAGTGATGCTACCATGATACTGGATGATTTTACAACTGCAGTACTGAACTGTATGTTGCAAGTCTGCATGGTCATGTCCTTCTTGGCTTGAGGTATAGCAAGAAAGGTATTGTAAGTGCTGGATGGTAGAATACAGGCTTTCAAGTAGCCAACAGGTAGTGAGCCATAGAGTGGAATACTTTTTCCTTCACTCGTCGAGATATGCAGGACACTCGCGGGATGATTCAGCATAGTTGCCATTACAACTGACAGAACAAGGAGAATGATCCGGGTAGTCATGAGCATCTCTGCCATAGGTAAAACATTTTGTGTTGTTTTAACAGGCAGCTGATTTCACTGCATTGGGTTTGGAATGTGCAGTTGGACCATGATGGCTTCACAGCCTGCCTTAATCTTCTATGAAAGCACTACTCTATCAAATGTGATTGAAATAGTGCATGTAGGCACTATGTTTGCATCAACTTTTTTCATTACCTGATGGATCCCAGTGATGACGTAATCAGAGACTGAGTTTTGGATTTCTCCCTCAGTTAGACCATCAAGCAGCCGATTGTAAATAACACCACACGTAGAATTCAGCATACGATGGGCCTCGACACGAACACAATAATATCCATGGAGGAATGTAACAGTAAGCAGTTGTTGGGCTTGAAAATCACAATTAGTCTCCAGAAACAAAGTCCCATTACATAAGCAAGAGCAGGTTCACAGGGCCTGCCATTGCATCAACACCATTCTGAATAATAAACGGATTAACTGTGCAAAAGACTGACCTCCTTTGGTATGTGCCAACATGAACCGAGGTGCAGCTCTGAGAGTCATTGAATCTTTAGCTTCATGCCATTTACATTTGTTTGATATAGACTGAGATGGAGATCCAGAATGAGATTTTCACTCTGCAGCGGAGTGTGCGCTGATATGAAACTTCCTGGCAGATTAAAACTGTGTGCCCGACCGAGACTCAAACTCGGGACCTTTGCCTTTCGCGGGCAAGTGCTCTACCAACTGAGCTACCGAAGCACGACTCACGCCCGGTACTCACAGCTTTACTTCTGCCAGAACCTCGTCTCCTACCTTCCAAACTTTACAGAAGCTCTCCTGCGATGAGCTGGAGATGATTGGCTCATTGTGAAAAAATCCCCCATGACACTCAGCATCTCCTTCCAAATGGAAGCCCCTTCTGAGGTGTCCCTCACCCACCTTAGGTGATTTTTCACACTTCAGGTTATAACTCTCAAACTCCAGACAGAGGGACCAATTGGCAGTTGGGGAGGTAACAGCTTAGACAATCACCCCTCCCTGGACCTGGCCTGTACCAGAAGGTACTTGTGAACCCTACCTGTCGATCAGGGGCTGGGAATTTTGGGTTACTCTGTCACCTGTATGCATCAAACGTGTGGGCTGTCCTTCAGGAGAGCTCAGGGAGGAAGGAGTGACAGAGAGACCTCAAACGCCGCAGCAGAGGAAGGGGAGGAGGTGGAGTACGAAGGAAATGTCAAAAAAGCAGACATGAAACTGGTCCAGCGAGTGGCACCCAAAACTTCAGAATGTATTCCCAAAAACACCCAAAACATGTTCCCCAAGGGAGCAAGGGAGGGGAAAAAGAATAGCAGGAGGACAGCCATACTGTACAGAAAGGGAGGGGTGCTGGGAGGGTGGGGGGTAGTCACAGTAGCATGTCTTTAAAATTAAATGAGCTTTCTGTGAGATATTTGAGAAAAATTTTGTTCAGAAAATTTATTTAAAAGCAACATAAAGCACATTTATTTAATAAATGGCAATGAAGTTTACTGGATTTCAAATTTATCTACTATCTGTAACACTTTTTATAGACAGATGACAAGTAAATGTTTTTATTCATATAAATGAACAAAATTCAATACAAATATTTTTGTTATTCACTAATAATGGTTAACAATGTTAACTGATTTTCTTACTTGTCTTCCGAATAAATTTTCATCAACTCTGGAGTGCATCCCACATGCGGACACTTCAAATGCATGGCTTATGTGGAGATAAATGCAAGTGGGGATTTTGGATGGGAGGCACTCAATGGTATGGTCATCAGCGCCTTTACGAAGAACATTCAACACGCCATTCGCATGCGGGTATGTGATAGAGGAAACCCTTTGTTTGCATACCTCTCAAGTGCAGAAGCCAGCTTAATTTCAAGTATAATAGTAGTCACAAAAGGTGCACAATCCATAAGATTTAAATAAGTCTGTCCCATTGTGAGCTCCAGTGGGTGACAAATATGCCAAGAAAAGTCAAAGTTCATGCATGTAATCTTTTCGAGTGAGAACCTAAAACAAATTTTATTGGCCCATTTACAACCTTCTTATGGTCAGCTGACATTACCTCATTGTCATCGTAAGATCAAAGAAAGAGCACAAGATTGTGAAGTTATCCACAAACGCAGAACTTTCAGCTGAGTTTCTGACTGCATAGGAGATGCCACTGATAGTGATTGCAAACAGTGTGACACTGAATATACAGCACTGAGGAACCCCACTCTCATGAACAAAGCAGTATAACACAAGGAATCACCAATGTGACACTTATAACACCTGTCCTTGAGGATGGACTGAATAAGAAGCCACAGCTGCCCAAGTAGTCCCCATTCATGACTTTGGTGATGGATGTTGTACCTCAGTCACATAGTATCCTTCTTCACGGTGAAAAAACACAAACTAAACTGTTGCAGCATAAGAAAGACCCATGTATCACCATCTCCGGCAGGATCAAGTTGTCGAGGGTGAAATGGTAGCACCTGAAACCACACAGATAGGGAACCCTTGAGTGCAGTGTTGCATGTTCAATCTTTAGTAAAGCGCATTTGAAAGTGTTGTGTTAAAACTTAAGATAGGAAAAATATTCACTGGTAATGACTCACCATCTTCATCAGGAGGCAACAGAAAATGGCTGTATGGGTGATGCAGGCATCAACCTTCAATGGGATATATGTATTACACTTCACAAAATGTAAATCATTGATGTTCAAGAAATTTTCAAAACAAACCATTAAATCCCATCATGAACACCAAATGAAAAATGGTGTGCCACAATGGTCACAAAGGTTCACTCTTCAAGATCAAAGGTGAACTCCTTGTGAGTTACAAACCCTGGAGAACGTTCAGCTAGGTATCTGCTCCTAAGAAATGCATATAGCATCAAATGGGTTTAACGGGATGATAATGGATGGATTGTGATGGCATGCAGCTGAATGTGAAACAACCTGTTGTGGAGCTTATCATGAAACTGGCTATCCTTTCAGGTGTAGCTGCAGGTAGTGCAGTAATATATGTTATAGGTGTGGAAAAAATAAACATCCTGAGGCTGAATTTATCCGTAGTTCCAAGTGGTAAAAATTGCAATGTCGTGAACTTTAAAGCAGTGGCAGTTTGCACTAAAGGGCTATGATTTTTATATGCAGACCATGATTCAAGCAAAAGCTAGTTATTTTTACCAGCTACTGCACAAAATTAGTGCTCATACCATAGTTTTAGTTGTCTCAGTTGCTGTGGCATAAATATTTCCAACTGCCCTTGCAAGACAACGTTGATGAGAAAGAATCATAGGGGGAAGTCCACCTACAACCTCTCACAGCACAATAAATAACTTTCCTGCCAATTTACCATCCAGATTGTCAGCATCTACATCTACATCCATACTCTGCAAGTCACCTGAAGGTGTGTGGCGGAGGGTACCTTGAGTACCTCTATTGGTTCTCCCTTCTATTCCAGTCTCATATTGCTCATGGAAAGAAAGATTGTCGGTATGCCTCTGTGTGGGCTCTAATCTCTCTGATTTTATCCTCATGGTCTCTTCGTGAGATATACGTAGGAAGAAGCAATATACTGCTTGACTCCTCGGTGAAGGTATGTTCTGGAAACTTCAATAAAAGCCCGCACCGAGCTACTGAGCATCTCTCTTGCAGAGTCTTCCACTGGAGTTTATCTATCATCACCGTAACGCTTTCCCGATTACCAAATGATCCTGTAATGAAGCACACTGCTCTCCATTGGCTCTTCTCTATCTCTTCTATCAACCCTATCTGGTACGGATCCCACACCGGTGAGCAGTATTCAAGCAGTGGGTGAACAAGTGTACTGTAACCTACTTCCTTTGTTTTCGGATTGCATTTCCTTAGGACTCTTCCAATGAATCTGTCTGGCATTTGCTTTACTGATGATTAATTTTATATGATCATTCCATTTTAAATCACTCCTAATGCCTACTCCCAGATAATTTATGGAATTAACTATTTCCAGTTGCTGACCTGCTGTTTGTTTTGAATACAGTCAGAGAGAGTCCCTTTAGTCAGCCACAGTGCCAGTAGTGCTAGTGTTTGTTTTGAATACAGTCCAGAGACAGGTAGTGCTATTTTCATTGTTTTCTACAAGAAGTGGCTAGCAATCACAGTTTAGTCAACAATCAGCTGCCTTTAGTGAATTAGCAGTATAGTTAAAAGTTGATTAACTCTCTACAGTAAATTGATTCCTTAGGATGGATAGGATGTGTGACTGCTGTGTACGGACGCAGGAGGAGCTGGCCACTGTTCGCGAACAGCTGAGCGTGTTGATGGCCGCGGTCAGCCGTCTTCAGGCTGCTGCCTCGGAGTGTAGCGGCAGTGGGGAGTCTGGTGCGTCGCATGGTACACCCCAGGTGTTACATGCTTCACCCACTGTCGCTGCTGTCGAGACATCTTCGCGGGTACCGGGCGCGGTTGGACCACCCTCTCCCCAAGGGGAGTGGCGGGTTCAGCGGCGTTCGCGGCACACAAGGCGGAGGGTAAATGTGGAGGCTGGCCGTGTGGCATCACCTGCTCTGCCTGTGAGTGGGCATGTGGCTGCTCCTTCAGCAAGGTCCGAGCAGGCACACGGGGGGAGGGGTTTATTAGTTATTGGGAGCTCCAACGTTAGGCAGGTGATGGAGCCCCTTAGGGAAATAGCGGAAAGGTTCACTCTGTCACTCTGTTCACTCTGTCTGCTTGCCGGGGGTCTCATCCGAGACGTGGAGGAGGCCCTGCTGGTGGCGATAGAGAGCACTGGGAGCACCCGACTGCAAATTGTTGCTCATGTCGACACCAATGACTCCTGCCGTCTGGGTTCAGAGGTCATCCTCAGTTCGTACAGGCGGTTGGCGGAATTGGTGAAGGCAGAAAGCCTCGCTCGCGGGGTGGAAACAGAGCTAACTATTTGTAGTATCATTCCCAGAACCGATCGCGGTCCTCTGGTTTGGAGCCGAGTGGCTCAGACGATTCTGCGGAGATCTGTGGTGCAAATTTCTCGACCTCTGTTATCAGGTGGAGAAATGTAGGGTCCCCCTGAATAGGTCAGGCGTGCACTACATGCCGGAAGCGGCTACAAGGGTAGCGGAGTACATGTGGAGTGCACATGGGGGTTTTTTAGGTTAGAGAATTCCCTCCCTAGGCCCGACAAGACGCCTTCTGAGACGCGGCAAAATGCAACAGGGAATAACAATATTAATGTGCTAATAGTAAACTGCAGGAGCATCTATAGAAAGGTCCCAGAACTGCTCTCATTAATAAACGGTCACAACACCCATATACGAGGGCAGTTCAATAAGTAATGCAACACATTTTTTTTTCTGAAACAGGGGTTGTTTTATTCAGCATTGAAATACACCAGGTTATTCCCCAATCTTTTAGCTACACAACACTATTTTTCAACGTAATCTCCATTCAATGCTACGGCCTTACGCCACCTGGAAATGAGGGCCTGTATGCCTGCACGGTACCATTCCACTGGTCGATATCGGAGCCAACGTCGTACTGCATAATTCTTCATCATCCGCGTAGTGCGTCCCACGGATTGCGTCCTTCATTGGGCCAAACATATGGAAATCCGACGGTGCGAGATCGGGGCTGTAGGGTGCATGAGGAAGAACAGTCCACTGAAGTTTTGTGAGCTCCTCTCGGGTGCGAAGACTTGTCTGAGGTCTTGCGTTGTCATGAAGAAGGAGAAGTTCGTTCTGATTTTTGTGCCTACGAACACGCTGAAGTCGTTTCTTCAATTTATGAAGAGTAGCACAATACACTTCAGAGTTGATCGTTCGACCATGGGGAAGGACATCGAACAGAATAACCCCTTCAGCGTCCCGGAAGACTGTAACCATGACTTTACCGGCTGAGGGTATGGCTTTAAACTTTTTCTTGGTAGGGGAGTGGGTGTGGCGCCACTCCATTGATTGCCGTTTTGTTTCAGGTTCGAAGTGATGAACCCATGTTTCATCGCCTGTAACAATCTTTGACAAGAAATTGTCACCTTCAGCCACATGACGAGCAAGCGATTCCGCACAGATGGTTCTCCTTTGCTCTTTATGGTGTTCGGTTTGACAACGAGGGACCCAGCGGGAACAAACCTTTGAATATCCCAACTGGTGAACAATTGTGACAGCACTACCAACAGAGATGTCAAGTTGAGCACTGAGTTGTTTGATGGTGATCCGTCGATCATCTCGAACGAGTGTGTTCGCACGCTCCGCCATTGCAGGAGTCACAGCCGTGCACGGCCGGCCCGCACGCGGGAGATCAGACAGTCTTGCTTGACCTTGCGGCGATGATGACACACGCTTTGCCCAACGACTCACCGTGCTTTTGTCCACTGCCAGATCACCGTAGACATTCTGCAAGCGCCTATGAATATCTGAGATGCCCTGGTTTTCCGCCAAAAGAAACTCGATCACTGCCCGTTGTTTGCAACGCACATCCGTTACAGACGCCATTTTAACAGCTCCGTACAGCGCTGCCACCTGTCGGAAGTCAATGAAACTATACGAGACGAAGTGGGAATGTTTGAAAATATTCCACAAGAAATTTCCGGTTTTTTCAACCAAAATTGGCCGAGAAAAAAAATGTGTTGCATTACTTATTGAACTGCCCTCGTAGTACTAGGGACAGAAAGTTGCCTGAAACCAGACGTAAACAGTAATGAAATCCTAAACTCAGATTGGAATGTATACCGCAGAGACAGGCTGGACAGTGAAGGGGGAGGCGTGTTTATAGCGATAAGAAGTGCAATAGTATCGAAGGAAATTGACGGAGATCCAAAATGTGAAATGATTTGGGTGAAGGTCACGGTTAAAGCAGGCTCAGACATGGTAATTGGATGTCTCTATAGGCCCCCTGGCTCAGCAGCTGTTGTGGCTGAGCACTTGAAGGATAATTTGGAAAATATTTCGAGTAGATTTCCCCACCATGTTATAGTTCTGGGTGGAGATTTTAATTTGCTGGATATAGACTGGGAGACTCAAACGTTCATAACGGGTGGCAGGGACAAAGAAACCAGTGAAATTTTTTTATGTGCTTTATCGGAAAACTACCTTGGGCAGTTAAACAGAGAACTGACTCGTGGCGATAACATAGTAGACCTTCTGGTGACAAACAGACCCGAACTATTTGAAACAGTTAACGCAGAACAGGGAATCAGCGATCATAAAGTGGTTACGGCTTTGATGATTTCAGCCGTAAATAGAAATATGAAAAATGGTAGGAAGATTTTTCTGTTTAGCAAAAGTGACAAAAAGCAGATTACAGAGTACCTGACGGCTCAACACAAAAGTTTTGTCTCAAGTACAGATAATGTTGGGGATCAGTGGACAAAGTTCAAAACCATCGTACAATATGCGTTAGATGAGTATGTGCCAAGCAAGATCGTAAGAGATGGAAAAGAGCCACCGTGGTACAACAACCGAGTTAGAAAACTGCTGCGGAAGCAAAGGGAACTTAACAGCAAACATAAACATAGCCAAAGCCTTGCAGACAAACAAAAATTACACGGAGCGAAATGTAGTGTGAGGAGGGCTATGCGAGAGGCGTTCAATGAATTCGAAAGTAAAGTTCTATGTACTGACTTTGCAGAAAATCCTAAGAAATTTTGGTCTTATGTCAAAACAGTAGATGGATTAAAACAAAATGTCCAGACACTCTGGGACCAAAATGGTACTGAAACAGAGGATGACAGACTAAAGGCCGAAATACTAAATGTCTTTTTCCAAAGCTGTTTCACAGAGGAAGACTGCACTGTAGTTTCTTCTCTAGATTGTCGTACAGATGACAAAATGGTAGATATCGAAATAAATGACAGAGGGATAGAGAAACAATTAAAATTGCTCAAAAGAGGAAAGGCCACTGGACCTGATGGGATACCAGTTCGATTTTACACAGAGTACGCGAAGAAACTTGCCCCCCTTCTTGCAGCAGTGTACCGCAGGTCTCTAGAAGAGCGTAGCGTTCCAAAGGATTGGAAAAAGGCAGAGGTCATCTCCGTTTTCAAGAAGGGATGTCGAACAGATGTGCAGAACTATAGACCTATATCTCTAACGTCGATCAGTTATAGAATTTTGGAACACGTATTATGTTTGAGTATAATGACTTTTCTGGAGACTAGAAATCTACTCTGTAGGAATCAGCATGGGTTTCGAAAAAGACGGTCATGTGAAACCCAGCTCACGCTATTCGTCCACGAGACTCAGAGGGCCATAGACACGGGTTCACAGGTAGATGCCGTGTTTCTTTACTTCCGCAAGGCGTTTGATACAGTTCCCCACAGTCGTTTAATGAACAAAGTAAGAGCATATGGACTATCAGACCAATTGTGTGATTGGATTGAAGAGTTCCTAGATAACAGAACGCAGCATGTCATTCTCAATGGAGAGAAGCTTCCGAAGTAAGAGTGATTTCAGGTGTGCCGCAGGGGAGTGTCATAGGACCGTTGCTATTCACAATATACATAAATGACCTTGTGGGTGACATCAGAAGTTCACTGAGGCTTTTTGCAGATGATGCAGAACATACCTTCACCAAAGAGTCAAGCAGTATATTGCTCCCTCCTACATATATCTCATGAAGAGACCATGAGGATAAAATCAGAGAGATTAGAGCCCACACAGAAGCATACCGACAATCCTTCTTTCCATAAACAATACGAGACTGGAATAGAAGAGAGAACCGATAGAGGTACTCAGGGTACCCTCCGCCACACACCTTCAGGTGGCTTGCGGAGTATGGATGTAGATGTAGATGTATTGTAGCTAAATGATAAAGGATCTTTCTTTCGGTGTATTTGCAGTACGTTACACTTGTCTACATTGAGATTCAATTGCCATTCCCCACACCATGTGTCAATTCATTGCAGATCCTCCTGCATTTCAGTACAATTTTCCATTGTTACAACCTCTCAGTATAGTACAGCATCATCCGCAAAAAGCTTCAGTGAACTTTGGATGTTATCCACAAGGTCATTAATATATACTGTGAATAGCAATGGTCCTATGACACTCCCCTGCAGCACACCTGAAATCACTCTTACTTTGGAAGACTTTTCTCCATTGAGAATGACGTGCTGCATTCCGTTATCTAGGGACTCTTCAATCCAATCACACAATTGGTTTGATAGTCCATATGCTCTTACTTTGTTCGTTAAACAACAGTGGGGAATTGTATCAAATGCCTTGCGGAAGTCAAGAAACACGGCATCTGCCTTTGAACCCGTGTCTATGGCCCTCTGAGTCTCGTGGGCGAATAGCATGAGCTGGGTTTACAATGATCGTCTTTTTCCTACAGAGTAGATTTCTAGTCTCCAGAAAGGTCATTATACTTGAACGTAATATGTGTTTCAAAATTCTACAACTGATCGACGTCAGAGATATAGGTCTTTTGTTGTGCACATCTGTTCGACGTCCCTTCTTGAGAATGGGGATGACCTGTGCCCTTTTCCAATCGTTTGGAACGCTACGCTCTTCTAGAGACCCACGGTACACCGCTGCAAGAAGGGGGGCAAGTTCCTTCGCATACTCTGTGTAAAATCGAACTGGTATCCCATCAGGTCCAGCGGCCTTTCCTCTTTTGAGCAATTTTAATTGTTTCTCTATCCCTCTGTCATCTATTTAGATATCTACCATTTTGTCATCTGTGCAACAATTTAGAGAAGGACCTACAGTGCAGTCTCCCTCTGTGAAACAGCTTTGGAAAAAGACATTTAGTATTTCGGCCTTTAGTCTGTCATCCTCTGTTTCACTACCATTTTGGTCACAGTGTGTCCTGACATTTTGTTTTGATCCACCTACCACTTTCACATAAGGCCAAAATTTCTTAAGATTTTCTGCGAAGTCAGAACATAGAACTTTACTTTCGAATTCGTTGAACACCTCTCGCATAGCCCTCCTTACACTACCTTTTTCTTTGTGTAACATTTGTATGTCTGCAAGGCTCTGGCTATGTTTATGTTTGCTGTGAAGTTCCCTTTACTTCCGTAGTTTTCTAACTGAGTTGTTGTACCACGGTGGCTCTTTTCCACCTCTTACGATCTTGCTTGGCACATACTATTGTTCATTGCAGTTAAAAGCTGTTTAAAAGCAGTTGAGATCGATACTGGGTCGGACTGTGAAATAGTCTGCATAAAGTTGTCTATCAGACAAGGATTGACCACTGTATTAGGATGTTTTTATAGACCACCAGCATCCGCAACAAATGTTGCAGAAAGTTTCAGGGAAAGTCTTGAGTACATAGGAAGTGAATATCCAAATTATCCATTAGTTATAGGTGGAGACTTTAATCTAGCATCCATTGACTGGGAAAATTACATGTTTATCACAGGGGGCAGAAGCAAATATTCATGTGAAGTTATTCTAGGAGCGCTCTCAACATACAACCTTGAGCAATTGGTTATAAAACCAACTTGAGATGGGAACATATTAGATATCTTGGCGACAAACAGACCTGATCTTTTTGAGGAAGTTAATCTAGAAGAAGGTATTAGCGACGATAATATCATTGTGGCTTCTATGTCAGTGGAAGTTTCAAAAAAAAAAAAAAAAAAAACCAAAGAAACAGCATAGAGAGTTCTTGTTTGGGAAAGCAAATAAAAGTGTCATTTGAATATCTTCATAGTCAGCTCCAAGCATTCACCATGGGACACAAAGATATTGAGCATCTTTGGTTGGAATTTAAAGGTATTGTCCACCATGTGCTAGAGAAGTATGTGCATAGAAAAAGTATAGGGGAGGGAAATGATCCAGCTTGGTACAATAATCATATTAGGAAGTTGCTGAGAAAGCAGAGAATTTTGCACAGTCATTTTAAACGGAGTCAGTGCCCTGCTGACAAACAGAAATTATGCGAAATGAAAGCAGCTGTCAGAAGGACAATGAGAGATTCTTTTAACGAATTTGAAAGCAATATTTTATCTGCAGATTCTAAAAATAACACCAAAAAGTTTTGGTCGTACGTAAAATTTATGAACGCTACAAATAATTGAATACCTTCTCTTGCTGACAGTATGACTAATGTAACTGATGATGATAAACGGAAGGCCGAAATTCTAAACCTAGCTTTCAAAAACTCATTTACGGTAGAGGACTGCAGCACCATTCCCCCTTTTCAATTATTCAACAAACGAAAGGATGGCTGACATAGTGTTTAGTGGATCTGGGATTGAAAAACAGTTAAGATTGTTAGACGTCAGGAAGGCATCTGGCCCAGACAGTATCCCCTTAGGATTTTATGTTGACTATGCTACAAATATAGCACCATTCTTATCCATCATCTATCAAAGATAATTGGAACAGCGGAAGGTTCCACGGGATTGGGATAAGGCCCAGGTCATAGCAATCTATATAAAGGGTAGGAAATCGGATGCACATAATTACTGACCAGTTTCACTGACATTGATTTGTTGTAGAATTGTGTAAAATATTTTGTGTTCAGACATAATGACCTTTCTAGACTCTGAGAAGCTCATCTGCAGAAAACAGCACGGTTTTAGGAAACAGCAGTCATGCGAGACACAGCTGGCCCTCTTTGTGCATGATATACAACAGGCTCCCAGGGTAATGCCATATTTCTCAACTTTTGAAAGGCGTTCGACTCAGTTCTGCACTGTCACTTGCTACAAAAAGTGCACGCATACGGTCTATCCGATGACATGTGCAGTTGGATAGAAAGTTTTATAACAGACAGGGAGCAGTATGTCGTCCTGAATGGTGTGACTTCAACAGAAACAAGAGTAACTTCAGGTGTGCCTCAGGGCAGCATAATAGGTCCTCTGCTTTTTACGATTTACATAAATGATCTGGTTGATGGTATTGACAGTGGCCTGAGACTGTTTGCCGATGCTGCTGTAGTCTACAGGAAACTAGTATCACACGAAAGTTGTGAACAAATCAATGAGGATTTGCAGAAAATTAATGTGTGGTGTAATGACTGGCAGTTATATCTCAATATTAGTAAGTGTAACCTACTGCGTATAACATGGCATAAATCCCCATTAATGTATAAGTACAAAATAAATGCCCAGTCTTTGGAAGCGGTAACGTCCGTCAAGTATCTGGGTGTGACTATTCGAAATGATCTCAAATGGAATGATCAGATTACACAAGTAATGGGTAAGGCAAACTCTAAATTGCGGTTTATTGGTAGAATCCTGAAGCGATGCAGCCCTTCAACAAAGGAAATAGCTTGCAATACGTTAGTTCATCCAGTCTTGGAGTATTGTTTGACTGTATGGGACCCTTACAAGTTGGGTCTGATTCAAGAGATTGAGAAGGTCCAAAGAAGAGCGGCAAGATTCGTGACTGGTGCATTTAGCCATCGTGAGAGCATTACAAATCTCATAGAATGTTTGAAGTGGTACACACTTGCAGATAGACAGCGCGCTAAACAGAAGGGGCTGCTCACTAAATTCTGAAATCCGATCTTCACCGAGGGTGTAGAGCATATATTATTACCACCAACTTTCAAATTGGCAATGATCACCATTCAAAGATAAGGGGAAAAAAGAGCTCGTACTGAGGTGTTCATTTTTCCCTCGTGCGATATGCGAGTGGAACAGAGGGGGAGGGGGGGGGGGATATGATTTTGGTGCGAATTGTGCCCTCACACCCCACACAACGCTTGGTGGCTAGCGGAGTATATATGTAGATGTAGATGTAATGCATATTGTACAATTGTTTTGAACTTTGTCCACTGATCCTCAACACTATCTGTACTTGAGATAAAACTTTTGTGTTGAGCTGTCAAGTACCCTGAAATCTGATTTTTGTCACTTTTGCTAAACAGAAAGATCTTCCTACCTTTTTTAATATTTCTATTTATGGCTGAAATCACCGATGCTGTAACTGCTTTGTGATTGATGATTCCTTGTTCTGCGTTAACTGTTTCAAATAGTTCGGGTCTGTTTGTCACCAGAAGGTCTAATATGTTATTGCCACGAGTCAGTTCTCTGTTTAACTGCTCAAGGTAGTTTTCAGATAATGTACTTTTAAAAAATTTCACTGGAATCTTTGTCCCTGCCACCCATTATAAACGTTATAAACGTATAATTGTATACGAATGCATTAAGGCATTGATGTCAGTTGATCTTGATAAAAAGCTCTTGGAGCCTTTAATCTCCACAGTTCTGTTCATATGCATTTCTTCCTCAAATCCTAGTTCATCAGAACCGAAAAGAAATTCCTACTGAATGATGGGATAAGTTTATCTTGTGTACAAATTTTTGGACCTATTCTGCAATTTACTGTGCATCATCAAGTTGAAACTTTGAAATTTCGTTGCCTTATGTCTTCCACATCTGAAGCACTGTCTTAGGTTATCACCATTCGCTGCTTGTCTTGAAATCACTGTAACCTATGTCACATGCAGATTTATCACTATCATGCACATCCTATCAACTGTATTGAGTATCCTTGAAATGTGTGAACACCAGTCATTGTAACAATTGCGCCATGTCCTGCCTTAAATATCCATAGTTTTTCTTATGCACTACATGGTCATATTGGTGCGGACTTTACTCTGCTGCAGATCATCTTCCATGTATGTAGTTATGTTCAGTGCCCACTCCTGGGACGACGATTGTGCTTTACTGCATTTCATTGGAGATGGAATTTGTGGCTTGCTGTCTGACAAGGATGATGGACTACATGCCTCAACACCTGTTTCAGTATCACTTTCACGTGGTAAGCATGTATTATTTGTCAACTAAGCAGTTAAAGTATGCTCTGTAGCCTCATGCTGTGCCCACGATTGAATACATCCAGTTCCACCCCTGTTGCCATTAGCAGCCAATATTGTGATTGCAAGGTAGACAATATGTGTGGTGTCGAATACCATAAACAACACTGTCCTTGTGCTACTTCGCACTCAAGGGGTTCCTTGGGAGAGCAGCACGGGTGACCATAGAATATGAGGAGCCAGACGAGACAGCAGATGTCCATGCACTAGAGTCTTATCCATACAGCATATAAGGGCTACACCCCAGTAACTATTAGGGCTGGCACAATCCCATGTCCATAAAGGAAAGAGGCGCTCTCCATCAAACCAGATCTGATTGAAACAACACAGGAGCTTGCCTTTAGCTTCAGGGCGCAGGTGACAGAGCATGGCATGATGAATATGATCTGGTTCTGGAACAGTGTCTCTGGCCAGACAGCTCATTCCAGTTCCCACATACAAAATGGAAAGAAGTAGACCACCTCACTACAGGAGAAGAAATGGAGCCTCCACATCTCCACAGTCCTATCGAATGACTGAAACTGAGGAGTCTGTCTGAATGTCAAAGTGAAAGTAAAATATCTCAGCTAAAACCTGTACCATATCTTTAGGGTCACCCACCAAGACTCCACTGCTCTAGAAGAGCCATAAGGGAGGTGTACTGTCCTTGCCTGAAATCGACCTTACCAAATCTCCAGCTCGTGCAGTGGAAGTGGATCGATTAATGGAAATCGCAAATTCCTTCCAGGAATTCCTCTTCCATTCTTGTATCACTCGTCTGCTTGTACTCTTATAGACATCAAGGCACAAAGATTTTGTGCAGCTGGATGGTGTTCGAATTTCCACAGAGATGTGAGCCTGGCTGCAATTGCTGAACAACATCCTTCATTCCACTAAGGGACAGTCTGTTGCCTGTGATGGTTGCCTGATGGGGGAATGGAATCTGCAGCAGCTCATTGGATTTCACAAGTAGCATTGTCCACCACCTCTTGAGAACATTCCTGTTGTTTGAAGACTGCCTGCTGACTGTATCACAATCAGTTTGCCCTTGGAAGCTTCCATCTTCGGTGTCTCCTGTCAAGGACTGTCCACTTCAGCTGTTGGATCCACAATGAAAGGTCTACATCTACATCTACATACATACTCTGCAATCCACCATACGGTGTGTGGCGGAGGGTACCTCGTACCACAACTAGCATCTTCTCTCCCTGTTCCACTCCCAAACAAAACGAGGGAAAAATGACTGCCTATATGCCTCTGTACGAGCCCTAATCTCCCATATCTTATCTTTGTGGTCTTTCCGCGAAATATACGTTGGCAGCACTCTAAATTTCCTCAGTAGCGATTCACGAAAAGAACACCTCCTTACCTCCAGAGACTCCCACCCAAGTTCCTGAAGCATTTCCGTAACACTCATGTGATGATCAAACCTACCAGTAACAAATCTAGCAGCCCGCCTCTGAATTGCTTCTATGTCCTCCCTCAATCCAACCTGATAGGGAACTCAAACGCTTGAGCAGTACTCAAGAATAGGTCGTATTAGTGTTTTATAAGTGGTCACCTTTACAGATGAACCACATCTTCCCAAAATTCTACCAATGAACCAAAGACGACTATCCACCTTCCCCACAACTGCCATTAGATGCTTGTCCCATTTCATATCGCTCTGCAATGTTACGCCCAGTTATTTAAGCGACGTGACTGTGTCAAATGCTATACTACTAATGTAGTATTCAAACATTATGGGATTCTTTTTCCTATTCATCTGCATTAATTTACATTTATCTATATTTAGAGTTAGCTGCCATTCTTTACACCAATCACAAATCCTGTTCGTTCAAGTCATCTTGTATCCTCCTACAGTCACTCAATGACGACACCTTCCCATACACCACAGCATCATCAGCAAACAGTCGCACATTGATATCCACTCTATCCAAAAGATCATTTATGTAGATAGAAAACAACAGCGGACCTACCATACTTCCCTGGGGCACTCCAGATGATACCCTCACCTCCGATGAACACTCACCATCGAGGACAACGTACTGGGTTCTATTACTTAAGAAGTCATTGAGCCACTCACATATTTGGGAACCAATCCCATATGGTCATACCTTAGTTAGGAGTCTGCAGTGGGGCACCAAGTCAAACACTTTCTGGAAGTCAAGGAATATGGCATCCGTCTGCTACCCTTCATCCATGGTTCGCAAGATATCATGTGAAAAAAGGGCGAGTTGCGTTTCGCAGGAGCGATGCTTTCTAAAGCCATGCTGATGCATGGACAGTAACTTCCCTGTCTCAAGGAAATTCATCATATTCGAACTGAGAATATGTTCAAGGATCCTGCAACAAACTGATGTTAAGGATATTGGTCTGTAATTTTGAGGATCCATCCTTCTACCCTTCTTATATAGAGGCGTCACCTGCACTTTTTTCCAGTCCCTCTTTGCGATAAATGCAAGCTACGTAAGGAGCCAATGCAGTAGAGTACTCTCTGTAAAACCGAATTGGAATCCCATCAGGACCTGGTGATTTATTTATTTTCAACCCATTCAGCTGCTTCACAACCCCAGGGATGTCTTTCACTATGTCCTCCATATGGGAATCTGTACGAGACTCAAACGGCAGTATGTTTGTATGATCCTCCTGTGTGAAAGATTTCTGAAATGCTAAATTTAAAATTTCAGCTTTCGTTTTGCTGTCTTCCGTTGCCAGGCCAGACTGATCAGTGAGTGACTGGATGGAAGCCTTCGAGCCTCTTACCGATTTTACGTAAGACCAGAATTTCCTTGGGTTTTCAGCAAGATCTTCTGCTAAGGTATGACGGTGGTAGTGGTTGTATGCTTTGCGCATCGCTCTTTTTACAGCAGCACGAATCTCTACTAATGTTTGCCTGTCTTCATTCTCCCAATCTTTCTTGTACCATGAGTGCAACTGTCTTTGCTTCCTGAGCATTCCCCGAAGTGTGCTTATAAACCACGGTGGGTTTTTTCCGTTCATAACCCATTTTTTCAGCACATACTTCTCCAATGCGTAATTTACAATGTGTTTAAAATTTGCCCATAGTTCTTCCACGTCCATCGTACAGGAAGTAAATGAAGTCGATTCATGCTAACAACTGCTTATCTGCTCTTTCTAGTAAGAATACTCTCCTAGCCCTCTTGACACACCTTTTAACTTTCATAACCATAGTCGTAATGACAGCATCATGATCACTAATCCGTGTCTCAACATTGACACCGTCAATGAGGTCTGGTCTGTTTGTGGCTACCACATCTAAAATATTTCCATTATGTGTTGGCTGTCGATTTAGCTGCGCAAGACAGTTTTCGGATAATGTGTTCAAAAATAATTCACATGACAGCTTGTCTGTACCATCTGTAATGAATCCATAGACATCCCAGGTGGTCACTGCAGTGTAAATCTGCAGTCACGTCCCACTGAAATGAGTCTACAATAGCTGGGAAGCAGAAACAAAGATCAGTGGTTGAAGATGACCCTGTAGCGGTAGTAAAGTGTGTCATCTGACCAGAGTTCAAAAAGTAGATACTTTCTAAATGGTCAAAACTCGCTATGGACAGAGTTCAGAGGGTCTAGCAGTACCAACCGACCACTGTGTCATTCTCATGCGATAGGCATCACTGGATGCTGATATGGAGGGGCATGTGGTAAACACACCACTCTCCTAGCTTTTGTCAGTTTTCGTGATCGGAGCCACTACTTCTCAGTCAAGTAGTTCCTCAATTAGCCCCACAAGGGCTGAGTGCACCACACTTGCAACAGTGCTCTGGAGACCCAAACAGTCACCCATCCAAATACTAGCAAAGCTCAACAGTGCTTGACTTCAGTGATATGACAGAAATTGGTGTTACCACTGTGGCAAGACCAGTGGCCTATAAATGGACAAAGTGCTTGATAATTTGACTCCTGGAGCAAGCGTCAGCCAAGCTCCACAGCACATTGTGTGCCCTGAAATCAACCATTAAGACGAATGAGTGGCGCAGTGCCCAGACGACCTGTCAGTCCAACTGCATCCAATGGATTGTGAGGTGGAAGATGTAAGAATTACACTGTGATCTTAACTGGTGTGATAACTTGTATGCAACTACATGTATGGCCGTTGTAAGAGAGGCAGGAGAGAAGTGGCATCTGTCATCAACAAAAACTCCCACTCTGCCCTGTTCCAAGTAAAATCATCCTCCCTTAACTCAGGTGGATCAGTGACTAAAATGAGATTCTTGCAAGTGGATGCGGAATGGTCTCATGTGAGAGAGTGCTGTAATTCTTCCAAATGAGAGTGATATTCACTTAAGTTCCACTTCAATACAGAAGTCCCTGTGGGAGCCATCGATTAACAAGGGTTGCAATTTACCCAAGAGGTCAGGGAAATATCAGTTGGTGCCAAGCTCTCCGGTTCCTCCGTGTGGATATCAGTATCCCGGACAGAGCCCCACAAGCCTGAGGAACTGAGGAAGTCTTATACAACCTGTAGGCAGCAGGTTCTCTGGAGGTTGTCCACTAGACATTCACACCATCAGCATGGAGCAGTCCTTGAGGTTGAGGGTTTATTTTTTGAGGTGAACCTTCCTCACCCTCCAGGTGTTGAAGCCAAGACCCCAATTCTCTGATACAAACACCATTCCACCACCACACTTATGGTCCCTCAACTATTCCCAGAATTTACGGTAGAAGAGGTTTCGCGGCGTCTGTTCCAAGACTGGGAAACCCAGGCTCACTGTGCCCATACCCAGCCACTAAAGGCAGAGCTCCCTAGGAAAAACACAGCCCTCCCTTCCCTAAGTTATGAGACACTCTTTGCTAGGCCCATCTGCTGAGACCTGTCCAGCTTGGGTCAACCTGCCAGTAGCTGTGCTAACATCGGAATACCGCTCAGTGTCAGAGAGGCACTCAGATCCTCATGGCCAGCAATGAAGGTACCTACAATAAGGTGGTGTCCCCTGGGAGGGTCATTAGGCAAGGCACCATTAACAGAGATGCGCACCCCTCCTAATTCACCCATCTGAGCACAACCAGTTCTGTTCTGTAGCCTACACCGCAAGCTGTCAATCTCAACTTAACCAGGAACATAGTGAGTGAGCTGTGGTGCACTGTCAATGCCCACAGCTCATTTGGGTATTGAGCAAGTCATTGGGTCAATAGCTTTGGTGCAACAGGAAAACAGACATCACTGTGAAGGTGGGAATAACTGGACAAATTTGAATAGACCCTTTCTAAATTATCAGCTTTCTTTTGAGAATTGTCAAGGTTTGATATGTTATGAGGAGAGCATTCTTGATCCTTTGCAAAGAAAAATAACTCTTAGTACTTGTAAAATAATGGATATAACAAAGCAGTATGTAATACAGTAATGAATACAGTACAACCAATTTTTCATTGCTGTAATTTATACAATTCATCATTTTCTTTTTCTGTTTCTTTCATGGACCTCCACCACTCTGAGCTCTTTCCGAAACTTTATCTCAAATTTTAGAACTTGGTTTTATTACATTTTGATCCACAGTTGGAATATTGTCTAGAAATGTCTCAGCCATCTCTTCATATGCCCTATTTTTTCATATTCTTTTTCATTTAATGTTGCTGGGCCATTTTCCACACACAAAGCCTTTCACTATAAAATTTTATAAGTTTCTTTCATGTGATCATTGGTCCAGCACTTTGCCACACTGGAAACAAACAGAACTTGCTGTGACATAAAAACCTCATAAAAACTCACTTGCTGAACATGGTGTGATCCATTGCAGAAATCTGCAGATGCATGCCCAGTTAATAAGGATGGGTCACCTGTTCTGCTATGGACGGCCTCAAAGTCATGTCCCTAGTAATACAAAGGCAGGACTACATGTGTTCCAGAATCTGCGCAACACATCAATGTCCTTTCGCTAAAACCCACCTCTGTGCATTCAGCTAATGCAGACCACTGCAGACAGTTCAGCACAAGACACTGAAGTGATCAGTTGAAGCAACTCACAATTGTTTTTGTTTTCCTGATAACTCTTCTGTGTTATAGTACATAATAATAATAATAGTCATAGTAATAATCCCGTGGAGGCCCGGGAAAAGAATTGGCCTCCGGTATGTTCTGCCAGTCGTAAAAGGTGACGAAAAGAACAAACCACTAATAGGGCTAACCCCCCCTTTTAGTGTGATGAGTTGGTTCAGGACAGAACTAAAGAAGCCTCGGACAAGCGCCGTCATGGTCGGGGACGACGCTTGAACCCTATGCCCATCCACAATGGTAATGACACTGCTAGCCAACTGGAAAATGATTTAAATCCAAATAGAGGTGTTTTGCAGGATATGCTTCCTACAACCACCCTAGAAGGAAAACAAAGGCAGAGGATGAGATGGTCAGATGAAGTTAATCGACACCTCATGTTCTGTTATTACCAAGCAACAAACTTAGGAACCAACACAACTGGATACAGATCACAAGTATACACAACATTTATTACCAGATACCCAGAATTAAAATTTTTAACAGAACAACGACTAGCTGATGAGATCCGTGTAATAATCAAAAATAACAGGATACCCCAGTCAGAATTAGAAAACATCAAACAACAAGTACAACAAATACTGGAACAAAATAATGTGCAAACAGAAGAAGAAGAAAATAGAGTAATGGACTCAAACATCCCAGAGCAAACAAACAAAGAACAACACGCATCAATTAAACAATCCGAAGAAAATGAAATCTTGCGACAGCCACCAGAACAAGCACAAATAGAACACGAAGTGACACACATGTTAGATATAGAAGAAAAATTTCAGCTGACATACATAAAATACAAAGACACAAATACAGACATTAGACCATTCTTGCATAGACTGCCAAGTAACCCACAAGTCGAAACAACAATAAAAACTATCAACACAATCATACACAACAAAATAAATGAAAATACAACTATGGAAGAGTTACAACTACTTGTTTATATAGGAGCACTCACTACACTAAATATACACACTAGGCAGAGATCAGAACCAACCAACACACAGAAGGAACCCACAAAACCAGCATGGCAACACAAGCTACAGATCAGAATAGAAAAACTGAGAAAGGACATCGGACAACTAACACAATTTATAAGAAATGAAATGTCATACAAAAAACGAAAAACGTTAGGTAAAATCTCACAACAAGAAGTGATAGAGCAATTAGATGAAAAGAAGCAGAAACTACAAGCATTGGCCAAACGACTTAGGAGATACAAAAAAAGTGAAAATAGAAGGAAACAAAACCAAACATTCAACACAAACCAAAAGAAATTTTACCAGACAATAGATAACACACACATTAAAATAGACAATCCACCAAACATAACAGACATGGAACACTTCTGGAGCAACATTTGGTCAAACCCGGTACAACATAACAGGCACGCACGGTGGATACAAGCAGAAACAGACACATACAAGATGATGCCACAAATGCCTGAAGTGATAATTTTGCAACATGAAGTCACCCGAGGAATTAATTCTACGCAATTGTAAATCCCCTGGAAAAGATAAAATAGCAAATTTCTGGCTAAAGAAGTTCACCTCAACACATTCACATCTAACTAAATTATTTAACAGTTACATTGCAGACCCATACACTGTCCCTGAGATACTTACACAAAGGAATAACTTATCTGAAACCTAAAGATCAAGCAGACACACCAAACCCAGCAAAATATCGTCCCATAACATGCCTACCAACAATATACAAAATATTAACTTCAGTCATTACACAGAAATTAATGACACATACATCACAGAACAAAATTATAAATGAAGAACAAAACGGCTGCTGCAAAGGAGCACGAGGATGTAAAGAGCAACTGATAATAGATGCAGAGGTGACATATCAAGCTAAAACTAAACAAAGGTCGCTACACTATGCATACATTGATTACCAAAAAGCTTTTGATAGTGTACCCCACTCATGGTTACTACAAATATTGGAAATATACAAAGTAGATCCTAAATTGATACAGTTCCTAAACATAGTAATGAAAAATTGGAAAACCACACTTAATATCCAAACAAATTCAAATAATATCACATCACAGCCAATACAGATTAAGCGTGGAATATACCAAGGAGATTCATTAAGTCCTTTCTGGTTCTGCCTTGCTCTGAACCCACTATCCAACATGCTAAATAATACAAATTATGGATACAATATCACTGGAACATACCCACACAAAATCACACATTTGCTATACATGGATGATCTAAAACTACTGGCAGCAACAAATCAACAACTCAACCAATTACTAAAGATAACAGAAGTATTCAGCAATGATATAAATATGGCTTTTAGAACAGACAAATGTAAGAATAATAGCATTGTCAAGGGAAAACACACTAAACAAGAAGATTACATATTGGATAACCACAGTGACTGCATAGAAGCGATGGAAAAAACAGATGCCTATAAATATCTAGGATACAGACAAAAAATAGGAATAGATGATACAAATATTAAAGAAGAACTAAAAGAAAAATGTAGACAAAGACTAACAAAAATACTGAAAACAGAATTGACAGCAAGAAACAAGACAAAAGCTATAAATACCTATGCTATACCAATATTGACCTACTCACTTGGAGTAGTGAAATGGAGTAACACAGACCTAGAAGCACTCAACACACTTAAACGATCACAATGCCACAAATATAGAATACATCACATACATTCAGCAACAGAAAGATTCACATTAAGCAGAAATGAAGGAGGAAGGGGATTTATCGACATAAAAAACCTACATTATCGACAGGTAGACAATTTAAGAAATCATCATACATTTCTTCAATTTCTTCGTCATCTGCAGAGCTAGTTGGCATATAAACTTGTACTACTGTAGTAGGTGTGGGCTTCGTATCTATCTTGGCCACAATAATGCGTTCACTAAGCTGTTTATAGTAGCTTACCCGCCTTCCTATTTTCCCATTCATTATTAAACCTACTCCTGCATTACCCCTATTTGACTTTGTGTTTATAAGCCTGTAGTCACCTGACCAGAAGTCTTGCTCCTCCTGCCACCGAACTTCACTAATTCCCACTATATCTAACTTTAACCTATCGATTTCCCTTTTCAAATTTTCTAACCTACCTGCCCAATTAAGGGACCTGACATTCCACGCTCCGATCCGTAGAACGCCAGTTTTCTTTCTCCTGATAACGACATCCTCTTGAGTAATCCCCACCCGGAGATCCGAATGGGGGACTATTTTACCTCCAGAATATTTTACCCAAGAGGACGCCATCATCATTTAATCATACAGTAAAGCTGCATGCCCTCGGGAAAAATTACGACCGTAGTTTCCCCTTGCTTTCAGCCGTTCGCAGTACCAGCACAGCAAGGCCGTTTTGGTTATTGTTACAAGGCCATATCAGTCAATCATCCAGACTGTTGCCCTTGCAACTACTGAAAAGGCTGCTGCCCCTCTTCAGGAACCACACGTTTGTCTGGCCTCTCAACAGATACCCCTCCGTTGTGGTTGTACCTACGGTACGGCTATCTGTATCGCTGAGGCACGCAAGCCTCCCCACCAACGGCAAGGTCCATGGTTCATGAGGGGGGGGGGGGGGGGGGGAATTCGGAGTAGGTATTAAAATTCATGGAGAAGAAGTAAAAACTTTGAGGTTTGACGATGACATTGTAATTCTGTCAGAGACAGCAAAGGACTTGGAAGAGCAGTTGAACGGAATGGACAGTGTCTTAAAAGGAGGATATAAGATGAACATCAACAAAAGCAAAACGAGGATAATGGAATGTAGTCAAATAGGGTCGGGTGATGCTGAGGGAATTAGATTAGGAAATGAGACACTTAAAGTAGTAAAAGAGTTTTGCTATTTGGGGAGCAAAATAACTGATGATGGTCGAAGTAGAGAGGATATAAAATGTAGACTGGCAATGGCAAGGAAAGCATTTCTGAAGAAGAAAAAATTGTTAACATCGAGTATAGATTTAAATGTCAGGAAGTCGTTTCTGAAAGTATTTGTATGGAGTGTAGCCATGTATGGAAGTGAAACATGGACGATAAATAGTTTAGACAAGAAGAGAATAGAAGCTTTCGAAATGTGGTGCTACAGAAGAATGCTGAAGATTAGATGGGTAGATCACATAACTAATGAGGAGGTATTGAATAGAATTGGGGAGAAGTGGAGCTTGTGGCACAACTTGACTAGAAGAAGAGATCGGTTGGTAGGACATGTTCTGAGACATCGAGGGATCACCAGTTTAGTATTGGAGGGCGGCGTGGAGGGTAAAAATCATAGAGGGAGACCAAGAGATGAATACACTAAGCAGATTCAGAAGGACGTAGGTTGCAGTAGGTACTGAGAGATGAAGAAGCATGCACAGGATAGAGTAGCATGGAGAGCTGCATCAAACCAGTCTCAGGACTGAAGACCACAACAACAACAACAACAACTGGTGTTTATTGTTTGATCCTGTATTGCAATCATGAATCCTTCCGTCTCACTGTATATATTGCCTTTTCTTAGCCATGTGTTGGATGCGTCTTGATCGATGTGTGGCTGTGTTAGATGATACGGGTGTTTGCCATGTAGTGTTTTCTTTTTCCAATTTACTTTCTTCGTATCTGTTGATGTTATGTGATCTAAAGGGTTGTAGAAGTGGTTATGAAATTGCAGTGGTGTAGCCGATGTATTTATATGAGTGATTGCTTTGTGTATTTTGCTAGTTTCTCCTCGTTCTATAAAGAATTTTCTTAAATTGTCTACCTGTCCATAATGTAGGTTTTTTTATATCGAAAAATCCCCTTCCTCCTTCATTTTTGCTTAATGTGAATCTTTCTGTTGCTGAATGTATGTGATGTATTCTATATTTGTGGCATTGTGATCGTGTAAGTGTATTGAGTGCTTCTAGGTCTGTGTTACTCTATCTCACTACTCCAAATGAGTAGGTCAATATTGGTATAGCATAGGTATTTATAGCTTTTGTCTTGTTTCTTGCTGTCAATTCTGTTTTCAGTATTTTTGTTAGTCTTTGTCTATGTTTTTCTTTTAGTTCTTCTTTAATATTTGTATTATCTATTCCTATTTTTTGTCTGTATCCTAGATATTTATAGGCATCTGTCTTTTCCACCGCTTCTATGCAGTCGCTGTGGTTATCCAATATGTAATCTTCTTGTTTAGTGTGTTTTCCCTTGACAATGCTATTTTTCTTACATTTGTCTGTTCCAAAAGCCATATTTATATCATTGCTGAATACTTCTGTTATCTTTAGTAATTGTTTGAGTTGTTGATTTGTTGCTGCCAGTAGTTTTAGATCATCCATGTATAGCAAATGTGTGATTTTGTGTGGGTATGTTCCAGTAATATTGTATCCATAATCTGTATTATTTAGCATTTTGGATAGTGGGTTCAGAGCAAGGAAGAACCAGAAAGGACTTAATGAGTCTCCTTGGTATATTCCACGCTTAATCTGTATTGGCTGTGATGTAATATTATTTGAATTTGTTTGGATATTAAGTGTGGTTTTCCTGTTTTTCATTACTACACTCCTGGAAATTGAAATAAGAACACCGTGAATTCATTGTCCCAGGAAGGGGAAACTTTATTGAGACATTCCTGGGGTCAGATACATCACATGATCACACTGACAGAACCACAGGCAGATAGACACAGGCAACAGAGGATGCACAATGTCGGCACTAGTACAGTGTATATCCACCTTTCGCAGCAATGCAGGCTGCTATTCTCCCATGGAGACGATCGTAGAGATGCTGGATGTAGTCCTGTGGAACGGCTTGCCATGCCATTTCCACCTGGCGCCTCAGTTGGACCAGCGTTCGTGCCGGACGTGCAGACCGCGTGAGACGACGCTTCATCCAGTCCCAAACATGCTCAATGGGGGACAGATCCGGAGATCTTGCTGGCCAGGGTAGTTGACTTACACCTTCTAGAGCACGTTGGGTGGCACGGGATACATGCGGACGTGCATTGTCCTGTGGGAACAGCAAGTTCCCTTGCCGGTCTAGGAATGGTAGAACGATGGGTTCGATGACGGTTTGGATGTACCGTGCACTATTCAGTGTCCCCTCGACGATCACCAGTGGTGTACGGCCAGTGTAGGAGATCGCTCCCCACACCATGATGCCGGGTGTTGGCCCTGTGTGCCTCGGTCATATGCAGTCCTGATTGTGGCGCTCACCTGCACGGCGCCAAACACGCATACGACCATCATTGGCACCAAGGCAGAAGCGACTCTCATCGCTGAAGACGACACGTCTCCATTCGTCCCTCCATTCACGCCTGTCGCGACACCACTGGAGGCGGGCTGCATGATGTTGGGGCGTGAGCGGAAGACGGCCTAACAGTGTGCGGGACCGTAGCCCAGCTTCATGGAGACCGTTGCGAATGGTCCTCGCCGATACCCCAGGAGCAAGAGTGTCCCTAATTTGCTGGGTAGTGGCGGTGCGGTCCCCTACGGCACTACGTAGGATCCTACGGTCTTGGCGTGCATCCGTGCGTCGCTGCGGTCCGGTCCCAGGTCGACGGGCACGTGCACCTTCCGCCGACCACTGGCGACAACATCGATGTACTGTGGAGACCTCACGCCCCACGTGTTGAGCAATTCGGCGGTACGTCCACCCGGCCTCCCGCATGCCCACTATACGCCCTCGCTCAAAGTCCGTCAACTGCACAGACGGTTCACGTCCACGCTGTCGCGGCATGCTACCAGTTAACACTGGTAGACTGCGATGGAGCTCCGTATGCCACGGCAAACTGGCTGACACTGACGGCGGCGGTGCACAAATGCTGCGCAGCTAGCGCCATTCGACGGCCAACACCGCGATTCCTGGTGTGTCCGCTGTGCCGTGCGTGTGATCATTGCTTGTACAGCCCTCTCGCAGTGTCCGGAGCAAGTATGGTGGGTCTGACACACCGGTGTCAATGTGTTCTTTTTTCCATTTCCAGGAGTGTATGTTTAGTAACTGTATCAATTTAGGATCTGCTATGTATATTTCCAATATCTGTAGTAACGTATATATCCAACTACAGAAATCTGTAATTATTGATACGTGTTCAATTACCCAAAAGTTCCTAAATGCAATATAACATATACCGTACAGTTAAATGGAAGCCACGCTTGATCAAGGTCCGCATCACTTTCCATTTTTAACCAGACATTACGCTTGAGAAAGGAAAGAAATAATAATACACTACTGGCCATTAAAATTGCTACACCAAGAAGAAATGCAGATGATAAATGGGTGTTCATTGGACAAAAATATTTTACTAGAACTGACATGTGATTACATTTTCACACAATTTGGGTGCATAGATCCTGAGAAATAAGTACCCAGAACAACCACCTCTGGCCGTAATAACGGCCCTGATACATCTGGGCATTGAGTCAAACAGAGCTTGGATGGCGTGTACAGATACAGTTGCCCATGCAGCTTCAACACGATACCACAGTTCATCAAGAGTAGCGACTGTCATATTGTGACGAGCCAGTTGCTCGGCCACCATTGACCAGACGTTTCCAGTTGGTGAGAGATCTGGAGAATGTGCTGGCCAGTGCAGCAGTCGAACATTTTCTGTATCCAGTTAGGCCCGTTGAGGACCTGCAACATGCGGCCGTGCATTATCCTGCAAAATGTAGGGTTTCGCAGGGATCGAATGAAGGGTAGAGCCACGGGTCGTAACACATCTGAAATCTAACGTCCACTGTTCAAAGTGCCGTCAATGCGAACAAGAGGTGACTGAGACGTGTAACCAGTGGTACCCCATACCATCACGCCGGGTGATACGCCAGTATGGCGATGATGAATACACGCTTCCAATGTGCGTTCACCGCGATGTCGCCAAACATGAATGCGACCAGGTTCGGCATTGAGTACACCATCAGAGGTGCTCCTGTCTGTGATGCAATGTCAAGGGTAACCACAGCCATGGTCTCCGAGCTGATAGTCCATGCTGTTGCAAACATCGTCAAACTGTTCGTGCAGATGGTTGTTGTCTTGCAAACGTCCCCATCTGTTGACTCAGGGATCAAGACGTGGCTGCACGATCCATTACAGCCATGTGGATAAGATGCCTGTCATCTCGACTGCTAGTGATACTAGGCATTTGGGATCCAGCACGGCGTTCTGTATTACCCTCCTGAACCCACTGATTCCATATTCTGCTAACAGTCATTGGATCTCGACCAATGCAAGCAGCAATGTCAAGATACCATAAACCGCAATCGCGATAGCCTACAACCCGACCTCTATCAAAGTCGGAAACGTGATGGTACGCATTTCTCCTCCTTACATGAGGCATCACAACAATCTTTCATCAGGCAACGCCGGTCAACTGCTGTTTGTGTATGAGAAATCGGTTGGAAACTTTCCTCATGCGAGCACGTTGTAGGTGTCGCCACTGGCGCCAACCTTATGTGAATGCTCTGAAAAGCTAATCATTTGCATATCACAGCATCTTCTTCCTGTCAGTTAAATTCCGCGTCTGTAGCACATCATCTTCGTGGTGTAGCAATTTCAATGGCCAGTAGGGTAGTACTACTACTACTACTCTGGAAATATGAATCAAACAGTGAAGGTCCTCCCAGTGTTTAAGGACTAGAAAATGTATGGAAGAGATAAAAGAAGCTTCCATGAAACTGGAGGTGGAAACCCGCTTTCATCTGAAGAAAATGGGATACAGCATGGTATGCTAAAATTTTACACAGGATGCACGTAATCTTAACAATATCCTCCGCAGACATTGCTAAAAATAGGAGCTCAGTATCCCACTGCAAGTGCAGGAGACATTCTTCATCACCCATAAACAATTTCTTGCAATGTAACAAAAATAGCAGATGAATACCATGTGATTATGGTGCCCCAAGTGCTGCAGGATATGGAAGATGATGGGTGCACCTGCTCAGCTGACATGTGGATAGATACTTATGCTAAAAAGACATTATTTGACTCTTTCTATGGATTCAATCTTGTGAGCATTGTAGTGGGGAAAAAAAATCAGGGCCTGTTTGTCGCAGAGTACCCATCTCATATGGAGAAAAGTGCCACAGATATTTGGGAGGAAATTTAAACTAAAATGATCAAGTTGGGAATATTTACAAATGACCTACTCAAGGTTATGTTCATTGCCGATTAGGAGGGAATGTGAAAAAAAGCACTTAGTCAACTTCTGTGCAATTACATATGCTTTAGCACTGTTCTACACTACCTGTTTGAGGAAAAATTATTGCTGAAATACTGATAAAATTCTCTGTAGCTCCCAGCTGTGTAAAATGGTTTAAAATCTCCATGCTCTTTTTGGTTGCTGATACCTTCATTGTATAGTCTTCTCAGATGTCTGGTGCTTGCTCCAGTGCCACATGAGGTAATAGTTTTGCTGCTTGCATGACGTGCCTACTTCAACCTTCCAATGGGTGGGTCCCAAGCTATTCTTAGCTGCAGCCCGCCATCTTTACTGAAGGTGTTGTCACAGATTTTTATCTCGATCACTTCTTTTATGATGCTACCCTAGAAACTATTAGACCATGTAATAGGTGATGTCTTGTCAAATGTGATATGATGTCCATTTTCTAGAGCATGTTCTGCTACCGCTGATTTCTCAGAGAACCGAGGGCAAAAGCACCTCTGTTTCCACACAGCATTATTAGATAGTACACACCGTCTGTCCAATTAAAAACTGTACAGTACAACACTGTATTTTATATACTTCTGGCGTTCTGAGGCGTACATAATCTTTCAGAGGCCTCATGACTTGTCAAATGTTTGCTGGAGCCCTGGAGACTGAATAGTTTTTATGCCTCTTTAGAAGCTGCCTAATCTTTCCTGTTACTGAGCCATAGAATGTCAAAAACACAAGCTTCTGCATGTCCTTGAGATCCTACTTTTGCGTATTTTCAGAAAGATGGCTTGTGAAATCTGGGGGTTGTTGTACACATTTTTCTTCAATAGTATCCAGAAACAGGTAAGCTGCTTCAGCAGCTTTTCATCGTCTGATGGCTCACCTCCATCATGAACTTGATTTTGTCATGGGGTTTGCAGATTAGATCCAAAAATTCTCCCAGCTTTTCAAATCCATGAGACCAGACAACTAACGTGTCGCCAACGTAGTGATAAAAGTGACTAGGCTTTGCCGGAGCTATGTCCAGGGCGATGTCCGCAAAGCACTTCATAAACAGGTTGGCTATAAATTGAGCTAATGGGTTTCCCAACATGATACTGTCAGCCTGGTTAAAATTTTCTCCATCATGCAAAAAATATAAAATCAGAATATGTTTTATAAAATCTTAAACAGTGTCACCAAATAACTGGAAGAGCAGATCTGTAGAACTTTCAGTGGGAACAAGCATTAATAATACTACCACATCAAGGCTAACCATGATGTCTCCTCTTTCATGACACCAGCAACTAATTCAACTGAATGAGTCTGTCATATCTTGATGTGGTGCACATAGTGATCAACGTGCGGAGTTAGGATGGCCAAATGTTTTGTGAGTGTATAAGTCAGCAATCCAATGATGTTCATGATGGGACATAAAAATGTGTTCTTCTTGAGAACCTCTGGAAGGCCATACAATGTGAAAGAATAGTTTTTTCATGCCATTCTCTTCCAATGAAGACCTTTTTAGAAGCTCCAAAGTGTTCGTCATTATTCTAAATGCCTTTATAAATGCCTCCTTCTCCAGTATCAACAGAATCTTCACTTCATAGCTAGCATGTTCCATAATAATGGTTGCATTGCTCTCGTCAACTGGCAGGACTAAGAGGAGAGGATCGTTGTGGAGTTTATTAAGACCATTACACTCAGTTCTCGTCATGTTCGAAGCTGGCAGCTTGGATTTTGAAAGAATGCAGCTCATTACTCTATGAATTTCTTCTGCAGTTTCACTGAGTATCTTGTGAACCGCTTGTTCCACACCACTTATTACGACTGCCAAAGGGAAACTGCAGCAAAGGTGCAAAATTAAGTACATTCTTAAGTGCAAACATGGCACCCATGTTGGTTGATGCTGGTGGAGGAGACATATCACAAATTATCAAGGGACCCAACATCCAGAATAATGAGGAAGATGTTGGAGCATCTCAAGAGGTCATCGCTGAAAGAGAACGTCATTAAAAATCTCCTAGCCTTGGCACCTCTACCAATTATATTGGGTGGCTTTCCAAAGGATTACAAGAAGTGCATGCTTCTACCTCACATCATGAGCAACACCAGATTGCCAACTTATGAACTTAAAACATCTGGTTATCCTCCTTACTGCACACACTGGTCACTGTGCACCACGTCAAGAATACAACTGACTTCACCAGTCAAACATAATGTGTGTGTCTTAGAGGCGGAAATGTTACAGTCAGCTCTGATGTTGCCAACATTCATGCATGTTCCCAGCGAAGGTTCTATATATCTATGTGCCGACTTATTTGACACAATTATTGTGGATTTAGTTAAGCACACTCTGACGTCACTGTATTTTTTGTATGATGGACAAAATTTAACCAAAGTGATGGAATTGTGATGGAGAACCCATTAACTCCAGTTATAGGCAACCTGTTTATGTAGTGCTTTGAGGACATTACCCTGGAAACAGCTCCTGCAAAGCCTAGTTGTTTTTATCATTATGTTGATGACATGTTCATTGTCTGGTGTCATGGGTGTGAAAAGCTGACAGAATTCTTATACCACATCAACAATATCCATAACAATAAGTTCACGACAGTGATAGATGGTGCCTTGCTGTTTCTTGATGTCCTTGTCCGTCATAAAGCAAATGCATATGTCGGCCACAGCGTTTATCAGACACCCACCCAAACAGACTGATATTGGCATGCTAAGAGCTATCACCATCTGTCACAGAAATGTTCTGTTCTGATGACCTTGGTGCATTGAGCAGATACCATCTCAGATAATGAAAACCTGCTGAAGAAACTGAGCCACTTATGGAAAGTATTAAAGGAAAAGGCTGCAACTACTGCAGGTTTCACAAGCGATGTTTCTGAAAATGCGTAAGCAGAAGGACCCGAGGAGTACATGAGGCAGCTTGCAAATTTGCCATTCTGTGGCTCACTAACAGGAAAGATTAGTCGGCCCCTAAAGAAGTGTAAAATCTATTCAGTCTTCAGAGCTCCAGCAAAAATTTGACAAGTCATGAGGCATTGAATGATGATCTAGGCCTCACAATACCAGGAGGACATAAAATGCTGTGCGAGTGTGGGCAGTTTTATATTGGGCAGACTAGGCATACTATTGAGGAGCGCTGTGTCGAATATGAGAGATGCTTTCCTCTTTGGTACACTAACAAATCAGTGTTGGCAGGGCATGCTCTTGAAAATGAGCATGATGATTCCATTCATCATCATTAAAAATGCATGGGTTAGGCTGCTATTCAATTGAATAAAAGTCTGTAGATATAATGTCATGGATCTGTTGTCAGTAAAATTAATGGGAAAGCAATGAATTCGAGCACTTACACACAGAGACAAAGAGAAAAAGTTGTGTATAAAGAAACCTTAAGCGCCCATGGTCAGAAGCCAGCAAAAAATACAGGAGGCAAACATTACCATCAAAGGTGTGACTCATGCTCTCTCTCTCTCTCTCTCTCTCTCTCTCTCTCTCTCTCCCTCTCTCTCCCACACACACACACACACACACACACACACACACACACAGACAGAGAGACAGAGAGAAAGAGAGAGAGAGAGAAATATGAGAAAATTATGTAACAATAACATCCATCACTTAGAACTTAGATATTAAATCTCTTAGAAGATGAAACATTTTCACATGACAGCAATTCATTTTTTGAAGAATTTGAAGTGTTAACTCTCATTTCAAAGGAAACAAATACACACAGCAATCTCCCTAAAGAATGTACAGAAGAAACGAACTACTTTTGTCAATAAGACTGCATAACTACTATAATTTAAATTATTTCTGTCATGTACAACAGGAAGTAGCTTTCTTTTGGATTCACTCATTTCCAAGACACTTCAGAACACGTGGATGACCTGTAAAAAAAAAGTCCCAATTTGTAATTCAAAACTAGAGCTACATCATTGTCTGTTACGTGGTGTGGGGTAGCTGCGTGGTCTGAGACGTCTTGTAACTGTCCGGGTGGCTTCCCTCATCAGAGGTTCGAATCCTCCCTCGGGCATGGGTGTGTGTGTTGTCCTTAGTGTAAGTTGGTTTAAGTTAGATTAAGTTGTGCTTAAGTTTATGGACCGATGACCTTAGCAGTTTGGTCCCATAAGACCTTACCGCAAATATCCAATTTCATTGTCTGCTGACACTGGTGGAATGTCAGTTTTTTTACCCCCATTACTAGGATCCCTAGTTCAGAATCAGAAGTTGAACAACTTACAGCCTCTAGTGTTTTTTGTTCACCCACTATCAATGCGTAAACCCTAGAAATAACAATATTGTATGTAGCATTGATGTGGCACTTAGATAGTGAATGTCATGTCAAGCTGTCAGTTTTTTCCAAATGAGTGACAAATGAATTTTGGGTCCATAAGTGGTGACTGCTTGAAGACGGAGCGAGAGGAGGAGGATTAGTGTAAGTATTGAAATGTGTATCCCATCTTTTGTAGATGCTCAGTACAAAGCACATGTGTAGTACCAGCACTGCACAAGGAAGGCTGAGCTTTATTGTATATTCGTATATTACTAATGAACCCATAAATGCTTCGCAGTTGCTAAATAGGTATGGGAATTATACATACTTCATAATGCCCCCCCTCCCTCCCAAAATCTCTCCCCATCTCCTCTTCACTCCTCTCTCTATCCAACTTTCCCTCTTCCTATCTCTTGCACTCCTCCCAAAACTGACTGTGAAGGAGAAAGCAAAACAGCACACTGCTGTGTACACAATTTTTGTTTAAAATTATATATAAGGAGAAAGAATATACGTGGAACACATAAGTTAAGTATGGTGTGATGATGTTCAGCAGCCCTGAAATGCACAGTACATCAATTCTTGGATAATTATGAAAATCAATGGCTGCTTAAGTAAAGGAACGTGAACTAATTTCTTTCCTTGCAGTTGTCACTTCTTTGTCCACAGCTTTCACTCAGATTTTTGTGACTTGTTACCTCTAAAACGGCAAAGGTACATCTACATCTACATACATACTCTGCAATCCACCATACGGTGCGTGGCGGAGGGTACTTTGTACCACAACTAGCATCTTCTTTCCCTGTCCCACTCCCAAAGAGAACGAGGGAAAAATGACTGCCTATATGCCTCTGTACGAGCCCTAATCTCTCTTATCTTATCTTTGTGGTCTTTCCACGAAATGTAGGTTGGCAGCAGTAAAATTGTTCTGCAGTCACCCTCAAATGCTGGTGTGCAAAACTTTCCATAAGTGGCTCAGTTTCTTCAGCAGGTTTTCATTATCTGAGATGGTATCTGCTCGATGCACCAAGGTCATCAGAACAGAACATTTCTGTGACAGATGGTGATAGCTCTTAGCATGCCAATATCAGTGGGTGTCTGATAAACGCTGTGGCCGACACATGCACACCAGTAGTGATTCACGAAAAGAACACCTCCTTTCCTCTAGAGATTCCCACCCGAGTTCCTGAAGCATTTCCGTAACACTCGCGGGATGTTTAAACCTACCAGTAACAAATCTAGCAGCCCGCCTCTGAATTGCTTCTATGTCCTCCCTCAATCCGACCTGATAGGGATTACCCTCATTTTTGTTTCTGTGTAAAGCTAACCAGAATCTGGTAGAACATAAACTCAATGAATCAAAGATAAACAAATCACAACTTCTGGGGAACCCAAGGCAAAGAAATCACAACAACTGTGCAGCGCTTTAATCAACGACTGCAGTAGGTCATGATGAGCGTAGGCTGCCATGGAACGACCGCTTAACCGAACTGTGTACTCGCTCGCACCTGTTACTCTCCCACCCTACCGTCCATCATTCCCCTCACTCCCAAATCAAGTTTCCCACAGTAGTCGCCGCACTGGGCCACCGCTGGCGGGACATTGCTTCTAATGGGGCCTTCACAAGGCGCTGCTGACCGGTCAAGCCACCAGTCGTTGTGTTTCAACAATCAGCACTCTTCTGTTGACTTGGCACTGGCAGTAGAAGTAGCGGCAGTATCAAAGCTGTTCACAGCAACAGCTGCACCAGCTTAGAGTTGAGGCGTGCCGCTCCACGCAGTTTGAAGGATTGCGCGCCCCCAAGAAGAACTTCTCACGGTGCAAGCAGTCACCTTCTGTTCTCTGTTATGACCACTTGTGTGCTGCTGCGTGAACAAGTGCACCTAATGAAACAAAATGCTTAAACGTAAACGTGTTGTCCTTTCTATGAGGGACAGGTACATTACTATATATTCCTACTGAAGTTGCCTTTGTATGTTACTTTGTAATACTAAAAGAGATGCCTGTTTTTATGAATAAATTTACTGTACAGTACTTCTTTTTGGCAAATAAACATGTACAGTTCGATTATCCGAACAAATCAGTTTTCCGAACATCCATGTCCCAAATTACTTCGGATAATCGACGTTCTACTGTATTAGAAATAAGTAGGTGGCTTAGGAAAATTAATACTGGTTTATTACAAACCTAGAGCTGATTCTTGTACCGAAACTGGGCAGGTGACCATTTAAGTACTTGCGGAGAGAACAGTTATGTGTCACATTCAACCAAAATTAACTCGCGTTAGAAAATTCTGAAGAGAGTTCTGGTTTGGAGTGGATGAAAATGTGATGTATTCATAAGACATCATTCGCACAATGTATTAACCAAATTTTAATAACAAAAAAGTTTCTCGCATGTCCAAAAACTTGGTACCATCGACAGAATATGCATTTTCGTGAACTGCCTGTAATCATCTTAATAATATGTTGCCTAACATAAAAGTAAAATACAAATGTAGTGCAATTCTTTCAGAAGACACTGATGACAGTTCCATATTTGTACAATGAAGGGTTTGTCTGTTTGAGTGAGTTAAATGAAATGTAAGGTTACACGTGTGTTCTGTGCCAGACAGGACAGATGACACACACACACACACACCAAGAACCTTCTCAATAAGAAGAGGGGGTAATCGAAAAGAACTCCCTCGTCAGAGAATAGGCTTTGAATTTTATATTCATATAAAGTTGAGAACTTTCTCAGAGAATGTTCTTTTGCTCTGAAAATCTTCTCCCGAGAATGTATCCTTTTTTTTTGCATACAGCACAATGGTTTTTGACTGTGAATGCAAATTACTCTGAAACTAAAAGAGGGCAGAAGTTGCTAACATATTTTCAAAATCATACCATGATTGTATGGGGTACCATTGGGTACTCAACATCATGAACTCTGATTCACTTTGTCCTAACTTTGAGATCTCCATGACATTGTATTTTAACAAGGTAAAAAAAGATTGCATGCTTCTCATGCTGTCATAACCTACCTCAGTACAGATGGCTTTTGCTGTTACCTTTGCCAGCACTCACTACAGATCTCTCCCACTGAAAACACCCGGTCATGGGTTACAAAGTGACAGCCACTACAATTGATAAGCTCTGGCATAGAACTGAAACATGGAATGGCATATCCATATGCCATCAGAGTTCAATTCACCTTGATGCCCAACTGGGTTAGAGCCATTTTTCATGCCAGAGATGGCAGTTCTATCTACTAAGTTTTACATTCTGTACACTCCCAAATCACAAATTTAATTATTTATTCTTCATGCTGTACTGTGTACACAACATAAGGAAAATTACATGCAATAAGTAAAATTTTATTTTCTGTCCTTCCTGTCAGGGTGTATACATCCCGGGACAACCGGGAGATCTGGGAAAACCCCAGGAATGAGCGTAATGTCACAATCGTTTACGTTAGCTTTGTTAGAGCAGATACCAGCGGGCTCATGCTCCTGCGCAGTTGAGTTGCGTATGAACAGTACTCTCCCATTTCTGGCTGCTTGAAGTGTGGCTGTTAGGTGTATCGGCTGTAGCAACCAGTCAGCTGCTACACGGAAAAATGTTTCTGGCCCGCAGTGTTTACATTCAGTGATTTTGCTCTTTCCTCTTTGCTTACAGCTCTCTTGTCAAATAAAAATAAAATGGATTGCTGTTGCCTGTAGCCATCAGTTGAATTAAAATAGATTCACATAATTATGGAAGGCTAAAATACATTATTCGTTTCAGTTTTTTGGTTTTATTTTATTTCGAGGTTTTCAACAGTCAAGCATTAATCACCTTGCAGAACAGTGAAGTTCGTCGGTTTGCTAAAGAAATTTGGTTGTTATTGATATTTTCCACTGAGGCAGTCAATTTATTTGAAACGAAATATTTCATTCCAGACTATTGGCTAGTTTCAACTGTTTGCTGGATTTAAAGTGCATGTTTTCATTTTCTGGCACGTATGGCATTATTGATAATAAAGAACCAAACACGAGATAATGCAGCATTGGTACTATAAGAAAATTTACATACCGAAAACCACACTGAAAAGCTTAATATCAGGTTAGGGCCTACTTCACTGTGAACCTGGACATATGAATGTACACTTTAAGCAGAATGGGGTATTTTAGTATGGTTTACGAAATTCCGATGCTCTTGGAGTATCATCTAATGTCCTGTTTCTTTTATTACGTTATGTAAGTTCTCTTACTGCTTTAAAGGTACAAATATACAGGCTTCCTACTTCATCATAGCTGCGCACGGGTAATAACAACTGTTTTCTGGCTATGAATGGCAACTGCTGAAACGAACCTGTTTCTAATAGCTCGCGGGAAAATATTGCGAATGGTGGTTTGAAAAGCGTCACTTTCAGTGTAAATTTCCTTTTACACAAGATGAATTATTTTGCCTATGAGAATCTGCGATGAATTTCTTAAATCATAGAGCGTTTGACTCCGTTTAAAACTTGAAATTTTACTAGTACATTTGTGTGATGTATCTTGAAGTTTAAAACACGTAAAAAAAGACCAATTTATACGTGAAATAGCTTAGCTTTTCTGATGGCTAATTGATCTTCTAGACCAGTATTATATCTGAAAGTGCAGCTTTTCTTGTAGCCACACTTGTATATTAATTTAAACCATTAACTTTTCATACTTGAGGTATTCGCGCTACTGAACAGTGTTGTTGCTGTTGACTGACTACATCATGAGTTCTACCCTCAGAATACCTGCTTTTATTGGCTTGCGAGATCACATGACATGAACTGTGATTGACTTACAAAAGCATATCACAATCTCGATTTCAATGCTTCGGTAACTAACGTGCTGTGTTTGGCAGAATTCGAATTTATACCTTCGTAATATGACAATATGCAGTGTACTTGTTGCTGCACATCAAACTTTTCTTTATCCACTGGCAGTCATTTGCTAAAGTGCCTGGCCGGTGCGAGGGAAAGTATCCTGTCACTTAACACGGAAAAAGTGTATTTTCATCTGGGAGAATGTGTATTTTTAACCGGGAAATCTGGGAAAAATCCGGGAATTTTTTTCCTTGTCCACGTATACACCCTGCCGGTGTTGCAGTTACAATGGCCATCAGTGAAAATAACTGAATTCTTTATGAAACTCTTCTTCTCAAATAAAATATAATAAATGTAACATAACCAGATAAAGACACTATTTTTCAGGAATTAAACTGTGGAATAGGAATTGTTACACAGAAATGATTCCAATTTGTTTTTAAAACTTTCATAGCTGCCAGTGCATTTAATTCCAAAGGGACTGGGTCTAATATTTTTATGGTTGGATACTTTTCTGCTTTCTGTGCAAGAGAAAGCTTAAGTTGTGAACAGTTGAGGCCATTTCTGTTCATAGGGTTATGTTTACGAGTGTAGGCAGTATTTTCAAATTATGGCTGATTGTTCACAACAAATGTCATAACAGAGTAAATGCATTGAGGGTATTTTGTTAGTAAGCTTAGTGTCTTAAACAGATGCCTGCACAAAGTTCAAAGATGGGCCAGATATTATTCTTACATCAAGTTTCTGTGTAATGAATGCTTTGTGTCCATGTATGGAATTGTACCAGAAAATTATTCCATATGATACCTATGAATAGAAGTGTGCAAAATAAGCTAATTTTCTAACACTTCCATCACTAATATTGACAATTACATGGGGAGGAAATTTTGCTGAACTCAAGCATTTGAGATCATCTACAATGGGCAATTCTCGGTTCATGTTATGATCAGTATACATACCCAGGGATTTTGAGCACTCAGTTTTCTGTGTTTCCTGCACCCAATGCTGCATTACTTGTGATGTTATTTCTTACCTTGTACAGAACCGAAAGAACTGTGTTTTGTGCAAATTAAGTGCTAGATTATTTACCCAAAACTAATCAGTACCACTAGAAGGAATTTCATTTATTGCTCTGTATGTTAGTTTGGGTCTGTTAGGCTTGATAATGATGCTCCAATCATAACTGAAGAGCAGAATTTCTGCTATTTCAGTGAATGGTGAAAGTTCATGTATATATAGCAAGAACAGGAGTGGTCCCAGAATTGAATGCTGTGGCACAAGTATTATTTTCAGAATGAATAAACTCTTGATATGACATGCAAGATTTTTGATTTTTTTTTCTAATTCTTCTCTATAAATATTGCCACATCAAAACCAACATAAATTCCAAATCCAAACATAAGGCCATCAAAGAAATACAATACGTGTTACTGGAAGTATGTTCATTATGAACACCAGTGTACAGCCAGAACTGAAATGAGTTCATAGACAAAGAGTACAGCTATTTATACAAACACTGAATGTTACAGAATGCTGGTATTTATAGAAACAGGGAATATTCCAGGATATACAGACATAAGAGATGCAAAGAATCTTCCAGAGGTGATAAATACTAAACAACAATAACTGCTAGTGATCAGAGTTGAACTGGTGACCCGCAGCACACCAAGCAGCAAACGCTAACCATCAGACTACACTGCATGCACCGCAGCTCGCAACATTGCTCCTTCTCGTGGACAAACACTGACCCACTATTTCAGAATTTATCGCTGGAACCAACTACATTGCCCCGGATCTAGGTCTTCTCAATAGTCCTGCCTATGGTGGTGCTTGTGGATCCTTCTGGTGTAACATCCTCTTAACTATGATGAGTTTCAAAGGTAGGCCACTCAGTCGAAGGTTCATGATTATAGGGTGGGTCTTCAATTTTCTTGAACCTCCCATTGGCAATCTGCCCCTCTGGACTGCAGTGGGGCTTCAGACAGAAGACATAGCTGAAGTCGCTGCACTTTTGACTTCTTTATGAAGGCTCATAATCTTTGCCTCCAGTTGTGATGTCCGACAGAGGATACAGTATGGCCCAGGTTAGTGCTTTAGTAACTCTTTTGATAGTCCATCTTCTAGCATGGTTGTAAAAATCCAAACCAAGTCTACTAGGCTGTATTTTACTGATGTTATTGTTGCTCTTTATCTTTCTCCTTGATGTCCAGAGTCGGTATGCATGGCAGTTGCCTTGCTTCTTCAGTCCTGGTGATGAGATGATTCACGTAGTAATCCTGAGTATCGTCCAGTTGATACGGGAACAATGTATCCATTGTTGTCTCATTCTCACGGCCATGCAGCAGAAAGAATGGCATGAAACATATTAGATTAGATTGGATTCAGTTTTAATTCCATAGACCCAAAAATGAAATGATTCTCGTGGTTGTGGAACATGTCAGCAAGTATAACAAAAAAACCATAAAACATTTGAATATAATACTTATTACCCTGATCATTTGTCAGAAGCTTGTGATAATAGGTGAATACATTAGATAAACTGGAACTGCCATTTTTTACAGAAATGTGATGTCTTGCTTCGCCTTGCTGTATGTCAACATCCCAAACTCTGTTTCACAACATATGTTGAGAGCATAACTGCCAATGTCTTATTAAAGCATTCTGTGATTCATCAATGGATGGTAGCTAGTTGTCATCTGTGGGTGAAGTCGCTATGTGAAATTACCTCTACACTAGTCTAGACCAAAACTTTTCCAGAATCAGAGACCACCACATGGAGTGCATCATGTTTCAAAGTACTGTCTTCTACAAGGATCTTCACAATTTCTGAAGCTTCACCAGTAAACACAGCTTTATTGAAAAGTGTGGCAGCTGAGGTAATCAGTGCAAACCATTGTTCATCAATTGCCATTTGTTTACTGCAGGAACCTCCCAAAGAGGTAGATTTCATTTCAGTGGAATGGAGATTTTGCCGATTGCATTGGTACGAGATCGTCCAGAGGTCATTTTGCCATGTACTTCCATCATTGGCATTCTTTACAGTGGCTCACAGAGTGTCTTAACAGATCGGTAGAGGCCTGGCCAGTGATACCTGCATCTGAATCTGTCCAGATTAATGAATCTAAGGTGACCAGATGTTGCAGCATCATGGAAATACTTAAGGAAGGCTTGCCACAGATAAGCTGGTATGATGAGCAAACATTTCTGCCCCATCACATCATTGTTCCTCTTATACAATGCTGCATTAAATAATTTGAATACTCCTTTGGTCAGTCCCTCCCTCCTCCAAGGTTTTTATGCTTTAAATAGTGCTTTTCAGCAGCAATGTCATGTAATGCACTGGTAACTGCAATGT
This sequence comes from Schistocerca nitens, assembly GCF_023898315.1. Lineage (NCBI taxonomy): Eukaryota > Metazoa > Arthropoda > Insecta > Orthoptera > Acrididae > Schistocerca > Schistocerca nitens. The sequence continues at coordinate 420,262,097 of NC_064616.1, read as the reverse complement.
TGTTAATGCTGTAATGTTTTTTGGCAAACAATTCCTTGAAAGGCAGTCAGTCTCCATGTGTTTGTCAGTTTTTGTATACCATTGTGACTTAATCCTGAAGCCTCAGTGGCTATTTTGGCAGATGACCCAACATAACTGTCAGTCTCCTCAGCAAGCATAGGGAATGGTGATCCATCAAAACAGTGATTGGTTTGCCAAATGAATATGGCCAAGTTTGTTGATGACCCAAACTGCTTCAAAGCTTTCTTTCTCAGTTGTAGAGATGTTATCTGACTTGGAGAGTATTCTGAAAGCATAAGCTATTACCTTTTCAATGCCTTCCATAATTTTCAGAAGAACTGCGCCAATCCCATTAATGCTAGTGTCGTCATGAAATTCTATCTCAGGATTCTCGTCACACAATTTTAGTACTGGAGAGGATGTTAACACTTTATTAAGGACAAGGAAAGACTTTTATTTTTTTTATTTAGGTGGAGACCTAGACTCTGAACACACTTCTATAGGGTTGTCCGATGGCTTAGGTGTTCTTCAGATGTCTTTGAAAAGATGACTGTGTCATCCAGATTGCAAAGACACATCGCCCATTTGAGGCGTAGAAGTAAGTTGTCTTACTTATGCTCAGATGTGGCTGGAGGGTTTCATAATCCAAACTGTGTAACTTCGAACATTGATTTGCCAGTAGCCTCTCTGTGTGTCGATAGTTGAGAAATACTTCACACCTTTCAAGCCATCGAGAGTGCCATCAATGTATGGCAATGGATGGAAAATTTTCTTTGTGATTTTATTCAGTCATTGTCAGTTGATGCAGAAATGGTATGTACTGTCCTTAATAAGGACCGCCAGAGAAGATGAAGGACTCCCAGAAGGTTCAGTGGTGTCACCTTGCAGCATCTTCTCCACTTCCTCCTGTATTATCGATCAATACGCTAGTGACACACTGTATCAGTGTATTGGCACAGGATACCTATCACATGCTGACGTTCTTCTGTCAGGCCAGATCCTACTGGCAGTTTGATAGTAGCTTCCTCCCTTGTACTGTCCATAGTGGTAGGGGAGCTCAGTTCTTCTCTGTAACACTGATACTATTAATGGACTGGTTTGACTGTTCCTATGTACACATCTTCAGAGACAAGTTGTGGCTGCCCTTGACAATTAGTGGTCCAAAGTTCTCCTTGACTACCTACAATCCTTATGATATATCTGAGTTGTAGATTTCTTTTGTGAGCCTGAGTAGCCTTTTGCAATTGACAAAAGCTTCACAATTTAACTGAGCATCTCAACTGACACTACAAACTAATCTCATTGATGATGATGGGATGGCAAAATCATAAATTGTGAACAACTGCCCACAGCAAACTTTATGTGTGCCTGTTTGAACAGCTTTGTCAATCTGGAGCACTGAACTTCCACTCTCCCTGAGTGGTTTTGATGCCTACAAAAAGTCCTATCCAAGACTGATGTCACGATGATATTCTGTTAAAACAACAAATGCAAAGGACTGTGTTTTGTCATTGATAGTTATTTTTGCAATGTTACTGTTGTCCGGGTGTATTTCATATTTGCAACCTTGGGCACAGTCACTTTAGTATAACGGAGTATAGTCTCATTTACCTGACAATGATAAGCATCTGACAATACAGAAAAGGATGGCCTTGAGTCTACCAGGACCTGGGCTAGTTGGTCTTTGATGGTGATATACAAGTGATTTCCTGTCATCCATGAAGTATTTTCATCTGTGGCAGCCTCACATTCATAGATGGTCATCTCGCTCAGCTTTTCGAATTTCAGCATGGAAGGTGAGCAGCTGCTACATCTATATGGCGAAGGAGAATGGCTACAGTGTGTTGGGAAGTGACCTGACCAAGGGTACAGTAATGAACTTTGGCATGCACATCGACTATAGGTACCTGCAGTTGACTGATGTGAATGGGATTGTTCTGAAATTTGACATCTTGTCGAGTAATAATCAACAAAAACTCATCTTCCTCCACTGAAGTAGTGCACAATGTGCCCAGCTCATTGCATGAAACCAGGCTGGGGTATAGTCCTTCATCCTTCAAATGTCTGTTCTGTGGCAGGGTGTTGCACTTATTGGGGCAATTGGTTGTACCTGCTTTGGTCAGACATTGGGTTGCGATTTGATGGTGGCAGCATAAGTTTGAGTTGCCACAGCCTCTTTTCCAAGGTGCATTCAAATGACAATGGATATGGGAGCCAAAGATTGAGACACTACCTCTACAATATTCTCTTCCATCCTGATGTATGGGGTTGACATTTGTGGCTGATCTCTCTGTGTATTCAGTCTGACAGTTATAGCTGTCATAAAATGTTGTACGTCTACTTACAGCCTGGTGTATGAGAAAAGCAAGGTCATTGTCTTCTTCCACAACTGCTATAGCGACAGCACGTGAGAGAATCATATCTCCCTCGTCAGACTTCTTCTACTGCATTTCCTCTTTGTGCTGGCACCATTTGATGAGTTGTTCTCTTGTGACATCCGTTCTTATCATATGAGCTTGGTGCATGTCTTCTGTGACTACTTTCATCAAATGTATTTTGCCAGTTTCTTTCATATTCTGATTAAGAATGTTGCTAAAAGCCAGAACATTCTTTATGTGTGACTGTCATTTAGCCACTACAAAGGGTCCTGCTGTTCTGTTAAGTGGACTTCCTGTCGATTGTCACCAGATGTTTTCTTTAGTTCAGCCTTGAATTTGTCCCAGCTGTTAGGCTTCTCTTGATTGCTCTCGAATGACTGCTGGGCTGTGCCATCTGAGTAAAAGTATACACTTGCTAGCCATGTCACATAATCCCACCTACTTTATTTGCCAACTCCGTCAAATCCTTTCAGCCGTTTTATCTGGTCCTGACCAGTGTCCACAGAAAACACTGAAGGATGCCTCATGTGCAGCTGGCTTAATGTGGTACTGCTTGTATTTTTGTTCCTGTTCATGTAAGCAGTGGCTTTCATGTTACTGAGTGGAGCCACTGTGATGTAGATGTCTGTAGTGCCCAGCATCTCCACCAAACAGTGTCCCATCAAAACCATGATAAATTCAAATCTGAAGGCAGGTTCATCAATTAAATACAACCCTTTGCACTGGAAGCATGTCTATTATGAATGCAAATATACAGCCAGAAAAGAACTTACCTCCCAGATGGAGTGGCAAACACCTAATATTCTGGAATATGCAAACAAAAGATATTTAAAGAACATCCCAGAACTGATAAATAGTAAATAACTGCTGTTGGTTGGATTCCAGATGGTGAACCACAGCATGCCAGGAAGTGAAAAAACCACTACAATACATGCACTGCAGATCATGGCAGTAAGCAGTAGATGAATTAATGTAATGGATTTGGAATTGGCAAGACATTAGGAGATGTAATATTGTATGGCATTGTCGCAGTGCTCATGAGGATGTTAGTATATAGGGAGGAAGCATCACCAGTGACATGTAGGGAGTTAGATGGTAATTAGGTAGGAATGGTGGAAGAACAGTGGTTGAAGTGGTTGATGCCTTGATATCAGAAGCATGCTTCATTTCATTTCCAGAATAAAAACATGCTTCTGACATCACAATTCTGCATCATGACACCTCATACTCTTACAGAATGGGCCAATAGGCTAAGTTATTAACAGATGTGTAGCCTTCTCATTGCAGTGAACAGTTTATATGCAATCTAGTGAGCCTGCAGCTTCAAACAATTCATGAGGAAAATTCGATCTTTTCCTATAAACTGTATTATTCATATGCCCTAGATAGAAGAGAATTGTACCAAACACAAGACTTGAAGTGTGTATTGATGACAACAAGAGAAAATCATGTACTTGAGAAATATCCATAAAGGTTTCAGCAAATAAAGTGGAATATTGTAAATGTGTCTGATAATAGTTTCAGGAACAAAACTGCAATCAGCATGATACATCATTTGAAGAATCTAGAAATATTTCAAGGTGTTCAGGTGTCAACTAGCAACTGTTCATTCTAAAATTTCTTTTTCTTTTTTTCTGGGGTTGAAACTTTTGTATATATATTAGAGATATAATCTTTTGAATGTGTCAACATAAGTATGATACATTTGCACTAGATCAGTTTTCTTTGTTGTAGCCTTAAGTATTTACTTCCTCGCCTACTTTTGTTCACTCTTTGCATGCACAAAAGTGTAAAAGTTATTTGGATACCAACATATTTCAGCTTTTAAACTTGACTAGGAAACAAATCCTTGTGTTAACAAGAATGTTCCTTGAAGATTGTAGATGCTTCCTCATTTACTTCACATATGTATATGAAACAGTAAATCAAATAAAATAAAATTTTAAGAAGTCATTTGTTTTACAAGCACAATAAATATTCGGATACCTAGGATTTTCTTTTATTAGTTGTAAAAGCTCATGCTAACAACAGTTGAATTTATCAGGAAACTTAAAAGAAGTGTTCTGCCATGGAAGGTAAATTGGTGTTGGTGGTTGTGTGGGGATGAATTAGTGTGTCAGTATCAATACACACAAGACTGAAAATTGAAATTTTGATTTTTATTTACAAAAAGGGACAAAAAATTTTAAAAAAGGCATACATTGTGCCTTACTAAGTGCAGCCGTAAACAGAAGTCTTTGATTCTATCGGTTTCAGTGTCTCTGCTGTTGAATTTTGCCCATCTTTGTGAAAATAGATCAATTGTTTTGCTTTTATTCACCATGTGATTGCTTGTAGTGGACTATTCTAATGTGTTACCTGAATTCTGAGCATATGTAAAGCAGAAGACTGAAATGTCTTCAGCTTTTTTGGAGCGTTGTGCAGAAACCACCTTGTAGAATGTGGCAGTGTTCTCATTACCACTAGCCTGTAGGTAGATAAAATTGTTTTTATCCACATCTATACCCAGCAAGCCATCATATGGAAGAGTGGAGAGGAGGGTGCTTCCGGTACTACTTTCCAATCCAAACCTAGTTTTTTTCACATCTCATGCATGTTTGCCTTCAGTATATTAATGTGTGATGTTGCCCATTATTCCTAAAATGAAATACAAGTTTTTGATTCCAACTCAACTTGCTATGCATCTCCAAACAAGCACTGAGCTAATGTGTTTGGATTGCTCCTAAAATGGTGCTAGGTGTAAAGTTAAAAATATAAGTGATATCAGCAAACCATCAATATATGATAGGTATGATATTAAGATTTGAATAAACTGTGTTCATATATTTTATCCTGATGATAGAGCTTTTTTCAGTGGAAAGCAAAATGCATTTATTTCTGAATTTCATCTAAACTGGTTTTGGTTCTACTGTGTTTAATCTTCAAAATAAACTGTTATTTCTGTGTTAACTTAAAACAGATATTAAAAGAAACCGAAAATGCAGCTGTTGAAAGTGTTTCTTTTATGTGCAGCTGTTAATTTTGTGCACATAACATCCTTGTTTCTAACCTCAACAATTGTGGCTAGTCATTTCACAGGTTAATTCAGTAACCACACATGTAGATAAAAGCTCTGACATTGATATGCATTCCAGGCGAAGAAAGGGCAGCAGAGATTAACATTTCTCACGATGTTTTACAAGATTGTCCATATTTTGGATGTTTTTCTCAAGACTTTTGAATGAGATAAATTCTCATCCCTAAAAGTAGAAGCTAGGCAGGGAACTCATGTGTTCCCAGAGATTCGTGTAGGAAATGGGAGTTCATGCTGGCCTTCTGTAATGCGATCACTGATGCAAGGAATGATGGTGGAAGAGTTCGACCTTTTGTGGAGACCTCCTACCAGGTAATTCATCTCCACAGTGGTAGAGCTATTAGTTGCTGGAAGGATGAACAGGTTAGCATATGCTTGAAGACTACAACTGGGTTCTCTCTGTTACATTGAGAGGTTGGCGCTACTGTGAAAGGAGCCTATCACAATTAGTTGATGCAAATTTGAAATCTCTTAAGTTAATCTGAAGGTAGTTGAGAGTGAGTAGGAGAACATAATGGATGGACAGTGAAATATGCTCACTATTTTTATATACCTGAATTTAGCATATTTCGTGACAGTACTCACTTTTCCGTGAAATGTTTATAAGATGATATTTGACTTTTCTGTGTTGGCTTCAGTCGTCTAGTGAAAGTATGATTCCACACAGTTGTTTCGTCAGCTGCAGAAATGACCTGGTTCAATGCGTTTGCCTCATTTTTGGTGCTTCAAATACCATTTCTTCCAATGTGGTTTCTTCTTGATGTTTATATAAAGAAGTAATAACATAATTCATTTTTCCTGTTCACTAGCAAATTATTATAATGGCGACCTGCACATTGTTCCACCGTCACACACACCGAGAGTTCACTGCCGACTGACTACGGTCAAAGACGACTCCAGCGTCAAAGACATTTCACACAACACACAAGCTTCGACTTGTAACCAGTCTCTTTAATATTCTTCGTCACATCTACTAATATTAATCAATATGCTGTCATTCTCAAACATATAAGCAAATTAGCATAAAATAAGGCAAATTACAATTCACAAAAAAAATATTCTGACAAAAATATAATTAAACATTTACAACCTCCCTCATTAGATTTGGTATCGACAAATCCGGTAGAAAATAACACATCTCCCAGATCCATTACAATAGGCCCATAAATTACAAGGGGCAAGGTTCAGTGTTTCCTTTTTGTTAGTTTTGACACAGAGGGTTGGTAATGATAATACACTACTGGCCATTAAAATTGCTACACCACGAAGATCACATGCTGCAGATGCGAAATTTAACTGACATGAAGAAGATGCTGTGATATGCAAATGATTAGCTTTTCAGAGCATTCACACAAGGTTGGCGCAGGTGGCGACACTTAAAACGTGCTGACATGAGGAAAGTTTCCAACCGATTTCTCATACATAAACGGCAATTAACCGGCATTGCCTGGTGAAACATTGTTGTGATGTCTCATGTAAGGAGGAGAAATGCATACCATCATGTTTACGACTTTGATAAAGGTCAGATTGTAGCCTGTCGCAATTGTGGTGTATCGTATCGCGACATTGCTGCTCGCTTTGGTCATGATCCAATGACTGTTAGCAGAATATGGAATCAGTGGGTTCAGGAGGGTAATATGGAACGCCGTGCTGGATCCCAGTGGCCTCGTATCACTAACAGTCACGATGACATGCATTTTATCTGCATGGCTGTAACGGATCGTGCAGACACGTCTCGATCCCTGTGTCAACAGATGGGGACATTTGCAAGACAACAGCCATCTGCACGAACAGTTCGATGACGTTTGCAGCAGCATGGGCTATCAGCTCGGAGACCATGGCTGCGGTTACCCTTGGCGCTGCATCACAGACAAGAGCGCCTGCGATGGTATACTGAACGACTAACCTGGGTTCACGAATGGCAAAACGTCATTTTTTCAGATGAATCCAGGTTCTGTTTACAGCATCATGATGGCCGCATCCGTGTTTTGTGACATCGCAGTGAACGCACATTGGAAGCATGTATTCGTTATCACCATACTGGCGTATCACCCGGCGTGATGGTATGGGGTACCATTGGTTACACGTCTCAGTCACCTCTTGTTCGCATTGACAGCACTTTGAACAATGGACATTACATTTCAGATGTGTTACGACTCGTGGCTCTATCCTTCATTTGATCCCTGCGAAACCCTACATTTCAGCAAGATAATGCATGACCGCATGTTGCAGGTCCTGTACGGGCCTTTCTGGATACAGAAAATGTTCGACTGCTGCCCTGTCCAGCACATTCTCCAGATCTCTCACCAATTGAAAATGTCTGGTCAATGGTGGCTGAGCAAGTGGCTCATCACAATATGCCAGTCACTGCTCTTGATGAACTGTGGTATTGTGTTGAAGCTGCATGGGCAACTGTACCTGTACACGTCATCCAAGCTCTATTTGACTCAATGCCCAGGCGTATCAAGGCCGCTATTATGGCCAGAGGTGGTTGTTCTGGGTACTTATTTCTCAGGATCTATGCACCCAAATTGCGTGAAAATGTAATCACATGTCAGTTCTAGTATAATATATTTGTCCAATGAATACTCGTTTATCATCTGCATTTCTTCTTGGTGTAACAATTTTAATGGCCAGTATTGTAGTTTTCCACTGCAGAGAGCAGATGGTCAGTAAATATTTGACAAGTGTATGATGACTGGGTTTGTGAGGTGCTGAAAGTGAGGCTTTTTAATAGTTAAGTTGTTTATTTCATATACTTTTACTCCATTTTGTCATGTTCCAAGATTAGTGTCCAGATATATCTATATAATGTTGTAGACATTCAAATCAAGGCCCTCTTGTTTTGTATAGTTGTAGATAGCTCATAATTTTTATTTTATTGGTTCATAACTGGCTATGTTGCAAACTGAAACAGAAGCGTCTCTTTTGGCATGACTGAAGTTTACTGTCTATTCTTTCATATTGTTCAATATATTCACTGGCACATTGGTCTCCAAGATGTAGTGGGTTTAGGGCTGCAGACATCATTAATGCAAAGATGGTTGTCTCAGGTTGGTTATGTATAGGCTAGTAGGTTATGTATTATTGGTTCCCTGGTAGTTTTGGCATCAGAATTGCTTAGTTTAGCAATAACATTCTTTATTCAGAAAGATGCTTATAGAGAGGTCGATGGTGACTGATTGGTGCACAAAGGCCCAGGCAGCAGCTGCTATCTTAGCATAGCATGCAGTGAAATGCTTTACCATGGCTGGTTGAGGATCTGCCATCTCTTACTGCATCTACCTGCTTCTGTAAGTCCATGTTGACTGCTTACATTTGTGCAATCTACTCTAGCAAATCCAGAACTGCCTCTGTAGTGGTTACCCATGTTGCATTAGTTTCCACATTGTAAAGTCTATGTATACACAGTAGGAAAAACAGATTAACATTTAAGACTGAGCACTTGGAGCACTATGCCCCAACAAATTACGCTGCCCATACCTAACTGGATGCAAACGACCATCAGTTTCTCCAGTGTTCCCCCTAAAGTCACTCAGATTGCAGAATGAGTCTATTTTCACCAGCTGCACTTCAACCAACCCTCCATTCCAGATGTTTAATCATTGTTAAGACAATAGCATGGAAAAAAACAACAGTTCTTTCCTACTCAAAATGTTATGATGAAGACTCTGAATGCTGTCCCGTGTCATTGCTCATTGTCATTGGCTTTCTTCTGACACCGAGTGCAATGGGCTTGTGGGGTGCAAACACCATTAATGTCAAAATAAACATTTCAGGATGGTGTATGCAGATAATGTATTGCAATTACTAGCTCCCCAGTGGTCGTGGAGTCAGAAAAGCTCAATTATTAGTAACATACTTTATTCAGCAAGACATTTGTACAGAGGTTGATGGTGACGATTTGGTGGCCTCTAGGCAGCAGCTGCTACATTAGCATAGCATACAGTGGAAAACATGACTGTGGCAGCCTAAGGACTCTGGCCAGGAGAGCTACCTCAATGAAGTGGCTGCAGCTGGTGGCCTAGCAGATGTGAGAATGACATCAGTGTTGGGTTGTCAGTGTACACGTGTGCTAGACAGCTGGTTGCTTTGATGGTTGCGCAGGTATTTGGCTTGCTGGCACTTCGGCATCGAACCCATGACCAGTTGTAGATGCCCGGAGACTAGACAAAGAAGACGGTACCTTCTTGGTGGCACTAGCTACAGCCCCAGAAATATTATGTCTAACAGTGGCCCATAGACCAGCAGGTAGCAGGTGATGCAGCGAGGCATAGATTAAGCCAATTGGCCCACATGGGACTGACAGCTGGTGTGGAGAACATCGAAGACAAGATACTGCTAGGGTCTGTACTTCTGTTAATCGTATTGGCACGTGATATGAATAAATTTGCAACTTGAATTGATCTTAGCCATTAGAGTGAGAACAATATTGAATGTGATGTGGTCTTGGCCAGTGTGTGCAGTAATATATTTTAAAGTTAAATTTATGAATTTTTATGAATCATAAACTCTTCAGTCTCCTCTAAAAAAGACATGTCCCTCAATAAATGTAAATTAACAAACATCTCTCTGCATTTATTTTCACTATGCAATATTTCATCGGCACCATTTGTATGTATCTTGATGTAATTGTCTATATTTTTACTGCCATAAGATTACATGAATGCAACAGTGTGTTGAAAATGAATCTGTTGCTCAGTAGCAAAGTGTGAGTTACTTGCTTTTGATAGCGTAATCTTGAACTAGTCTGGGACTGCATATGTAACCCTCATTTTATGGCCAACAAACTTCCATTGAACAGAAAATTAGCATTATGTTAAAAGAGATTACATTAGTCATTAGTCCACAAAACCAGACAATAATAGTTCTTGATTAAATTAATATAAGTCCAAGTTGATTGCTTCATTATACATGTGTATTGTAATTATAATATTGAGCCCAGTTCCAAGTAAATCCTATGCTACTGGGAACCACACTTTCGCAAAATAAGAACACGCTACAGAAATGTTACAGCTGATCATGGAGTGCATATAATAGGTACATCACTCTAACCACTCAGTAATCAGAAAGCACAGCAATCACTATCCAAACACAAGTCCAGTTAACAGTTTACTTTATAGAAGTGGATTTGGAGTTTAATAGTAGAAGTTAGTGAAGGAAAAACAGAGTAAACTAGCTACTGGGTGGCCTTATGTTGGTCCCCTATAGATTTTCATATGACTGGCCTGTGATATTAGTTCAACCTCTGCCAGTGGCAACCTAATCGGACATGGTCAGTGTTGCTCATATCGACACATCTTTATGATCCTTCTGCATGTCTGGGGGAGTTAACTAAAACCGCAGCACGACACTTTCTTTTATTGGCAAGCAAACTACAGTAATGACCCTTCTTTTAAAATTGATAAGCTTATGGTGATGTAGGGCTTGTAACAAGTCACCCCCCTCACCCCCTATTTTTATTTTGAAAGTGTAGTTGACAGTCTTGCAGTGACACCCTATATGTAACTATAGATGTTCATACTGTAGTTCATTTATATCAATACTTTTTGTATTTGTAAATTTACAATAATGACAACATGAAACATACTTATGTAGCCGAAATAGATTTAATACCAGAGATTAGTGTCATGACAACACACTAATTACCCTTGTCATGAATGCTGTAACATAGGCTGAACATTTTCCTGCCAAATTATTTAATGTAAAATTACCTAAGAACAAACTATAGCATCTTCTGCTCTAAAACTTCTCTGATGTGATTGCAATTAAAAGTGCCCTTAACTTGTAAAAGTTCAGACTGTGTATCATATCCAGTGGTGTGCATCATCATTTCACTTAGCATTTGCTCTCTGCTGATATCACTGATGGAATTACTGAACTAATACTTTTATGAACACAAATTTTGCCACACTTAATGACAGTAAACAGAAATCTCATGGCCACTGTAGACTGAGGTGTTGTGGTTTCTGGACATTGTAAAGCTAAATAATAGTACAAATTAAAAGCAGAAATCCTATGCAGATCAAATCATTCACACAGAAAGGTCCTCACCTGTTGCATTTCTCCAGTATCAGATCAAAAATGTCGTAGAAGCTTTATGTTCAGCTGCAGCATTGCTACCTAGATGAGTCATATCACAATAGACTAGTATTGCATGGCATGGCATGGCATGGCATTCACTTTATAGCTTCATAAGACACTCTCATCCTCTGGTTTCACACCACTATTGTAGCAGCATGACATGCGCAACAAGAGATACCCCTATATTAAAATAAATCAATTATCCAGAAATTTCTCATTGTACCCCATTTGAACTTTCTCACATGCTGATATTATTCCTCTCAGTGGAAAGAGTCATATTGGATGTTACTTTCAGATAACCATATTATTTGCCAAAACAATAAATATTGATCTTCGTGGAGCAGTGATCAACACGGAATGGTGCTGGGATGTTGTGCGTAAACCTGCATTTGATCTTAATTTTTAGGCACTCCAGTTTACACTTTCAACTTGTAATAATCAGTCATAATTATTTTCTGATGCTCTACAAAATGCCTACATTTATACATCAATAGTTTAAAGATTTTACTGTAATTTAAAATGTGGCAATTACTAGTGCCACTGACCTGTCAAGTATGTTCATTGCAGTATTGTAAACAGAAGTTAGTATTTTCTTGAATATAATGAATTTAAGACTGCAATTTTTTTACACATTGGAATATGTTATTTCCACACCGTGTTGCTCACATTCAGCTAAGGATACTCTTATCTTTCTTGTAGAGCAACATCAACAAACAGCAGTGGCTAATGTGGATGCACCAACAGGAGAAGGTAAGAGCTGGATAGATTTGTGCTACTTGACTATATTAGCAATTTCAAAACTTGTATTTTGTGAAAAATAATGAATTTAACACTGCAATGTTTGTACACATTAATAGATGTTATTTCTCACAATGTGTTACTAACATTCAATTAATGGGTGCTCTTCATTTTTCTTATAGAACGACATCAAGAAACAGCAGTGCCTAGTGTGGTTGCACCAACTGGACAATGTGAGTGTTAGATAGATTTGTGTACTTAACAAGCTTAGGAAACTAGAAATAAGACAGTTTTCTGTTTGAAATCTTTTGCTTTCCCTTACCTATGCTAGCACTAAAAGACAATTGCATTTTTTTAGATGCCCAGCGAGTAGAAACTTTTATTAATGAAGTGGCTGCTTTGGACCAAGGTACAGTGTCTCAATTTCATTTAAAGGAGAAAGTTTCATGTTGTAGAAATATTCAAATTCCATGTTTTCAATCTCTTTGTTTGGCTTTTCTGTATTAGTTCAAAAAGATTATTTTTCTAATTCTAGCACTTTGCCAACTTCGAGCTTCACAACAAAAAGGTATGGCATTCATTTAAGCTGGTTGTATAATAAGTCTTATATTCTAGAAATATCACAGTATCTGTTGTGCAATCTTGCTTTCAAATGTAATATGTATTAATTCCAAATGATGTTTGTTATTCTAGTTAAAAGGTTGCTAGCAATTTCACAAGCTGGCATTACTGGACTATTACAACCAGGTAAGGTCCATTTGGCATTTTGTTTTGAATATAGTTTTGAAATTAAGAAATATCACACTTCTTTGTTTCAATTCCATGTTTCACTTTACCTGCTGCTTTTCCAAAAATAATTTTCTCATTCCAGTGCCTCAGCCACGAGGAGCTGTAGGACGCCATGTCGCTGTACTACCACATCAAAGTAAGTTGTCGAGAGAGTTATGATCTCCAACAAGTTGTAGATTTTGGAAGTAGCAGAGTTCTCTGGATGGTGTCTTGATTTTTAATGTTATCTGCATTAATTCCAAAAGATGGTTTTTCTGATTGATTGTAGGGTCCCACCAATATAGAGTTGTAAAAGCCAAGTTCGATGCACTTAAAGAAGGTAAGCACTACTCACAGCTTTTTCCCCGCTCCTTGTATAATTAGTTGTGGATTCTGGAAAGAACACTTTTCCCTATGTAAAAACTTATGTTCTACCTTCAATTTGCTAATTCCTAAAAATCATTTCTCTGTTTCCAGCATATAACCAACTAAAAGCTGCAGAAGTCAGTATGGTCACTCTAGCTGATAAAGGTAATTTCTTGCGTCATTTATTGAATAGCAAGTTTTGATTTCTACAAATAACACATTTGCTAGTGTGGTATATCATGTTTTATCTGATGCTTGCTAGTTAAAAATGATTTTCTGATTCCAATGATAAAACCATTTGCAGTTACAGAAGATGGAAGGGCTGTCTCTGGAGCATGGGGTATGTTCCACACTTAGTTTTATATAAATAGTTTAGAATGTTAGAAATAACTCACATTAATGTGTAAAAAGTTGTGTATCACCATATTTGTGCTAGTTCAAACAGAGTAACTTAATATCTTGGCAAACTATAATTGGTATTTACTGAGAGCTGGAAAACACCTGATCAATTTTTGGAGCAGCAAACTGCTTGAAGAAAGATTCTTCTAAAGAGTGAAGAAATGTGCAGTTTCATTTACAGAAAGATTTCTAACCCACCTCAAATCTAATATGAATCATCAGTTCCTTTTTACATGCTATTCAGCATATGAAAAATTGAAAGAATTCAGTCCCAATAAGAATGTTTGTCACTGAATGAAACATGTTGGTCTATTTTCTGCTGTTAATATCACAGTAGTGCTGTCATGGGTAAAAATATGTTTACAGATTAGGGATTCAAACTGTTCAAATGGCTCTGAACACTATGGGACTTAACATCTGTGGTCATCAGCCCCCTAGAACTTAGAGCTACTTAAACCTAACTAACCTAAAGACATCACACACATCCATGCCCGAGGCAGGATTCGAACCTGCGACCGCAGCGGTCGCGTGGTTCCAGACTGAAGCGCCTAGAACCGCACGGCCACACCGGCCGGCGATTAGGGATTAATTCTGCATTATGACGAAGGAATAATAGTGTAATCTGATGCACTCCTTCTGCTTGTAACTTATAAAATATGTATATAATTTATTTCGAGTTCTGTAGATCCATATGCGAATATATCTCTGGATATAGAATGAGTCAAATTTTTTTACAAATTAATGTTAGTGCACAAGTACATTGTTCTTATTTCACAAATAACAGGAACAGATTGGCTAACACTTAACTTTATGTATGAGTTATCATACTTGACTTCTGAATGAATATGCAGTCATACATACAGATATACATACATTTCAATTTTTAAATTACACTGTAGATAGACAAAAAAAAGATTATTAAGGCCATAAAGGCTACAAAAATAGATTTAAGCATACTCAGGAGGTATTATGCATTTTTTTAAGATATTTTTTTATTCAGATACATGAATATTGTACAATTCTAATGCAGACAGAGTTATGATCTATAATCCATGTGAAGAGATTCATCGATGGAGTAGAAGGTGTTGACCAATAGGAAGTTCTTTAATTCACTCTGAAACCAATCTGTAACACTTACAAGACCGTTGCTATGCCCTTGTAAGTTAGTGACTGTATGAGTGCCCATGTATTTGACTCCTTTTCGAACTGATTTTAAGCTTTTATAGTCCTTACACAGATTGTTTTTGGTTTTAGTATTATAATCATGTTTTGCACTATTTTGTGTAAAGAGAGACATGTTGGAAATGACAAAGGACATCAATGAGTATATGTACTGAAAAGTAGTAGTTAGAATACCAAGTTTCTTAAAGAGGTCTCTGCATGATGATCTAGGACTGACACCAGATATAATTCTAATGACTCGTTTCTGAATTTTGAAAATGTTCTCTTTGTGAGAGGACTTTCCCCAAAAGATGATCCCATAACTCATTGGTGAATGGAAGTAGGCCAAATAAACTAACTTCTTCATTTTTAAATTACCTATTTCTGCTATCATGCGTACTGCAAATGTATCTGAACTAAGGTGTTTCATTAAGTCTAGAGTGTGAGTTTTCCAATTTAGGTTGTGGTCAATTTGTAGCCCTAAAAATTTGACACTGTCTACAGCTTTAATTTCATTGTTTGAATACATTATACTTATAGGGTCGGGTATTCTTTGTGATGTACTAAACTGTATGTACTGGGTCTTGTCAAAATTCAGTGACAACCCATTTACTGTGAACCACAAATTGATACTTTGAAATATTTCATTAGCTGATTGCTCTGTGAGATCACGGGTACTTTTTTTTTTAACCAATACTTGTATCATCTGCAAATAAGACAAAATTTGCATTTTGTGGCACTGCATATGGAAGGTCATTAACATACAATAGGAACAACAAATGATCTAAAATATAGCCCTGGGGCACCCCTTGTCTGATGGTTTCATATTTTGAATGACTATTGTTGTGTGGTAAGCCTGATACAGACACACATTGTTTTCTATTAAAAAGATAGGATGAGAACCATGAGCCTGCTACTTCTGTTATCCCATAACTTTTCTATAAGGATATCATGCTTAACACAATCAAAAAGCTGTAGCCAGATCACAGAATATTCAAAGTGGTAATAACTTTTGATTTATTGATTCTAACATATCATCTGTAAAAGTGAGTATATCTTGATCAGTTGACAAACCTTTCTGAAATCCAAACTGATTGTGAATGAGAATATTTTTCTGTACTAAATGTTCATAAAGTCTGTTGTACATAACCATTTCAAACACTTTTGTAAATATTGCCAATAAAGAAATGGGATGGAAGTTTCCACTGATGATTTGTTCTACAGAAACATGCTAGGGAAGCAAATAGTATGAAGAAAGCAACTAATGTAATATGGTTATAAACAATATACATTTGTTATCCAATTCTTGGATCAGTAAAACTAAACAATATCTGTGTTTGTGTGTTTCTAATGTGCACTATCAAATAAGGCAAGCTGAAAGTATTGAGTTTTCCTGCACTCAGAAAGATAAGAGTTAAAGATAAATGAACTGTCATACACTGTCTGTTGAAGCACACTAGGTTGCATGAGCATGTTACCACACTAAAAAGCAAATATGATGAACTCTCAGTCTTCTCTGTTTACATGCTATGGATTCTCAAAGGAAGTTGATGTATTATGTTTGTCTAAGTACAATAGCAGGAATGCAACTGTTAAACATAGAGGACTATAAATTAACTGACAATTCCTGTAGGTAAAATGCTGAGAGCAGAGAAGTTGTTATGTATCATATTTAAATAATGTAAAACCACTATTTTCTGCTGAGGTCAACTATTGAAAGCATGTGCTTACTAATTATTGCAGTTGGTAAACTTATTTATGATTATCACAGTGCATAGAATCCCATGGGGAAAATTTCTAGGAGAATAGAGTGTTAATTAGGTCCTCTAGCACAAAAAAGACAAATGATAATCAGTGGGTATTTTAATATTTCATGAAAAATTCAAGTAAAAAACTTGTTCTTTTGTTGTTTTTCTCTCCAAAATTGCACAGGGATACAGAACTGTAATTGACAACATATTTGTAAATAAACCCTTAATTGTTAATATTTATGTTCATCCATTCATGAATGACCTTCCTGATTATGATGCACAACTAGGCATGTTTAGTAGCTTATCTTGACCACAGTAAAGTGGTATTAAGGAAAAGTTATTCATTAACCCATTCTCAGATGTTATTTTTTTCAAATATTTGTTGTAAGACTGCGATTATTTTTACTGTATATTTATAAAATGTGAAGAAATATACTTGTTATAAGGTCTTGTAACATCATAACCATTCACACACAGCTCCATTGTTAATGTACACCTTGAATCATTCTTCATTTATCACAAATATTTACACATACTGTAGTACTGTATGGTATATTTTAAAGTGCATATGATGATGATGACACACTGGTCATGCATGTCAACTCCACTCGTCCTATGGCTGTAATCGAAAAAACAGTTTGGTCTTTAATTTTTTTTTTTTTTTTTTTTTTTACATTCATTTAAAAGAATTGCGGTTCTTGGCTAAGGAGAGACCATTTTGCTTGCAAGAAATTCATTTAGAAGTAACCGAGGAACCTGAATTAAAGGAGTATAATCTTACTTGAGATAATGGCTAATGGTGGGCTGCCTGTCTTTGTCGATGACAAATGCCACTTGTCTCCTGCCCGTCTTACGCTGGCCATACAAGATGTTGCAGTGGAGGTTACCACATCAGTTAAAATCACAGTATGATTTTTACATCTTCCACCTCATGATTCGTTGGATGCAGATCCACTGACAGAGCTCTTCTGGCCACTCCCACATGCATTCCTCCTCATGGTTAACTTCAGCGCACAGAGTGTGGTGCGGGGCTTGGCTACCATTTGTTCCAGGGATCAAATTATCAAGCACTTTATCCATTTTGGGGTTATGTGCCTTTTTAACTTTGGTCAATTGACACACTGTGCTACAGCTATGGGGTCATCTACACATGTCGACCTTTGTTTTTGCATCCCAGCAATTGCAGACGCATTTTAGAGGGAAGTGGCCACAGATATGCATTGCAGTGATCACCTTCCAGTGAGGATTCATCTGCTGACTAGGATGGGATCTCCTTTGCAGTCAGGAGGCCTTTTAAATGGTGTTTGTTTGTGAATGTCTTCACAATCTTCCACCTTACTGTGACCATTATAAAGCAACTACAGCAGACTGTGAGGAAGCTGGAAACATGGACCATTAAAACTGGTTTTAGATTCTCACCAGAGAACACTAGACACATTAATTTTAACCATACACATTGAAGTTTTAACTAATCTGAGCTCACAATGGGGACAATATTTTACGTTTTAAAGACACTGTGTGCTTTTTGGACCTTCTATTTGCCTTGAAATTAACCTGGCTCTCACATCTGAAAGACCTGCATACAAAGGGCTTCAAATCATTGAATATTTTGAAATGCCTCAGTGGAAATGTGTAAGATAACAGATCCTGCCTCTTGCAGATTAACAGGGCATTTGCCAGATCACGGATGGATTGCAGCAACATGCTTTATGGATTAGCCTGTGTTTTCTACCCCAAAATGTTAGACGTTGTCCCCCATGAGGGCTTATCAACTGGAGCACATCACAGTGCAGTTCAGAGTCTGTGTGAAGAGGCTGGTGAAACACTACTCTGGATTCTGCAGCACCTCTTCCAGACCCGACAGCCACTGATAATCACAGTGTTGCCTCAGCCATTGACATTTAGTGTGGTGGTCCACCCCAGCTTTAAGCAGCTCTTCAGGAATTGGCCCCATGTGACCAAATAAATCAGGATCCATGCTACTAACTGATCTGGATATAGGAGGCCACTGAATACACAGTCAGAGATGGAACAAATTGCTGCCTTGGCGTCTTCAGATGCCCAAAGTGATTTTAAGCTTGACACCGTTCAAGAAAACTTGTACCCCAGAGTATGTTTTTATGACACTTTTTTTTTCTTTCAATTTTTAGTGTGTACCACAGTTTTATTGTTGTTTATACAGATGGCTTCCAGCAAGGGAATGTCCTCTGTTGTTAAACTGTTTTCCTTGAAACGATTTTCTAAGTGTGCCTTCTGGAACTATTTCACAGGCCTCACAGAACAAAGTTTCTCATCTATTGTGACTCATTCGGTGCACTAGTTACACCAGTTCATTCAGCTCATCCATGACTCCTTAAAGCAGCTACAACACTCAGGCAAAGTGGTAATGTTTTTCTGGGTACCTGGACACATCAGGATATATTGAAATGACATAGCCGACAAAGCACTCAAAGAAACATGTAAGATAGTGTTTTATGTAGATGTGCCATCCCCTTGCATGCCATCATTTCATTATATGACAGACAAATCATGCACCATTATGAAACTGAATAGTTGGAGGTGGTGGAAAACAAACTGATCACTCAAATTGACCACACAGCCATAGTGGACTACATGCCAACCTCACTGACGATAGGAAGTGCTGCTCACCAGACTGCACATATGACATGGCCTTTTATCCCACAGTTTCTTCCTCCTGCCAGAGGATCAACCACTATTTGAGATTTGTGGTGTGCTACTTTTAGTTTAGCATATTTTGTCTACATGTGTCTTCCATACTGACATCAGGGCAGTCTTCGGTTTGGCTGGAGATGTGCCCACCATCCTCACTGACACCGACACCAATGTTACATATGTTCTGAAATTTTGTGAACTGTTGGGCCTCATCTCTAAATTACTGAGGAAGGTAGGTGGACTTTAATGCATTATAAACTACTCTACATGTGGGGACAGCCTACTTCCCTGCCCACCCCCTCACACCATACCCCCATGTGAATGGCATGTTGACTATTCGTCACCGTGCTGATGGACATGATGCTGAATTCCCCTCATCCAAAATCATCTGTCATGAAAGGTTGAGAAGGAGTCAACATTTTTTCATCAGCCCATTTCATTGCAAGAATATTGTTTGATGATGTATATGTTAGTTTCCCTCTTCCTCAGGTTAGTTCCACCGAACATGGGTGACATACTTTTCCTTGTTGGTGACAGTTCTGGCAGCATGAGTGTTCCTGTCTATCAGTTCCCTGAATAAGTTGAGAAAGCTGTACCAGTTGTCAATATCAATAGTTCTCCACTCCCCAACTGCACAACTTGAGCACAATCGTTTCCTTTTTGGAAATTTGGCACTCATGCCACCACTTTCTCTCTTCTTTCCAGTATATGTCTTTAGATTATAGTAGTACATAATCTCTGTAGAATGTACTTCATTTTTCTTCATCTGGCTCTCTTTGATGTGCGCACACACACACACATACACACACACACACACACACACACACACACACACCTCCAAATTGTGTAGCAGTGGTGAATCTTCCTCAGTTTAGTGTGTGCATTTTGGCAAGTTAGTAGGAAAGTGCAAATATCTAGAGATCACCTTGGATCTTCTCAGTAACATTGTTTTAGCAAAGATTGGAGCCTCAATAATTTTTATTTTTGACCAGGTGTCATTTTTAAATCGTTTTGGTGTTAGTGAAATGAAGATGCAGAGAGCAAAATGTGCCTCAAATTCATCAACTGTTACAGGAAACCAACATTCTTTGTCACTACTTGAATTGGTAGCCAGTGTTTTTAGTACATAAGAGTTTGATTCTCTTCCAACAAAATCATGACTATTGTTAGAAATTCCTTTGTTAACAATTCATTGGTGACTTGAAGCTCTGTAGAATTTTATTATAGATGCCATAGAACCATTGCTCCCATTTCGAATGTCACAGAGCAAACACCAATTTTAGATGAGTAACTAAATTGTTGCAGCTGCAGTGAATTGCTTTTGCAAAGTCCATAGCATGTTTTGTTGTCGTATTGGCACATGTTTCTTGTGTCACTCCACTGGTTTCCCAATTGTCCAAAACGCTACCATTTTTCTCACTGTATGATGTATAGTTTGCAGTGGCGTAATTTGTATCACCACTTGAATCACGTAAATCACTTCCTTCCAAAAAGCACCAAATTCTCGCAGTTTCTGCTTTGTTGGGGTCCAGCATGTTGTCATTCAGGTGGCACACAGATCACAGACTAAATACATGTTGGCTCGAATTAATGCCTCAATTTCAAAAACATACCTCTAGTGCCATCTAGCATTGTGGCTGCAGAACTATTACAGAAAACAGCAAGGTACAGAAGAGTCAGATGTTGCATCTACAGCATGGTGTAGCTGTCATTGTATTGCAGTACATGGAACTGCTATGACGCCTGTACCCAACGTAATATGTGACTGAGTTAATGAACAACATCCCTTCATCCAGTCCAGAGAATAATAGCTAGGAGAGTCTGAAGTATTAATGTAATGTTCAAATAAATTCCCCCACAAGTGAAACTATTAAATTACCAATGATCAACTGCTGAAGAATTCACTACAAAGTGCCAAGAGCTTATAACACTTCTAAAATGTAGTGGAGCTCACATAATCATAGGTACATAAAGTTGGCTAAAACCTGAAATTGGTTCTTTTAGTGTAAATGTAAGTGTGTATTGGAGGTTGCACTAAAGGGAAATTGAGGTGGTGTATTTGTTGCAGTAGATAAGAAACTTGAATCCAATTAAAGCTACATGTCGGAGTGTTTGGCCAAAGCTAGTATCAAGCAAGGGCATCAGTGTATACTTGGATCCTTCTATTGACCACCATACTCAACTCTAGGGATAACTGAAAACCTTATAGAAAATCTCAACTTTCAAGTACATATTTCCCAATCACACTGTCATTGTGGGAGAGTTCAATTGTAATAGTTGTTTGGTATAATTGCAGTTTTTGGAGTAGGCCTCTCACAGGTCTATGCCATACAGCTGTATGTCCAACACTCCAGTACAGATGGACCTACTCTCATTACTGAGCACCATTCCACTCTCCACATGACAACATTCTCTGCAGTAATACTACATTCTTTCTCCAGAACCACATACACTACAGGAAAAAAGTAAATGCACCCCCTCAATGAAAAGGTCATTTTACTAACAATTGAGGTGATAGATAGTTCATGATTGTAGAAGTACATGTTAAAAAATTCAGCACATATGAGACATACTTCACAGTAAAGAATGCCCAAACAGTAACATCAATACAGTGTATACCTCTCTGGCAGAAACACAGGAGTGTATTCTCCCATGCAAATGACCATCCTGCGATAGATTACCCCAAGCATCTTGTGCTTTTTCTTGCAATTTGGCAATTATTGTTACAGGCTCTGGAGAATGAGTAAGTTCCTTCTTTGTCATATCCCATACATGTTAAATGGGTGAGAGATCTGGTGATCTTGCTGGCCAGGGCAGCCATATGTGTATGTGCTTTGTCCTGCTGGAAAAGCACATCACCATCCTTTTGAAGAAGTGGCAGTAGCATGGTGATAACAGGCTGCACAGTATAGTAGGCACTGATTACTTTACCCTTCTGAAACAAAAAATGTGACTGCAACTTGGAACTGATGGTTCCCCACATCATGAAGTCTGTGATGGTACCTGTGTGTCGTGGGCAAATGCACTCTGGATGAGCAAATGCACTCTCGAATAGGCAACTCACAGGTCTATGCCATACATGTGTATGCCCAATAGTTCCATACATACAAACCTACTCTCATCACTGAAGCACCATTCCAATCTGTGTTTAACTCTCACCAGAGTAGCCTTGCTTGGCAGTGTTGTAATCACCTGGCCAGACGCACACGTGATCTTAATCATGCTGCAAGCGGACTATTCCTAACGGTCCCTGATGATGCAGCATGTGCAACATGTGCTTGGATTTCATCCCTGGATGATGTTCGATTGGCCACCACTGCTTGTACAATGCATCGACCTTGATGTGTGTCTACACAATGTGGACATTCAGAACCCGATCTGCAGATGTGGGAATTCTCGGCAGACCACTTCTGAAAGCAGCAACACTCCACCAATACGCTGCGCCCTACATTTGTGGCAATCTGGTGATATGTCTGTCCAGCTTCCACTGGCCTATAATGCAATACTGTTCAAATGGCAAGCTGTTCAGTGGGATTATGTACTCTTTGGTGGGGCATGATTGTACCCTATAATGTATGCTGCAGACACGTTTCACCTCTGAGCTCAGCACAATTACTGCCTGGAGAGTCATCACAGAGAGTACACAGACAGATCTTCTGAACGTCATCTGATCACCAATGACCGTGACAAATGACTCACCAACTGAAACTGACTTCTTTGAGGATGTCAGTATGGAAACTGGTACCAGTGACCATTAGGCAGTTGTAGCATCAGTGAGTACCAAAATGCAAAGCACAATGAAAACAAGTAGAAAAATCTACATATTCTGTAAATTAACAATGAGGTATTATTGTCATATCTGGATTATGAACTTGAACCCCTTACTTCTGGGTGGGAGCATGTGGAGAAATCATGGCTGTACTTTAGAACAACAGTTGAGCAATCACCAGATACATATGTACTCAGTAGAAGAGTAAGTGATAGGATATACCCTCCATGCTATCAGTCTCTATAAAGAAATTTCAAGAGAATCTGTTACTATTGCATAATATGTGTAACATAAAGTGCAGACCTATGGATTGAAGATTGCTAAATTAAACCCATTAGACTGTCAAAAGGGCAACAGCTGAAGCGTTCAGTGACTACTATAGCAGAATACTGTGGAAAGATCTCCGACAAAACCCAAATAAATGCCTGTCATACATAATAGCTGTTAGTGGTACCAGAGTATCCAGAAACTCATAGATGACACAGTAACTTGAAGTGGGAATGGCAAAGCAGAAGCAGAAATGCTGAACTCCATTTTAAAGTGTTCCCCTTTTGAAAGAAAATCTAGGAATATTGCTCCAGTTTAATTTGTGCAGAACTGCAAAGATGAGCAATGAACATATCAGTGTCAGTGAATTGAGAAGCAGCTAAAATCATTAACATTGGCAAAATCTTTTGAGCTCAGTGTAATCCTAGTCAGATTCTACATGGAATTTACCAATCAGATAGTCCATTTGTTAATCATAATGCAATGTAGATCCCTCGAACAAATAACTGCACCGGTACATGGAAGAGAAAAGGGGTTGCATCAATCTACAAGAATGGTTGCAGACATGATCCACAGAAACAGCATCCAATATGTTTGATATCCATCTATTGTAGAATATTAGAACATATTGGGAACTCAAACTAATGAAGTATCTCAAGCAGAATGTTCTGCACCATTCCAACCAGCACGGATTCAAAAACATTGGTCTTGTGAAACCTGACTTTTGCTTTTCTCACATGGCATTGTTAAAGTAATGGATCAGGTAGTCAGGTGGAAAAGAATTTCTTGACTTCTCAAAAGCATTTGAATTACACCACATTAATGCTTATTTTAAAAAGTATGATCACATGGATTATCAAACAACATTTGTGAGTGGATTGAGGATTTCTTGGTAGGTAGAATGCAGCATGTTATGTTGAATTGAGGGTCAACAGGTGGAGAAGTAACTTTAGGCAAGCACCAAGGATGTGTTGCTGTTAACCCTTTAACTGCTGTTGTTGAGTTAACTTGTTATGTTTTGCCACTCACTAGGTGGTGAGGACATGTTTAAAAGGTGGCCTCCAGGTTTTCCTTAAGCACAATCTTTCTATTTATGCAACCTGTTTTGCCAACTTCTAACTGCTGCGGACGAGTTGCTTCCATATCTTGGTGGATACAAAATGTTAGACTATTTATCATACAAAATACGTTCCTCTTTGCATGCTATCATTTCCAAAAATCCCTGTTTTGATATTTTGATGCTTTTGCAAAGTATGGCAATTGTTATGAAGGCATGATTTCCGATGGAGGGACAGAAATGAGTGTGTCATGCTCGGCTGTTCACCGGATACAAAAACCAATCACTCGAGAACAAAATTAGATTTTGTTCTGCTCTCAGTTTTAAATAAAACTACGAAATTTTACCTACATTTCAAGTGCAGCAAAGTTCATGCAATGCGTTTTTATCTCTGCAAACACGTTAAAATTTTGAGTAATGTTTTATTTGATTTGATGTGGCACAATAACTGTGACAAATAACTAAATGAAATTGAGCCCTATATCGAGTGAAGGTATCAGACAGTAAGATGTGTAAAAATCAGATTTTTTCACCAAATACTTTTCTTAAAATTGGATGATAATTATTTCATAGTGGCTGGAACACTGTTTCTCAGCACAGGTAGCAGCATTTGGCAAGCATACAGCAACAAAAAAACACACTCAGCACAGAATGCAGTAACACACCTATAGCAGCAAAAGGGGTAATGTTTTATATTAATGACCTGGCAGGTCTTATATATTGTGTTGTGAGCAGTCAATTGCAGTTAGAAAACAATAACATTCAAAAATATAGTACTAGAGGGGCCACTAACCCTTAAGTGTGTGTGTGCGTGCGTGCGTGTGTGTGTGTGTGTGTGTGTGTGTGTGTGTGATTGAAAACTGATAAGTATAAATTATTATATATGAAAAAATAAAGGTAGCTGAACAGTGTCATGTAAAAGCAGCACTTTGCTATATTTTTCACTGAGTTAATGCCTTGGAACTGGAAACTGACTCATTTGATGGAGCAAGAGATCACAGATGTGGTTCATGGGACTTGAAAATGACTGTACTTTGTGTCAAAATATTTTGCCCTTTATGGTGAAAGTATTCTGTGACTAAATCAATATACTGGTTGTACTGGAATTACAACAATTGGTCCCATGTTTTGGAAAGCTTGATTTCATTAATCTATTTCTGGTTTCAAATAAGATTTATTGATGGTTGTAATTTGACATTGGCTGTTGCATGTAAGCATGTGTTTGATTTCCTTGCTAATACAAAAAATTAT
Source organism: Schistocerca nitens (assembly GCF_023898315.1). Taxonomy (NCBI): domain Eukaryota; kingdom Metazoa; phylum Arthropoda; class Insecta; order Orthoptera; family Acrididae; genus Schistocerca; species Schistocerca nitens. The sequence goes on along the minus strand of NC_064616.1, from coordinate 420,236,362 downwards.
GATTTTGGTAAGTGAGCTCAGACTGAAAAGATGGTGTGCACCATCATATGATGTACCTTCATTTTATGTAAACCTTCAGAAAATTGTCAAGCAGCCATTGTAAAGAAAGAAAATCTTTTCAACACCTGTGTCTGTTAGTTCTTGTTACTATACAACCTGAATTGGATATAAAATTTAAATCTTACATTCTCTGTGAAATGTACTATTTGCAGGACTGGGCTTTGTTAAGGTATTTCATGTGATTATGAGCATGTAAATTGTAGTTAGTCTGTATGTGGAGAGAGGGTAGTCTGCAAGCAGAATGGCCAAGAAAGTGGAAACAAAGTTCTGGCTTGATAAATGAAACACAACAATTCATAAATAGATGTGTTAACAGGGTTTTGCGGTTAAATGTGGTCAATGGGAGCATGGTTCATCTAAGTGCAAGTGCAGTAATGTATTATATAGAGAGAATTTCAATGCTGCAGCATTAAGACTTAATCAAAATAGAGAAATTTTGAAGGTATTATTTGATGGCTGCAAAAGTGTGGGATGTGGATGTTAATGTATAGGTATCTGGCACAAAATGGTGGCAGGAGGCTACATGCAAATGGTGTAGGTATGGTAGGGAGGGAAAGAAGGAAGTGGTTGGTGGCTTGATATATTATGAAGTTGGACTGTGGACAGTAGGTGGAAAACTTTGGTAATGTAAATCAGAATGGATAAAATTAGGCAAAACTGATCTAGAATGTTGTGACTCGCCGATCATTCAAAGTGCTGCCGCGCAGTTACGCATGTCCTCTACATGCAGCGCTGTCTGCCAGCCACGCAGCAACAGTGCCACCTAAGCAGCCAGCCAGTCAGCCAGCGGTCGCTAGACTCAGACTCAGTTATGATTTGACTGTTAAAGTGTACACACATTTTACTCTGTTTACTTGATCTGTGACTTTCATGTAATGCGTCTTCCTTGAAATATATTTGTTCGACTTGAAGTTATAACAATTGGCGACGAGGTAGTGATTTTTCTTTTCCATCATTGACCCACATGTTTCCATGGCTACTTTAGAGCAACTATTGCAAGGTCTCATAGAACAGCAAACGCTTCTCACAAATGCGATTCATGATTTCGTCGCAGCATCAAACGTGGGGCATCTCTTGTCGTTGTCTCTACCTCCTTTTCCTCCTTATGATGAGACGGCGGAAGACTGATCTGATTACGAAAAACATCTTCGACAGCACTTCTTGGCCTTTCATGTCGCGGATGAACAAACATGTAAGTCTCTGTTCCTTTCATGAATTACACCTCAAATGTATCGGTCGTTGTCGCAATTGGCTCCTTTGAAAGATCGGCAAGTCACAACATAGAATTTTGTTTCTGTAAATAGTTTGAGTCTAGAAATAACACATTTCCTTGTGTGCAATTTTTTGTTCTGCTCTACCTCTGCTAGTTTCAGAAGATGGGTTTCTGATTGTAGGATCCCAGGAAGTAACAGCTGATGAAGACTCCATGGCATTAGTAAAGAAAAGTAAGCAGTACTATTTTTTTTTTACCTGGTGTAGTTTCTAGTACTATCATGCATGCAATCACATATTTTACATTATGTTTACTAGTTTAAAAACATTAATTTTTCTGTTTTTTGTCTGTCTGTAGCACTTGTAGGAATTCTAGCAGTACTGGCAAGTTCAGGTGCTCTGTCTCAAGCAGGTAAGATCTCAAGAGGTTTGTTTTGGAACTAGTTTGAAGTCTTGAAACAATACATTATCTGAATCAACTTTTAGGTGTAACCTTATGCTGCCTAGTTCCAAAAGATTATTTTCTGATTCCAGTGCAACAGTTTGCTGTGACAGCAGAAGCTTTCCTGGCTAGACGTAGAAGTCAGAGAATCACCAAGTCTGTAGAAATGGAGTAGTATTGGAATTGAACGATTATGTCACTACATCTGACAATCAAGTTTTTTTTTTTTTTTTTTTTCACTGAAAACTTTTTAAAACTGATGATCAAGAAATACATGCCCGATGTTTAATACAATCAGTAATAATTTTGTTATGAATAATCTTTTGTCAATAATATTCAGAGATTTGATGGGGATTATAGAGTGTTACATTACAAAGTGATAACCTAAGGAAAGTGTTTAGACTTATCACTACACAGCTGTTCAATGTGTGTGTGTGTGTGTGTGTGTGTGTGTGTGTGTTTCGAGTAGAAGTGGACATTATGAATAAGCAGCTATCAGCAACATGTGCTCTTTCTTGATACAACAAGTTAAAATGCTGGTAATAAAAATGTACTTCTCATCTTTCCTTTCATTCCTAGTAATAAAGGCAATGACTGATGCATGTAGTTCAAATTGTAAACATTTACTAACCTCTAATATCAAGAGTATCGCCCCATTCTTTATTTCAGTTGGTAAATTATACATTCTAGCAGTAAAAACATTAAAATGTACTTTTTATAAATGTCCAGATTTTGGGCATTTAAAACTGCTTTGGGCAAATTCCCAGGCAAATGCCCATTTATAAATATCCTGCCCACTTGGCATTTGCCTAGCCCACATCACTAGGTAGAGTACTAGGGAAATGCTAACAGACTACATACAACACACTCTTAAAACCCAAAAGTTTTGTTTAAGTGTGTGGGACCCATAAAAATAGGAATACTGGGGGATATTGAACAGATACAAACAAGGACAGCACGGATGGTCACAGATTTCTATGACCCATGGGAATGTATCACTAAGAAGCTGATTGAAATGAACTGGTATGCACTTCAATACATGCATGCATGTGCCCTAGCACGCGCGCGCGCGCCCACACACACACACACACACACACACACACACACACACACACACACACAGGATGTCCACAATTCTTTTGTGGATACATGTGTGGCAAGCATGGGACCCCGAGCTATTGCATCTGTCTTTCCTTTCCTGGCTCCATTGTTTCCTTTATCACATCCCTCCCCATCTCCGATCCTCCCCCCCCCCCCCCCCCCACCTTCTCCCCAGTTGTCTTCTGTCTTCAAGACACAAAGCTACACGAAACTTAAAACTGTGTGCCACACCGAGACTCGAACTCGGGACCCTTGCCTTTCGCAGGCGAGTGCTCTACCATCTGAGCTACCCAAGCACGACTCACGACCCGTCTTCACAGCTTCAATTTTGTGAGTACCTCGTCTCCTTAGATGGTTGAGCACTTGCCTGCGAAAGACAAACGTCCCGAGTTCGAGTCTCGGTCCGGCACACAGTTTTAGTCTGTCAGGAAGTTTCATATCAGCGCACAATCCGCTGCAGAGTGAAAATCTAATTCTGGGAACAAAGCTACATCCCCGTGATCGCCTTTTCTTCCTTCATTTCCAATCAGTCTGGTTTGATCTCCCCTCTGTTGATGGCACTCTGGTACATGGGGTCTTATGATTATTCTTTATGATACTGTCTATTATCACCCAACCCCCTTAAATAGTTCCTTCCAAGTTGTCACTGTACATCTTTCCCTTTCCAGTTACACCTTCTCTCTTTGTACCGTATACATTCCATTGTCCACACAAATGCCGAGAGCCGATCTCCTTCCTCTCCTTGGTCAGCTCCTGCCCCCCCCCCCCCCCCCCTATTTGCTGGTTGGGGACTTCAGTGCCCACCACTCACTTTGGGATCTCCACGTCCTTGTCCACGAGGCTCCCTATTGATTGACCTCTTCCACCAAGCAGATTTTGTTTGCCTCAACACTGGGGAAGCTACATTTTTGTCTGCCTCCACGTCAAACTTCTCTCATTTGGACCGTTCAGTCGGTACTGTTCAGCTAGCTCGGCAGTTTGAATGGTTCGCTGCTCAGCACTTTGAATGGTTCGCTCTTGCTGATACACACTCGAAAGACCATTTTCTGTGTGTCCTTTGATTACAGCCACAACTACCATCTATGCGCTCAAGACGCTGGAAGTTTTCCCAAGCTGACTGGACATTTTTCTCCTCTCTAGCGACATTGAATGACCATCGATGATCAGGTCACTCATGATACGGAAGTTATTCTTACAGCCGCAGAACGTTCAGTACCGCGTACCCCCTCTATGCCCCGGCGCCCCCCAGTTTCTTGGTGGAACGAGACATGCTGTGATGCAATACGCGAGCAGTGATGGGCTCTTTGCGTTTTCTGTCACCATCTTGTGTTGGCCAACTGTGTCCACTATAAGCAGTTAACGTGTGTGATGCTGTCGCATCATCTGCAATAACAAGAAGGCAAGCTGGGACTGGGACTTCTTTACCAGCTCCTTTAACACCTTCACTCCCTCCTCTGTAGTTTGGAGTCACATTCAATGGTTATCCGGCACATCTAGTTTCTCCCCAATCTCTGGGCTAACTGTCGCACATGATACCTTAGTGGACCCAGTTGCAATTTCTAGCTCAATGGGTCAACACTTTGCTGAGATTTTGAGCTCTTCAAATTACCTGCCAGTCTTTCTCCCAAAGAAACGAGCAATGGAAGTGCGACCTCTTGCTCCTCTCAAAATAATGAAAGCTATAATACTGTTTTCTCTATGCGGGAACTCGAACACGCACACTCTTTTTCTCGTTCTTCCGCCCCAGGACCGGATGGCATCCATGTCCAAATGTTGCCACATTTGTCATACTGTAGTCTCTGTTACCTCCTTCACCTTTATAATCCAATTTGGACCGACAGTACCTTTCCCAGAAGATGGCAGGAAGCTATTGTCATTCCTAATCCGAAACCTGGAAAGGACAAACATCTCCCCTTTAGCTATCGCCCCATATCTCTCATCAGTAGTGTATATAAGGTTTTGGAGCGTATGGTGAATTGCCTTTTAGGCTGGTGGCTGGAATCCCAAAACCTTTTAACATTTGCTCAATGCGGTTTCAAAAAGCATCATTCTGCAGTTGACCATCTTGTTGCTCTCTCCACTTACATCATGCATAATCTTCTCAGGAAACGCCAAAAGGTAGCAATATTTTTTGATCTGGAGAGGGCATATGATACCTGTTGGCAGAAGGGCATCCTCTGCACACTGTTCTCTTGAGGCTTTCGAGGTCGGCTACCCATTTTTAGTCATGAATTTATGACAGAGTGCACATTTAAGGTGCAGGTGAACACTACTCTCTCCCATACTTTCTCCCAAGAAAACAGAGTGCTGCAGGGCTCGGTGTTGTACTGTTTGCCATCGCCATAAATCCAATTATGGATTGTCTCCTTCCCGATGTCTCGGGCACCCTTTTTGAGGACGATTTTACCATCTACTACAGCTCTCAACAAAGCAGGCTTCTTGAATGACGTCTTCAAGGATGTCTCGATCGCCTCCACTCATGGAGCATCAAAACTGGCTTCCGCTTTTCTCCCAGTAAGACCTCCTGTGTAAATGTTTGGCGTCGTATGAAGTTTCCTCTGCCTTCCATACATCTATGCCCTGTCAACCTTCTGTTTGCAGACGTCGCCAAATTCTTGGGCCATATGTTTGACAGAAAACTGTGCTGGTCTTCTCACATTTCATATCTTTCGGCCTGCTGTCTGCGCTCCCTCAACACCCTCCGTGTTCTGAGAGGTACCTCCTGGGGAGCGGACTGAGTGGTTCTCCTCTGCCTATACGTGCCTTAGTGTGCTCGAAATTGGACTATGGGAGCATAGTTTACTCCTCTGCACAGCCGTCTATTCTTCGGCGTCTCGACTCTGTCCACCACCGTGGATTGCGTTTAGCGTCTGGAGCTTTTTACACCAGCTCCGTGGAGAGCCTTTATGCTGAGACTGCTGAATCTCCACTGTCCAATCGGCGAGCAGTCCTACTGAGTTGTTACACTAGTCATCTGTCTTCCAAGCCTCCTCATGCGACCCATGTCCTTTTTTTCGACTCCTCGTTGGATTTAGTACGTGCATGCTGCCCTTCCTCTGTACTATCACCGGGAGTCCATTTCTGTCAACTGCTGCGTTCTTTCCTTTCATTTTCCTAAAACTTACTTGACAAATATGGGTACGGTGCCACCTTGGCTTTATCCCTGGACCTGCCTGCTCCGTGACCTTTGTCAGCTTCCCAAGTGTATCGTCATGCATTAGCTGCTCTGTGTGCACAAATGGAAGATGCCACATTTATTTACACTGATGGCTCAAAAACCACATGTGGTGTTGGGAGTGCCTATATTGTTGGAGACACCCCTAATAGATTTCCACTTCCTGACCAGGGTTTGGTTTTTACTGTGGAGCTTTACGCTGTTCTCCAGGCTGTCAAATACATCCATCGCCAGAAGCAGCTACAGTATATTATCTGCTCGGATTTGCTCAGTTCTCTCCTCAACCGCCAAGCTCTTTATCCTGTCCACCCTCTGGTCCACTAGATTCATGACTGCCTACACTTGCTCCACTTGGGGGGCATCTCTGGCATTCCTCTGGATCCCAGGGCACATTGGAAACTGCAAAAATGAGGCAGCCGATACAGCGGTCAAGGTTCCAGTCTCTCTTCCTTGGTCCGCTGTTCACATGGTTTCCTTACCCGATCTACAGAGCGTTTTATGTCACTATGTTGTTCTTTTATGGCACACAAATTGGTCTATGCTTCCCAATAATAAATTATGGGACATAAAACCTCTTCCCTGTTCTTGGACCTCTTCTTCCCGGCCTCGTCATCAGGAGGAATTTTAACTAGAGTCCAGATGGGCACTGTCTGTTTAGCCATCGACATATTTTAAGTCACAATCCTGACCCACTTTGTACCTATTGCTCTCAACCATGGATGGTGAGACACCTTTTACTTCAATGCTCCTATTTTAATACGCCATACGCCGGGTTACAGCTGTCGTGTGATATATCTTCCCTTTTAGCAGATGACACACGCTCAGCCAGTCGAGTCCTTGAGTTTATCAGTGTCAGTGAGATGACATTAGTCATTTGAAGCTTTTTTTTGGGGGGGGGGGGGACAACACCTGCCACCCTCTTCAGTAGTAGTTACCCTCCTTTTTGAGTTTTTCTCCCATTGCTACTGATTTAACATTTGATTTTTTACCCTTCTGTAAGCCACAGAATGGGTGCTTATGACTGTAGCAGTTTTGCCCCCTAAAACCGTAACAAAAAATTAAAAAAAAGGGCGCACACACACACACACACACACACACACACACACACACACACACACACACACACACACACACAGGATGGAGAAAAATTGTCACGAAATTTGAACCCTGGATAGCTGATGCCAGTAAGAACTAAAATTACTAATGTTGTGTAGGTTGACAATGCACAATTTTTAAACTATGAAAACTTGGCGCCACATGCTCCGATTGGCCACGGGGTTGCCCTGTTGCCGGATGCTCTGGACAACGAGTGACATGAATGCTTTGCCTGGCGGAGACTGCGATGCATATGAGATGGCCCACAAGCTCAGTGGTAGTGCACCAGCCTTCCACTGTGCGGGCCTGGGGGTGAATCCGCCGGGATCCTGACACCTCCTTTGTAGTTTCACGATAAGACATACTGGGAACAAACCAGTCAACAGCTCTTAGTTTGCATACAGAAATCTACAAATTGTATTGGCCCTGAAAATGGCCTTTTTGTAGCTAGCACATTGTTTACTTAAAGCAGGTGCTCAAACTGGCAACCCTCTAACACGACACACGCTTGGTAACGTGGAACAGCATTCGCATGTGGGTGGGTGAACTAGAATCTTGAAGAATCCCCACAGGAAAAAGTCCGTTGGCGTGTGGTCTCTTGTTTGCGGGGGCCATGCCCTATGAGCACCTCTGCCATTGACCCAGCTGTCAAAGAGTACATCTAAATATTCATGCACAGCACAAATGTTACGTGCGGGCGCCCCATCATGCTGCAACCACATGCATAGCTGTATGTCCAGGGGAATATCTGCCAGCAGGCCGGGTAGAGTTCCTTGCAAAAAGTAAAAGTAATTTGCCCCCAGTAAGTCGACGAGATAGACAGACCGGCCCAGTCAGGTGGTCTCACACAATGCCTACCCAAATGTTGAGTGAAAATTGTTCCTGGTGTCTGTGGACATATGTGATGTGAGGTTTTCCCCTTGCCCAGTAATGAACGTTTCGAGTGTTGTAAAGGCCATCCTGATGGAAGGTGCACTCACCAGTTAACAACATAATGGGAGGGAAGTCGGGATCTTGTGCAACACATTGCAGAAACCACCGGCAAAGCCCTAGCCTGTGTTCATAGTCAACACCGGCTTTAGGTCTTGGACAGGGTCAAAGCTAAGTGGATGCTGGCCATCATCCTTCAAAACCTCCCAGACTTACTGATGAGTGATCCCCATGTCATGTCCAACCACTCGAGTACTTGTTGTAGGTGCATCCTCAAAGGGCTCAAGAACAGTCTCTTCAAATGTAGCATCCCGTCATGTTCAAGGTCTTCCAGCATCAACATGATATTCCACTAACGAACCGGTTTCACCGTTGCAGGTGAATTGTTGTAAATGTTTGCGGGTGTGGGTGGCACCCTGATGGATACCGTTCCTCATACAACCTTCAAGCTTCATGTGCACTACCATTGGCTAGTCCATAGACAAAAACCATATCTCATTGTTCTTCAAATGAATACTGTGCCGCCATGCTTACTGTATGACTAAATCGCAGGTGACGTGTGTGTGCTCTGTACCGAAGCTTACATCTGAATGCCTCTGATGTGAGGTGGAGACAAACAACAAGATCTATTCAACACATGTGCATATCACATTGGGGCAGAGACGGGTAGAGGGATGTTTGTATGTGTGAACCGACAACCATAGGGGTGCCCATCAACTGACGAATGGCAACAGGGCAATCCCACGGCCAATCGGAGCATGTAGCGCCAAGTTCATGTAGTTTAAAAATGCTGCATTGTCAACATTCACAACATCAGTAATTTTGGTTCCTACTGGCATCAGCTATCCAGTGTTAAAATTTCGTGACACAGTATATATATGTAAAAAATCACCTTCAAGTCATGAATCTATGATAATGTTACAGCCTCCCACTTATCGCTACCACAGGGGTTGTGAAGAGATAATTATAACATGCATGGAGGCATCTGAACCATGAATCTTCCCATGCTCCATACATGAGCAGACTTTTGCAAACTATAGATGTAGATGTGATGAATCACTGGTAAATTACTATTCACATTCAGTCTGCGTTTAAAATATCTCTGACATTGAGATATTTTGGACAGAACACATGGAAATGATAAAATGCAGCTATACTATAGGTGCTCTTGAGTGACACAAGCAGATGAACTAAGAAGATTCATTACAGTTGAGAAGATTAACTGCACTAGCTGTAAAGAGGGTGGAAGCACAAGGCGTAGTAAGTATGGATGGGCACTATTCGGACAAAATACTATCTAGCTACCAAATTATTCAAACAATTACATCAATGAAACAAATTTGAGACTACATGAATCATTGGTAAAGGGATTATTTATCTTTTTTAGTACAAATAATTATTTGATTTATTATTCATAAATTCAATAATGAGAAACATAGAATGCCACTGTATGATCTATGTTTACTTCTTGTTCAGAATTCTATAACTAGTTTTTGTTCCCTTGGATGACTGCATTTCTTACTTGATAAATAACTTACTAATGGTTTGAACAGAAATGTGCCTTGGTAGATCAGTGAGTTAAGCCCCAGATTACAAAGCTATAGGTTTGGAATTCTTTACAAAGCTATAGGTTTCGAATTCTGTATTCCATTGGGCCTACAGTCTTTTTTACCACCCTTCTACAGCAACTACACTTAGCACAGAAATGCTTTAGCCATGATGAAAAAATAAGTTCATCTGTACTACTGACCATGACCAAAGGAAGTTTACAACAAACTACAGACATATAACAGCCAAAGAAATGTTCAGAAAACTGAGTCACAGGTTTCAAGTGGTATGAAGCAAAAAGAAAATTTACTTAAGACTTGATTTTGGAGGTAGAACTAATATAAGATAATAATGAATTATTTACAAAAACTTATACTGCAAGTGATGACATCTCAATGTTTGCTGAAGAAGATTGTGGCTTGAAAGTCTTATAATGTTAACCTGAAATTAACATGGTTTTAGGAGATACACTACACTGACACTGATATCTTCTTTATACATGTAGATTATGTTTTCTTTAGTTGCAATGTTTTTGCTTTAGGGTGCAAAAACAACTGAGGTCAAAGTGCCCATAGCATAACCTTGGAATACCAATAAGTAAACAAAGTTCAAAGTGATTATATACTAAGCCCAGTTGATGAAAGGAAAGAGAGCTAAGAACAAGGACTTCCGTTGCACAAAGATCCACAATATATGCGTACAGACGGCGGACACAGTTAACCAAAGATTAAATGCTCCTCGCCATATAGCTACCATAGATAAAAAATAAAAAGTGCTCGAAAGCTTGTGTGTAATCCACTAAAACACCCAATAACTCAGACAGCAAACATACACAGGAATGTAAGCAGTTGGGAAACAGGGCATTAGGTCAGGAAATGTTGAACCGTCAAAGGTTGATGATGATGAGCACAAAGTGGTGGGGATCACCACTTAACAAATGGAGATGGCTAAAATGACAGTGTCCAATGCACAATCTAGCTGAAATGATCTCCTAGCAAAGAGAGGGCCAAGAAGAGGTTGACCAAGGCATTGGGAGAGGTTTAATTTCCTAGAAGTTCTTCCTGTGAACAGAAGACCAGTGGTGATGTCCAAGTGATACCAATTGCTGACAGATGGCAACATGGAGATCAACCAAAGATGTAGAAGAGCTTGCAGGACAGGGTAAGAGGAGTGCAGCCTTGTCAGCAGCCTCATTTCCCATCAGACTGACATGGCTAGAAACCCACATGAACATTATGGTGTCTCCCTCAACAACAAACAAGTGGAAAGTGCCTTGGACACATTGCACTGAGGGATGGACTATATTCAACACACAGAGGCACTGAGAGAATTGGAGCATACAACACAAATAAAAAGACTGTGTTGCCAGATTTTTTGGGTTGCCTGATAGATGGTGAAGAGCTCTGCTGTAAAAATCAAGCACTGTTCTGGAAACTGATACTGGAAATGGTCTGTGCCAATGACAAAGGCACACCCAAAACCACAGTTGGTCTTAAAGCCATGCACACAAAGGAGCTGTCACTATGTTGTCTGCGAAGGTTGAGAAACTTACATGATATATTGAATATGGAATAGCACCCTTGGGAAGTAAAAAAAGTCCGAGAAGAACATATGTTGCCACACAAACCCAATGCAGTGAGGAGTTCACACCTATTGGGAATGTGGAAGGTAGTGTAAAGTTAAGCTCCCATAGTAGACTCTCAACTGACCTCGTGTAAAAGGTACCGGTGTCCAAATGTATTCCTCAGTGGTGGTTTTTGTCAGGACAGCATAAGATGCAAAGATGTGCAGATGAGTAAACGAAAGACCCATTGGCTAGTTTTGAATGGACAAGGGATTGGTATAAACAGAGGAGAGTCATCCTACCTGCTCGCCAAGAAGTACCATTTAGGGCACATAGAACATTTAGGGACTGAGTACAGTGTGTGGCTGGATTAGACATGGGAGGATTATGAAAGTTTCCTATCAAGCATGAGAACCAGGAATTTGGTAGTTTCAGTGAAAGGAAGAGCAACAGACCGAAGATGTAAAAATGGTGGAAGGTTCCCATTGCACTGCCAAATCTCATACAAATGCTTTTGTAAAAGCAAAAGCCACCGTTGATGCACCAAGAGTCAAGTCCATCGAGACATCACTGAAGATCCTGCTCAAGGAGGCAATTCTATGGAGAACTGCAATAGATTGTAAAGTTGTCGAAAAAAAGGGAGCCAGAGATATCTGGCAGAAGAGGGCCCATAATTGGGTTAATAGCTATACCTAAGAAGATGTTGCTCTGAATGGACACTTTGAGCCACCCCATTCTCCTAGATCAAAGTGTCCAATATGGCCAAACCCGCACATACTTGAAAACTCGGTCTTATAAAAAGTCCTGAAGGAAATGGAGCAGGCAGCATGGTAAGCACCACGTCTATGGAGTACGGAGAACATTACTCCTCCAGCAGGTGTTGTAGGCTTCCTCCAAATAAAAAATAAAAAAGCCTCAGCCTGGTATTTCTGCAGAAAACTGTTCATTACATGGGTTGACAAAGTGACAAAACTGTTAAATGCATGAACTCCACATTGTGGATTGGTTAGTAGAATGCATGACTTAAGCGACCATACAAGCAAGCCATGAATCACGTGTTCCATCACTCTGCAAACATAGCTGGGGAAGGAACAGGGTGGTAGTTAGAAGGAAGGTGTTTGTCCTTACCGGGCTTAGGTATGGACATGACAGTGGCTTCATGACACCATCTGGGAAACGTGCCATCTGCCCAAATATTACTGTACATATGAAAGAAAAAGTGTTTGCCTGCAAGAGATGTATTGCAACATCTGAATGTGAATGTTGTTTGGCCCTGGGACGGAAGATTTGGATGAGGTGAGAGCATGGTCAAGCTTCCTTATAGTAAAGGCAGCTTTGTAGCATTCATTATTCTAAGAGAAAGGAATCACCTGAGCTTCCTCCACTTGTTTCCGAGGGGGGGAAGGTGTGGTGATAGTGGTTGGAGCTCGAAATCTCCACAAAGTAGTGGTTCAAGGTGTTGGAGATAGCAACAGTGTTCACAATTACATCATCTGCTACAGTCAGGCTGGAAATTGGGGGATGAACCTTGATCCCAGAGAGCCAGTGGAGGTTGCCCCACACGATGGATGAGGGAATGAAATCATTGAGAGAACTAGTATAAGAAATCCAGCTAGGTTCTTTGCTATCCCAAAGAATGAAATGACACTGCACACCATTGTAGGATGAAGGTCAAAAATGCAGAGAACACGTCTCCGTGTGTGAATTGTCTCATGGCATACCCCATTCTGCCAGGAGACTGGGACATGGTACAGTAAAGAGGACATGAGAGTCAGGTGGGGTAGAAGACAGTGAAAGGATAGAGGACAGGGAATTGTTGCTCAGCTACGTGATAGAGAGAAAGGACTGCTTGAGAAAACGGTCAAGCTGAGCAGTGCAGAATGAGAGGTAGAAATGGGAATAGGTGTGTGTGGAGCCCAAAAGGAATGTGGATGCTCCAGTGTTAAGCCATATGTGTTTGAACTGACTGAGGTGGTCAGCCAAGAGGGAACCCCTTGGACAGGTTCCATAAGAGCCCCAAATGGGATGGTGGGCATTAAAGTTGCTGAGCAGGAAAAAGGGGTGAGGGAGGTGAGGAATAAGCTGGAGTAATTCTGCCCTGGTGACCGCAAATGAGGAAGGAATGTGGATGTTGCACAGAGAAAAGGTGAAACAAGAAAGGAAAATGAGGATTGAAACAGCTTGCAGCTTTGTGTTCAGTGAGATGGTTTGGTCATGGATATCACCCTGAATGAGCAGCAAGACTCCGCTATGAGATGGAATTCCATCCTTGGGGTTGGGGGTAGGGATGGGGAGGGTGGGGAAGATCACAGCAGACCAGAAGAAAACATGAGCCATGAAAGCAGTTACGAACAGGCAATTTCATTTCATGGAGGCAGAAAACAAGTGGATGCTGCAATTCCAAGAACAGCCATAGTTCCTCATTGTTCGATCTAATGCCGCAAGCATTCCATTGGAAGAGAGTCATAATGGAGAACGGAGAAGAGGAAGCAAATGAAGGACACTCACCTTGTTGACTACAGAGTGCCCGGTTTTGGAGACTTACTGGTGCATGGCGCAGAGTCTGGAGGATCCTGTTCCGTGAAATCTACGGAGGCGTCGGCAGTCTCCCTGGGTCATCCTGCAGACTTCAGAGCAGAAAAACAGTAGGCAGTGCACACTGGTGAAATGGTGGTTGGCCAGGTGAGGGGTATCACACAGTGACACCATTGAAGAGGATCTGTTGCGATGTAAAGTCTTCACAGGAGTGTTCCTTTCATCCTTTCCAGCCTGCCATTTGTGTAGTAAGTGATTTTGCTGCTGTGTGTGAATATTTGGTGACTTGTTGCACAGCCCCAGGAGGAGGAGGAGACATTGATGTTATCATGATACTGGATGATTTTACAACTGCAGTACTGAACTGTAGGTCGCAAGTCTGCATGGTCATATACTCCTTGGGGTGAGGCGTAGCAAGAAAGGTATTGTTAGTGCTGAATGGTAAAAATGAAGGCTTTCAACTAGCCAACAACTTGTGAGCAATAGGGTGGGGTACTTTTTCCTTCACTCATCGAGATACGCAGGACACTCATGGGATGAGGCAGCATAGTTGCCATTACAACTGACACAGTGGGGAGAATGAGCCATGTAATCATGAGCACAATCTGCCATAAGTAAGACATTTGGCTGTGTTTTGACAGGAAACTGGTTGCAATGAATTTGGTTTGGAATGTGTGGTTGGACCATGATGGCTTCACAGCCTCCCTTAATCTTTGATGAAAGCACTACTTGATAAAATGTGAGAGAAATAGTGCATGTAGGCACTATGTTTGCATCAACCTTTTTCATTACCTGATGGACCGCAGTGATTTGATGAAAGCACTACTTGATAAAATGTAAGAGAAATAGTGCATGTAGGCACTATGTTTGCATCAACCTTTTTCATTACCTGATGGACCCCAGTGATGCCCTAATCAGAGAGTGAGTGTTGGATTTCTCCCTTGATTAGACCATCAAGCAGCCAAGTGTAAATAACACCACACAAAGAATTCAACATATGATGGGCCTCAACATGAACACAATACCCATGAAGGAATTAAACTGTAAGAAATTGTAGGGCTTGAAAATCACAATTGGTCCAATTACATAAGCAATAACAGGATTTCACAGGGCCTGCCACTGCATCAACACCGTTCTGAATAATAAATGGATTAACTATGGAAAAGACTGACCTCCTTTGCTATGCCCCACCATGAGGGACCGTGGTGCAGCTCAGCAAGTCATTGAATCTTTAGCTTCATCCCATTTACATTTATTTGATATAGACTGAGATGAAGATGACTGGCTCATTGCGAAAAAATCCCCCATGGTTGTCAGGATCTCTGATGGTGTACTCCATCCAAATGAAAGCCCCTTCAGAGGGAGCCCCACCCACCTTAGGTGGTTGTTCACACCTCAGGTTACACCTCCCAAACTCCATACAGAGGGACTAATTGGCAATTGGGGAGGTTACTATTAGGCAATCACCCCTCCCTGGACCTGGCCTGTACCAGTGGGTACTAGTGAACCCTACCTGTGGATCAAAGGCTGAGAATTATGCATTACTCTGTCACCTTTATGCATCAAATGTGTGGGCTGGCCTTCAGGAGAGCACAGAGAGGAAGAAGAAACAGAGAGACCTGAAACGCTGTAGCAGAGGAATGGGAGGAGGTAGAGATGAAGGAAATGGCAAAAAAGCAGACAAGGAACTATTCCAGTGAGTGGCTACCAAAACTTCAGACTGTAATCCCAAATATACCCAAAACATGTTCCCCCAGGGAAGGGAAGAAGAATATCAGGAGGACAGTCATACAGCATAGATAGGGAAGAGGTGCTGCACACACTGTGGCCCCGAGATAGCCAAGTACGAATTCACCAAGGAGTGCTGAGCCCCAGGGTTGGAGGAGGGGGGGGGGGTGTAGTCACAATGGCTTATCTTTGAAAATCAAATAAACTTCCTATGAGATTTTTGAGAAAACAAATTGTTCAGAAAATTTATTTAAAAGGAATGATAAGTACATTTATTTAATAAATGGCAATGAAATGGAGCAATAAATATCAAATTTACACTCCTGGAAATTGAAATAAGAACACCGTGAATTCATTGTCCCAGGAAGGGGAAACTTTATTGACACATTCCTACGGTCAGATACATCACATGATCACACTGACAGAACCACAGGCACATAGACACAGGCAACAGAGCATGCACAATGTCGGCACTAGTACAGTGTATATCCACCTTTCGCAGCAATGCAGGCTGCTATTCTCCCATGGAGACGATCGTAGAGATGCTGGATGTAGTCCTGGGGAACGGCTTGCCATGCCATTTCCACCTGGCGCCTCAGTTGGACCAGCGTTCGTGCTAGACGTGCAGACCGCGTGACACGACGCTTCATCCAGTCCCAAACATGCTCAATGGGGGACAGATCCGGAGATCTTGCTGGCCAGGGTAGTTGACTTACACCTTCTAGAGCACGTTGGGTGGCACGGGATACATGCGGACGTGCATTGTCCTGTTGGAACAGCAAGTTCCCTTGCCGGTCTAGGAATGGTAGAACGATGGGTTCGATGACGGTTTGGATGTACCGTGCACTATTCAGTGTCCCCTCGACGATCACCAGTGGTGTACGGCCAGTGTAGGAGATCGCTCCCCACACCATGGTGCCGGGTGTTGGCCCTGTGTGCCTCGGTCGTATGCAGTCCTGATTGTGGCGCTCACCTGCACGGCGCCAAACACGCATACGACCATCATTGGCACCAAGGCAGAAGCGACTCTCATCGCTGAAGACGACACGTCTCCATTCGTCCCTCCATTCACGCCTGTCGCGACACCACTGGAGGCGGGCTGCACGATGTTGGGGCGTGAGCGGAAGACGGCCTAACGGTGTGCGGGACCGTAGCCCAGCTTCATGGAGACGGTTGCGAATGGTCCTCGCCAATACCCCAGGAGCAACAGTGTCCCTAATTTGCTGGGAAGTGGCGGTGCGGTCCCCTACGGCACTGCGTAGGATCCTACGGTCTTGGCGTGCATCCGTGCGTCGCTGCGGTCCGGTCCCAGGTCGACGGGCACGTGCACCTTCCGCCGACCACTGGCGACAACATCGATGTACTGTGGAGACCTCACGCCCCACGTGTTGAGCAATTCGGCGGTACGTCCACCCGGTATCCCGCATGCCCACTATACGCCCTCGCTCAAAGTCCGTCAACTGCACATACGGTTCACGTCCACGCTGTCGCGGCATGCTACCAGTGTTAAAGACTGCGATGGAGCTCCGTATGCCACGGCAAACTGGCTGACACTGACGGCGGCGGTGCACAAATGCTGCGCAGCTAGCGCCATTCGACGGCCAACACCGCGGTTCCTGGTGTGTCCGCTGTGCCGTGCGTGTGATCATTGCTTGTACAGCCCTCTCGCAGTGTCCGGAGCAAGTATGGTGGGTCTGACACACCGGTGTCAATGTGTTCTTTTTTCCATTTCCAGGAGTGTATCTTCTATCTGTAACCCTTTTTATAGACAGATGACAAGTAAATGTTTTTATTCATGTAAATGAACAAAGTTCCATATAAACATTCTTGTTATTCACTAATAATGGTTAACAATTTTATCTGCATTTCTTACTTGTCTTCCGAATAAATTCTCTTCAAATTTGGTGGAACGGGAAGTGCATCGCATCGGACACTACAAATGCACAGCTTATGTGGAGAGGAATGCAAGTGGGGATTTTGGATGTGAGGCACTCAATGGCATGGTCATCGGCGCCTTTATGAAGAACAGTCAACATGCCACTCTCATGTGGGTATGTGATGGAGGAAACCCTTTGTTAGCAGGCCTCTCAGGTGCAAAAGCCAGCTTAATTTCAAGTAAAATAGTACTCACAAAAGGTGCACAATCCATAAGATTTAAAAAGTCGCTCCCATTGTGAGGTCCAGTGGATGAAAAATATGCTAAGCAAAATTCAAGTAGATGCTTGTAGTCTTCTCAAGTGAGAACCTAAATCGAAGTTTATGGGCCAATTTCCAACCTTCTTACAGTCAGCTGAAGTTGCCTCATTGTCATAATAAGATCAGAGGAAGAGCACAAGATCATGAAGTCATCCACAAATGCAGAACTTTCAGCTGAGCTTCTGACTGCAGAGGAGATGCCACTGATAGCAACTGCAAACAGTGTGACTCAGGATACACAGCACTGAGGAATTCCATTCTTCTGAACAAAGCAGTCACACAAGGAATCATCAACACGACAGTCATGACACCTGTCTTCGAGGATGGACTTCATTCATGACTTTGGCGAGGTATGTTGTACCTCAGTCACGTCGTATCCTTCTTCACGGTGAAAAAACACAAACTAAATTGTTGCAACATAAGAAAGGCCCATATATCACCATCTCCAGCAGAATTAAGTCTCAAGAGTGAAATGGTAGAACCTCAAACCACACGGACAGGGAACCCTTGAGTGTGATGTTGCAAGTTCTATCTTTAGTAAAGCGCATTTGAAAGTGTTGTGCTAAAACTTAAGATAGGTAAAATATTCACTGCTAAGGACTCACCATGTGCATCAGGAGGGCAATAGAAAATGGCTGTATGGGAAATGCAGAGATCAACCTTCTATGGGATGTATGTATTACACTTCACAAAAAAGAAATCAATACAAACCAATAAATCCCATTATGAATGGCAAATAAATGATGGTGTGCCATAATGATCACAAAGGTTCACACATCAAGATCAAAGGCGAACTACTTGGGAGTTACAAACACTGCAGAACGTTCAGCTAGGTATCCGCTCGTAAGAAATGCATATAGAATCAAATGACTTTAATGGAGTGATAACGGATGGAATGTGGTGGCATCCAACTGAATGTGAAACAGTATGTCGTGGAGCTTATCCTCAAAGTGGCTACCCTTTCTGGTATATCCCCAGATAGTGCAGTAATATACTTTATAGATGTGGAAAAAATAAACATCCCAAGGCTGAATTTATCTGTAGTTCCAAGTGGTACAAATTGCAATGTTGCACACTTTTGAGGAGTGATAGTTCGCACTAAAGGACTATGATTTTTATATGCAGACCATGAATCAAGAAAAAGCTAGTAATTTTGACCAGCTATTGGCCAAAAGCAGTGCTCATACCATAGTAGTAGTTGTCTCACTTGCTGTGGCGTAAATATTCCCAACTCCCCTTGCAAGATCAGGGGCAGAACACCTCCAACTTCTCATACCACAATAAATATCTTTCCTGCCAATTTACCATCCAGATTGTCAGCATAATTGTATAGGAATTCCCTTAAGGCGTTGATGCCAGTAGATCTTGATAAAAAGCTCTTGGTACCATTAATCTCCATAGTTCTTTTCATATGCATATCTTCCTCAAATCTCAGTTGTTCAGAACTGTAAACAAATTCCTGCTTACAAATGGGATAACTTTATCTTGTCTACAAAGTATTGGGCCAATTCTGCAGTCTACTTTGCATCATCAAGTTTAAACTTTGTTTGAAATTTCGTTACCTTATGTCTTCCAAATCTGTAGAACTGTCTGAAGTTATGACCATTCACTGCTTACCTTGAAATCAGTGTAATCTATGTCACATGCAATTTGATCACTATCGTGCACATCCTGTAAATTGTATCGGGTGTCCTTGAAATGCATGAACACCAGTTTTTGTGACAGGTACACCGTGACCAACCTTGAATACCCATAGGTTTTCTTATGCACCACATGGTCATATTGGTGGGGACTTATTCGAAATCTGTGCATAACTGTACTTTACTATGCTGCAGATGATCTTCCATGTATGTAATTATGTTTATTGTCCACTCCTTGGACAACAATTGTGCTTTATTGTGTTTCACTGGAAATGGGATATGTGGCTTGGTGTCTGACAAGGATGATGAACTACATGGTTCAACACCTGTTTCAGTATCACTTTCACTCGGTATGCATGTATTGTTGTCATTGTACTCCTCATGTACTTTGTGAAGCATATACCGCACCACACTTTCCAGACTCATCTTGCTGAAATGCTAATATTTCATCTTCCACTTCTTTCTCACTTGCAAAATTCCTTGGGTTCCCTTCTGATGAACTATCAACTTCGGGAATTTTTGTTGTAGATATAATGCAATGTTTGCTTTGTTTATTGTTTCCATTTCTTTGTTTCGTATCAACATCACTACCACTGTAGCACTGTTCCAAATTATTTCTCGACTAAGCAGTTAAAGTATGCTCTGTAGCCTCATGCTGTGCCCAGTATTGAATACCTCCAGCCCCAAATCTGTTGCCGTTAGCAGCCAATATTGTGGTTGCAAGGTAGACAATACGTGGGGTGTCGAATGACATAAACAACAGTGGTCTTTTGCTGCTTCGCACTCATGGGGTTCCTTGGGAGAGCAGCACAGGTGACCGTAGGATATGAAGAGCCAGACGAGGCAGCAGTTGTCCACGCACTCCAGTCTTATCCATACACCATATAAGGGCTACACCCCAGAACTATTAGGGCTGGCACAATCCCGTTTCCATAAAGGAAAGGGGCGCTCTCCATCAAACCAAATCTGATTGAAACAATACAGGAGCTTGCCTTTGGCTTCAGGGCGCAGATGACAGAGCATGGCATCATGAATATGATCTGGTTCTGGAACAGTGTCTCTGACCAGACAGCTCATTCCAGTTTCTACATACAAAATGGAAAGAAGTAGGCCACCTCAGTACATGAGAAGAAATGGAGCCTCCACATCTCCACAGTTCTATCGAATGACTGAAACTGAGGAGTCTGTCTGAGTGACAAAGTGCAAGTATAAAAGCTCAGCTTAAACCTGAACCATATCTTTAGGGTCATCCACCAAGACTCCACTGCTGTAGAACAGCCATAAGGGGAGGTGTAATATATTTGCCTGAAATCGGCCTTACCAATTCCCAAACTCGTGCAGTGGAAGTGGATCAATTAATGGAAGTCACAAATTCCTTCCAGGAGTTCTTCTTCCATTCTTTTACGACTCGCCTGCTAGTACTCTTATATACATCAATGCACAAAGATTTTCTGCAGCTGAATTGTGTTCGAATTGGAGCAGAGACGTGAGCCTGGCTGTTATTTCTGAACAACATCCTTCATTCCACTAAGGTACAGTCTGTTGCCTGTGATGGTTGCCTGACTTGGGAATGTAATCTGCAGCAGCTCATTGGATTTCACAGGTAGCATTGTCCACCATCTCTTGAGAAATTTCCTGTTGTGTGAAGACGGCCTGCCGACTTTATCACAACCAATTTGCCCTAGGAAGCTTCCATCTTTGGGGTCTCTTGTCAAGGACTGTCCATTTGAGCTATTGATCCACAATAAAAGATGGTCACTGCAATGTAAATCTGCGATCACATCCCACTGAAATGAGTCTACAATAGCTTGGAAGCAATAACAAAGATCAGTGGCTGAAGATGACCCTGTAGCTGTAGTAAAGTGTGTCATCTGACTCGAGTTCAAAAAGCAGATATTTTCTAAATGGTCAAAACTCCATGCGAACAGAGCTCAGAAGGCTCAGCAGTACCAACAGACAACTGTGTCATTCTCAGGCGATAGGCATCGCTGGATGTTTATATGGAGGGGCATGAGGTAAACACACTGCTTTCCTGCCTGTTGTCAGTTTTCATGACTGGAGCCACTACTTCTCAGTCAAGTAGCTCTTCAATTACCCCCACAAGAGCTGAGTGCACCACACTTGCAACAGTGCTCGGCAGACCCGAACAGTCACCCATCCAAATACTAGCCAAGTTCGACAGTGCTTGACTTCAGTGATATGACAGAAATCGGTGTTACCACTGTGGCAAGACCATTGGCCTGTAACTGGTCAAAGTGCTTGCTAATTTGACCCTTGGAGCAAGTGTTAGCCAAGCCCTACAGCACATTGTGCGCACTAAAATTAACCATCAGGAGGAATGAGTGGAGCAGTGCACAGACGACCTGTCAGTCCAACTGAAACCAATGGATTGTGAGATGGAAGATGTAAGAATTGCACTGTGATCATAACTAATGTTGGTAGGTTGGTTTAAAAGGGGGAAAAGGGACCAAACTGCGACATCATCAGTCCCTTGTTCCCAGTAGAACTTTTACCGAAGGGAAAGAAGGAAACAAAGAAGACGTACAGCACACTAACAGGAGAAAGGAAGAAGCAGAAGAACGACAGGAGGACAAAAAACACTAAAATGGACAAAGCAGGACAAGAAAACCACAGAGACATGCAAGAAACAGGGAGAAGAGATTAAAAACAAGAAAGATTGCAATGGCTGGCTGACCTTGAGAATAAGAAATGAGAAGCGGCTAAAACTCTGATCAAATGATAAAACGCACCCTCACGAATAAAACTAAAGCTGCTGTTGAGGCATTGTCAGTCAGCACCGAAGGTAGGGTGCTAGGAAAGGTAAAAGCCCGCCACAGAGCAACTAAAAGTGGGCAGTCCAACAAGAGTTGGAGCCTGCAGGGAGCACTTCCACACATTCGCAGTCTTCTTAATGACATGCAGTATGTTCTGCATACTGTTTTGCCACCCCATCTCCCAAAGCCGAAAAACCTTGCGGCGTAAGATTGAGTGCAGGTCAGTTTCAGATATGCCAATCTCCAGGAGCGGTTTCCACATAGTCTGTGTGGCCAGCCTGTCAGCAAGTTCGTTGCCTGGGATTCCGACATGTCCTGGGGACCCCACAAACACCACTGAACGACTGGACAGTTCCAGGGCAGAGATGGGCTCCTGGATGTTCGCTACCAAAGTATGACAAGGGTAGCACTGGCTGACAGCTTGTAAGCTGGTCAGGGAGTCAGAACAAAGAAGACACGACTCACCAGAACAGGAACGGATGTACTAAAGTGCAGGAGATATGACCACAAGCTCTGCAGTGAATACACTACAGCCAGCGGTCAAGGAATGCTGTTCAATATGGCCTCTGTGGAAAAAGACGAATCCAACATTACCATCAGCCATCCAGCTGTCGCACAGTGGTTCAGAACGGCCCAATCCTTGCCAAAAAGTCGAAAAGTGAGAATAATAATAATTCCAAAATTTCCAGTTTTAGGTTTTGGGGTCGCTGATTACGAATTTGATATCAAAATTATGAAACCCAAAATTGTGGATATTTTGGAAAAATAATCACCTTATCGGTCCGAAAATTTGCACCCATAGGTTTTCGAGGTCGCTGATTACGAATTTCATGTCAGAACTATGAAATTCAAAATGGCGAACATTTTGAAAAAATTATCATTTCATCGGTCTGAATATTTGCACCATTGGGTTTTTGGAGTTGCTGATTACGAATTTGATATTAGATTCATGACATTTGAAATTCCAAAATGAAAAACAATTTTGTAGAATATGTAAACTTCTATTTTATTTTACGTAAATAATTCAATGCAATACTTTGGATTAATTAAAAATCATAATCTGGGTCAGGTGGATTCATCGTACATGTTTTGATTTCTACTGCTTCTGGTGTTTCCAGTAGAAGTTCTAGTACATCCGAAGGTAATGGTGTACTATTTTTCATTTTTAATTTTTGAAAATTGATTATCAGTGGGTCCGAGGATGCAAAAAGCAGACGAAAAACGTCAGACATTGTCTTCTCTCGTGTACATTTTCGAGAGAAATTTTGCGGTACCGACAAATGCCATTGTTCCTCGATTCTTGAGCGTCCTCGGAAAGTTGTCCGATTGACAAGACACTCATTTCACTTATTGCGTAGCCATGTATTAAAGCGGTATGTACCATTGTTGGCTTCGGATACCAGGAATATAGCTCAACATATCGTTTCGCGACATCTAAGCAATATACCCTGAACTTTTCGATATGCACAGCGAAATCGTTCGTCATTGTCTCCAAAATTACTTCGCAACTTGCCACGAATTTCTCGTCCAAATTCAAAATTTCTGCTGTTAAGCAGCGCTCTCATGAAAACGTCGGTCTGTATTGCCGTGATTTGTACTGCCAAATCCTTGCTTGGGCGTATCGATATTTAAATCTAAAGCAGCTTTAAATTTCTTTTGTATTTGTTCCTTACGATCTTCAACTACTTACTTTTCATCCACTGATCGCGCCTGCAATTTAGTCGTTCCATCATTCAGTTTATATGCAATATGAAGCATCCATTCCATAAACCTTATCAACACGTGTAAGGAAGAAATTCCAAAAGTTAGTTTCAAGCTATCACATTCTGTTTCTTCCACCAATTGTAAATTGTTGAAAATTTTCCGCTACAAATTACATAAATAACATCTTTGCTCAGATTTAGTGTCAGTAATGGCATTTCTCACCTTTTCATCTATCATTGTAAACGATATGCCATACTTTACTTCAACGTTAATACCCTCTAATACTGTAGCGAATGAGAGATGCTATCTGTTTATCAACGATATTTTTTTCATCAACAATTGAATGCACGGTTTCTTTCAAAAACTGCAATTTCAACGGTCTGCAGTAACTGGATGAAGAAGGCCTTGGGTTCTTCCAAACGACAAGTTGCTGCTCAGATTTGTCGTCTGTAACAGAACCACGGAAGTGAAAAATACATGAGAACCAGAGCTGTCGCTTTCGTTAAATTTTTGTTAATACTGCTGCGATGACGAACTATCACATCCCCACTTCAAAATTAACTTCATGTTATTCGTGAAGGAACTGTCGAGTGTTTTCATGACATCAGACTGTAATTGAAGCAATCGCGCTGTAGTATGGTCTAGTAAAGCCTGCAATGATACTTCCGCACTTGTTCCCGTTATACGTATTGAACACTATGGTGGTAACTACGAGATTTAGCAGGTAATATTTTATGATAACCTGGATAAACCGACCTGTCGCTGTTTTCATTGGTTGATTCTTGGACCATATTGTACGTTTCTTTCGTCATTTTACCTCTTATTATCGAGTTTAAAGCAACACCTGAGCTAATGGTAACTGATGGTAACTGATACCGAGAAGCTCGCGTAGGAGAAGTGGTTGTAATATCCTTGAGCACCTTTGCTGCAGCGTGGGATCCAGAAGCACGAAGATTCATTTCCGTTGCGAATGCCAGTGCCCTTGGACTTGTTGATCTCCGAAGATCATCGACTTTTCGTCGCTTACTCTGTTCGCTGGATGATGAAAAGTCCAATGAGAGTCATCCAAATTTGTGCTTTTATCCGATCCCGATGTATCAGAATTAGGAGCAGGTTTGTCCCTGTTTTTGAATTTCGCATTCTACAACAAATCGCAATAACGTTAGCTCGAAAGTGAAGAAAACGTGTAAATGAAAAATTTCAATGATACACTGGGACCTCGTTTACATTGACTTGCGGGTAAATGACTCGCGTTTATGTTCACTTCCCACCTCTCGTTTATGTTGACCTCTTTTTCCCCCACCTCAGTTATCAACACACTGCAAAGCATAGCCGAATGCATTTGTGTTGGTGCGCAGAGAGGAAATGTGGAAGGAGAAAGTCGTTGTGGTGGGAACTCCTCTCGGGTCAACATAAACGCAAGGTATACGTTTCGAGGCAGTCAACATAAACAAGGTTCCAGTGTATAAGAAATAGGAAAATAGACAGACTGCAATAGCCACGTCCTGGTCAAGCCATTCTTCATGATTGGCGTAAAAGCGCTCCAGAATTTTGCGGCTATCCTGTCATTTTTTTCTTCATTGCAAATAGGAGATTCCTTAAACACTTCCTTTCATCAATTGAAATTGCGATAGGACATCCTTCCGATTCGGTAAAATATTTTTCCAGAACTTTTACTCGTTTGTCAAATTCTGAGCTCCATTCATCACGTACGGAGCAAGAATATTTGTCTGCGTGTATAAATAATTTGTTTGCATGTATGCCCTGTAAAAATTTAATATATATATATATATATATATATATATATATATATATATATATATATATATATATATATATATATGTAATGTATATACAGGGTGTTACAAAAAGGTACAGCCAAACTTTCAGGAAACATTCCTCACACACAAAGAAAGAAAATATGTTATGTGGACATGTGTCCGTAAACGCTTACTTTCCATGTTAGAGCTCATTTTATTACTTCTCTTCAAATCACATTAATCATGGAATGGAAACACACAGCAACAGAACGTACCAGCGTGACTTCAAACACTTTGTTACAGGAAATGTTCAAAATGTCCTCCGTTAGCGAGGATACATGCATCCACCCTCCGTCGCATGGAATCGCTGATGCAGCCCTGGAGAATGGCGTATTGTATCACAGCCGTCCACAATACGAGCACGTAGAGTCTCTACATTTGGTACCAGGGTTGCGTAGACAAGAGCTTTCAAATGCCCCCATAAATGAAAGTCAAGAGGGTTGAGGTCAGGAGAGCGTGGAGACCATGGAATTGGTCCGCCTCTACCAATCCATCGGTCACCGAACCTGTTGTTGAGAAGCGTACGAACACTTCGACTGAAATGTGCAGGAGCTCCATCGTGCATGAACAACATGTTGTGTCGTACTTGTAAAGGCACATGTTCTAGCAGCACAGGTAGAGTATCCCGTATGAAATCATGATAACGTGCTCCATTGAGCGTAGGTGGAACAACATGGGGCCCAATCAAGACATCACCAACAATGCCTGCCCAAACGTTCACAGAAAATCTGTGTTGGTGTGATTGCACAATTGCGTGCGGATTCTCGTCAGCCCACACATGATTGTGAAAATTTACAATTTGATCACGTTGGAATGAAGCCTCATCCGTAAAGAGAACATTATCACTGAAATGAGGATTGACACATTGTTGGATGAACCATTCGCAGAAGTGAACCCGTGGAGGCCAATCAGCTGCTGATAGTGCCTGCACACGCTGTACAAGGTACGGAAACAACTGCTTCTCCCGTAGCACTCTCCATACAGTGACGTGGTCAAACGTTACCTTGTACAGCAGCAACTTCTCTGACGCTGACAGTAGGGCTATCGTCAACTGCACGAAGAATTGCCTCGTCCATTGCAGGTGTCCTCGTCGTTCTAGGTCTTCCCCAGTCGCGAGTCATAGGCTGGAATGTTCCGTGCTCCCTAAAACGCCGATCAATTGCTTCGAACGTCTTCCTGTCGGTACACCTTCGTTCTGGAAGTCTGTCTCGATACAAACGTACCGCGCCACGGCTATTGCCCCGTGCTAATCCATACATCAAATGGGCATCTGCCAACTCCGCATTTCTAAACATTGCACTCACTGCAAAACCACGTTCGTGATGAACACTAACCTGTTGATGCTACATACTGATGTGCTTGATGCTAGTACTGTAGAGCAATGAGTCGCATGTCAATACGAATACCGAAGTGAATTGGGCCAACTGGCGGTGAATCGAGGAAGT
The DNA here is from genome assembly GCF_023898315.1 of Schistocerca nitens. NCBI lineage: Eukaryota > Metazoa > Arthropoda > Insecta > Orthoptera > Acrididae > Schistocerca > Schistocerca nitens. The sequence goes on along the minus strand of NC_064616.1, from coordinate 420,209,393 downwards.
ACAGTACATACTGACGAAACTAAAATGAGCTCTAAGATGGAAATTAAGCGTTTCCGGACACATGTCCACATAACATCTTTTCCTTATTTCTGTGTGAGTAATGTTTCCTGAAAGTTTGGCCGTTTTTGTAACACCCTGTATATAGTACCGTATATATATTGTATATAACGTGAAAATATTATAAGCAATCCTACAGTCATGAAAAATAGATTAAAAATTATATTATTATGTTTTACAAATTGTGTTTATTGTCCATGAACAATATTTGAAATAATATTTGTGAACATATTTCGACATTTCTATAAAAATTGTCATTATTGTTGGAATTTTATTTAAAATCTTTATTCGCAATGCTACGCTGTTGCAATAGTATACTGTACTTATCTCCACAATACTTTAGAAAGAGATAGGAAACATCTACGAAAAACCGTTCATACCTGGTGTCCGTTCATACCTGGTGTTATGGATTGGCAGGAGACCAACCCACTAAATTGAGAGGAAGCCGAAAGGCACGCGACGCAGGCTGGCGTGAGGTCTGGAACAGGACAAGGAAGTTAGACTAGAAAAAAAGGATGTAACTGGTGGAATACCTAACTTTAATCCATTAATGTTGAACGTAGCTCTGGACTGTACATTCTTTACAATATCAATAGCAACTCATAATGGCGCCTTGCTAGGTCGTAGCAAATGACGTAGCTGAAGGCTATGCTAACTATCGTCTCGGCAAATGAGAACGTATTTTGTCAGTGAACCATCGCTAGCAAAGTCGGTTGTACAACTGGGGCGAGTGCTAAGAAGTGTCTCTAGACCTGCCGTGTGGCGGCGCTCGGTCTGCAATCACTGATAGTGGCGACACACGGGTCCGACGTATACTACCAGACCACGGCCGATTTAAAGGCTACCACCTAGCAAATGTGGTGTCTGGCGGTGACACCACATTCCTCCCCCGCAAATCGGCGTACGGTTTTGTTATAAGGCTTCCGCCCGCCGTGGGGAGGACCCCATGTTGACGTATGCGACGAGGTGGGGAGCCTAACAACAGGCGAGGCTGTGCCACCCGCACCCTGCCATTCGGTCCGAGGGGAGCTAGGAAACGCCTGAAAACCTACTCCAGGGTGCACGCCAATATGCGGTGTATGCGCCCGTAGAGAGACAGGAGGGGCCGAAGGGTCGACCTCCATCGGGCCGGGGCACCCGACGGGCGAAGACGACATATGGTCTGGAGCGGGCAAGAGTTCCATGTCGGAGGACAACTGGTCACGGGAAGCGATCGGCGGCGCGTGACCCAGGGAGGCGCCCGGCGGTTGCAGCGACGCGTCCACTGCGGGCGTCGCCGGCGGGAGAACAGGCGGCGGTGGCGGTGGCGGCGCGTCGCCATTGGGCAAAATGGAAGGCAGCGTCGGTAACACCTGGGGCTGAGGCGAGCCAGTAGATGGGTCCCCAGGGCGCTGACCGGACGGCACCGTCGGTGAAAGCAGACGGGGAGCGGCAGATCCCATGCAGCTGGTTGAGATGCCGGCGCACCTCACCAGAGGCCCCCAAATCCAGATACATAGCGCGGCCGAGGCAGCGAAGAATGCGCCCTTCGAGCCAACGCCGTGAACCTCGATAGTGACGAAAGTAAACAACGTCGCCTGGGGCAAAAGCAGGTGGCTGCCGCTGCACAGGAACCTGATGCGGCGGATGTAGCAAAGACATCAAGGTTCGATGAGGACGACCGTGGAGCAACTCAGCCGGCGAGCGACCATCTCGGGGCTGAGAGCGATACGAGGACAAAAAGAGCAATAACGCGTCCTCCCGAGAATGCGACTCTTTTAACTTCAACATCTGTGACTTGAAAGTCCGGACCCATCGTTCAGCGGCACCGTTTGAGTGTGGCGAAAACGGCGCGGACGTCAGATGTTGAATACCATTGGCCTTGCAGAATGACCGAAATTCTGCGGACATGAATTATGGGCCATTGTCGGAAACAATAGTGTGTGGAAGACCTTCAATGCAAAAGATAGCAGATAACGCTTGGATGGTGACAGATGACGTCGTGGAAGACATCCGGACAACAAAAGGAAAATTACTGAATGAATCTACCAGAACCAACCATCGAGCATTCCAGAATGGACCAGAAAAATCGACGTGTAAGCATTGCCAAGGGGAAGTGGCTTTCGGCCATGCAAAGAATTTCCGCGGTGGTGCGGATTGTTGTTCGGCACATGCCATGCAAGAAGAGCACATATTCGTTATCGCGGCATCGATTCCGAACCAAGGACAGTGCTGACGAGCAAGTTGTTTCGTTCTCACTATACCCCAATGTCCTTGGTGGAGAAGCCGTAAGACAGAGGTCTGTAACGAACGTGGTACCACGACCCTGGACTGATCATTATCAGAACGCAACAGCAAAAAAACACGTCGTACAAAAAGTCTCTCCTTGTGAGCAAAAAATCGGCGAACCAACGGATCCTCGATCCGTGACTTTGACAAGGGCCATTGCGTGGCAACAAAACGCAGAATGGTAGCAAGGACAGGGTCGGCAGCTGTGGCTGTAGCTACACGACGAAAATCAATCGGAAACGATTCGACCACGTCATCGGTTTCCGCATCAATGAACATGCAAGCAAGTTCGGAAGAATTGAATGCTCTATCCTCAGCAACAGACAAACGGGACAACGCATCGGCGTTTCCGTGCTTAGCAGTGAACCGATACAAGATATCGTAGCAGTACTGCGAGAGGAAGATAGACCAGCGAATGAATTTCTGCACTGTACATGGAGGTACAGGCTTGTCCGAATGAAAAAGCGATGACAAAGGTTTGTGGTCTGTGATGATGGTAAAGTGGCGACCATACAAGAAATCATGAAACTTTGTAACACCAAAGACGAGAGCCAATGCTTCTTTTTCGATCTGTGAATAATTTCTTTGCGCAGATGAGAGCAATTTCAAGCACAGCACCGATCCCGAAATCCGATGCATCTACCATCAACAAAAGGGGTTTCCGGGGATCGAATGGCGTAAAGCAAGTATTGAAAAGCAACGCCGATTTCAACTGGCGAAAGGCGCGTTCGCATTCCGTCGTCCATACGAACGGAACACCTTTATGGCGTAAGTGATGAAGCGGAGCTGAAAGGGAAGAGGTGTGGCGCACATAGCGATGATAATAATTGATTTTTCCCAGCACACTCTGTAGCTGCTTCAAATTCTGCGGCGAAGGCAAGTCTTGTATGGCATGGAGGTGCTCGGGACTAGGATGTATGCCTTGGGCATTGAGTACATGTCCCAGGTAAGGTAAGTCACGAGCAAAAAACACACATTTGTCCTTCCGCAAGTGAAGACCATTTTGTCGCAAGACCTGAAATTGGCTAAATGTTCTTCTTCCGTCTTTCCGGAGATTACAATATCGTCCAGATAGTTTGCTGCAGTAGGGACCGATGCACAAACAGTTTGCAGATATTGCTGAAACAATGCAGGGGCAGATGCACACCCGAATGGCAGTCGTTTGAATCAATACAAACCAAGATGCGTGTTAACCACCAAAACGCGCTGGGATTCTTCGTCCACCGGTATTTGCAAGTATGCATCTGCTAGGTCCAACTTCGAAAAATATTTGCCCGGGCACAGTTTGTCAAAAAGATTTTCCGGGCAGGGTAAAGGAAAAGTTGCAATCACTAGCTGTGGATTCACTGTTGCCTTGAAGTCCACACAAAGTCTCAATTTTCTGGAAGGATTTGGCAAAATTAGTAACGGTGATGCCCAGAGAGAAGCCTGCACACATTCAATCACACCTTGTGATTCCAAATCGTTTGATGTTCTTGCGACCTCATCACGCAATGCGTGGGGAACATTGCGCGCTCTGAAAAATTTTGGTTGCGCATTTACTTTCAGTTCCAAATGTGCTTTATAGTTCTTAGCGCAACCAAGGCCCGGTGCAAAAATGTCTGCAAATTCGTCAAATAGACGCGAAACACTGTCTGAAGGCACAGTCTGGTTCACTGACAGGACCTGATTTATTATAGACAAGTTAAACAACTGAAATAAGTCGAAACCAAACAAGTTCACTGCGGAAGAAGAACAAAGGACGTACAATAACACAAGTTTTGTTTGTCCCTTGTATGTTGCAAGAAGGCTGCACTGTCCTAACCTAACACAGGGAGCCCGTGACCTGAATATGTAGTTAGCTTAACATTTGCGGCATGCAACGGAAGTGTGCCCAGCTGTTTGTACATGTCTTGATGCATCAGTGAAACTGCAGCTCCGGTATCGAGCTGGAATGGTATCACTTTGCTGTTAATGTCCAAGTCTACAAAAAGTTTATTGTCCTGCTGACGACAAGAGCGACTGTCTCGTGCGGCGTGAACTGACACTGGTACAAAATCACTTGTGACATGACGGGATTTCCAGCGATGTTGACGCACTCTATTTGTGGGACGAACACAGTCACTGTCAGAGAGAGTGGCACTGGGCGGAGTGGAATGAACTACATGAATTTCCACGGGCGAAGTTTCATGAGCTGGCGTATCCTTGGTTCGAATTCGGCGTGAAGCAAAGGGCCTGGAATGTTTGTGAGTGTCCGATCTGAGCTTTTTCTGGCAAACACTCTGAACATGTCCTTTTTTATTACATAAAAAGCAAATAGCTTGGCGTGACGGGCAATTTGGATGCGAATGTCTAGTAGCGCACCACGGGCATGATTTTAGCACTGCATTTGCTTGCCTGCGCAGCACACGTGGCGGAGCGCCTGGTGGCAGCTGCGCGGACGGGCGCTAGGGCTGTTTACTCTTCCGTGCAGTGCGCCTGGCGGGCCGGTTAAGTTGACACACAGCTGGTGAAGTTTCAAGTGATTTCTGAGCAAAGTCAAGTGTGTCCTGCCGATCCAATATGTCCATCACTTGTTGAAGGGAGGGATTGACTAGTTTCAAAATCTGTTCCCATATACGAACATCAGAAACGTTCTGTGCAATTGCATCACGGACCATAGTATCTGAATAAGGGAGTCCACATTGACACTCAAAAGCACAATCCCTAGTAAGGCCTTGCAAGGTTGCAACCCACTCCCGATTAGTTTGACCAGCCATATGTTTTGTACGAAAGAAGGTATACCTTTTTGCAACTACATTGACTGATTCTTTGAAATATGCATCTAATGCAGACAAAATTTCGTCGTAGGACAGAGTTGCTATTTCGCGTCGGGGAAATTAATTTCACTATCACACGGTACGTTTGGATGCCTACGGAGGAAAGGGGAAAAGGCTGCCGCTCATTACCTTGAATCCTGTAGGTGGCGAGATGGAATCCACATTGGCGTGACCACTCCGTCCAGCTTTCCAGTGCAGCATCAAAAGGACGAAAAGTTGGTGCAACAGCGTGTTGTGGCTGCGTGGCAACACACGGGTCCGACCTATACTACCGGACCGCGGCCAATTTAAAGGCTACCACCTAGCAAGTGTGGTGTCTGGCGGTGACACCACACCTGGGACCTTTCAGGTATAGAACGTTGAGGGGAGAATATCGCCATTAGTCACAGTGTGTAATGCGCATGACAGTGTGCACGGCAACACTAAAATCGTTATTATTCAGAATGAGCAACTTTCGAGCAGCTAATTCTTGAAAACTTCATTAATACACTCCTAGAAATGGAAAAAAGAACACATTGACACCGGTGTGTCAGACCCACCATACTTGCTCCGGACACTGCGAGAGGGCTGTACAAGCAATGATCACACGCACGGCACAGCGGACACACCAGGAACCGCGGTGTTGGCCGTCGAATGGCGCTAGCTGCGCAGCATTTGTGCACCGCCGCCGTCAGTGTCAGCCAGTTTGCCGTGGCATACGGAGCTCCATCACAGTCTTTAACACTGGTAGCATGCCGCGACAGCGTGAACGTGAACCGTATGTGCAGTTGACGGACTTTGAGCGAGGGCGTATAGTGGGCATGCGGGAGGCCGGGTGGACGTACCGCCGAATTGCTCAACACGTGGGGCGTGAGGTCTCCACAGTACATCGATGTTGTCGCCAGTGGTCGGCGGAAGGTGCACGTGCCCATCGACCTGGGACCGGACCGCAGCGACGCACGGATGCACGCCAAGACCGTAGGATCCTACGCAGTGCCGTAGGGGACCGCACCGCCACTTCCCAGCAAATTAGGGACACTGTTGCTCCTGGGGTATCGGCGAGGACCATTCGCAACCGTCTCCATGAAGCTGGGCTACGGTCCCGCACACCGTTAGGCCGTCTTCCGCTCACGCCCCAACATCGTGCAGCCCGCCTCCAGTGGTGTCGCGACAGGCGTGAATGGAGGGACGAATGGAGACGTGTCGTCTTCAGCGATGAGAGTCGCTTCTGCCTTGGTGCCAATGATGGTCGTATGCTTGTTTGGCGCCGTGCAGGTGAGCGCCACAATCAGGACTGCATACGACCGAGGCACACAGGGCCAACACCCGGCATCATGGTGTGGGGAGCGATCTCCTACACTGGCCGTACACCACTGGTGATCGTCGAGGGGACACTGAATAGTGCACGGTACATCCAAACCGTCATCGAACCCATCGTTCTACCATTCCTAGACCGGCAAGGGAACTTGCTGTTCCAACAGGACAATGCACGTCCGAATGTATCCCGTGCCACCCAACGTGCTCTAGAAGGTGTAAGTCAACTACCATGGCCAGCAAGATCTCCGGATCTGTCCCCCATTGAGCATGTTTGGGACTGGATGAAGCGTCGTCTCACGCGGTCTGCACGTCCAGCACGAACGCTGGTCCAACTGAGGCGCCAGGTGGAAATGGCATGGCAAGCCGTTCCACAGGACTACATCCAGCATCTCTACGATCGTCTCCATGGGAGAATAGCAGCCTGCATTGCTGCGAAAGGTGGATATACACTGTACTAGTGCCGACATTGTGCATGCTCTGTTGCCTGTGTCTATGTGCCTGTGGTTCTGTCAGTGTGATCATGTGATGTATCTGACCCCAGGAATGTGTCAATAAAGTTTCCCCTTCCTGGGACAATGAATTCACGGTGTTCTTATTTCAATTTCCAGGAGTGTAGATAGTTCAACAAACATGTCCCTGTCAATGCCAGCGTTAAAACGTGTCAAAATGTTTTTTTATATCGACACAAATGTATTTCTAAAGAATCGATAGAATATGATAATCACGACTACATTTGGCATAACGTTTCATAAATAAGAACAAACATTTTCAAAAATTGAAGCACATAAAATTTTTCTACATACCTTCATCAACATTTTCCATTTTGGAAAATAGGAATCGGATGTGTCGGTGTAAAATTCTGTATGATTTTCTCAAGCACTTTATAACTGGGCACTGAAGCATCGCGCGCGTGTGTTTCTACGAGAGGCAACTTACGACTGTCGCAGGGAAGCACGTATACAATATTGTATACGATGTGAATGCCCCATACCCCCTTCCACAAGAATCCATTCAAAACACATCGATCGTTCAACCTTCATTTCTCGTCTTTTGGCCAGTGAATCGGCCGTTCTGAACCACTGTGCGTCGGTGTAACTAACTTCAGAGACCTGGAACACGTCCAGAATCGAGAGGGGTTAGCGGAGTCCTTAGGGCCATGCAAAGGGTCCAGACGAAGCTCAGGACGAGGTGTACACCTTGGAGGTGTAAGTGAATGGACCTCAAGTAGAAGTGGTAAAGGGAAGGACTCCAGTTCGGAGAGAATGGATCGCACACGAACAGCAATCATGAGCCCTGACCTGGGCCGACAATGTGGAAGATAAACTGCCACAGGTGAAAGGATACGGTAATTCGGATGCTCACAAGAACTACGAACGTGTGCAACATTACTGGCGAGCAGTTGCCCACGTCACATCCGCAATAGAGGGACTCCGGACTCCACCAGGACATTGGTCACTGGACTCATTCTAAAAGCTCCCATCCCTAGGCGAACGCCACAGTGGCTCAAGTAAATGCAACAATGAAGGCGCCGCCAAACCGTAAACCAGACTCCCATAGTCAAGGGTCATCCACATACAGAGAAGTGGAAACTGACGGCCACCAAAAATAAAGAGACACTCAATACGGAGCCCTGCAGAATGACACGTACAGTATGGAGTGACAGGAAGTTTTGGATAAAAATCTGGAGTGGGCCCCGGAGATATACAAAGTGGCAAGGATATGATTTTGCCAGGTCATGTCGTATGCTTTATGTAAATAAAAAAATATGGCAACCAGGTGATGGCGTCTGGAAAAGGGTGTTCAGCTGGCAGACTCAAGGGACACAAGATTATCGGTGGTAGAGCGACCCTGGTGGAAGCCGCCCTGACATGGAGTCAGTAGGCCACGTGACTTCAGGACCGAACCCAACTGCCGACACACCATAGCCGGCCTGTGTGGCCGAGCGGTTCTAGGCACTACAGTCTGGAACCGCGCGACCGCTACGGGCGCAGGTTCGAATCCTGCCTCGGGCATGGATGTGTGTGATGTCCTTAGGTTAGTTCGGTTTAAGTAGTTCTAAGTTCTAGGGGACTGATGACCTCAGAAGTTAAGTCACATAGTGCTCAGAGCCATTTTTGACACACCATACATTACAGTAGCTTACAGAGAACGTTGGTGAGGCTGATGGGCCGATAGCTATCCACGTCAGGCGGATTTTTACCAGGCTTTAGCACCGGAATGATGGTGCTCTCCCACCATTGCGATGGAAAGATGCCATCACACCACATTCATTTGAAGATGACGAGGAGATATCACTTGTAGTCAGACGAGAGTGGCTCAAGCATAGTGCTATGCAAAGTGCTCAACAATCGCGTTTGCATCGGTAGGGAGCACGCCATCGATGTTAACGCCAGGGACACATGTTGGGGTATGGTACATAAAAGACGTCTGATCTTCGTCCAGACTTGGGAAGGTGACGTATGGCACGCAAAGCAGGCGAACACAGGCACGGAGCCGCTTAAAGACTATTAGGTGCTCTAGGGAAGGGTGCCGTTTATGTCGCTGTAGAGCTCGCCGAAGCTCTTTAATTGCCTTGGTGACTTCTGGCGACCACCAAGGGACTGTCTTGCACTGGGGGCACCCTAGAGAACGAGGGATCCCGTTTTCCGCCGCAAAAATTATCGTTATAGTGACCTGCTCAATCACAACATCGATGCCACCACGTGGGAGTGATTCAGCGGTGACAACATAGGTGAAGGCTTCCCCGTCTGCCTTGTTTAAAGCGCATCTGGATAGGCGTCTGTGGGCATGATACCAGGGGAGTGACAGGAGGATGGGGAAGTGGTCATTACCACATAGGTCGTCATGTTCTCTCCAGTGGATAGATGGGAGAAGTCCTGGACAGCAAATTGATAAATCAATAGCCGAGTAACTACTATGAGCCACACTGAAATGTGTCTCAGTATTTAAGAGGCAGAGGTCGAGTTGGGACGGTAAATTTTCGACATCTCTACTGCGGCCAGTAAGCATGGTGCTACCCCATGAGGGGTTATGGGCGTTAAAATCTCCCAAAAGTAGGAAAGGCTTAGGGAGTTGATCAATCAGCGCAACAAATACATTCAGGGGTACTGCACCATTTGGAGGGAGATATATGATGCAGACAGTTTTTTCCTGCATCGTCCGTATCCTGACAGACACAGTTTCAAGGGGAGTTTGAAGGGGCACAGGTTCACTACATACCGAGTTCAGAATATAGATGCAAACTCCAGCTGACACTCGATTGAATTCGCTAAGGTTCTTGTAATATCGGCTGTAGACACGAAGGGCAGGGGTCTGCATTGCTGGGACCCAGGTTTCCTGGAGGGTAATGCAGAAAGCAGGTGTAAAGCTTAACAGTTGTCGTAGCTCAGCCAGGTGGTGGAAAAAACTGCTGCAGGTCCACTGGAGGATGACGTGATGGTGAGACTGGGAAGGTATGAAACACTCAATGAGGCAGTCTACGCTGCTGACACCGACTTATTTCTTGAACAGGCTATATCCATTGTGTCTGAGGGTCTGGCTAGATCTAGGTCCTCAGTGGACGCCAGAATCTTCACCTCATCCTCAGACGCAGAGCTTGTAGGCAGCGGTGGTGTGGGTGCCACCACAATTTCCTTGGTCTTTCGGTCTTCTTTCTGGATTCCTCTCGCTGATCCTTGGGTTTCTCTGGCTGGGAGGGCTTTACTGATTCAGTCTCCAGGAATGAGGACGATCGTGATGACCTACGACCAGGCTTTTGGGCACTTCAGTCACTGGAAGCTGTCATCTTTCCCACTAGCAGAAACCTGGGAATGGAGTGACCCAAGGGACCGTTCCTAGCAAGAGGAGCCAAAGAAGACTTACGCTTCTCTGGCTGAGAAATGGGTACTGGTGTCTCCGAGGGTTAGCAACACAGTGCTTCCAAGGTAGGTGGTGTGGGAGCATCAGAGAGGAGGCATAAGAGGAGGTCATAGCCGCAGGATGTAGGCAGTGTCTTAGCCTCAGTGTAGGTCAGTTGGGTCAGGGTCTTGTATTCCATACTTTTCCTTTCTCGCTGTGAAATCCTGCAGTCTGGTGAGCAAGGGGAATAATGCTCTCCACAGTTGACACAGATGGGAGGGGGGGCACATTGAATATTGGGATGGGATGGACGTCCACAATCTCAACGAGTGATGCTGGATGTATAGTGGGAAGACATATGGCCGAACTTGCAGCACTGAAACACTGCATTGGGGGAGGGGATATATGGCTTGACGTCTCAGCAGTAGACAATTACCTTGACCTTCTCGGGTAATGTCACCCTCAAAGGCCAAGATGAAGGCAACCTGATTATCCCTCAGACCCCAATGGGTGCGCCGGATGAAATGAGCTCCTTGTCACTCTAAGTTGGCGTGCAGCTCGTCGTCAGACTTCAAAACAAGGTCCCTGTGAAATATAATACCCTGCACAATATTTAAGCTCTTATGAGGCGTGATGGTAATGCAAACATCCCCCAGCTAGTCACAAACAAGAAAACTGGGCAGAGGATGCCGTTTTTATCAAGATTGACCCTGAACGCATTTTGGCCAAGCCCTCCACCTCCCCAAACTTGTCCTCTAAATGCTCCACAAAAAAACTGAGGCTTTATTAACATGAAAGATTCCCCATAAATTCCCGTACATGCGAGGTACCGGGGCAAATAAGCTTTGCTGCCATCCTTAGTCTGGTGTTCCTCTCATGGTGTGGCCAGGGAGGGGAATGATTTAGGATCTTACTTCCTTGCATTGTACTGAGACTTCGAACATTTAGAGACTGCTGGTGTTTGATCACCAGCAAGTGATGATGTGATACACTTCATCATGCATCATACGCCGTGATGCCACCCACTCCGACCAGGGGCCCTCCCCACGGACGCCACCCAGGGCAGCAAAGACCACCTGGCAGGATGGCTATTTCCGGGAGTCCTGATGCCCCAGGGTGACGGGCATCTACTCCTGGCATACATGGGGAATTAACAGGGTACATGGCAGTCCCAGCACAACGAACTGGCTACCGTGCTGGATATGAGGTGCAAAGAATTCCATGTTCATCGTCGGCACAGAAAACGACAGTGCATAATGTGTTGAGGAAGATGCACCCAAGGAAGGTGTCCTCGCCCAAAAGATGGAGGATGAGTGGGACTTCAATGCCACAGTGAGAAAGTGGGCTAAAGATCTCAATGTATGATGGACACATTGCAATGTAAGGCGCTCTTCCCCAATTGGCTCGCTCTTTGGGAAAATTTTGAAAAATGACGGTCAGTCCCTACAAGGGACCATCACATAAAGGTGAAAAGGTGTGAAACTCCAATTAGTCACTTCTAACGACAGGCAGGAATACCTCAGGCCAATTCTAACCCCTGGGCCTGCAGGGGGCTGATCTTAACTGGTGTGATAGCTTCTATGCAACTACTTGTATAGCCATCGTAAGAGAGACAGAAGGAAAGTGTCATCTGTCATCAACAAAAACTCCCAATCCACCCTGTCCCAAGTAAAATCGTCCTCCCTTAACTCAGGTGGGTCAGTGACTAAAATTAGATTCTTGCAAGTGGATGCAGAGTGGTTTCTCCTGAGAGAGTGCTGTAATTCTTCCAAATGAGAGCAGTACCCATTTAAGTTCCACTTCAATACAGAAGTCCCTGTGGAAGCCATCGATTAACAAGGGTTGCAATTTACCCAAGAGGTCCGGGAAATATAATATGGTGCCAAGCTCTCCGGTTCCTCCATGTGGATATCAGTATCATAGACAGAGCCCCACAATCCTGAGCAGGTGTGATACCACCTGGAGGCAGCAGGTTCCCTGGAGGTTGTCCACTATGTATTCACCCCATCAGTGTGGAGCACCCGTTGAGGTTGAGGGTTTTTTATAGAGGTGAACTGTCCCCACACTCCAGGTGTTGAAGCCAAGGCCCCCGTTATCTAGAAACACACAGTGTTCCACCACTACACTTACGGTCCCTCGACTATTCCCAGAATTTATGGGAGAAGAGGTTTGGCGGCACCCGTTCCAAGGCTGGGAAACCCTGGTTCACTGTGCCCATATCCAACCACTACAGGCAGAGCTCCCTAGGAAAAACACAACCCTCCTTCGCTAAGTTATGAGACATTCTTTGTTAGGCCCATCTGCTGACACCTGTCCAACTTGGGTCAACCTGCCAGTAGCTATGCTAACACTGGAATAGCGCTCAGTGTCAGAGAGGCACTCAAATCCTCATGGCCAGCAATGAAGGTGCCTATGATAAGCTGGCGTCCCTTAGGAGTGTTATTAAGCAAAGCACCATCAGCAGAGATGAACACCCCTACAAATTTACCCATCTGAGCCCAACCATTTCCATTCTGTAGCCTACACAACAAGCTGTCAATCTCAACTTTACCTGGGACATAGTGAGTGAGTTGTAAGGCACTGTCAATGAGTACAGCTCATTCAGATATTGGCCAAGTCACCATAGGGTCAATAGCTTTGATGCACCAGGAAAACAGACACCACTGGGAAGGTGGGAAAAACTGTACAAAATTGAACAGACTAGCTTTCTAAATTATCAACTATCTTTTGAGAATTGTCAAGGTCTGATATGCTATGAGGAGAGCATTCGTGAACTTCTGAAACAAAAAAAAAAAAAAAAGCTCTCAGTGCTTGTAAAATAATGATTATATATAAAAGCAGTGTGTAATACAGTTATGAACACAGTACAACAATTTTTTCATTACCGTACAGTACTTTATACATTTCATCATTTCCTTTTTCTGTTTCATTCATGGACCTGCGCCATTTTGAGCTCTTTTCTGAAACTTTATCTCAAATTTTAGAGCTTGATTTTATTATATTTTGGTCTACAATTGGAATATTGTCTACGAATGTCTCAACCATCTCTTCACATGCCCTGTTTTTTATATTGTTGTTCATTTAATGTTGCTGGGTCATTTTCCACACACAAAGCCTTTCACTATACAATTTTATAGGTTTCTTTCATGTGATCATTGGTCCAGCACTTTACCACACTGGAAACAAATAAAACTTGCTGTGACATAAAAACCTCATAAAAACTCATTTTCAGAACATGGTCTGATCCATTGCAAAAATCTGCATATGCATGTCCAGTTAATGAAGATGGGTCATCTGTTCTGAGAACTGTTATGGACGGACTCACGGTCATGTCCCGAGTAACACAAAGGCAGGACTGCATGTTTTCCAAAATCTGCCAAACCCTTCAGCATCCCGTCACTAAAATCCACTCCTGTGCACTCAGCTAATGCAGACAGTTCAGCACCAAGACACAAAAGCAACCAGTGAAAGCAACTTGCAACTGGTTTTGTTTTCCAGATAACTGTTTTGTGTTACAGTTCATAATAATAATAATAATAATAATACTGCTACTAGTAGGTCTACTACTACTTTGGAAATACAAATCAAACAGCGAAGGTCCTCCCAGTTTTTAAGGATTAGAAAATGTGTGGAAGAGAAACAAGAAGCTGCCATGAAACTGGAAGAGGAAACCCACTCTAGTCTGAAGAAATCCAGATACAGCATGGTATGGCAAAATTTTATACAGGATGCAGATAATCTTATCAATACCTAGCACATGACATTGCTAAAAATAGGAGCACAGTACCCCACTGCAAGTGCAAGAGATATTCTTCATCACCCATACACAATCTCTTGCAATGTAACAAAAATAGCACATGAATACCATGTGATTATGGTGCCCCAAGTGCTGCAGGATATGGAAGATGATGGGTGCACCTGCTCAGCTTACATGTGGATAGATACTTATGCTAAAAAGACATTATTTGACTCTTTCTAGGCATTCAATCTTGCGAGAATTGTAGTGGGAAAAAAATCAGGGACTGTTTGTTGCAGAGGTCCCACCTCAATTGAAGAAAAGTGCTACAAATATATGGGAGGAGATCCGTAAAATGATGACGTTAGAAATATTTACAAGTCACCTACTGAGGGGTTATTTTCATTGCCGATAAGGTGGCGAATTTGAAAAAAAGCACTTAGTCAACTTCCGTGCAATAACAAATGCCTTAACACTGTGCTACACCACCTGCTTAAGGAAAAATGATTGCTGAAATACTGATAAAATACTCTCAAGCTTCCAGGTGTGTAAAATGGTTTAAAATCCGCACGCTATTTTTGGTTGCTGATAACTACTTTGTATAGTCTTCTGAGATGTCACTGGTGCTCGCTCCAGCACCACATAGTGTAATACACTCCTGGAAATGGAAAAAAGAACACATTGACACCGGTGTGTCAGACCCGCCATACTTGCTCCGGACACTGCGAGAGGGCTGTACAAGCAATGATCACACGCACGGCACAGCGGACACACCAGGAACCGCGGTGTTGGCCGTCGAATGGCGCTAGCTGCGCAGCATTTGTGCACCGCCGCCGTCAGTGTCAGCCAGTTTGCCGTGGCATACGGAGCTCCATCGCAGTCTTTAACACTGGTAGCATGCCGCGACAGCGTGGACGTGAACCGTATGTGCAGTTGACGGACTTTGAGCGAGGGCGTATAGTGGGCATGCGGGACGCCGGGTGGACGTACCGCCGAATTGCTCAACACGTGGGGCGTGAGGTCTCCACAGTACATCGATGTTGTCGCCAGTGGTCGGCGGAAGGTGCACGTGCCCGTCGACCTGGGACCGGACCGCAGCGACGCACGGATGCACGCCAAGACCATAGGATCCTACGCAGTGCCGTAGGGGACCGCACCGCCACTTCCCAGCAAATTAGGTACACTGTTGCTCCTGGGGTATCGGCGAGGACCATTCGCAACCGTCTCCATGAAGCTGGGCTACGGTCCCGCACACCGTTAGGCCGTCTTCCGCTCACGCCCCAACATCGTGCAGCCCGCCTCCAGTGGTGTCGCGACAGGCGTGAATGGAGGGACGAATGGAGACGTGTCGTCTTCAGCGATGAGAGTCGCTTCTGCCTTGGTGCCAATGATGGTCGTATGCGTGTTTGGCGCCGTGCAGGTGAGCGCCACAATCAGGACTGCATACGACCGAGGCACACAGGGCCAACACCCGGCATCATGGTGTGGGGAGCGATCTCCTACACTGGCCGTACACCACTGGTGATCGTCGAGGGGACACTGAATAGTGCACGGTACATCCAAACCGTCATCGAACCCATCGTTCTACCATTCCTAGACCGGCAAGGGAACTTGCTGTTCCAACAGGACAATGCACGTCCGAATGTATCCCGTGCCACCCAACGTGCTCTAGAAGGTGTAAGTCAACTACCCTGGCCAGCAAGATCTCCGGATCTGTCCCCCATTGAGCATGTTTGGGACTGGATGAAGCGTCGTGTCACGCGGTCTGCACGTCCAGCATGAACGCTGGTCCAACTGAGGCGCCAGGTGGAAATGGCATGGCAAGCCGTTCCACAGGACTACATCCAGCATCTCTACGATCGTCTCCATGGGAGAATCGCAGCCTGCATTGCTGCGAAAGGTGGATATACACTGTACTAGTGCCGACATTGTGCATGCTCTGTTGCCTGTGTCTATGTGCCTGTGGTTCTGTCAGTGTGATCATGTGATGTATCTGACCGTAGGAATGTGTCAATAAAGTTTCCCCTTCCTGGGATAATGAATTCACGGTGTTCTTATTTCAATTTCCAGGAGTGTAGATTTGTTACAGGCATGTCACGTCCGCTTCAACCTTCCCGAGCTATACTGCAGCACATCTTTACTGAAAGTGTTGTCACGGATTTTTAACTTGATCACTTCTTTCATGATGCTACCCTAGAAATTATTAGATCAAGTAATAACAGATGTCTTGTCAAATGTAATATGATATCCATTTTCTAGAGCATGTTCTGCTACTGTTGATTTATCAGAGACCTGAGGGGAAAAGTACCTCTGTTTCTACACAGCACTGTTAAATAGCACACACCATCTGTCCACTTAAAAACTGTCTACTCCAACGCAGTATTTTATATACTCTTGGCGTTCTGAGGACTACATAGTCTTTCACAGGCCTCATGACTCGTCGAATTTTTGATGGAGCCCTGAAGACTGAATAGATTTGATATCTCCTTAGAAGCCGACTATTATTTCCTGTTACTGGCCAAAGAACGTCAAAAATGCAAGGTTCTCCATGTCCTACTCCTGTTTACGTATTTTCGGAAAGATGGCTTGTGAAATCTGGGGGGTTGTACCCGTTTTTCTTTAATACTATCCAGAAACAGCTAAGCTGCTTCAGCAGCTTTTCATCATCTGAGACAGCTTGCGCTTGATGCACCAAGGTCCTCAGAACAGAATGTTACTGCGACGAATTGTGATAGTCGTTAGTGTGTTTTTGAGCGGGTCTCCGATAAACAGTGTGGCTGCGACACTGATATGCTTTACAGAGGAAAAGAACGTCAAGGAACAGCAAGGCACCATCTGGCGCAGCTCCATCGTGAATTTGATTTTGTCTTGGGGTTAGTGGATTAGGTCCAAAAATTCTCCCAGCTTTTCAAATCTATGAGATCAGACAACTAATGTCTCGCCGATGTAATGATAAAAGTGACTAGGCTTTGTAGGAACTATGTCCAGGGTGATGCCCGCAAATTACTTCATAAACAGGTTGGCTATAAATGGAGCTAATGGGCTTCCCATCATGATACTGTCAGCCTGGTTAAAATATTCTCCAGCATACAAAACATATAAAATCAGAGTATGCTTAAATAAGTCTAAAACAATGTCACCAAATAACTGGAAGAGCAGATCTGCAGAGCTATCAGTGGGAACAAGCGTGAATAATACCACCACATCAGTACTAACCATAATGTCTCCTCCTCCATGACACTGGCAATTAATTCGACTGAAGTATCTGTCATCTGTTGATGTGGAACACACAGTGAGCAACGTGCAGAGTTAGGAGGCTGGCCAAATGTTTCGTGAGTGTGTAAGTCGGCAGGCAAATGGTGCTCACGTTGGGACATAAAAATGTGTTCTTCTTGTGAACCTCTGGAAGGCCATAATATGTAGGTGGTCGAGGTGCGTGGGAGAAGAGAATTTTAAAGCCATTGTTTTCCAATGAAGACCTTTTTCAAAGCTCTAAAGTTTTCCATATTATTCTAAATGTTGCCCTTTATTATTTTTGATAAGTCTACTTCTCCTCCATCAACAGAATCTTCACTTCATAACTGTCATGTTCCATAATAATGGTTGCTTTGCACTTGTCAATTGGCAGGACTAAGAGGCGAGGATCGTTGCAGGGTTTATTAAGACCGTTACACTCAGCTCTTGTCATGTTCAAAGCTGGTGGCTTGGATTTTGAAAGAATGAAGCTCGTTATATGACGAATTTTCTCTGCAGTTTCACTGGGCATCTTGCGAACTGGTTGTTCCACACCACTTACTACGTCTGTGAAAAGGATACTCTGCAGCAAAGGTGCAAAATTAAGTACCTTCTTAAGTACTGACATGGCACCCATGTTGGTTGATGCTGGAGCAGGGGATATATCACAGATTATCAAGGGACCCAACATCCAGAATAATGAGGAAGATGTTAGAGCATCTCAAGAGGTCATCATTCAAAGAGAATATCACTAAAAATCTCCTAGCTTGGGCACCTCTACCAAATATATTGGATGGCCTTCCAATAGTTTACAAGAAGTGCAGGCTTCTACCTCCCATCATGAGCAACACTAGCTTGCCGACTTCCGTAGTGGTTATGCCGCTGGACTGTTGCATCGAGTGTCATGAGATCAAAACTCACCTGAACTGTAAAATTTTAATTTCTATATTCAGTTCAAGTGCATTCTAGAAGTACCCACAAACGTCAAGAATCATTGTACGAGAATGTTCTGTAACTGTATATACAGGGTGGTCCATTGATCGTGACCGGGCCAAATATCTCACGAAATAAGCGTCAAACGAAAAAAACTGCAAAGAACATAACTTGTCTAGCTTGAAGGGGGAAACCAGATGGCGCTATGGTTGGCCCGCTAGATGGCGTTGCCATAGGTCAAACGGTTATCAACTGGGTATTTTTAAATAGGAACCACAATTTTTATTACATATTCGTTTAGTACGTAAAGAAATATGAATGTTTTAGTTGGACCACTTTTTTCGCTTTGTGATAGATGGCGCTGTAATAGTCACAAACATATGGCTCACAATTTTAGACGAACAGTTGGTAACAGGTAGGTTTTGAAATTAAAATACAGCACGTAGGTATGTTTGAACATTTTATTTTGGTTGTTACAATGTGACACATGTACCTTTGTGAACTTATCATTTCTGAGAACGCATGCTGTTACAGTGTGATTACCTGTAAATACCACATTAATGCAATAAATGCTCAAAATGATGTCCGTCAATCTCAATGGATTTGGCAATACATGTAACGACATTCCTCTCAACAGCGAGTAGTTTGCCTTTCATAATGTTCGCACATGCATTGACAATGCGCTGACGCATGTTGGCAGGCGTTGTCGGTGGATCACGATAGCAAATATCCCTCAACTTTCCCCACAGAAAGAAATCCGGGGATGTTAGTTCCGGTGAACGTGCGGGCCATGGTATGGTGCTTCGACGACAAATCCACCTGTCATCAAATATGCTATTCAATACCGCGTCAACCGCACGTGAGCTATGTGCCGGACATCCATCATGTTGTAAGTACATCACCATTCTGTCATGCAGTGAAGCATCTTGTTGTAACATCAGTAGAACATTACGTAGGAAATCAGCATACATTGCACCATTCAGATTGCCATCGATAAAATGAGGGCCAATTATCCTTCCTCCCATAATGCCGCACCATACATTAACCCGCCAAGGTCGCTGATGTTCCACTTGTAGCAGCCATCGTGGATTTTCCGTTGCCCAATAGTGCATATTGTGCCGGTTTACGTTACCACTGTTGGAGAATTACGCTTCGTCGCTAAATAGAATGCGTGCAAAAAATCTGTCATCGTCCCGTAATTTCTCTTGTGCCCAGTGGCAGAACTGTACAGGACGTTCAAAGTCGTCGCCATGCAACTCCTGGTGCATAGAAATATGGTACGGGTGCAATCGATGTTGATGTAGCATTCTCAACACCGACGTATTTGAGATTCTCGATTCTCGCGCAATTTGTCTGCTACTGATGTGCAGATTAGCCACGTTAGCAGCTAAAACACCTACTTGGGCATCATCATTTGTTGCAGGTCGTGGTTGACGTTTCACATGTGGCTGAACACTTCCTGTTTCCTTAAATAACGTAACTATCCTGCGAACGGTCCGGACACTTGGATGATGTCGTATAGGATACCGAGCAGCATACATAGCACACGCCCGTTGGGCATTTTGATCGCAATAGCCATACATCAACACGATATCGACCTTTTCCGCAATTGGTAAACGGTCCATATTAACACGGGTAACGTATCACGAAGCAAATACAGTCCGCACTGGCGGAATGTTACGTGATACCATTTACTTATACCTTTGTGACTATTACAGCGCCGGCCGCGGTGGTCTCGCGGTTCTGGGCGCGCAGTCCGGAACCGTGGGACTGCTACGGTCGCAGGTTCGAATCCTGCCTCGGGCATGGATGTGTGTGATGTCCTTAGGTTAGTTAGGTTTAAGTAGTTCTAAGTTCTAGGGGACTGATAACCACAGCAGTTGAGTCCCATAGTGCTCAGAGCCATTTGAACCATTTGACTATTACAGCGCCATCTATCACAAAGCGAAAAAAGTGGTCCAATTAAAACATTCATATTTCTTTACATACTACACGAATATGTAATAAAAATGGGGGTTCCTATTTTAAAAAACGTAGTTGATATTCGTTTGACCTAAGGCAGCTCCATCTAGCGGGCCTACCATAGCGGCATCTGGTTTCCCCCTTCAACCTAGACGAGTTTCGTTCTTTGTAGTATTTTCGTTTGATGCTTATTTCGTGAGATATTTGGCCCGGTCACTATCAATGGACCACCCTGTATACCGTATGTGTGCTGGCCGGAGGCAGTTCGCTCCGCGCCCTTGTATGTGCAAGTACTAAATAAACCTTCGTAAAGTGAAGTTAGTGTTCGTACTTCATCTAATTACACCTTCTTCTACGTGACATTATTCTGGTGGAGACGCTAGGTATTGCAACTTGTGATAGCGCACATTATCGACGACACAGTGGCTCCCATCAGGCCACGACAGAGCCGCCGTTTATGTGGCGAGAAACCCGACTTAGAGGCATACTCAACAGATCACAGTCTATTGCAGACTGAAGAGGACGTTACGATGACAGCAAATCTGTGCCACCACATGAGACATCCTTCTGGGTTCTCTGGTGACGATGGCCAAGATCCAAACAAGTGGCTGAAGGTAGACGAGTGTATGGCCAAATTTAACAAATGGGATGACACTGTGTGTTTGGCTAACGTATTTTTCTACTTGGAGGGCACTGCCAAGAAATGGTATGAGAACAACGAGGAGAAGTCCACAAGCTGGGAAGTATTCCAGGCAAAACTGTGCAAGTATTTCGGCGACACACAACAACAGAAGTGTAAGTCCGAAGATAAATTAAAGTGCAGGGCACAGCGTCCAGGAGAAACTACAGCATCCTACATTCAAGACGTCTTGGAATTGTGTAAAATAGTGGATCCTAGAATGAAGGAGGACGATAAGGTTGCACATCTCATGAAGAGCGTTGCTGAGGACATGTACCAAGCCCTAGTCCTGAAGGAGGTTACGACAGCAGACGACGTCATAAAATGGTGCCAGTATATCGAGACAAAGTATCAAAAAAAGAATTACACGCAAGAAGTTTGAATGGCTTGCAAACGTCATATCGATGTCTGGGATGGAGGAAGGAACTGATTTCACAAGTGTTCTTCGTCAGATAGTGAGAGAGGAAGTTCACAAGGCACTTGGATTGCATGGCGAGCAAAAAACCGAGACGCTTCAAGAGGTCATAAGGGAGGAAGTGGAACAGACATTGAACCCAATCTCTCGTCCTTCAGTTCCCTTTAAAACGGTGAAAAAGTCGAGATGCAGGCGAAGTCACGTTCCTACAATACCACGTGAGGAACCTGTTTGAACACCAAGGAAGACTGATGTCTGGAGGACCCAGGATAACCAACCAGTATGTTTCCACTGCAGACGACCGGGACATGTGGTGAGCTATTGTCGAGAAAGGCTGTGGATATTTGAAGATGCCCGCACCAGAAGACAGCGGACCGATCTTAGCCAACGCCAACTCTGGGACAACGAAGATGAACAAGAAGATGTGGGTGCAGGACGATGTAGGACATCATTGCCGCAAGCTAACCACTGTAGAGGATGCTCCCTCACACGCCGATCAAAGTCTCCATACACCGTTTAGAAGCTCCAGTCGATGACCTAGCCAGGGCAACCTGAGAAACTAAAGGGAGCGACCTTCCTTGGAGGTGAGGCCGCCGAAGAGAAAAATCATCCGCCGTCGATCAAAACAAAAACGATAGGAAACTCCGTCGATATACTCATGGATGACCGACCAGCTCAAGCTCTTGTGGACTCTGGAGCATCATATTCAGTCATTTCGGAGAAGTACCATCGCCAGTTGCAGAAAACCGTATTTGTCGATAGCAAAAAATCTCTGCTAAAGGTGGCTTCTGGGAAATATGTAAAACCTACAGGAAGATGTGTCATTTGTGTGGGTATAAGTGGCCATACACAGCCCTTAGAATTCATTGTCTTACAAGAGTGTAGTCATGACGTCATTCTCGGATAGGACTTTTTGAAAGCTTCTCAGGTAATAATAGATTGTGGTCGCTCGAAGATTGTGCTAGACAAGATGAGATACTGTGGTCAGGCAGATGGGCATCTGAGTGTGTGGATGAAGTGATCATTCCTGCAGTCAGCACTAGAAAGGTAAATTTCATGTGTCATGCAATGCATCAACCCATGGATCTTGTAGTGGAATGTAAGAGAAGCATACCACTGAAGAATAACTTGGTCATCCCAGCCTCTGTCGTCTCGGTTAAGAACGGATTCGGTGAATTGTGGATAGTTAACTGTGGCCGAGAACTGGAGATCCTTTCAAGATGGGTCTGTGTAGTAAACACTGAGCTGTTAATTGCCAAACAGCTGAGCATCATAGAAACCTCCCATGCCCCGAGTCTGTGGGCGAAATTGGCGCTATCACTACGAGACAAGATCTTCTAGTTCGACTATCACCAGATCTCACTACGGAACAACAGAAGAAGCTACTTATTCTTCGTGAGTTCTCTGAATGCTTCAATCCACAGGTGAAGAGCAAATTAGACAAATCTACAGTGAAGCGTCGGATTAGCACTGGAGACCATCAACCAATAAGTCAGAGAGCATACCGTGTGTCAGCAATGGAATGTCGAATAATTCACGACGAGGTAGAGAAAATGATGAAGAATGATGTCATTCAGCCTACGCAGAGCCCATGGTCGTCACCAGTGGTTCTCTTCAGGAAGAAGGATGGCAGTTGGCACTTTTGTGTTGATTACAGGATGCTTAATAGGAAAACTAAAAAGGACTTTTACCCCTTCCACGAATTGATGATACACTAGATTGTCTGAAGGGGGCTAAGTTTTTCTCAACCATGGACATTTACTCGAGATACTGGCAAATTGAAGTAGATAAGACTGATCGTGAGAAAACTGAATTCATAACCCCTGAGGGCCCGCATGAGTTCAAGGTAATGTCATTTGGTTTATGTAATGCACCAGCAACTTTTGAATGGATGATGGATAATCTTCTAAGACACCTGAAGTGGATGATGTGTCTTTGTTATGTAGATGACATTATAGTGTTCTCAGAGACATTTGATGAAACATGTAAAAAGACTGAGGGCTGTTCTTAAGTGCCTCCAACAAGGCCGACTGAAATTTAATCCAAGAAAGTGTCTGTTTGGAGTAAAAGAAATCAAAATACTTGGACACCTCGTGTCAAACGAAGGTGTGTGGCCAGACCCAGAAAAGGTGAGATCTACAACGGAATTTCCTATTCCTAAAAGTATTAGAGATGTGAGAAGCTTCCTTGGATTATGTTCTTTTTACCGTCGTTTTATCAAAGACTTTTATATCGAAGCCAGGCCACTCCAAGAGTTGTTAAAAGCTGATGCTAAATTTATCTGGGGTGGTGCTAAACAAGATTCTTTCGATGTGCTGCGAAAAGCTCTGATGACTGACCCTGTACTTGGTCTGTATGATGAGAGAGCACCTACAGGACTACACACAGATGCCAGCGGGTATGGGATCAGTGCTGTTCTGGTGCAAATTTCGGATGGAAAAGAGAAGGTTATAGCCTATGGTCCTTGGACAGTTGCAAAAGCCAAGAGAAAGTACTCAACTACAGAAAGAGAATGCCTTGCTGTGATCTATGCCATGTGCAGATTACGACAATATCTTTATGGAAGGCCATTCACAGTTGTTGCAGAGCATCATTCACTTTGTTGGTTGACAGGTCTTAAGGATCCAACTGGACGACTCGCCAGGTGGGCACTACATCTTCAAGAGTATGACATTACCATAGTATACAAAAGTGGAAGAAAACACCAAGATGTCGACTGTCTCTCAAGAAACCCTGTGCAAGACCATCAAGACTTTGATGAAGATAGCGACTGTCTCGCTGCACTCCAGGATCTCTCTGCTGAGCAGAAGAAGGACGCCAAGATATCTCAAATTATGCGTGCCTTAAATCGGTCAGAGGATATGAAAGGAAAATTTAAGGTAGTTAATGGATTACTTTGTGAGAAAAACTTTGTTCCGTTAGGAAAGAGGTGGCTACCAGTGATTCCTAAACACATGCACTTAGATGTTCTACAGAAATTCCACGACACACCTGAGGTCGGACATTTACGATTTATTAAGACATACGATAGGATCCGCAAGAGATTTTTCCTCCTTGGACGATTTCCAATGTCTGTTAGCGGCAATAGATAGACTATTGTTTGCACTGATTATCTGACACGCTATGCCATTACAAAAGCCGTGAAAACAGCCAAAGCATTCGAGGTAGCCAAATTCATCGTGGAAGACATTGTATTAAAACACAGTGCCCCAAGGTCGTTAATTACGTATCGAGGGAAAGTTTTTCAACCGAATCTTGTGACAGAGATAAACTTTCGGTGCAACATTACTCATCACATGACGACAGCCTACCATACACAAACTAACGGGTTTACTGAATGCCTTAATAAGACCTTGGCCGACATGCTGTCAATATTTGTCAACGTTGAGCAGAGCAACTGGGATGAGGTGCTACCTTTCGTGATGTGTGCCTACAACACTGCCAAACAAGACACCAGAGGATATACGCCATTTTTCCTGGCGCATAGGCGTGAGGCGACTACGACGATGGACACTGTGTTCCCGTTACATCCTGATGATGTGGACGACGACTACATTGGCCAGGTGTTAACCAGAGCTGAGGAAGCTCGGCAGTTAGCTCGACTTCGCATGTTGCAGGATCAAGAAAACGATTGCCGAAGGTATGACGTGACCCACCGCCCTGTTGTCTACCAGCCTGGTGACCTTATCTGGATCTTCACTCGTGTTTGGAAGGTTGGTCTGTCTGAGAAGCTCATCAGGCCCTACTTTGGACCTTACGAGGTTGTAAATCAGTTGTCTGATGTTACTTATGAAATTGAAGATTTCGACCCGGACACAAGGCGACGAAAGATCAGAGATACGGTCCATATCCTTCGAATGAAGACCTATAAGGATCCTGCAACCCAGGGTAAATTCGAAGCTCCAGCGACAGGCAACAAGCAGAAAGGTGATGAAGAGTGTAGCGGCAAAAGAAGTTCTAAGAAGATCACCGCCTGGGCGAACATCAGTCATCGGGAGTCGGAGTATGCAGGACCGATGACTCATTCCTGGACTAGGACGACGTAACACCAAGACGCTGTTCTATTAACGAGGGAGCAATGTCACAGAAGAAACTGAGTAGCATAGTCACTGTGGTGTTGTGGTTGCGATACTGGACTGTTACATGGAAGGTCATACGTTCAAAACTCGCTTGAAATGTAAAATTTTAATTTCTATATTCGTTTCAAGTACATTCTAGAAGCAACCACAAATGTTAAGAGTCATTGTACTGGAATGTTCTGTAACTGTATATATACCGTATGTGTTTTCGCCGGAGGCAGCTCGCTCTGCCCTCTTGTATATGCAAGTGCTGATTAAACCTTCATTAAGTGAAGTTAGTGCTCGTCATTCAGCTAATTACACCTTCTTCTACGTGACAATATAACTGATTTCATCAGTGAAACTGAATGCCTGCGTCTTGGAGGAGGAAATATTATGGTCAGCTCTGGTGCTGTGAATATTTACGCAGGTTCCCGGCAAAGGTTCTATAGATCTGCTTGCCTACATATTTGACAACATTGTTGTGGATTTAGTTAAGCACACTCTGACGTCACGGTATTTTTTGTATGATGGAGAAAATTTTAACCAGAGGTATGTCATTTTGATGGAGAACCCATCAGCTCCAGTTAAAGGTTACCTGTTTATGTAGTGCTTTGAGGACATCACCCTGTACACAGCTCCTGCAAAGCGTAGTTGCTTTTATCATTACGTTGACGACATGTTCATTGTCTGGTACCATGGTTGTGAAAAGCTGAGAGAATTTTTGGACCACTTCAACAATATCCATGACATCAAGTTCACACTGGAAGTAGATGGTGCCTTGCCGTTCTTTGACGTATCGGCCACAGCGGTTACCAGATACCCACCCACAAGGAATGATTTGGCATGCTAAGAGCTATCACAATCTGTCGCAGAAATGTTCTGTTCTGACGAGGAGGAGGAGATTACTGTTTAACGTCCCGTCGACAACGAGGTCATTAGAGACGGAGCACAAGCTCGGATTAGGGAAGGATGGGGAAGGAAATCGACCGTGCCCTTTCTAAGGAACCATCCCGGCATTGGCCTGAAGCGATTTAGGGAAATCACGGATAACCTAAATCAGGACGGCCGGACGCGGGATTGAACCGTCGTCCTCCCGAATGCGAGTCCAGTGTGCTAACCACTGCGCCACCTCGCTCGGTCCTCTGTTCTGACGACCCTGGTGCATTGAGCGAATACCATCTCAGATAATGAAATCTTGCTGAAGGAACTGACCCACTTATGAAAAGTATTAAAGGCAACCGGCTACAACTACTACCAGATTTCGCGAGCCATCTTTCTGAAAATACACTCCTGGAAATTGAAATAAGAACACCGTGAATTCATTGTCCCAGGAAGGGGAAACTTTATTGACACATTCCTGGGGTCAGATACATCACATGATCACACTGACAGAACCACAGGCACATAGACACAGGCAACAGAGCATGCACAATGTCGGCACTAGTACAGTGTATATCCACCTTTCGCAGCAATGCAGGCTGCTATTCTCCCATGGAGACGATCGTAGAGATGCTGGATGTAGTCCTGTGGAACGGCTTGCCATGCCATTTCCACCTGGCGCCTCAGTTGGACCAGCGTTCGTGCTGGACGTGCAGACCGCGTGAGACGACGCTTCATCCAGTCCCAAACATGCTCAATGGGGGACAGATCCGGAGATCTTGCTGGCCAGGGTAGTTGACTTACACCTTCTAGAGCACGTTGGGTGGCACGGGATACATTCGGACGTGCATTGTCCTGTTGGAACAGCAAGTTCACTTGCCGATCTAGGAATGGTAGAACGATGGGTTCGATGATGGTTTGGATGTACCGTGCACTATTCAGTGTCCCCTCGACGATCACCAGTGGTGTACGGCCAGTGTAGGAGATCGCTCCCCACACCATGATGCCGGGTGTTGGCCCTGTGTGCCTCGGTCGTATGCAGTCCTGATTGTGGCGCTCACCTGCACGGCGCCAAACACGCATACGACCATCATTGGCACCAAGGCAGAAGCGACTCTCATCGCTGAAGACGACACGTCTCCATTCGTCCCTCCATTCACGCCTGTCGCGACACCACTGGAGGCGGGCTGCACGATGTTGGGGCGTGAGCGGAAGACGGCCTAACGGTGTGCGGGACCGTAGCCCAGCTTCATGGAGACGGTTGCGAATGGTCCTCGCCGATACCCCAGGAGCAACAGTGTCCCTAATTTGCTGGGAAGTGGCGGTGCGGTCCCCTACGGCACTACGTAGGATCCTACGGTCTTGGCGTGCATCCGTGCGTCGCTGCGGTCCGGTCCCAGGTCGACGGGCACGTGCACCTTCCGCCGACCACTGGCGACAACATCGATGTACTGTGGAGACCTCACGCCCCACGTGTTGAGCAATTCGGCGGTACGTCCACCCGGCCTCCCGCATGCCCACTATACGCCCTCGCTCAAAGTCCGTCAACTGCACATACGGTTCACGTCCACGCTGTCGCGGCATGCTACCAGTGTTAAAGACTGCGATGGAGCTCCGTATGCCACGGCAAACTGGCTGACACTGACGGCGGCGGTGCACAAATGCTGCGCAGCTAGCGCCATTCGACGGCCAACACCGCGGTTCCTGGTGTGTCCGCTGTGCCGTGCGTGTGATCATTGCTTGTACAGCCCTCTCGCAGTGTCCGGAGCAAGTATGGTGGGTCTGACACACCGGTGTCAATGTGTTCTTTTTTCCATTTCCAGGAGTGTAGGTAAGCAGGAGGACCCCGACGAGTACATGAGGAAGCTTGCACATTTGCCATTCTGTGGCACAGTAACAGGAAAGATTAGCCAGCGCCTAAAGAAGCACAAAATCTGTTCAGTCTTCAGGCTTCCAGCAAAAATTTGACAAGTCATTAGGCTCTGAATAATGTTGTAGGCCTCAGAATGCCAGGAGCACATAAAATGCTGCGTGAGTGTGGACAGTTTTTATCAGGCAGACTGAGCATACTATTGAAGACCGCCATATCGAATATGAGAGATGTTTTCCTCTTCGGTACACTGAGGAATCAGTGGTGACAGGGCATGCTCTAGAGAATGGACATAATGATTCCATTTATCATCATTAAAAATGCTTGGGTTAGGGTGCTATTCAGTTGAATAAAAGTCTGTAGATGTAATGACATGGATCTGTTGTCAGTAAAACTAGAGGGGAAAGCACACCCAGACAAAGAGAAAAAGTTGTATATGAAAGAAACCTTAAGCGCTCGTGGTCAGATGCCAGCAAAAAATACAGGAGGAAAATATAACCTTAAAGGTACGACTCATGCATGCACACGCTCACACACACACGCACAGAGAGAGAGAGAGAGAGAGAGAAACACGAGCAAACTAAATAACAATAACATCCACCACTTAGATATTAAATCTCTTAGAAGGTGAAACATTTTCACATGACAACATTTAACTTTCTGCAGAAGTTGAAATGTTAACTCTCATTTCAAAGGAAACAAAAAATCAAACAGCAATTCCCAAAAGAATGTACAGAAGAAACAAACTACTTTTATCAATAAGACACCAGAACTACTGTAATTTAAACTAATTTTGTCATGTACAAGGGGAGGTAGCTTTCTTTTGGGTTCACTCATTTCCAAGACACTTTGCAACATATGCATGACCTGTGAAAAAAAAAAAATTAAATTAAAATGTTGTGATTCAAAATTAGAGCTACATCGGTGTCTGCCAACACTGATGTAATATCAGATTTTTTTTTTTTTTTAAATCACTGAGATCCCTACTTCAGAATCAGAAGTTGAACAACTTACAGCCTCTAGTGTTTTGTGTTCACCCACTATCAACCCTAAAGCCCTAGCAATAACAATACTGTATGTAGCACCAAAGTGACACGTAGGTAGTGAATGTCATGTCATGCTCTCAATTTTTCCAAATGAGTGACAAACTTTTTTTGGGTCCATCAGTGGTGACTGCTTAAAGGAGGAGGGGGCTGAGTAGGATTAGAGTAAGTATTGAAATGTGTATCCCGTCTTTCGTAGATGATCAGTACAAAGCACATGTATTGTACCAGCACTGCATAAGGAAAGCTGTGCTTTATTGTATATTCGTATATTACTAGTGAACCCAGAAATGCTTCGCAATCGCTAAATAGGTATGGGAACTGTACATTCTTCATTATCTCCTCGCCCCCCCCCCCCCCCAATCTCTCACCATCTCCTCTTCACTCCTCTCTCTGTCCAACTTTCCCTCTTCCTCTCTCTTCCACTTCTCCCAAAACTGACGGTGAAGGAGGAAACAAAACAGCACACTGCTATGTACACAATTTTTGTTTAAAATTATAGAGAAGGACAAAGAATATATGTGGAACACACAAGTTACGAATGGTGTGATGATATTCAGCAGACCTGAAATGCATGATACATAAGTTCTTCGATAGTTATGCAAATCATCAACTTACAGCTACTTAAGTAAAGGAACGTGAATTAATTTCCTTCCTTGTAGTTGCCACTTCTTTTCCCACAGCTTTATCTCAACTTCTTGTGGCTTGTTACCTCTAAAACGGCAAAGGTAAACCCTCGTTTTTGTTTCTGTGTAAAACCAACGGGAATCTGGAAGAACATAAACTCAATGAATCGAAGATAAACAATTCACAACTACTGGGGAACCTAAGGTAAAGAAATCACAACAACAGGGCGGCTCTGTAATCAACGACTGCAGTTGGTGGTGACGTGCGTAGGCTGCCACGGAATCGGTCGGTCGGTCACAGACAAATTGGTGCGTATATAGCGGCCTTAGTGGTACCTGTTTCTACTCGCAAATTCAAAAAATCAGACTTTTACTGTGCACTCGTTATTTCAGTTAGTTTTCGTTCCATACGATGAAGTGTTTCCACTGTCTCTCTCTTCTTGTTGTCACAGTCACTATCTGTAACTTCGCCACACGTTTCGTTACAGGCTAGTTCACACTGACCGTAACGTCACGACCGCAGCGCATTTCGAAAGGCAGCATGCACGCTGGCAACTTCAGGGATTATGAAATAAAGGCTTGATGGTTGACGTCATAGTCGGTTGTTGATCACGTGACCCCCCACCCTCATTTAGTCCCGATACACAGCCTTGCGCTCATCTTCCATACTTCGTTTCGTTATATTTTTCCTGGTTGATATCAGTTGTTATTCGTCATCTTTGTTATTTGTTGTAAATTGTTTGGTTTCGTTATTTCTTTAGTTACGAAATGTAATTTTATAATGAATGACGAAAGATTACTTGAAACAGTGAGGTAGCAGTGTGAATTGTATTGCATGAGCGATTGGAGGTATATCATCTCACATTTGTGTTGTAATCACCGTATGCCGGACATGGATTTACATTTATCGTGTGCCAGACATGGATTTTCAATAGCAATTGTAAATTACATGCCCTGTACAATATTTATAAAGTGGATTTTTATACATATTTATATTTAACATTTTACAGTGAATGGATTACAATAGGACTGCATATTAATATGTGGGTAAAGTCACATTAATTAGCGAGTCGAACTTATTTGTATGTTTCCAGCCATTTGTAATGTTTGATAAAGAAATTGACTGAAAACTTAGACATTGTACCAGGGGCAAAATGCTTTTTTTTGTGATGTGTGCATAAAGTAACATATTAGGGTTGTTTGTTTGACTGTGTATTTGTTGCAGGCTTTTTTATTGTTAAGCATCTCTGTGGATTGTGCGTGAAAAAGTTTTGTAAGCATCAGCGGTCAGTATTTATGTGAACTAACTAGCTAACCACAATATAAATAAAGCACCTGCACTATTGAAGTCCAAAAACAAACTGTAAAGAAAACCTGTAACTCTTAAAGGGAAAGGTATTGAGGGAGATACGACTATCACACTGGACTGGTACCTAAACTTAACCTTAAACAAACCAATATTTAACAGGGTGTGATGGCATCTCGCAACACTTATCCTTTTAGTAATTGTGGGTGCAATTTGACATAATAAATGAATTCCAAAATATCAATAGAATGCAGATTACATTTTCTCGTGCTCCTTGTAATGTGTGTGTGAAATCCCACTTTCTGTACTGGCTCTGAGCACTATGGGATTAACCCACTTTCTGTACTATGTGATGACATTTTATAGACCAACATTTTTTTTGCGTTGTTTCGCACTTCTCTTTTTGTCCTGCAGTATACAAGATATCCTTGCAACCTGCAAACTATGAGTACAAATGTGGACTCCACCATCCACGCACATAAGCTACCGCACTTTGTATATGGACTTCCCGCGTAAAAACAATTGAGAATCTTTCGCGAATACCGCAGTTCCGCGAGAAAACAATCGAGAACAGCTATGCGAATTGAGATCACGTGATCTGAAACGATCGGCTGTGACAGCGGGTTAACGGGCGTGACGTCTAAATTGTGCTCAGGTGCGATAATTCTCCCCCGAAAACCTCAACAAATGTATCATAATCGTATTTACTTGTGCTAATATGCCTCCAGTAGCTGCGCCTCCGCCGAATCTAGCTGAAAAGTGATTGTCGGAAATAGGCTATATCAAAGGTTGATTTTTGCACTAGGTTTGGTATTCTCTTTCATTAACAGTGGGTCGTATGAATAAAACGGTGTTTATTCTCGGAAAGAAAATTCACAGGTTCTCATGAACAAAGCGAGTCAGAGAATATTCTACAAGCGAAAATGATTGCAGCTTGTGTAAAAGGGCCGGGGACGTTGCTCAGTGACAACATCATTCGCTGGTTTCGTATGAATTAAGCAAGAGAAGTTGCTTACAAGCAGAGAATATTCTCTGTTTTTTTTTTTTTTTTTTTTTTTTTTTCTAAAGCGATCTCTGTAGCAGACTTAGGAGAGTTGAGTGAGCTGTGTTGAGGTTAAGTTTTATCCAGTTTTTTTTCTTAAGTAAAAATAGCAGAATTCATTTTGCTCGGAAGGCAAAACAAGATATACGTAGCCGGAAAAAATAAGGGGGAGAAACTGTAGAAGTTCATGTACGTTGAGCAACTAAAACATTATTCAGCTCGCATACTTTCTTCCCAGAAATCATGAGAAGCTAGCGCGAGCTTTCGAACAAAGCGAAAATGAAAACATTTTTGTGTTATTTAACTGACTCATGTTTTCAGCCTGATGTACAGGAGACAACTTAGGTACACACGAGACAATAGTGTCATATTTTCAGATGTTCATCATCATGTTTGCTCACAGCACGAAACTTATATTTTGTTATGTTAGAAATAATTAGATGGATCAGAAAAGTAAATAACTGGTTTTTTACAAACCTAGCGCAGTTTCTTGTACCGAAACCGGGCGGGCGACGGCTCAAGTAATTGGGGAGATAAGTTATGCGTCATATTCAACCAAAATTATATGGCGTTAGAAAATTCTGGAGAGATTTCCGGTTTGGAGTAGATGAAAATGTGATGTATTCGTAAGATATCGTTCGCATAATGTATTAACCAAATTTCAATAGCAAAAAAGTTTCCCGCATGTCGAAAACTCTATCATCGACAGTATATGCATTTTCGCGAACTGCCCGTAATCGTCTTAATAATATGTTGCGTAATATAAAAGTAATATCAAATTTAATATAATTCTTTCTGAAGACACTGACGACAGTACCATATTTTTACAATGAAGAGTTTGTGTGTTTGAGCGAGTTGAGTGAAATGTAATATTACGCGTGGGTTCTGTGCCGGACTCGAGACACACACACACACACACACACACACACACACCATTAACCTTCTCAAGAAATTGCGCGGTGGGAGGGGGGGGGTTGGTCATGTACTTTTTTATTCATACGACACAATGTTTTTTGACTAGGAATGCTAATTACTCTGAAACTAATTGAGGACAGAGATTGCTAACGTATTTTCAACATCGTACCATGATTGTTGGTGTACTATTTGGTACTCAACACGATGAACTCGTATTCAGTTTGTCCTAACTTCGAGATCGACCGACATTGTATTTTAACAAGGTAAAAAAAGATTGCATGCGTCTCATGCTGTCATAACCTTCGCCAGCACTCTCCCATTGAAAAGATCTGATCATGGCTTACAATGCGACTGGCACACCACCACTAGTCAGCCTACAATTGATCAGCTCTGGTACAGAATTAAAAGACGGAATGTTAATCCACATGACAATTGAGCTCAACTGAACGGCTTATTTCAATAGTGGTACAAGTCCATTTTTGTTCATTCTGAGATACAGACTCCTAAAGTTAAATTAGCGCTGAAAAATATACAGTTGAGATACCAGAAATATTCAAGTATATATACTGTAGATTTTTCAGCGCTCATTTAACTTTATTACTCTGTATATCAGAATGAACAAAAAAGGACTTGTACCACTACTGAAATAAGACCTTCAATTCACCTTGATGCCCAACTGGGTTAGAGCCATTTTTTCTGCCAGAGATTGCAGTTCTGTGTACTAAGTTTTACCTCCTGTACACACTCAAATCACAAATTCAGTTACTTATTCTTCATTCTGTACTGTGTACACAACATAAGGAAAATTACATCCAATAAGTAAAATTTTATTTGCTGTCCTTCCTGGCGTTGAAGTTACAATGGCCATAAGTGAAAATAACTGGATTCTTTATGAAAATCTTTATCCACAGTAAAATATAACAAATGTAACCCAACCAGATAAAGCTAGTATTTTTCTGGAATTAAACTGTGGAATAGGAATTGTCACACAGAAATAATTCCAATTTGTTTTTAAAACTTTCATAGCTGCCAGTACACTTAATTCCAAAAGGAGAGGGTCAAATTTTTTTTATGGTTGGATACTTTGCTGCTTTCTGTGCAAGAGAAAGCTTAAGTTGTGAACAGTTGAGGCCATTTCTGTTCATAGGGTTATGTTCACGAATGTAGGTGGTATTTTCAAATTATGGCTGATTGTTCATAATAAACGTCATAACAGAGTAAATGCATTGAGGGTATTTTGTTAGTAAGCTTAATGTCTTAAACAGATGCCTGCACAAAGTTCAAAGATGGGCCAGATATTATTCTTACAGCATGTTTCTGTGTAATGAATGCTTTGTGTCCCTGTATGGAATTGTACCAGAAAATTATTCCATATGATACCAGTGAATGGAAGTGTGCAAAACAAGCTAATTTTCTAACACTTCCATCACCAATATTGACAATTACTTGGGGAGGAAATTTTGCTTTAACTCAAGCATTTGAGATCATCTACAATTCATGTTATGATCAGTATACATACCCAGGGATTTTGAGCAGTCAGTTTTCTGTGTTTCCTGCACCCAATGCTACATTACTTCTGATGTTATTTCTTGCCTTGTGCAGAACTGAAAGAACTGTGTTTTCTGCAAGTTAAGTGCTACATCATTTACCCAAAATTAATCAGTACCACTAGAAGGTATTTCATTTAATGCTCTTTCTGTTAGCTTGGGTCTGTTAGGCTTGATAATGATGCTTGAATCATAACTGAAGAATAAGTTGTGCTAGATCATTTACCCAAAACTAATCAGTGAATGATGGAAGTTCATTTATATATAGCAAGAACAGGAGTGGTCCCAGAATTGAATGTTCTTCCACACAAGTAGAAATTCCTCCCCACTCAGTAGGAGATTTAATCATGATAGCTAAATGTGCTGTGTAACATGGTCGTTTGCTTCCTGTCAGTTAAATGTGAATTGAATCACTTACTCACTGTACCTAGAAAGCCATAAAATTTCAACTTTCTACTAGAGAATGTTGTGGTTTTCAGTCAGATTCCCTAGGCAGACCATAAAAACTCCCAGTAGGTGCAGTACTGTCATTCAGCTGTTTTAATAGATGGTCAGTGAAATAGAACAAGGCATTTCCAGTGGAGAGGCCCTTCTAGAATCCCTCTTGTGATTATTTCACAATATTAAATTTGAAAATATGCTTGGCCATTCTTAAACCCATTTTCAAAACTTTTTGGAGGAAGTTAATAGTGACACTGGTCAGTAGTTACTAACACCTGCCCTACTACTTTTCTTAAACGGGAATTTAACAATGGCAAACACACCTAGTGAATGTGATGCATTAAATCTAAGGCAGAGTACAGTAGCTATATCAGAAGACTATGACTTTAATGTTTTGCTTGAAATATTATCAACCCAGTGACAGTTTTTGGTTTTAAGAAGTTATTTATTTTCTTGAGTTCCTTGGCAGAAGTTATTGGGATCTCGAATTGATTGAATGCTTGTGGTACTGATTTCCTTTTGCTGATTGTGAACCAAGTTTATCATTTATATTTAGAAACTAATTGTTAAATACGAAATAGTAAAATACTGAATAAATAATAAAAATACCAAACACATAATTAATATATTTTTGGTTGTTGAATCATTTGGTCATTATCTTTAATTACTATGTCCATCATGTTTCTTTGTAGACTTTACCATTTTGCATCTATGTTTCATATTGTTTTAATTTTATTTTAAGAATTAATAAACTCTTGATATGACATGCAAGCTTTTTGATTTTTTTGTTATTCTTCTCTATAAGTATTACCATATCATAACCAAAATAAAGTCCAAATCCAAAGGTAGGACAGTCAGTGAAATACAATACATATTACTGGAAGTATGTTCATTATGAACACCAGCGTACAGCCAGAAGAGAAAGGACCTCCTAGACAAAGAGTACAGCTATTTATACAAACACTGAATGTTACAGAATCCTGGTATTTATAGAAACAGTGAATATTGCAGGATATACAGACATAAGATATGTAAAGAATCTTTCAGAGATGATAAATACCAAGCAACAAATAACTGCTAGTGATCAGAGTTGAACTGGTGACCCGCAGCACACCAAGCAGCGACGCTAACCATTAGACTACACTGCATGCATCACAGCTCGCAGCATTGCTCCTTCTCGTGGACAAACGCTGACCCACTATTTCAGAATTTATCGCTGGAACCAACTACATTGCCCCGGATCTAGGTCTCCTCAATAGTCCTGCCTATGGTGGTGCATGTGGATCCTTCTGGTGTTACATCCTCTTAACTATGATGAGTTTCAAAGGTAGGCCACTCAGTTGAAGGTTCATGATTATAGGGTGGGTCTTCAATTTCCTTGAACCTCCCATTGGCAATCTGCCCCTCTGGACTGCAGTGGGGCTTCAGACAGAAGACATAGCTGAAGTCACTGCACTTTTGACTTCTTTATGAAGCATTTCTGCTATTTAAATGAATGGTGAGAGTGCATGTATAT
This sequence comes from Schistocerca nitens, assembly GCF_023898315.1. Taxonomy (NCBI): domain Eukaryota; kingdom Metazoa; phylum Arthropoda; class Insecta; order Orthoptera; family Acrididae; genus Schistocerca; species Schistocerca nitens. The sequence goes on along the minus strand of NC_064616.1, from coordinate 420,172,932 downwards.
GTAGCAAGAACAGGAGTGGTCCCAGAACTGAATGCTGTGACACACAGTATTATTTTCAGAATGAATAAACTCTTGATATGACATGCAAGCTTTTTGATTTTTTTTCTATTTCTTCTCTAATTCTCTGCCTCCAAGCGTGATGTCCAACAGAGGATACAGTATGGCCCAGGTTAGTGCTTTAGTAACTCTTTTGATAGTCCATCTTGTAGCATGGTTATAAAAATCCAAACCAAGTCTACTGGGCTGTATTTTACTGATGTTACTGTTGCTCTTTATCTTTCTTCTTGATGTCCAGAGTCCATATTCAAGGCAGTTGCATTGCTTCTTCAATCCTGGTGATGAGATGATTCACGTAATCATCCTGAGTATCGTTCAGTTGACATGGGAACAATATATTCATTGTTGTCTCATTCTTGTGGCCATGCAGCAGAAAGAGTGACATGAAGCATATTAGATTTGACTTGATTGGATTCAGTTTTTGTTCCGTGGACCCAGAAATGAGATGATTCTCGTGGGTGTGGAACATGTCAGAAAGTATTAAAAAGAAAAACATAAAACTTTTGTATGTACTACTTACTACCCTGATCATTTTTGAGAAGATTGTGAAAATAGGTGAATACATTACGGTATACTGGAACTGCTAATATTTACTGAATTGTGGTGTCTTGCTTTGCCTTCTATGTCATCATCCCAAATTCTGTTTCACAGCATATGTTGAGAGCATAACTGCCAATGTCTTATTAAAGTATTCTGTGATCCATCAATGGATGGTAGCTAGTTGTTGTCTGTGGGTGAAGTCGCTATGTGATATTACCTCTATAATAGCATAGACAAAATTTTTCCAGGATCAGAAATCACCACATGGGGTGCACCATGTTTCAGACTATTGTCTTCTACAAGGAACTTCACAATTTCTGAAGCTTCAGCAGTTAACACAGCTTTATTGAACAGCATGGCAGGTGAGGTAGTCAGTGCAAACCATTGTTCATCAATTCCCATTTGTCGACAGCAGGAACCTCCCCGAGAAGTAGATTCCATTTAATTGGAGTGGAGCTGCTGCAGATGGCACTGCTACCAGATTGTCCAGAGGTCATTTTGCCATGTACTTCCATCATTGGCATTTTTTACAGTGGCTCACAGAGTGTCTTAACGGATCGGTAGAGGCCTGGCCAGTGATACCTGCATCTGATTCTGTCCAGATTAATGAATCCAAGGTGACAGATAAGCTGGTATGATGAGCAACCATTTCTGCCCCATCACATCATTGATCCTCTTATACAATGCTGCATTAAATAATTTGAATTCTCCTTTGGTCAGTTTCTCCTCCTTCAAGGCTTGTATGCTTTAAATAGTGCTGTTCAGCTGCTATATCATGTAATGCAGTGATAACTGCAATGCTGCAGTGCTATCTGCCAAAGGATTCCTTGGAAGGCAGTCTGTCTCCATGTGTTTATGTCAGTTTTGTATACCATTGTGACTTATTCCTGAAGCCTCAGTGGCCATTTTGGCAGATGACCCGACAGTTCTGTCAGGCTCATCAGCAAGCATAGGGAATGGTGGTCCATCAAAACAGTGAGTGGTTTGCCAAATGAATATGGCCAAGTTTGTTGATGACACAGACAGCTTCAAGGCTTTCTTTCTCAGTTGTAGAGTTGTTATCTGACTTGGAGAGTATTCTGAAAGCATAAGCTATTACCTTTTCAATGCCTTCCATAATTTTCAGTAGAACTGCACCTATTCCATTAATGCTAGTGTCATTGTAAAATTCTGTCTCAGGATTCTCGTCACACAATTTTAGGACTGGAGAGGATGTTAACACTTCATTAAGGACAAAGAAAGACTTATATTTCTTTAGGATTCAGGTGGAGACCTAGACCCTGAACACAATTATACAGGGTTGTGTGATGGCCTTGGTGTTCTTCAGCTGTCTTTGAAAAGATTACAGTGTCATCCACATTGCAAAGACACAGTATGCATTTGAGGTGTAGAAGTAAGTTGTCCAACTTATGCTCAGATGTGGCTGGTGGGTTTCATAATCCAAACTGTGTAACTTTGAACATTGATTTGCCAGTAGCCTCTCTGTGTGTCCATAGTTGAGAAATACTTCACATCTATCAAGCAATCGATAGTGCCATCAATGTACTGCAATGGATGGAAATCTTTCTTCGTGATTTTGTCCAGTCATTGGTATGTCATGGTATGGTATGTACTGTCCATCATAAGGACCACCAGAGATGATGAAGGACTCCCAGAAGGTTCAGTGGTGTCACCTTGCAGCATTTTCTCCACTTCCTGCTGGTGACACACTGGATGATCCCTAGTGTTGATGTATTTTATGACAGGCTGCTTGGTCCAACTTTTCTTCACACCAGATTTGAAAGTATCCAAAAATTGGCACAGAATAGCTATCACATGCTGACTGTCCTCTGTCAGGCCAGATTGTATTGGCAGTTTGATAGTAGCTTGCTCCCTTGCACTATCCGCAGTGGTGGCGGAGCACAGTTCTTCTCTGTGACACTGATACCTTTCGTGGAGTGGTTTGGCTGTCCCCCTATGTACACACCTTCAGACATAATGTGCTCTTGATAATTAGTTGCCCAAAGTTCTCCTTGACTACCTACAATCCTTATTATATCTCTGACATGTAGATTTCTTTTGTGAGCCTGAGCAGCTTTTTGCAAGTGACAAAAGCTTCACAATTTAACTGAGCATCTCAACTGACACTACAAACTAATCTCACCGATGATGATGGGATTGCAAAATCTTAAATTGTGAACAACTGCCCAGAGCAATCTTTATGGGTGCCTGTTTGAACAGCTTTGTCAATCTGGAGCACTGACCTTCCACTCTTCATGACTGCTTTTTATGCCTACAAAAAGTCGTATCCAAGACTGACATCACAACGATATTCTGTTAAAACAACAAATGCAAAGGACTGTGTTTTGTCATTGATAGTTATTTTTTCAATGTTACTGTTGTCTGGGTGTATTTCATATTTGCAACCTTGAGCACAGTCGCATTAGTATCACGGAGAATAGTCTCGTTTACCTGACAATGATAAGCATCTGACAATACAGGAAAGGAAGCCCTTGAGTCTACTTGGACTTGGACTTGTTGATCATTGATGAATTGGTGATGATGTAGAAGAGATTTCCTGTCCTCCATGAAGTATTTTCATCTGTGGCAGCCTCACATTCGTAGATGGTCACCTCGTTCAGCTTTTCGAAATTCAGCAGGCAGGTGAGCAGCTGGTACCTCTATATCGCAAAGGAGAATGGCTACAGTGTGTTGGGAAGTGACCTCACTGAGGGCATGGTAATGATATTTGGCACACACATTGACTATAGTTACCTGCAGTTGTCTGATGTGAATAGGATTGTTCTGAAATTTGACATCTTGTGGAGTAATAATCGTCAAAAACTCACTTTCTTCCACTAAACTAGTGCAAAATGTGCCCAGCTCATTCCATGAACCCGGTCTAGTGTGTAGTTTTTCATCCTTCAAATGTCTGTTCTGTGGCAGGGTGTTGTACTTATTGGGCGAGTTGGTTGTACCTGTGTTGGTCAGACCCTGGTTTGCGATTTGATGGTGGCAACATAAGTCTGAGTTGCCACAGTCTCTTTTCCAAGGTGCATTCGACTGACAATGGATATGGGTGCCAAAGATTGAGACACTTCCTCTTCAACATTCTCTGCCTGATGTATGGGGTTGACATGCGTGGCTGATTTCTCTCTTTGTGTATTCAGTCTGACAGTTATAGCTGCCATAAAATGCTGCATGTCTTCTTACAACCTGGTGAATGAGAAAAGCAAGGTCACAGTCTTCTTCCACAACTGCTATAGGGACAGAATTTGGGAGACAATCATATGTCTCTCATCAGACTTTGCAAAAGGCCAGAGCATTCTGTATGTGTGACTGTCATTTTGCCATTACAATGGGTCCTGCTGTTCTGCTAAGTGGACTTGCTATCGATTGTCACCAGCTGTTTTCTTTAGTTCAGCTTGAATTTGTCCCAACTGTTAAGCTTCTCTTCATTGTTCTCGACTGATTCCTGGGCTGTGCCATATGAGTAAAAGTATGCACTTGCTAGCCACGTCACATAATCCCACCTGTTATATTTGGTGACTTGGTCTAGTCCTTTCAGCCATTTTATCTGGTCCTGACCAGTGTCCACAGAAAACACCGAAGGATGCCTCATTTGCAGCTAACTTAATGCGGTACTGCTTGTATTTGGTTCCTTTTAATGTAAGCAGTGGCTTTCATGTTATTGAGTGGAGCCACTGTGATGTAGGTGTCTGCAGTGTCCAGCATCTCCACCAGACAATGTCATGTCAAAACCACGATAAGTCCAAATCTGAAGGCATGGTCATCAATTAAATACAACACATTGTACTGGAAGCATGTTTATTATGAATGCAAACATGCAATCAGAAAAGAATTGACCTCCTGGATGTAGAGTGCAGCTGTTTATGCAAACACCAAATATTCTGGAATATACAAAAATGGTTCAAATGGCTCTGAGCACTATGGGACTCAACTGCTGAGGTCATTAGTCCCCTAGAACTTAGAACTAGTTAAACCTAACTAACCTAAGGACATCACAAACATCCATGCCCGAGGCAGGATTCGAACCTGCGACCGTAGCGGTCTTGCGGTTCCAGACTGCAGCGCCTTTAACCGCACGGCCACTTCGGCCGGCCTGGAATATACAAATGTAAGATATTTAAAGAACATCCCATAACTGCTAAATAGCAAATAACAAATAATTGCTGTTGGTTGGATTTCAGATGGTGAACAGCAACATGCCAGGTAGTGAAAAAACCACTACAATACATGCACTACAGATCATTGAGAATTGTACCACACACAAGACTTGTAGTGCGTATTGATGGCAACTAGAGAAAATCATGTGCTTGAGAAATTTCCGTAAATGTCTCAGCAAATAAAGTGGAACATTGTAAATTTGTCTGATATTAGTTTCAGTCAGCATGATTCATCATTTGAAGAATCTAGAAATATTTCAAGGTGTTCTGGTGTCAACTAGCAACTGTTCATTCTAAAATTTCTTTTTCTTTTTTTGGGGGTTGAAAGTTTTGTAAGTATGTTTGGGATATAATCTTTTGAATGTGTCGACATAAGTGTGGTACACGTGCACTAGATAAGTTTTATTTGTTGTTGCCTTAAGTATTTACTTTCTCACCTACTTTTGCTCACTCTTTGCATACACTAAATGTAAAAGTTATTTGGATACCAACATATTTCAGCCTTTAAACTTGATTAGGAAACAAATCCTTGTGTTAACAAGGATGTTCCTTCCAGATTGTAGATGCTTTCACATATATTTTACATATGAATAGGATGCTGTGCATCAAATAAAATAAAATTTTAAGAAGTCATCTGTTTTAGAAGCACAATAAATATTTAGACACATAGGATTTTCTTTCACTAGTTGAAAAACCTCATGCTAACATCAGTTGAATTTATCAGGAAACTTAAAAGAAGTGTTCTGCCACAGAAGGCAAGTTGACGTTGACGGTTGTGTGGGAATGAATTACTGTGACAGTAGCAATACACACGAGACTAAAGATTGAAGTTTTGATTTTTATTTACAAAAAGGGACAAACATTTTTTTTAAAAAGGCATATGTTGTACCTTACTAAGTGCAGTCGTAAACAGAAGTCTTCGATTCTATCAGTTTCAGTGTCTCTGCTGCTGATATTTTGCCCAAATTTGTGGAAATGGATCAATTGTTTTGCTTTTATTCACCATGTGATTGCTTGTAGTGGACTATTCTAATGTGTTACATGACTTCTGAGCATTTGTAAAGCAGAAGACTGAAATGTCTTCAGCTTTTTTGGAGTGTTGTGCAGAAACCACCTTGTAGAATGCAGCACTATTCTAGTTATCACTGGCCTGTAGGCAGATAAAATTCTTTTCATCTACATCTATACCCAGCAAGCCATCATATGGAAGAGCAGGGAGGAGGGTACTTCCACTACTTTCCAATCCAAACCGAGTTCTATTCACATATAATGTATCTTTGCCATCCGTACATTAATGTGTGATGTTGCCCTTTATTCCTCAAATGAAATATAAGTTTTTGATGCTCTGCATCTCCAAACAAGCACTGAGCTAATATGTTTGGACTGAACCTAAAAAGGTGCTAGGTGCAAAATCAGCAAACCATTAATATGTGAACATTATGATATTAATATCTGAATAAACTGTGTTCATATATTTTATCCTGATGACTGAGCTTTATTCAGTTGAAAGCAAAATTCGTTTATTTCTGAATTCCATCTAAACTGATTTTAGTTCTACTGCATTTAATCTTCAAAATAAACTGTTATTTCTGTGTTAACTTAGAACAGATATTCAAAGCAACCGAAAATGCAGCTGTTGAAAGCCATGTTTTGATAAGTGCAGCTGCTAATTTTGCGTGCATAACATCCTTGTTTGTAACCACAACAGTTGTGGCTAGTCATTTCAGAGGTTAGTTCAGTAACCACACTTGTAGATAAAAGTTCTGACATAATATTGCATCGATATGCATCCAAGTCAAGAGAGGGCAGCAGAGATTAACATTTCTCAATATATTTTACAAGATTCTCCATATTTTGGAGGTTTTTCTCAAGTCTTTGGAATGAGATAAATTCTCGTCCCTAAAAGTAGAAGCTAGGCAGGTTACTTGTATGTTCCCAGAGATTCATGTACGAAACGGGAGTTTATGCTGGCTTTCTGTAATGGGATGACCAGTGCAAGATATGACAGTGGAAGAGTTCGACCTTTTGTGGAGACCTCCTACCAGGTAATTCATCACCACAGTGGTAGAGCTATTATTTGCTGGAAAGATGAACAGGTTAGCATATGCTTGAAGACTACAAGTTTTTTCTCTCTCTTCCATTGAGAGGTTGGCACTACTGTGAAAGGAGCCTATCAGAATGAATTGATGCAAATTTGAAATCTCTTAAGTTAATCTGAAGGTAGTTGAGAGTGAGTAGGAGAACATAATGGATGGATAGGCCCATAAACTACAAGGGGCAAGGTTCAGTGTTTCCTTTTTGTTAGTTTTGGCACAGAGGGTTGGTAGTGAAAATAGTTTTCGACTGTAGAGAGCAGATGGACAGTAAACCTTTGACGAGTGTATGATGACTGGATTTTTTAATAGTTAAGTTGTTTATTTCATATACTTTTATTCCAATTTTTCATGTCCTAATATTAGTGTCCATATATATCTGTATAAAGTTGTAGGCAGTCAAATTAAAGCCCTTTTGTTTTGTATAGTTGTAGATCACTAATAATTTTTATTTTTTTGATTCATACAAGGGTTGAATGAAAAGTAATGCCTCCACCTTCATTAACTGGGTTTGAATGGGAATATTTTAATAAATCAAATGCAGAAATAATCCTTAGAAAATGATCTTTAATTACCAATATTCACTTTTTCACATAATCAGCAGCCCAGTGGATACATTTCTGCCAACGATGAACAAGTTTTCTAAAGCTGTCATGGAAGAAGTCAACACTCTGTTTTGGCAACCACAGTATCACAGTTCTCTCATTGTTTTCATCAGAAGCACAGTGATGTCCCCGCAGATCATCTTTCATTATCGGGAACAGATGGAAGTCAGACAGTGCTAAATCTGGACTGTATGGAGGATGCCGTGCGCTTTCATTTAAGGAATTAGCATCCGGGGTATCCATTGTACGGAGATCTTCTGATAGCCAAGCAAAGGATCTTTGGTGTGACGTCACGTGTGCTGCACTGCTGTTGAAATAGCTCGCCAATATTTTATAAATTTTAGACGTCATTTACTTATTTTAAAGTTTATTTGTGTTAATATTGTGCCGTAAAAGTAACTTATTAGTGGATTTTCATTAATCTCAGTCTTTCTTCCTGTGTTATTGACTCGAGTGGTCTATTATTTGTGAGTGTGCTTTCGTCGTTCGTCTAAGCCTTGCACCTCAGTAGTGTGTTTACATTTTACGGCATGCACTGCAGCTGTAGCGGTTATAAGCTAAGTACTGACAAACTTATTTGTGCTCTGTAATACAGTTATTAAATTTAATAGATTTCAGCGGTGTTGCGTGCCGTTTGTGGCGAAATAATGACTTAATAAACTTTTGTAATCGTTCACTCGCTGTGTTTTTTAGAGTTTTCAGTGTGTTGAAGTCGTTTAGTAAATTTCGTGCTTTAGTTTTCAACTGACGTTTATTATTCTTCCTAGTGAAATATTTCAGTAAAATTTTCATTCAGTGTTTTAACTTCACTTAGTGTTACAGTGGTCATTTTAACTTTTTGGTTTTAGCTAATAATTTTGTGAAGTTTTGCTGGTATTGGTATTGGCTGTGTCGTAGTAGTATTAATACAAGTAGCTGCTTTCTTAGTAGGCAGAGAATTTTGAGACCATTATTGTTAGTTCTTAAATAGTTCTACTGGTGTAACTGAACCTTGGTAACGTAGACGTATAGTTTTTTTTATCAGTAACTGTAAAATTTTACCATGAGTGAAAAGTGTGGGCTTTGTTGTAGGTTTGTGAGTAGTGGATTACAGTGTTACAGTGTGGGATTTGTTCAAAGTATTTTCATTGGGGGGGGGGGGAGATGCAGTGGGGAAGCCAGTGGTCATTTTAGGGAGATCCTCTCCTGGGAATGTAGAATCTGTAGTAGAAACAAGTTAATAGAGGAGCAGGAGCGTAAGATCTGTGCCCTTCAGGTGCAGTTACAATGTGCAAAGGAGGAACTAGATAGGTTGAGGAGGGTGAAGGGTGGTGGGGAATGGAAACTGGCAGTTGGCAAGAAGGTAGCTAGGAAGAGGAGGTATTAAGACAGTTTTACTTTTCATACATGCAATAGATACGACCAACTGTCAGAGTTGAGTGAAGAGGAGCCTCGTGTAGCTGTAGATGTAGGGAACTTACAGCAGTGCTCAGCTATTAGGTGGCCTAGGTTAGTTGCAAAGTCTAGCAGAAAGAAGGTTCTGCTGCTAGGTAGTTGACGCAGTAGAGGTGTGGGCCAGCAGTTGCAGGAAGTGTTGAGGAGTGAGTACCAGGTCAGCAGCATTTATGAAGCCTAGTGCAGGGTTGGCTCAGGTGACTGAAAGCATAGGGGAGTTATGTAAGAATTTTACGAAGGAGGATCAGGTAGTGATAGTGGGTGGAGCAGGGAACAGTCTTGATAGGGACAGGGAATATGGTGACTTGGTTAAGATAGCTACTCAAACTGGTGGCACTAATGTGCATTTCGTGCAACTGTTTCAGCATCATGATTGGCCTCACCTTAATGCGGTTGTTAGGGTCGTTAATGTGGGGATGAGGAGGGCACTGATGGTGGAGGGCATGGATCACATCTCAGTGGTGCCAGTTGGGTCTATCGGTAGATGTGGTTTCACTAGGCATGGCCTGCACCTCAATAGGTATGAGAAGGGGAGGCTGGCTAAGTTTATAGGTGACAGTGTAGTGGGTGGTGGTGGTAGTGGTGTCACTCATTGAAAAATTCCTGTAGTAGTTGGTGTTAGAGCTGCACCTTTTTTTAGATTGAAGTCAGCTGATAGTTATACCTGCTTGAAGGAAGTCCCTCTAACTGAGGGCTCACCTTCAGAGGATGTGATGTTTCCAAGTAGAGAAGGAATTACCATATTTCATCAAAATATAAGAGGTATTAGAGATAAAGTTAGTGAACTGCTAATATATGTTAACTCTGAAATTATTGGTATATCAGAGCAACACTTAAATGATTTGATAATTCAGAGGCTTCCTTTACCAGGCTACAGATTAGCTGGCTGTTTCTCAAGGAGTTCCATGCGGGGTGGGGGAGTGGCTCTGTACGTAAAAAACAGTATTTCATTTGAGTCCATAGATGTATCACGACACTGCACTGAGCAGATATTTGAAAGTTGTGCAGCATTAGTTGAATTTAGTGAAACTAAACTTCTAATTGTTGTTGTTTATAGGCCCCCTAACTCCAACTTCAGAGCATTTTTGCTTAAGCTAGAGAGGGTTCTTGATTCACTTTGTAGGAAGTACCAGAAAGTAGTTATATGTGGTGACTTCACTATTAATTTTGTATATGATTGTGCAAGAAAAAATATGTTGGTAGATCTCCCAAATTCATATGATCTGGTGCAAACTGTGTTTTTTCCAACTAGGGTGCAGGGCAACAGTAGCACAGTCATAGACAATATTTTTATTCATTCTTCATTACTAGATGGGCATTATGTTAGTAAAAGGGTGAATGGTCTTTCAGAACATGATGCACAAATTTTAACACTAAAAGGTTTTTGTACTCAAAGCAATGTCATATTTAATTACGAACTATGTAGGAAAGTTAATCCAACAGCAATAGAGAGTTTTTTAAAACTTGTCAAGGAACAAGAGTGGCAAGATGTTTATAGTGCCGATAATATAGATGATAAATACAATGCGTTCCATAACACATTTCTCATGCTCTTTGAGAGTTGCTTTCCATTAGAACATTCTAAACAGGGTACTAGCGGTAATGGACAGCCCGGTGGGCTGACTAGTGGGATAAGGATATCATGTAGAACAAAGTGGGAATTGTATCAAAATGTTAGAAGTAGTCACAATCAAGTTACAGTAGCCCATTACAAACAGTATTGTAAGGTGCTTAAAAATGTTATTAGCAAGGCAAAGAGTATGTGGTATGCAAATACAATAGCTAATTCACAGGATAAAATTAAAGCCATATGGTCAGTTGTGAAGGAAGTGTCTGGTCAGCAGCATAAGGTCGATGATATAAAGTAGTTCGCAGTAATAATATTTCTGTTACTGATAAATCAGATATATGTACAGTATTTAACAATCATTTTCTGAGCATTGCTGGTGAATTAAATAAAAATTTAGTTTCTACAGGAAATCATATAAATTTCTTAGCAAATATCTTTCTGAGATTGATGTCTGAAATACTCCTCTGTGATACAGACAAGAGGGAGATTGAGTCAATAATTAAATCACTGGAGACTGAAGACTCTCATGGTTATGATGGAGTGTCTAGCAGAATATTAAAGTACTGTGCTGCACATGTTAGCCCTGTATTTAGCCATATTTTTAATTTTTCCTTTAGGAATGGTCAGTAGTAAAGCCACTTTATAAAAAGGGAGAAAGGGATAATGTAGATAATTTTAGACCTATTTCTATGCCATCAGTGTTTGCAAAAGTTATCAAAAAGGCTGTGTATGTAAGGTTAATTGATCATTTTATATTGCACGATTTGCTATCAAATGTACAGTTCGGCTTTAGAAGTCGTTTAACAACTCAAAATGCTATATTCTCTTTTCTCTGTGAGGTACTGGATGGGCTAAACAAAAATTTTTGAACGCTTGGTTTATTTTTTGATTTAACTAGGGCATTTTATTGTGTTGATCTCACAATATTGCTCCAGAAGTTGGACCATTACGGAATAAGGGGAGTAGCTCACAATTGGTTCACCTCTTACTTTAGCAACAGACAGCAAAAGGTCATTATTCACAATGTTGATCATGGCTGTGATGTGGGATCTGAGTGGGGTACTGTCGAGTGGAGGGTACCCCAGGGATCAGTATTGGGGCCACTCCTGTTCCTTATTTATATAAATGATATGCCCTCTATTATGGGTAACTCTAAAATATTTCTGTTTGCTGATGACACTAGCTTGGTAGTAAAGGATGTTGTGTGCAAAATCGACTTGGTTTCAAATAGTGCAGTACATGACCTCAGTTCATGGCTTGTAGAAAATAAACTAACGTTAAATCACAGTAAGACTCAGTTTTTACAGTTTCTAACATACAATTCAACAAAACCTGACATTTTAATCTCACAGAATGGGCATATGATTAGTGAAACTGAACAGTTCAAATTTCTAGGTGTTCAGATAGCTAGTAAGCTGTCGTGGAAAACCTACGTTCAGGATCTTGTTCAAAGACTTAATACTGCCATTTTTACCATTCGAACGGTATCAAAAGTGAGTGATACTTCGACAAGTAAATTAGTCTACTTTGCTTATTTTCATTCACTTATGTCATATGGTATTATGTTTTGGGGTAACTCTTCCCATTTTAGAAGGATATTTTTGGCTCAGAAACGGGCGGTTCGGGCAATAAGTGGTGTGAGTTCACGAATCTCTTTGTCGACCTCTGTTCACGAGTCTGGGTATTTTGACATTGGCCTCTCAATATGTATATTTCTTATTGTCATTTCTTGTTACCAATATTAGTTTATTCCCAAGAATAAGCAGCTTTCACTCGGTTAATACTCGGCAGAAATCAAACCTCCATTTGGATCGGACTTCCTTAACTCTTGTGCAAAAAGTTGTGCTGTATACTGCTGCATCCATTTTCAATAAGCTGTCACCCGAATTCAAAACTCTTAGCAGTAATCCACGCGCTTTCAAATCGAAACTGAAGAGTTTCCTCATGGGTCCCTCCTCCTATTCTGTCAAGGAGTTCCTTGAAAAATTAAGCTGATTCTTCTTGTATTGCTGATAGTGTTTACTTAAACTCATGGACAGACTTTTTTCAGGTTCATGAACATTTATTTTTATGTGTTATTACTTTTATGTTGTAAGTTCATGTACTGACACGTTCCATGGCCTTGGAGATTTGCTCCTCAATTTGGTCCTACAGAACTTGACGAGTAAATAAAAAATAAAAAAAAATAATGCAACCTTGTAAAATGCCAATTGTGCTTGCAATTTCTCTCTGAGTGATACGATGATTATTTTGAATCAGTCTGTCAACATTTTGCCTGTGAAACTCTGTGATTGCTGTCACAGGACATCCAACTCTTTGTCTGTCACACAGGTCGGATGTTCCTGCCTCACCATCTTTAAATTTACTCCCCCACTGACACACAGTACTCACATCAGCACAATCACCATAAACTGCTTTCATTCCCTGATGAATCTCCTTTGTGGTGACACTTTCTGCTGTCAAGAATTCATTGAGTGAACGATGCTTAAATAGCATTGACCGACCATCTGCCCAGGGTTCCCTACTTTACACTGTAACAACACAACTGTTCAATGCTAAGGCTTCCCACGTACTGGAGCTGTAGTGAAGAGGCTATGGAACAGGCCAGTATGTGCTGCATACCAATGCTGCCAACTGTTGAAGAGTTACGAAGGTGGAGGCATTACTTTTCAGTCAACCCTCGTAACTGCCTATGTTGCAAACTGAAACAGAAGCCTCTCTTTTGTCATTACTGAAACTGATTGTTGATTCTTTCATATTGCACAATATATTCACTGGCATGTTGCTCTCCAAGAAATAGTGGGTTTGGGTTTGTGGGCACCATTAATCCAAAGATGGATGTCACAGGTTGCTGTGTATAGGCTGTGTATTGGCTCCCCAGTAGTTTTGGGATTGGAATTGCTTGGTTAGCAACAACATTCTTTATTCAGTAAGATGCTTATAGAGGGTCGATGGTGACTGATTGGTGCACAAAGGCCCAGGCAGCAGCTGTTACCTTAGCATAGTATTTAGTGGAATGCTTGGCCATGGCTGGATGAGGATCTATCATCTCTTACTGCATCTATCTGCTTCTGTAAGTCCATGTTAACTGCTTACATTTGTGCCATCTACTCCAACAAACCCAGAACTGCCTTTGTAGTCATTACCCATATTGTCCTTGTTTGCTCACTGTAAAGTATATGTATACGCAGTAAGAGAAAAGTAGGAAAAGTGCCACAGGATAGGTCTTAATACTAATACCGCCATCACACACTACTAAAACTACTCCTAGTTCTTATGCCAGAGTGCTACCCATGCATGTTCCTTACATTCTTTTGCATAATTCCCTGGCCTACTACAAGTGAAATAGGTTAACGTTTGAGACTGAGCACCTGGAGCATTATGCCCCAACAAATTACACTGCCCATACCTAACTGGGTGCAAACCACTAGCAGTTTCTCTAGTGTTCCCCCTAAAGTCACTCAGATTGCAAACTGAATCTACTTTCACTAGCTGCACTTCAGCCAACCCTCCAATCCAGAGGGTTAATCATTGTTAAGACAATAGCACGAAAAAAAAAAAAAATTACATTCCTACTCACAATGTTAAGATGAAGACTCTGAATGCTGTCCCACATCATTGCTCATTGTCATTGGCTTTCTCTTGACACCGAGTGTAAGGAGTGTGTGGGGTGCAGACACCATTAATGCCAAAATGGTCATTTCAGGATGGTGCATGCCGATAATGGTTTGCAATTACCAGCTCCCCAGTGGCTGTGGAATCAGAAAAGCTCAATTATTAATAACATTCTTTATTCAGCAATACATTTGTACAGAGAGTGATGGTGACGATTTGGTGGCCTCTAGGCAGCAGCAGCTACCTAAGCGCAGCGTACAGTGGACTGCATGACTGTGGTAGCCTAAGGACTCTGGCCAGGAGAGCTACCTCAATGAAGTGGCAGCAACTGGTGACCTTGCAGATGTGAGACTGACATCAGTATTGGGTTTGCAGTGTGCAGTTGTGCTAGCCAGCTGGTTGCTTTGATGGTTGGGCAGGTGTTTGGCTTGCTGGCACTTGGGCATCAAACCCATGACCTGTTGGAGATGCCCAGTGACTAGACAAAGAAGGTGGTCCCCTCCTGGTGGCACTGGCTTGAGCCCCAGAATCATTATGTCTAACAGTGGCCCATAGACCAGCAGATAGCAGGTAACGCAGCGAGGCATAGATTAAGCCAATTGGCCCACATGGGAGTGACAGCTGGTGTGGAGTACATCGAAGACAAGATACTGTTAGGGTCTGTACTTCTGTTAATCGTATTGGCTCGTGATATGAATAAATTCGCGACTTGAATTGATCTTTGCCATTAGTGTGAGCACAATATTAAATGTGATGTGGTCTTGGCCAGTGTGTTCAGTAATATATTTTAAAGTAAAATTTATGATTTTTTTTTGAATCATAAACTCTTCAGTTTCCTCTAAAAAGATATGTCCCTCAATAAATGTAAATTAACAAACATCTCTCTGCATTTATTTTCACTATCCAATATTTCATCGGCACCATTTGTATGTATCTTGATGTAATTGTCTATATTTTTACTGCCATAAGATTACGTGAATGCAACAGTGTGTTGAAAATGAATCTGTTGCTCAGTAGCAAAGTGTGAGTTACTTGCTTTTGATAGCGTAATCTTGAACTAGTCTGGGGCTGCATATGTAACCCTCATTTTATGGCCAACAAACTTTCATTGAACACAAAATTAGCATTATGTTACAAGAGATTACATTACTCATTAGTCCACAAAACCAGACAATAATAGTTCATGACTGAAATTAATATAAGTCTAAGCATGATTGCTTTATTGTGCATGTGTATTGCAGTTATAATATTGACCCCATTTCCAAGTAAATCCTATGCTAGTGGGAACCACATACTCACAAAATAAGAACTCTCTACAGAAATGTTACAGCTGCTCATGGAGTACATATAATAGGTACATCACTCTAACCACTCAGTAATCAGAAAGCACAGCAATCACTATCCAAACGCAAGTCCAGTTAACAGTTTACTTTATAGAAGTGGAGTTGGAGTTTAATAGTAGAAGTTAGTGAAGGAAAAACAGAGTAAAGTAGCTACTGGGTGGCCTTATGTTGGTCCCCTATAGATTTTCATATGACTGGCCTGTGATATTAGTGCCACCTCGGCCAGTGGCAACCTAATCGGACATGGTCAGTGTTTCTCATGTCGACACATCTTTATGATTCTTCTGCATGTCTGGGGGAGTTAACTAAAACCGCAGCATGACACTTTCTTTTATTGGCAAGCAAACTACAGTAATGACACTTCTTTTAAAATTGATAATCTTATGGTGATGTAGAGCTTGTAACAAGTCACCCCCCTCACCCCCTATTTTTATTTTGAAAGTGTAGTTGACAGTCTTGCAGTGACACCCTATATGTAACTATAGATGTTCATACTGTAGTTCATTTATATCAATACTTTTTGTATTTGTAAATTGTAAATTTACAATAATGACAACATGAAACATACTTGTGTAGCTGAAATAGATTTAATACCAGAGATTAGTGTCATGACAACACACTAATTACCCTTGTCATGAATGCTGTAACATAGGCTGAACATTTTCCTGCCAAATTATTTAATGTAAAATTACCTAAGAACAAACTATAGCATCTTCTGCTCTAAAACTTCTCTGATGTGATTGCAATTAAAAGTGCCCTTAACTTGTAAAAGTTCAGACTGTGTATCATATCCAGTGGTGTGCATCATCATTTCACTTAGCATTTGCTCTCTGCTGATATCACTGATGGAATTACTGAACTAATACTTTTATGAACACAAATTTTGCCACACTTAATGACAGTAAATAGAGATCTCATGGCCACTGCAGACTGAGGTGTTGTGGTTTCTGGACATTGTAAAGCTAAATAATAGTACGAATTAAAAGCAGAAATCCTATGCAGATCAAACCATTCACACAGAAAGGGCTTCACCTGTTGCATTTCTCCAGCATCAAATCAAAAATGCCGTAGGAGCTGTATGTTCAGCTGCAGCCGTGCTATCTAGATAAGTCGTATCACAACAGGGTAATATTGTATGGCATGGCATGGCATTAATTTTATAGCTTCATAAGACACTCTCATCCTCTGGTTTCACACCACTATTGTAGCAGCATGAGCTGTGCGATAAGAAATACCCCTGTATTAAAAGAAATCAATTATCCAGAAATTTTTCATTGTACCCTATTTGAACTTTCTCACATGCTGACATTATTCCTCTCAGTGGCGAGAGTCATATTGTACGTTACTTTCAAATAACCATATTACTTGTCAAAACAATAAATATTGATCTTGGTGGAACAGTGATCAACATAGAGTGGTGCTGGGATGTTGTGTGCAACACCTGCATTCAATCTTAATTTTTAGGCACTCCAGTTTACACTTTCAACTTGTTGTAATAATCAGTCATCATTATTTTCTGATACTTTACAAAATGCTTACATTTATACATTAAAAGTTTAAAGATTTTACTGTAATTCAAAATGTGACAATTACTAGCGCCACTGACCTTTCAAGGAGTGTTCATTGTGCTATTGTAAACAGAAGTTAGTATTTTCTTGAAAATAATGAAATTAAGACTGCAATATTTTTACACATTGAAGATGTTATTTCTCACATTGTGTTGCTCACATCTAACTAATGCAAGATCTTATCTTTCATGCAGATCAAACAGGTGAACCAGCAGAGGGTAGTATGGATACCGCAACAGGACAAGGAGGTGAGGACTGAATAGATTTGTTACCCTAGCAATTTATAAACTTGTATTTAATGAAAAATAATAAATTTAAAACTGCACTATTTTTATATATTGATAGTGTTATTTATCACACTGTGTTGCTCACATTCAACTAATGGAAGCTCATATCTTTCTTGCTGAACATATTGAAGAATCTGCAGTGGCTGGTGTGGATGCAGTAGCAGTACAACGTGAGGGCTGGATAGTTTTTTGTTACTTCACTATATTAGTGCTTTAGAAACTTGTATTTTGTGAAAAATAATGAATTTAAAACTACAGTATTTTTATACATTGATAGATGTTATTTCTCACGATGTGTTGCTTACATGCAGTTAATGGATGCTGTTATCTTTCTTGTAGAACATCGTCAAGAAACAGCAGTGGCCAGTGCGGATGCACCAACATTACAAGGTGAGAGATAGATAGATTTGTGTCACTGAACTAGCTTAGGAACCTAGAAATTTGTATTTTGTAGAGTATAATGAATTTAAGACTGCAGTACTTTTACATAGTGATAGATATTATTTCGTATGCTCTACAGCACACATGCAACTAATGGAAGCCCATATCTCTCTTATAAAACAGAGTAAAAACCTCCTAAGGCTTTCTTCAAGATGTTGTAATGATCATGCATTACTATTGTTTGATACTCTGCAAAATGCCTATATTTACACATTATAAGTTTAAAGATTTCACTGTAATTCAAAATGTGACAATTACTAGTCCTACTGACCTTTCAAGTTTGTTCAGTCTGCTATTGTAAACAAAAGTTAGTATTTTTTCGAATATAATGAATTTAAGACTGCAGTATTTTCATGCATTGATAGATGTCATTTCTCACACTGTGTAAGTCACATTCAACTAATGGATGCTCTAATCTTTCTTGTAGAACAACATCAGAAAACAGCAGTGTCTAGTGTGAGTGCGCCCACAGTACTAGGAGAGGGCTGGATAGATTTTGTTACTTAACTATATCAGCAATTTTAGAAACTTGTATTTTGTGAAAGGCAATGAATTAAAAAGTGCAACTTTTTTACTCATTGATAGATGTTATTTCTCACACTGATTTGCTCACATTCAACTAATGGAAGCTGTGATCTTTCTTGCAGAACAAAGTGAAGGACGTGCAGAAGGCAGTGCGGATGCCCCAACTGGACAAGGTGAGGGCTGGGGAGATTTGTGTTTCTTAAGTGTCTTACTTATATGTAAACTTGTATTTTGTGAAAAAGAATGAATTTAAAAATACAATATTTTTAAACTTTGATAGACGTTATTTCTCACCCAGTGTTGCTTACATTTAGCTAATGGATGCTCTTGTCTTTCTTGTAGAACATCAACATAGTCGTCTGTCATTTGCTTATTTCTTTCAAATAGTCTTTGTACGTTACTGACAGTACAGTCAGCCTTCTGCCGTCGAGCATTGTGTCAGCAGTGCGCAAGTAGCAGCATTACTGCATTTACTAGGCAGTCTTGTATTTTAATAACCATTTAAATTTTGTGTCAAATTGTTTGTGCTCTCTGTAGATTAGTTCAGACGTTCTTTGCACAACACTATTTGGCATGGATAGGGACTGCGACTGCTGTGTTCGGATGCGGGCTGAGTTGGCATCCCTTCGCTCCCAGCTTCAGGCAGTGTTGGCTTCGGTCACACAGCCTGAGGCTGTTGCCAATGGGCATCACTGTGGGGGTCCAGACGGGGCTTTGTTGGGGATGGCCAGCTCGTCCCACACATTCCCCGATCAGACTACGGCTGTGGCTGCCCGGGCTACTGTCCACATTGAGGCTGACCCCTCACCCCTGGTAGAGTGGGAGTTCGTCTCGAGGTGTGGCTGGGGGCGAAAGACATTCTGGAGGGCTGAACAGAAGGCCTCTCCAGTTTGTCTGACGAACCGGTTTCAGGCTGTGTCTCCGGCTTATACTGATCTTCGGCCAGACATGGCTGCTTGTCCTGTTCCAGAGGTTGCCCCCAGTCTGCAAGATCCAGGAGGTCGCAAAGGGTGGGTTTACTGGTAGTTGGGAGCTCCAATGTCAGGCACATAATGGGGCCCCTTAGGGATATGGCTGCAAGGGAGGGGAAGAAAACCAATGTGCACTCTGTGTGCATACCGTGGGGAGTCATTCCAGATGTGGAAAGGGTCTTTCCGGATGCCATGAAGGGTACAGGGCGCATCCATCTGCAGGTGGTCACTCATGTCGGCACCAATGATGTGTGTCACTATGGAGCGGAGGAAATCCTCTCTGGCTTCCGGCGGCTACCTGATTTGGTGAAGACTGCCAGTCTCGCTAGCGGGATGAAAGCAGAGCTCACCATCTGCAGCATCATTGACAGGACTGACTGCGGACCTTTGGTACAGAGCCGAGTGGAGGGTCCGAATCAGAGGCTGAGACGGTTCTGCGACCATGTGGGCTGTAGATTCCTCGACTTGTACCTTAGGGTGGTGGGGTTACGGGTTCCACTGGATAAGTCAGGAGTCCACTACACGCAGCAGGCGGCTCCACGGTTAGCAGGGGTCGTGTGGTGTGGACTGGGCGGTTTTTTAGGTTAGATGGCCTCGTGCAAGTACAGAAAGGGCAACAGCCTCAAAGGGTGTGGGGCAAAGTCAGGACATGCGGAGACCAAGCAGCAATTGGCATTGTAATTGTAAACTGTCGAAGCTGCGTTGGTAAAGTACCGGAACTTCAAGCACTGATAGAAAGCACCGAAGCTGAAATCATTATAGGTACGGAAAGCTGGCTGGAGCCAGAGATAAATTCTGCCGAAATTTTTACAAAGGCACAGACGGTGTTTAGAAAGGATAGATTGCATGCAACCGGTGGAGGCGTGTTTGTCACTGTTAGTAGTAGTTTATCCTGTAGTGAAATAGAAGTGGATAGTTATTGTGAAGTATTATGGGTGGAGGTTATACTCAACAACTGAGCTAGGTTAATAATTGGCTCCTTTTACCGACCTCCCGACTCAGCAGCATTAGTGGCAGAACAACTGAGAGAAAATCTGGAATACATTTCACATAAATTTCCTCAGCATGTTATAGTCTTAGGTGGAGATTTCAATTTACCAGATATAGACTCGGACACTCAGATGTTTAGGATGGGTGGTAGGGACAGAGCATTGAGTGACATTATACTGAGTGCACTATCTGAAAATTACCTCGAGCAATTAAACAGAGAACTGACGCATGGAGATAACATCTTGGACCTACTGATAACAAACAGACCCGAACTTTTCGACTCTGTAAGTGCAGAACAGGGAATCAGTGATCATAAGGCCATTGCAGCATCCCTGAAGATGGAAGTAAATAGGAATATAAAAAAGAGAGGAAGGTTTATCTGTTTAGCAAGAGTAATAGGAGGCAGGTTTCTGACTACCTAACAGATCAAAACGAAAATTTCTGTTCCGACACTGACAATGTTGAGTGTTTATGGAAAAAGTTCAAGGCAATCGTAAAATGCATTTTAGACAGGTACGTGCCGAGAAAACTGTGAGGGACGGGAAAAACCGACCCTGGTTCAACAACAAAGTTAGGAAACTACTGCGAAAGCAAAGAGAACTTCACCGCAAATTTAAACACAGCCAAAACCTCTCAGAGAAACAGAAGCTAAACAATGTCAAAGTTAGCATAAGGAGGGCCACGCATGAAGCATTCAGTGAATTCGAAAGTAAAATTCTATGTACCAACTTGACAGAAAGTCCTAGGAAGTTCTCGTCTTACGTTAAATCAGTAAGTGGCTCGAAACAGCATATCCAGACACTCCGGGATGATGATGGCATTGAAACAGAGAATGAGACGTGTAAAACTGAAATACTAAACACCTTTTTCCAAAACTGTTTCACAGAGGAAGACCACACTGCAGTTCCTTCTCTAAATCCTCGTGTGAACGAAAAAATGGGTGACATCGAAATAAGTGTCCAAGGGATAGAAAAGCAACTGAAATCACTCAATAGAGGAAAGTCCCCTGGACCTGATGGGATACCAATTCGATTCTACACAGAGTACGCGAAAGAACTTGCCCCCCTTCTAACAGCCATGTACCGCAAGTCTCTAGAGGAATGGAAGGTTCCAAATGATTGGAAAGGAGCACAGGTAGTTCCAGTTTTCAAGAAGGGTCGTTGAGTAGATGCGCAAAACTATAGGCCTATATCTCTAATATTGATCTGTTGTAGAATTTTAAAACATGTTTTTTGCTCGTGTATCCTGTTATTTCTGGAAACCCAGAATCTACTCTGTGTGAATCAACATGGATTCTGGAAACAGCGATCATGTGAGACCCAACTTGCTTTTTTTGTTCATGAGACCCAGAAAATATTAGATACAGGCTCCCATGTAGATGCCATTTTCCTTGACTTCCGGAAGGCGTTCGATACAGTTCCGCACTGTCGCCTGATAAACAAAGTAAGAGCCTACGGAATATCAGACCAGCTGTGTGGCTGGATTGAAGAGTTTTTAGCAAACAGAACACAACATGTTGTTCTCAATGGAGAGACATCTACAGACGTTAAAGTAACCTCTGGCATGCCACAGAGGAGTGTTAAGGGACCATTGCTTTTCACAATATATATAAATGACCTGGTAGATAGTGTCGGAAGTTCCATGTGGATTTTCATGGATGATGCTGTAGTATAAAGAGAAGTTGCAGCTTTAGAAAATTGTAGCGAAATGCAGGAAGATCTGCAGCAGATAGGCACTTGGTGCAGGGGGTGGCAACTGACCCTTAACATAGACAAATGTAATGACATAGAAAGAAGGATCCTTTATTGTATGATTATATGATAGCAGAACAAACACTGGTAGCAGTTACTTCTGTAAAATATCTGGTAGTATATATACGGAACGATTTCAAGTGGAATGATTATATAAAATTAATTGTTGGTAAGGCGGGTGCCAAGTTGAGATTCATTGGGAGAGTCCTCAGAAAATTTAGTCCATCAACAAAGGAGGTGGCTTACAAAACACTCGTTCGACCTATACTTGAGTATTGCTCATCAGTGTGGGATCCGTACCAGGTCGGGTTGACAGAGGAGATAGAGAAGATCCAAAGAAGAGCGGTGCGTTTCGTCACAGGGTTATTTGGTAAGTGTGATAGCGTTACAGAGATGTTTAGCAAACTCAAGTGGCAGACTCTGCAAGAGAGGTGCTCTGTGTCGCAGTGTAGCTTGCTGTCCAGGTTTCGAGAGGGTGCGTTTCTGGATGAGGTATTGAATATATTGCTTCCCCCTACTTATACCTCCCCAGGAGGTCACGAATGTAAAATTAGAGAGATTCGAGCACGCATGGAGGCTTTCCAGCAGTCGTTCTTCCCACGAACCATATGCGACTGGAACAGGAAAGGGAGGTAACGACAGTGGCATGTAAAGTGCCCTCTGCCACACACCGTTGGGTGGCTTGCGGAGTATAAATGTAGATGTAGATGTAGATCAAGAAACAGCAGTGGCCAGTGTGAATGCACCAACTGTACAAGGTGAGGACTGGATAGATTTGTGTTACTAAACTATATTAGCAAGGTAGAAACTTGTATTTTGCAAAATGTAATGAATTATAAATTACACTACTGGATTATTCTAAGTGATGGACCCATTTTTGTATTTATTCAAGTACAATCCAAAATAACAAGCTTTGTACTAATGAAAAGAAGTAGTTTCAAAGTTTTTTTCGTAATGTTTGACATCAATTTAATAATTTGTAATTAATTAGTTTGTAATAATTATTTAATAATTAGAAATGTGGTAAATATTATACATGTTCAATGTGGCCACCATTGGCTTCATGCCAAACATTGACATTGTATCCAAATTCGTCCCACACCCAGAAATTGTATCTACTGTTACTTAGTGCATGGTTTCATAGATACGGTTCTGCACAACATTCAGAGTGGTTGGTAGAGGCAGAATGTAGACAGCTTCCTTCACACAACCCCATAAGAAACAGTTCCAGGGTGTGAGATCAGGAGAGCTCGGTGGCCAGAAGTGCAGAGCCAGGTCCTCAAGTCCCCTGCGACCGATCCAACACTGAGGAAGGAAGTCATTCAAAAAGCCTCATACATCATGGTGCCAATGGGATGGAGCTCCATCCTGTTGGAAAATGAAGTCCTGGGAAACTTCCATAACTTGAGGGAACAGCGATTGTTCCAACATGTCCAGGTATGTGACTCCCGTTACAGTTCTTCCTGCAAAGAAAAATGGTTCATAAACCTTTGTACGGGATATGGCACAGAACACGTTGATTTTCTATGAGTCTCTTTTGTGTTGCAATGGTGAATGTAGATTTTCCAAACCCCATATGTGAACATTGTGTCTGTTGACTTTTCCACTAAGTTGGAACGTTGCTTCATCTCTAAAAATTACATGCTGTAGAAATGCGTCATCCTCCATCTTTCCTAGCATGTAACCACAAAATGCGAGACACTTCCCTTTGTCATTCGGGTTGAGAGCCTGCAAAAGTTGTAATAGGTATGGCTTGTACAGTAAACACCATCTCAGAACTTTTCATACAGTTGGTTGGGGTATTCCAAGTTCTTGATTGGCTCTATTGGTAGACTTATTGGGACTGCACACTAAATCACACTGAATCAGTTGGCCATCATGTTCTGTCACATGTAGTTGGCCTGTGCCTTTTCACTTGCACACAGTCCCAGTCTGTTTAAATTGCTTAAACCAAATGCTAACACTTTTGCGAGTTGGTGACTGAATACCAAATTTGGTACGAAATGCCTGCTGCACTGCAGTTTGCGACTCATTTCTTGCAAAAACCTTGTGCTCCACAGTCACCATCTCACTCACAACTGACAGTGAAACGGAATGACGGCCCAATTGCCAAGCGAACGCTATTCACCATTTCTGAAACCATCATAGTCCCCCCCCCCCCCCCCCCCTGCCCCCCACCTGCTGCCGCCCATCAGAAACTTTGAAACTTCCTCTTTTCATACGAATTTTTGAAAATGGGTCCATCATTTAGAATAACCCTGTATTTTTACTTAATGATCGATGTTATTTCTCACAATGTGTTGCTCAAATCTGACTAATGGAATCTCTTATCTTTCTTGCAGAACATATTGAAGAGCCTGCTGAGGCTAGTGTGGATGCAACAGAACAAGGTGAGGGCAGGGTAGATTTATGTTACAAACTTGTATTTTGTGAAAAATAGTGAATTTAACACTGCAGTATTTTTACACATTGACAGATATTATTTCTTACACTGTGTTACTCACATTCAGTTAATGGGTGCTCTTCATCTTTCTTGTAGAAAAACAGCAAGAAACAGCAGTGCCTAGTGTGGGTGCACCAACTGGACAATGTGAGTGTTGGATAGATTTGTATACTTAACAAGCTTAGGAACCTAGAAATAAGACAGTTTTCTGTTTGAAATCTTTTGCTTTCCCTTACCTGTGCCAGCACTAAAAGACAATTGCATTTTTTTAGATGCCCAGCGAGTAGAAACTTTTATTAACGAAGTGGCTGCTTTGGACCAAGGTACAGTGTCTCAATTTCATTTAAAGGAGAAAGTTTCATGTTGTAGAAATATTAAAATTTCACATTTTTGATCTTTTTGTTTGGCTTTTCTGTATTAGTTCAAAAAGATTATTTTTCTAATTCTAGCACTTTCCGATCTTCGAGCTTCACAACAGAAAGGTATGGCATTCATTTAGGTTTGTTATATAAGAATTCCTATATTCTAGAAATATCAAAATTCCCCTTGTGCAATCTTGGTTTCAAATGTAATATGTATTAATTCCAAATGATGTTTTTTATTCTAGTTAAAAGGTTGCTAGCAATTTCACAAGCTGGCATTACTGGACTATTACTACCAGGTAAGATCCATTTGGCATTTTGTTTTGAATATAGTTTTGAAATTCAAAAAATATTGCACTTCTTTATTTCAATTCTGTGTTTCACCTTACCTGTTGTTTTTCCAAAAATAATTTTCTCATTCCAGTGGGTAACCAACGAGGATTTGGAGGACGCCACATTGCTGCGCTGCCACATCGAAGTAAGTTGTGGAGAGAGTTATGATCTCCAACAAGTTGTAGATTTTGGAAATAGCAGAATTCTCTGGATGGAGTCTTGTTTTTTAATGTTATCTGCACTAATTCCAAATGATGGTTTTTCTGATTGATTGTAGGGTCCCAGCAATATCGAGTTGTAAAAGCCAAGTTCGATGCACTTAAAGAAGGTATGTACTACTCACAGCTTTTTCCCCCTACTTGTATAACTAGTTGCGGATTCTGGAAAGAACACTTTTCTCTGTGTACAAACTTATGTTCTACCTTCAGTTTGATAATTCCTAAAGGTGATTTCTCTGTTTCCAGCATATTACCAACTAAGAGCGGCAGAAGTCAATGGGGTTGCTCTAGCAGAAAAAGGTAGTTTCTTGAGTCATTTATTGAATAGCAAGTTTTGATTTCTACAAATAACACATCTGCTAGTGTGCTATATTATGTTTTATCTTATGCTTGCTAGTTAAAAATGATTTTCTGATTCCAATGTTAAAACAATTTGCAGTTACAGAAGATGGAAGGGCTGTCTATGGAGCATGGGGTATGTTCCACACATAGTATTATATAAATAGTTTAGAATTTAGAAATAACTTGATATTAATGCGTGAAAAGTTGTGTATCACCATGTCTGTGCTAGTTAAAACAGAGTTTGTATTCAGTCAACTGCCCAAAATGGTCTAATGCTATTTTGTTACTATTCTGGTTGTTTACTGTTCCAATCTTCCATATAATACCATGTTAGTTAGTTTTCCTTAAATGTCTTTTGTTGCTTTATAAAACTTAATATCTTGGCAGCATATCATTGGTATTTACTGAGAGCTGAAAAATGACAGATGAATTTTTGGAGCAGCAAACTGCTTGAAGAAAGATTCTTCTAAATAATGGAGAAATGTGCACTTTCATTCACAGAAAGATTTTTAACCTACCTCAAATCAAATATGAATCATCAGTTCTTTTTTACATGCTATTTAACATGCGGAAAATTGAAAGAATACAGTCCTAATAAGAATGTCTGTCATTGAATGAAAGATGTTGGTCTATTTCATGTTGTTAATGTCACAGTAGTGCTGTCGTGGCAAAAAATATGTTTATATATTAATAGATTAGGGATTAATTCTGCATTATGATGAAGGAATAATACCCCCCTGTGGGTCTGGGAGTTAAAATAGGGTGGAGGTATTCCTGCCTGTCGTAAGAGGCGACTAAAAGGAGTCCGACACATTTTGGCCTTTATGTGATGGTCCCCTGTAGGGTTTGAACTCCATTTTTCAAAATTTTACTGAAGGCCGAGCCAACTGGCCAAGGGCGCCTTAAATGATGCATAGTGTCTATCATGGGCTGAGACCTCTTGCATCCTCCATCAACGTGGAGCTGCACTTCCACTCATTTTCCAGCTGTTGTGCGAGGTCACCCTCCTGGGTGCGTTTTCCTCCATCCTCTGTGCAGTATCGCTTTCTGCACTGTCGACAATAATGGACTTCTTAGCTCATTTGTGCCTGATATCCAGCTCAGTAGCCAGTTTGTTGTGGTGAGGCCGCCATGTACCCTGTTGGTTGTAGCCCCTTGACCACATAGGGATTGCTCTGCTGGTGCCTGTACCGTTAACTCCCCACATATGCCAAGGAGTAGATGCCCATCACTCTGGGGCATCGGGACTCCCGGAAATGGCCATCCTGCCAGGTGGCCTTTGCTGCACCTGGGTAGAGCCCTTGGGGAGGGGCCCTTGTCGGAGTGGGTGACATCAGGGCAGATGACACGCCATGAAGCATAGTACGTCATCTCTTGCTGGTGGTCAAACACCAGCAGTCTCTGAGCTATCAAGGTCTAACTTCAGTGCTAAGAAATACGACCCCAAATCATTCCCACCCCCTTGGCTACACCATGGGAGGAACGCCAGCTTATTCACCTCGGTACCTTGTATGTACGAGAGTTGATGGGGAATCTTTCTTCTCAATGAAACCTCACTTTTTTGTGGAGCATTTAGAGGACAAGTTTATGGAGGTGGAGGGCTTGCCCAAAATGCAGTCAGGGTCGGTCTTGATCAGAACACCATCCTCTGCCCAGTTATGGGCACTACTGCCTGTGACAAGCGGGGGAATGTTTCTGTTTCCATCACACCCAATAAGAGCTTAAATATGTTCCAGGGTATCATATTTCACTAGGACCTTTTTTTGCAGTCTGACGATGAGCTGCACGCCAATTTAGAGCAGTGGGTTGTCCATTTCGTTCGGCACATCCACCGTGCCGGTTGCCACTGTTGCTTTCATCTTGACGTTTGAGGGTGACACATTACCTGAGAAGGTCAAGGTGATGGTCTACCATTGTGATGTAAAGCCATATATCCCTCCCCTGATGCGGTGCTTTAAGTGCTGGAAGTTCAGCCATATGTCTTCCTGCTGTACTTCCAGCATCACCTCTCATGATTGTGGACATCCTTCACATCTCAATACTCCCTGTCCCCGTCACCCATCTGTGTCAACTGCAGAGAGCACCATTCGCCTTGCTCACCAGACCACAGGATTCTCCAGAAAAAAAGAAAAATAATGGAATACAAGACCCTGGACTGACTGACCTACACTGAGCAAAGAAAAAATATGAGAGGCCACATACTGTGATTATGACGTCAACTTATGCCACCACAACCTACTTTAGGAGCAGCATTCCCCCAACCATTGGGGACGTCAGTCCCCACTTCTCAGCCAGAGAAGTGTAAGTCTTCTTCAGCTCCTCTCGCCAGGAAGGGATCCCTTGGGTCACTCCCTTCCCAGGTTCCTACCAGTGGCAAAGCTAACACCCGCCAGTGGCTGAAGCAAATATAGGTAGCTGCTCATGGAGCTTCATCATCCTCCTCAGTTCCTGAGGCTGAATCAATGAAGCCCTCCCAGCCGGACAAACCTAATGAGCAGCGAGAGAAACCTAAAAAGAAAAAGACCCCAAACAAGTAAGGCACTGCGGTGACACCCACACCACCACTGCCTACAAGCTCTGTGTCATAGGATGAGGTGGAGATTCTGGTGTCCGCTGAGGACTTAGATCTCGCTGGGCTCTGAGGCACAATGGATTTTGATCGCACAGGTACACATCTGGTGGCAGCAGGTGACCCTGAGGCATAGACTGCTTCATTGAGTGTTTCATACCTTCGCAGTCTCATGATCACGTAATCTTCCAGTGGAATTGGGTCGGTTTTCTCCACCACCTGGCTGAGCTACGGCAACTGTAAAGCTTTACACCTACTTTCTGCATTGCCCTGCAGGAAACCTGGTTTCTGGAAATGCAGACCCCTGCCCTCCCCAGCTGTAAGCGATATTACAGGAACCGTAGCGACTGTAATAGAGTGTCAGGTAGATTTTGCGTCTATGTCCTGAACTCAGTATGTAGTGAATCTGTGCCTTTTCAAACCCCTCTTGAAGCTGTGGCTGTCAAGATAAGGACGACACAGGAAATAACTGTCTGCAATGTATATCTTCCTCCAGATAGTGCAGTACCCCTGAATGTATTGGCTGCACTGAGTGGTCAACTCCCTAAACCTTTCCTACTTTTGGGTGATTTTAATGCGCATAACCCCTTGTGGGGTGGCACTATGCTTACTGGCCAAGGTAGGGAGGTCAAATATACTGTCACAACTCCACCTCCACCTCTGCCTCTTAAATACAGGTGTCCCCACACATTTCAGTGTAGCACATGGCACATATTCAGCCATTGATCCCTTGGTTTGCAGTCCTGGCCTTCTCCCATCTATCCACTGGAGAGCACATGACAACCTGTGTGGTAGTGACCACTTCCCCATCTTCCTGTCAATCCCCTGGAGTCACGCCCATGAGTGCCTACCCAGATGGGCTTTAAACAAGGCAGACTGGGAAGTCTTCACCTCTGCTGTCACCGCTGAATCTCCCCCACATGGTGCCGTCAATGTTGTCATTGAGCAGGTCACTACAATGATTGTTTGTATGGTGCAAAATGCAATCCCTCGTTCTTTAGGGCGCCCCCAGCAAAAGAAAGTCCCATGGTGATTGTCGGAAGTCACTGAGGCAATTAAAGAGCATCAGTGAGCCCTACAGTGACATAAGCAGCACCCTTCCCTCCAGTACTTAATAGCCTTTAAGTAGCTCCGTGCCTACATTCGCCAGCTTATAAAATGACAGAAATAGGAGTGTTGGGAGAGGTACGTGTCGACCTTTGTGTGCCATACGTCACCTTTCCAAGTCTGGACGAAAATCGGACATCATTTTGGGTATGAGACCGCAACAGGTGCCCTAGCATTAACATAAATGGCGTGTTATCTACTGATGTAGACGCAATTGCCGAGCACTTTTCTGAGCACTATGCTTAAGCCTCTGTGTCGGGGAACTACCCCCCAGCCTTTTGCACCCTCAAATGGTGGATGGAAAGGGAAGTCCTCTCATTCACTGCATGCCACAGTGAACCCTATAACACCCCATTTACAGAGTGGGATCTCCTCAGTGCCCTTGCAAATTGCCCCAATGCAGCTCCTGGGCCACATGAGATCCACAGTCAGATGATTATACAGCTCTTGTCTGACTACAAGCGACATCTCATCATCATCAATTGGATCTGATGCGATGGCGTCTTTCCATCGCAGTGGCAAGAGAGCACCATCATTCAGGTACTCAAACCCAGTAAAAACCTTTTTCGTGTGGATAGCTATTGGCCCACCAGCCTCACCAACATTCTTTGTAAGCTCCTGGAATGTATGATGTGTCGACAGTTGGTTGGGTCCTGGAGTCACGTGGCCCACTGGCTCCATGTCAGGGTGGCTCCCACCAGGGTCGCTCTACCACTGATAACCTTATGTCCCTCAAGTCTGCCATCCGAACAGCCTTTTCCAGATGCCAACATCTAGTTGCCGTCTTTTTTGACTTACGTAAAGCATACGATACGACCTGGCCTCATCATATCCTTGTCATATTGGATGAGTGTGGTCTCCATGCCCTGCACCTGATATTTATCCAAAACTTCCTGTCACTCTGTACTTTCTGTGTCCAAGTCAGTGCCTCCCATAGTTTTCCCCATATTCAGGACAGTGGCATTTCACAGGGCTCCGTATTGAGTGTCCCTCTGTTTTTAGTGGCTATTAACGGCCTAGCAGCAGCTGTAGGGCCGTTGGTCCTCAGCTTCTCTGTATGCAGATGACTTCTGCATTTCGTACTGCTCCTCCAGTACTGGTGCTCCTGAGCGGCGCCTACAGGGAACCATTCACAAGGCGCAGTCATGGGCTCTAGTCCACGGCTTCCAGTTTTTAGCCCGGAAGTCGTGTGTCATCCATTTCTTTTTTTTCGTCGCATCATTCACCTAGAACCAGAACTTTACCTTAAAGACAATCCACCCACTGTAGTGGAGATAAAGCGACTCTTAGGACCAGTTTTAGATGCCTGATTGACTTGGCTACCTCACCTTCATCAGCTTAAGTGGAAGAGCTGGTAGCACCTCAATGCCCTCCACTCCCTGAGCAACATCAACTAGCGTGCAGATCTTTCTACACTGCTGCAGCTCTACAGAACCCTTGTTCAATTTTGCCTTGACTGTAGGAGTCTGGTTTATGGTTCAGCGGTGCCCTCAGCATTGCGTTTACTCGACCCAGTTCACCATTGTGGCGTTCGCCTAGCAGGTGACCAGTGTCCTGGTGGAGGCCAGAGTCCCTCCATTGAAGGTTAGGCATGCACAACTGCTCCCCAGTTACATTGCACACATTCATAGTTCTCTTGCTTATCTGAATTACCAACTCCTTTTCCCAATCACGGCGATTCATCTCCCGCATCGGCGGCCCAGGTCAGGGCTTACGATTGTGGTTTGCGTCTGGTCCTTTCTGTCTGTACTGGAGTCCTTCCAGTTAACACCTCTCCTTGATGTCAATTCACGTACACCTCCATGGTGTACACCTAGGCTGCATATTCTTCTGGACCTTTGGCATGGCCCTATGTACTCCGTTAATCCTGTGGCTCTCCGCTGTCACTTACTCTCGATTCTCGACATGTACTGGGGCCATGAAGTTGTTTATACTGACAGCTTGATGGCTGATGGTCACGTAGGGTTTGCGTATGTTCATCGAGGACATATTGATCAGCACTCCCTGCCAAATGACTGCCCAAATAGCTGCATGGTTTTCACTGCAGAGCTGGTGGACATATCTCGTGCTCTTGAGCACATCCGCTCATGCCCAGGTGAGTCATTTCTCATGTGTACTGACTCCTTGAGCAGCCTTCAAGCTATCTACCAGTGCTGCCCTTGTCATCCTTTTGTAGTGTCCATTTAGGAGTCCATCTATGCCCTGGAACGGTCCCATCATTCAGTGGTGTTTGTGTGAACCCCAGGACACGTTGGAATCCCAGGCAACGAACTTGGCAACGGGGTATCCAGACAGGCTACGTGGAAACCACTTCTGGAGATGGGCACCTCTGAAACTGACGTGCGTTCTGTCTTTGCCGCAGGGTTTTTCAGCTTTGGGAGACGGAATGGCATAACAGTACACGCATCAAACTGCATGTCACAAAGGAGACTATGAATGTGTGGAAGTCTTCCATGCGGTCCTCTTGCAGGAAATAAGTTGTCCTCTGCTGGCTTCACATTGGCCATACGTGGCTAAAGCATGGTTACCTCCTCTGTTGTAAGAACCCTCCTTGGTGTTGCTGAGGCTCACTGATGACGATCGTCCACCTCTTGCTGGATTGCCCACTTTTAGCCGCCCTGTGGTGGACTTCTTTTAACTTTCCCAGCACCCTACCTTCGGTGTTGGGTGACAATATCTCAACTGCAGCTTTAGTTTTACATTTTATTCATGAGGGTGGGTTTTATCATTCGATCTAAGTTTTAGCACATGTCCTTTGTCCCTCTGCATCCTAAACTCTAGTGCTTTTAGGGTGGAGGTTTTAATGTGTCGCAGAGTGGCTGGCTGCTCCCTTTTATTCTCATGGTCAACCAGCCATGGTAATCTGCTCTCTTGTTTTGATCTCTTCTACATGTTTCTTGCATGTCTCTGTGGTTTTCTTGTCTGATTTTGTCCATTTTAGTGTTTGTTGCCCTTCTGTTAGTCTTGCAGTTTTCTCCTTTCTTCCAGCTGTGTTTTGTATGTCTCAGTTATTTTACTCCCATGCTTGTGGAATTATTTTAATCAGAATGAGGGACCGATGACCTAGCTGTTTGGTTCCCCCGTCCCCCTCCTCCCCTCACCCCCCTCTTTTTAAACCAACCAACCAACCAAAGAACAATAGCACAATCCGATGCACTCCTTGTGCTTGTAACTTCTAAGAAGTATAACTCTTACATTCTACGGAAATGTACTAAGGAAGCAAGTAGCGTGAAGAAAGCCCCTAATTTAATTTTGTTATAAAAAATATACGTCTGTTATCCAATTCTTGGCTCAGTAAAACTAAACAATATCTCTCTCTCTCTCTCTCTCTCTCTCTCTCTCTCTCTCTGTGTGTGTGTGTGTGTGTGTGTGTGTGTGTGTGTGTTTCTGTCAAATAAGGCAGGCTGAAAGTATTGAGTTTTCCTGCACTCAGAAAGATAAGAGTTAAAGATAAATGAATTGCATACACTGTCTGTTGAAGCATACTAGGTTGCATGAGAATGTTACCACACTAAAAAGTGAATATAATGAAGTCTGGGTCTTCTCTGTTTACATGCTGTGAATTCTCAAAGGAAGTTGACGTATTATGTTTGTCTAAGTACAATAGCAGGAATGCAAATGTTAAACATAGAGGACTATAAATTAGCGGACAATTCCTGTAGGTAAAATACTGAGAGCAGAGAAGTTGTTATGCATCATATTTAAATAACGTAAAACCACTATTTTCTGCTGAGGTCAACTGTTGAAAGCGTGTGCTTATGAATTGTTGCAGCTGGTAAACTTACTTATGATTATCACAGTACATAGAACCCCATGGGGAAATTTTCAAATATTCTAGAAGAATGGAGTGTTAATTAGGTCTTCTAGCACAAAAAAGGCAAATGATAATCAGTGAATTTTTTAATATTTTGTGAAAAATTCAAGTAAGAAATGGAAGTTTGACTTAATATTTGTAAGTTTTTTTATTGTTTTTCTCACCAAAACTGCACAGACATACTGAACTCTAATTGACAACATATTTGTAAATGAACACTTAATTGTTATTTAGTCATGAATGGCCTCTCTGATCATGATGCACAACTAGCCATGCTTAGTGGCTTACCTGGCCACACTAAAATTTATTTTTACTGTGTAGATTTGTTTTATACAAAGACATAATTATATTTACAAAAAATGAAGAAATATACTTGTTATAAGGTCTTGTAACATCATAACCATTCACCCACAGCTCCATTGTTTATGTACACCATGAATCATTCTTCATTTGTCACAAATATTTACACATAGTGTAGTAGTGTATGGTATATTGTGAAGTGCATATGATGACCCACTGGTCATGAATGTCAACTCTGCCCGTTCTTTGGTTGTAATCAATAAAACAGTTTGGTATTAGATGCTTTTTCTACATCCATTTGAAAGAATTACAGTTCTTGGCTCAGGAGAGACCATTTTGCATCTGCTTGCAAGAAATTCATTTAGAAGTCACTGATGAACCTGAATTAAAGGAGTATAATCTTACTTGAGATGAGGGCTAAGGGTGGGCTGCCTGTCTTTGTTGATGACAGATGCCACTCAACTCCTGCCCATCTTACAGTGGCCATACAAGTTGCTGCAGTAGAGGTTACCACATTGGTTAAAATCACAGTATGATTTTTCATCTTCCACCTCATGATTCATTGGATGCAGATCCACTGACAGAGCTCTTCTGGCCACTCCCACATGCATTCCTCCTCATGGTTAACTTCAGTGCACACAGTGTGGTGCGGGGCTTGGCTACCACTTGCTCCAGGGATCAAATTATCGAGTACTTTATCCATTTTGGGGTTATGTGCCTTTTGAACTACAGTTATTTGACACACTGTACTACAGCTACAGGGTCATCTACAGCTGTTGACCTTTGTTTTTGCATCCCAGCAATTGCAGACTCATTTTAGAGGGAAGTGGCCACAGATTTGCATTGCAGTGATCACCTTCCAGTGAGGATTCATCTACTGACTAGGGTGGGATCTCCTCTGCAGTTAGGAGGCCTTTTAAATGGTGTTTGTTTGTGAATGTCTTCACAATCTTCCACCTTACTGTGACCATTATAAAGTAACTACAGCAGACTGTGAGCAGGCTGGAAATATGGACCATTAAAACTGGTTTTAGGTTCTCACCAGAGAACACTAGGCATATTAATTTTAACCATACACGTTGAAGTATTAACTAATCTGAGCTCACAATGGGGACAATATTTTATGTTTTAAAGACACTGTGTGCTTTTTGGACCTTCTATTTGCCTTGAAATTAACCTGGCTCTCACATCTGAAAGACCTGCATACAAAGGGCTTCAAATCGTTGAATATTTTGAAATGCCTCAGTGGAAATGTGTAAGATAACAGATCCTGCCTCTTGCAGTTTAACAGGGCATTTGCCAGATCATGGTTGGATTACAGCAACATGCTTTATGGATTAGCCTGTGTTTTCTACCCCAAAATGTTAGACGTTGTCCCCCATGAGGGCTTATCCACTGGAGCACATCACAGTGCAGTTCAGAGTCTGTGTGAAGAGGCTGGTGAAACACTACTCTGAATTCTGCAGCACCTCTTCCAGACTCGACAGCCACTGATAATCGCAGTGTTGCCTCAGTCATTGACATTTACTGTGGTGGTCCACCCAAGCTTTAAGCAGCTCTTCAGGAATTGGCCCCATGTGACCAAATAAATCAGGATACATGCTACTAACTGTCTCAAGGATCTGGATATATGAGGCCACTGAATACACAGCCAGAGATGGAACAAATTGCTGCCTTGGCGTCTTCAGCTGCCCAAAGTGATTTTAAGCTTGACACTGTAAAAGAAAACTTGTACCCCAGAGTATGTTTTTATGACACGTTTTTTTTCCAATTTTTAGTGTGTACCATAGTTTTATTGTTGTTTATACAGATGGCTCCCAGCAAGGGAATGTCCTCTGTTGTTAAACTGTTTTCCTTGAAACGATTTTCCAAGTGTGCCTTCTGGAACTATTTCACAGGCCTCACAGAACAAAGTTTCTCATCTACTGTAGTCTGATTCATTTGGTGCACTAGTTACACCAGTTCATTCAGCTCATCCATGACTCCTTAAAGCAGATACAACACTGAGGCAAAGTGGTAATGTTTTTCTGGGTACCTGGACACATCAGGATATATTGAAATGACATAGCCGACAAAGCACTCAAAGAAACATGTAAGATAGTGTTTTATGTAGATGTGCCATCCCCTTGCATGCCATCATTTCATTATCTGACAGACAAATCGTGCATCATTATGAAACTGTATAGTTGGAGGTGGTGGAAAACAAACTGCTCACTCAAATTGACCACACAGCCATGGTGGACTACATGCCAACCTCACTGACGACAGGAAGTGCTGCTCACCAGACTGCACATATGACATGGCCTTTTATCCCACAGTTTCTTCCTCCTGAGGGAGTATCAACCACTCTTTGAGATTTGTGGTGTGCTACTTTTAGTTCAGCATATTTTGTCTACATGTGTCTTCCATACTGACATCAGGGCAGTCTTCGGTTTGGCTGGAGATGTGCCCACCATCCTCACTGACACCGACACCAATGTTACATATGTTCTGAAATTTTGTGAACTGTTGGGCCTCATCTCTAAATTACTGAGGAAGGTAGGCGGACTGTAATGCATTATAAACTACTCCACATGTGGGGACAGTCTGGTTCCCATGCCCCTCCTTCCTGCTCCCACCACCATGTGAACCGCATGATGACTTTTCATCAGTGTGGTGATGCCCATGATGCTGAGTGTCCATCCAAAATCATCTGTCATGAAAAGTTGAGAAGGAGTCAACATTTTTTCATCAGCCCATTTCACTACAAGAATATTGTTTGATGATGCATATGTTAGTTTCCCACTTCCTCAGGTTAGTTCCACCGAAGATGCATAACCTACTTTTGCTTGTTGATGACAGAGAACCGATAGAGGTACTCAAGGTACCCTCCACCACACACCGTCAGGTGGCCTGCGGAGTATGGATGTAGATGTAGACAGTTCTGGCAGCATGAGTGTTCCTGTCTAGCAGTTCCCTGAATAAGCTGAGAAAGCTGTACCAGTTGCCAATATCAGTAGTTCTCCATTCCCCAATTTCACAATTTGAGCACAATACTTTCACTTGTTGGAAATTTCACAGTCATGCCACCATTTTCTCGCTTCATTCCAGTATATGTCTTTAGATTATAATAGTACATAATCTCTGTAGAACGTACTTTATTTATCTTCATCTGGCTCTCTTTGATGCACACACAAACACACACACACACACACACACACACACACACACACCTCTGAATTGTATAGCAGTGGTGAACTTTCCTCAGTTTATTGTGTGCATTTTTGGCAAGTTAGTAGGAAAGTGCAAATATCTAGAGATTGCCTTGAATCTTCTCAGCAACATTGTTTTAGCATAGATTGGAGTCTCAATAATTTTTCTTTTTGACCAGGTGTCATTTTTAAATGATTTTGGTGTTAGCAAAATGAGGATTCAGAGAGCAAAATGTGCCTCAAATTCATAAACTGTTACAGGAAACCAACATTCTTTGTCACTACTTGAATTGGTATCCGCTGTTTTCAGTACGTAGGAGTTTGTTTCTCTTCCAACAAAATTATGACTGTTGTTAGAAATTCCTTTGTTAACAATCCATTAGTGACTTGAATTTCTGTAGAATTTTGTCCTAGATGCCATAGAACCGTTGCTCCCATTTTGGGTGTCACGGAGCAAACACTAATTTTAGATGAGTAACTACATTGTCGCAGCCCCAGTGAATTGCTTTTGAAAAGTCCATAGCATGTTTTGTTGTCACATTGGCACATGTTTCTATTGTCACTGCACTTGTTTCCCAGTTGTCCAAAATGTTACCATTTTTCTCACTATATGATGTATTGCTTGCAGTGGCATAGTCTGTATCACTACTTGAATCACTAAAAATCACTTTCTTCCCAAAAACACCAAATTCTCGCAGTTTCTGCTTTGTTGGGGTCCAGCATGTTGCCATTCAGTTGGAACACAGATCACAGACTAAATACATGTAGGCTCGAATTAATGCCCCAATTTCAAAAACATACCTCTAGTGCCATCTAGCATTGTGGGTGCAGAACTATTACAGAAAACAGTAAGCTACAGAAGAGTCAGATGTTGCATCTACAGCATGGTGTAGCTGTCATTGTATTGCAGTACATGGAACTGCTATGACGCCTGTACCCATTGTAATATGTGAATGAGTTAATGAACAACAGACACCATGTGTCATGCATGTAATGATTTTTTTAGGTCAAACATCCCTTCATCCAGTCCAGAGAATAATAGCTAGGAGACTCTGAAGTATTAATGTAAGGTTCAAATAATTTCCCCCACAAGTGAAACTATTAAATTACCAATGATCAACTGCTGAAGAATTCACTACAAAATGCCAAGAGCTTATAACACTTCTAAAATGTAGTGGAGCTCACATAATCATAGGTACATAAAGTTGGCTAAAACCTGAAATTGGTTCTTTTAGTGTAAATGTAAGTGTGTATTGGAGGTTGCACTAAAGGGAAATTGAGGTGGTGTATTTGTTGCAGTAGATAAGAAACTTGAATCCAATTAAAGCTACATGTCGGAGTGTTTGGCCAAAGCTAGTATCAAACAAGGGCAACAGTGTATACTTGGGCCCTTCTATTGACTACCATACTCAACTCTAGGGATAACTGAAAACCTTAGAGAAAAACTCAACTTGCAAGTACATATTTCCCAATCGTACTGTCATCGTGGGAGAGTTCAATCATGACAGTTGTTTTGTATAATTGCAGTTTTTGGAGTAGACAGCTCACAGGTCTATGCCATACATCTGTATACCCAACACTCCAGTACAGACGGACCTACTCTCATTACTGAGGACAGCTGAGCACCATTCCACTCTCCACATGACATTCTCTGCAGTAATACTACATTCTTTCTCCAGAACTACATACACTACAGGAAAGAAGTAAATGCACCCCCTCAATGAAAAGGTCATTTTACTAACAATTGAGGAGATAGGTAGTTCATCATTGTAGAAGTATATGTTAAGAAATTCAGCACATGTGAGACACACTTCACAATAAAGAATGCCCAAACAGTAACATCAATACAGTGTATACCTCTCTGGCAGCAATGCAGGAGTGTAATCTCCCATGCAAATGATCATCCTGCGATAGATTATCCCAAACATCTTGTACTTTTTCTTGCAATTTGGCAATGATTGTTGCAGGCCCTGGAGAATGAGTAAGTTCCCTCT
This sequence comes from Schistocerca nitens, assembly GCF_023898315.1. Classification (NCBI taxonomy): domain Eukaryota; kingdom Metazoa; phylum Arthropoda; class Insecta; order Orthoptera; family Acrididae; genus Schistocerca; species Schistocerca nitens. The sequence goes on along the minus strand of NC_064616.1, from coordinate 420,134,303 downwards.
TCATCGTATCCCATACATGTTAAATCAGTGAGAGATCTGGTAATCTAGCTGGCCAGGGTAGTCATATGTAGGTGTGCATTGTCCTACTGAAAAAGCACATCACCTTCCTTTTGAAGAAGTGGCAGTAGCATGGTGATAACAGGCTGCACAGTATAGTAGGCACTGATTACTTTACCCTGCTGGAACAAAAAATGTGACTGCAACTTGGAACTGATGGTTCCCCACACCATGAAGTCTGTGATGGTACCTGTGTGTCATGGGCAAATGCACTCTGGAATAGGCAACTCACAGGTCTATACCATACATGTGTATGTCTAACACTTCCATACATACAAACCTACTCTCATCACTGAAGCACCATTCCAATTTCCGTTTTAACTCTTTCACCAGAATAGTCTTGCTTGTCCGGCCAGAGGTACTCGTTATCTTAATCCTGCTGAAAGTGGATGATATCTAACAGTCCCTGATGATGCAGCATGGGCAACATGTTTTTGGATTTCATCCCTGGATGATGATCGATTGGCCACCACTGCTTGTGCACTGCATCGATCTTGATGTGTGTCTACACAATGTGGACATTCAGAACCTGATCTGCAGATGTGGGAATGCTCGGCAGACCACTTCTGAAAGCAGCAACACACCACCAATATGCTGTGCCCAACATTTGCAGCCTTCTGTTGATACATCTGTCCAGCTTCCCATAGACCCATAATGCAATACTGTTCAAATGGCAAGCTGTTCAGTGAGTGTATGTACTCTTTGGTGGGGCATGATTGTACCCTAAATGAATGCTGAAAACTTGGTTCACCCCTAAACTCAGCTCAATTTCTGCCTGCAGATTCATCACAGAGGGTACACAAATTGATCTTCTAATTGCTGATGACCGTGATATGAATCACGAACACTACAACCCCTCAGTATCCACTTATTATTCCCTGGTGCCACTGAACACAGTCCTTGAATGTGTAGCCTATTTTTTCCCTGCAGTGTAGAATGAATTTTTCAGAAGCCCACTCATGACAGAAATAGAGTAAATCTAATTGCAGAAAATAGAACTGACTTCTCTGAGGATGTCAGTATGGAAACTGGTATCAGTGACTGTTAGGCAGTTGTAGGAACAGTGAGTACCAAAATGCAAAGAGCAATGAAAACAAGTAGAAAAATCTACATGTTCTGTAAATTAACAAAGAGGTAGTAGTGTCGTACATAGAGGAGGGACTTGAAACCATTAGTACTGGGTGGGAGCATGTGGAGAAACCATGGCTGCACTTTAGAACAACAGTTGACCAATCACCAGATACCTATGTCCCCAATAGAATAGTAAGTGATAGGATATACCCTCCATGCTGTCAGTCTCTGTAAGGAAATTTCAAGAGAATCTGTTACTATTGCATAACATGTGGAAAATAAAGTGCAGACTTATGGATTGTAGATTGCTAAATTCAACCCATTAGGCTGTCAAAAGGGCAACATCTAAAGGATGGATCAAGGTAGTCAGATAGAAAAGAATTTCTTGACTTCTCAAAAGTATTTGACTTACACTACATTAATGCTTATTTAAAAAAGTGTGATCACATGGATTATCAAACAAAATTTGTGAGTGGATTGAGGATTTCTTGGTAGGTAGAATTCAGCATGTTATCTTGGCTGGAGGGTCAACAGATGTAAAGTAACTTTAGGCAAGCATCAAGGAAGTGTTGCTGTTAACCCTTTGACTGCTGTGGTTGAGTTAACTCGTTATGTTTTGCCACTCACTAGATGGTGAGGACATGTTTAAAAGGTGGCCTCCAGGTTTTCCTTAAGCATGATCCATGTATTTATGCATCCTGTTTTGCCAACTTCTAACTGCTGTGGATGGGTTAATTCCATATCTTGGTGGACACAGAAGTTTAGTGTATTTATCATACGACATATGTTCCTGTTTGCAAGTTATAATTTCCAAAAATCCTTGTTTTGATAATTTGAAGCATTTGCGAAATATGATGATTGTTACGATGGCATGATTTCTGATGTGGAGGGACAGAAATGAACTTCTCATGCTCAACAGTTCACCAATTAAAATAGCCAGTTGCTCGAGAACAAAATTAGATTTTGTTCTGCTCTCAGTTTTAAATAAAATTTCGAAATCTTATGTACATTTCAAGTACAACGAAGTTCATACAATGTGTTTTTACCTCTGCAAACTCTTTAAAATTTGAGCAATGTTTTATTGGATTTGATGCGGCCCAATAACTGTGACAAACAATAAAAAGAAATTGAACCCTATATTGAGGGAAGATATCAGACAGTAAGATGTGCAAAAATCAGATTTTTTCACCAAATATTTTTCTTAAAATTGGATGATAAGTACTTCATAATGGCTGGAACACTGGTTCTCAGCACAGGTAGCAGCATTTGACAAGCATATAGCAACAAAAAAGCACACTCAGCACAGTATGCAGAAGCAAACCTATGGCAGCAAAAGGGTTAATGTTTTATATTAGTGACCTGGCAGGTCTTACATAGTTTGTTGTGAGCAGTCAATTGCAGTTTGAAAACAATAACATTCAAAAATGTAATACTAGAGGGGCACAATTGGTCTCACATTTTAGGAAAGCTTAGTTTCTTTAATCTATTTCTGGTTTCAAATAAGATTTACTGATGGTTGTCATTTGACATTGGCTGTTCCATGCAAGCATGTGTTTGATTTCCTTGCTAATACAAAAAATTATGATTTTTGGTAAGTGAGCTCATATTGAAAAGATGGCGTGCACCACCCATATGATGTATCTCCATTTTATGTAAACCTTCAGAAAATTGTCAAGCAGCCATTGTAAAGGAATAAAATCTTTTCAATACCTTCGTCTATTAGCTCTTATTACTGTACAACCTGAATTGTATATACAGTTTGACCCTTTATAGGTTTCTGGTCGATTTTTCGACCACATCACGTAGGGCACATTTTCTCATTGATTTACGTTGTGATGTAGTCGTTATGGCTCCAGCACATCAGTGAGAACGTTTTGTGGTTGGAAAAGTGGCCACAGTATAGTTCACTAAATTCTCAACAGATGGGAGGGGGACATTGTCATTGTGGTTGAAAAATCAAGCACAGAATGTTGCCAACTGCATCAAAGGCATTTATTACCTTTGTTACTTTGCAGGCAAGTGTATTGTTGTTGTTACATAAATTTTACCCATTTTCTCCTTCTCTGAAGTTTTATCTTTGGAAAAGTGTCAATAGTGTCTTGATATCGAAAGTTAGTAGTCTTGAAATAAACGTTTTGCAATTACACTGTTCAGCAAGCTCTTCATTTCTGCTATTCTGCCAAAATACAGAGCTGTCTGGTTTTGTAAACTGTGACCCAGGAAGGTGTGGTCATCATTCTCATACATGCTTTTTGGTAAGAGAAATGTTGAAAGAACATCACAGAACTTGACATGCAGCCAGTAACTTTTCTGCCGAGATGTTATTTTCAAGTTGTATGCACATTTGGCATGCTGCAGTACAGAGTGGGACATCCTACATTTTCTTGTGCTTGGCGTTAAGATGATTTGCTTTGAAGTAATTCTTATTTATGAAATATCTATCGTAGCTGCTTGTACTATGTACTATATGAGCGTTCAATGTTTTTTATGGTTATTAGTTTCTTTTGTGGTCAATAATGGGTACATTAGTGTAATTTCTTTTGTAGTGAAATGGCTAGACAAAGACTGAACGAAGCAGAGATACTGGAAATTCTTGAATATTCATGTTCTGACATTTCTTTGGATGATTCTGAGTATGGGGGTGATACAGATGCAGAAGATTCATGGATTCATCCTGAACCCAGGGCCAGTCAGGACCTCCATGATACAGTTCATTCCATGTAGGGTGGCAGTTCGACAGAGGAATTAGACTTCAGTGACAGTACCTGTGATGAACGTGAAGGTCCTGCAGTTATTACTCAGCCTCCACATTCTTTGACAAGTTCCGATACTCATTCAGATAGTGACTCAGAGACTTACGGCACAGCAATAACGGTGGCAACATCATTTCAAAAAATGTGGAGTTGCACCAAGAAAATTCAGTGGAAGAGCAGCTCTCAATCTGAATTTAGAGGAGCTGAAAGCTATTAATGGTATACCAATTATAATGGGATTGCATTCTCTTCTGAGCATTCACCAGTATTGGTCAACTGACCCCAATTTTCAGGTACCAAGAATTGTAAATATAATGTCACTCAAATGATTTCTCAAAATTGTTTGTTATTTGCATCTGAATGACAATGAAAGGATGCCCAGTAAAGGTCCTCCAGGCTATGACAAACTTTATAAAATAAGACCACTTTTGAATCATGTGAATGAAGTTTTCAGAGCATCATTCAGTCCAAGTAGATTCCTTTCAGTAGATGAAAGTATGATAGCATTCAAAGGCAGGACGCCTCTCAAGCAGTACATGCCACTCAAAGCAATAAAGTGTGGCTACAAAGTTTCTGCTATTGCTGCTCTGTAAAAGGATACATGTTGAACCTTCACATTTATGAAGGAAAGACTGACAAATGTAATATACCCTGGGAGAGAAAGTTGTATTGTCACTTTCATCATCGTTCCAACATTATCGACACTGTTTGTTTTACGATCGTGTTTTCTCCAGCTTCCCTCTCCTATCTAAATTGTTGCAGAAAAGTATTTTTGGATGTGGGACAATTTTATCTTTGAGGAGGTATTTCCCAAAGGGAATTCTTTCAACCAATAAAGAACTCAGTATGGTAGAATCTGACTTCGCTATGTCAGGAGATGTGTCTATAACAAAATGGAAAGACAGGGGTACTAAGTCAGTCATTGTTGCAAGCAGTATGCACAATCCTACAGAGAAAGCATTTGTTACATGTCGTGACAAGAAGGGGAGGAAGAAAATGATCCCTTGCCCTCAAGCCATTGCTGATTACAACTGCTATGTGGGTGGTGTAGATAGATTTGGCCAGCATCATACATCCTACAATGTAGCATGGAAGTCTAGGTGTGGCTGGATGAAAATTTTTATTACTTTACAGATGCAGCAATAGCAAATGCCTATGCTCCGTACAAAGAAACTAGCAGTCACATTTAACCTTCTGGAGCATACTGACAAATGATCTAATTGGTAGTTTTTGTTCCAAATCTAAGACTGCAGCTATACCTCACCCAAAAGTCGTTATTAGTGTGAATAAATCACACATCATTTCCAAGGTAAGCTTGTCTCCTACTACTGCAGTACACATGCCTGTGAAAGGTACTTCAAGGAGGTGCGCAATGTGCAGTAAATGAGCAAAACCGAAAAGAAGTTCTCTTAATTGTTGTTCCTGCAAGGTAGCACTATGGAAGCAATGCTTTACACCATTTTCGGTATGAAATGATTGAGTGTTATTGGATGAACTTTGCTTGGTTATCAAAAAAATTTTGAAAGATGGA